>NC_133681.1:1863997-2470068 GCF_048934315.1 Petromyzon marinus | reverse complement strand
TGGTTTCTTTAATCAATGCCACCCTCCTATGCCCCTGTCCCGCAAACCTGCGGCAAGACGCTCCATTTAAAGGGGAAGAAGAACGATAGAGAGAAACGACCCAGCGACAAAGTGCGAGTTGTCCAGCGGAGGCAGGGACCTGGCCTCTACCAAATGACACGAGAAGGCAGCAGCTCTCCCCCAGACTCGCCGCGTTTGTGAAGGAGCCCCTTGGAAGCGCAGAGGACAGAGGAACCCCACACGTAAATCTCAATCAGTGTGCGACTCATCCGGCCGCCCGGCTGCCCGCTCGTTGGGGGGCAGCCGGGCGGCCGGTTGTCTCGCTGGCCAGCGTGTGCTCACGGTTAGAGCAGCCTCTCCCCCAGGGGGTTTGCTCGCTGCAGCGGTGCCCCGCATGCTCCCCGCACGCTCCCAACAGCTGCAGGAAACGGATGCCGCCCGAAACCACGCTAATGACTCCGGTCGAAGGCTGACCCAGTTTACGTACAGCGTCTGACAGAGCAATCAGCGCACCTCCGCCCGGACGACCTCTCGGCTGATGCCGCTCAATATGACTTCATCTGCGGCGATCGCAATCGATGAAAGGGAGCACGGCTTATTTATTTATTTACTTGCACCTGGACGCGCCGTACATCACGGAGAGTGCCACGGCCGGGAGCTGCTGCGCTTCCTGCGGATGGCGTCACGGAGAGCAACGACGTCACGATCGTTCACCTCCAAGAGACCGACGGCGAGAGGCGGCTCACACACGTGGGGGGGAAGAGTGGGGAGGGCGGTGATGGAGGAGTGGGGAGGGCGGTGATGGCAGAGTGGGGAGGGCGGTGATGGCAGAGTGGGGAGGGCGGTGATGGCAGAGTGGGGAGGGCGGTGATGGCAGAGTGGGCAGGGTGGTGATGGCAGAGTGGGGAGGGCGGTGATGGCAGAGTGGGGAGGGCGGTGATGGCAGAGTGGGGAGGGTGGTGATGGCAGAGTGTTGAGGGCGGTGATGGCAGAGTGGGGAGGGCGGTGATGGCAGAGTGGGGAGGGCGGTGATGGCAGAGTGGGGAGGGCGGTGATGGCAGAGTGGGGAGGGCGGTGATGGCAGAGTGGGGAGGGTGGTGATGGTAGAGTGGGGAGGGTGGTGATGGTAGAGTGGGGAGGGTGGAGATGGCAGAGTGGGCAGGGTGGTGATGGCAGAGTTGGGAGGGTGGCGATGGTAGAGTGGGGAGGCTGGAGATGGCAGAGTGGGGAGGGTGGAGATGGTAGAGTGGGGAGGGTGGTGATGGCAGAGTGGGCAGGGTGGTGATGGAGGAGTGGGCAGGGTGGTGTACAGCAAAGTGCCTCTGTAGGAGATGAGTTGGGGGTAGAGGGATCGAGGCACCGAATATTTGGGGTTTGCGTCTCTCTCTCTCTCTCCTCGTCGTGTTTGGCTGCTGCTATAAATTCCCACGTGATTGGCCACTTCGTTGTGATTTCATTTGTGGCCAAGTAGCCTTTTTTAAAAACAGCAACATAGCTCAGTGGGGCCTTGCCTGGTAAAATAAAAATAGTGCAGTATACTAATGCCCTTTCGGCATTACACGCGCACTGCGTTTCACAGAGGGCCCGACACGTCGACCAGGGCAAGTGGTTAAGACTCCGACTCCAAGTGCACGGCATCCCTAGAAGCTAACGTTCACCCTGCTGCTGCAGCCACTGCGTTCACACTCGGCCGCGCCGCCGAGTGTGAACGCTGTTCACCAGCATTGGTTTCAAACAATGCTGGTGAACATTCGTTTGGTTTCAACCAAAACCTTGTTTTTAACCAACGCTGCTTAAGATATACGGTCACTCCCAGAAGGCCGTGCGGCTGTCGGGATGTGTAAAAATATTTAGATTTTTTTTATTTTGTTCCGCGGAGAGACAATATGAGAAGGAGGCGTATTGTCGGCCTCTTTATTCTGTAACGTCAGTCTGGATGGAGGCAACTGCACGCCGAGGTCCCACTCCTGCGGGAAGCCGCGTAATGTCATTTTCTTCCCTCCGCGTGTACCCACGGCCTCCTCGCTTCATTCCCCCACACCGGCCCGGCGTTCCCCCTCCGCTGCACCTGGGCACGCCGCTCGTGTTTGATGAAGTTTGCGCCGCCGTCAATTTTGCGTGCCTGCCCTTGCACGCACGAATGCACGCACTGTCCGCGCGTGTCAAACGTGGCCTTTAAGCTCAACGATCGTGGTTCTCTCTCAGGGCAGGCAAGATTCGACCTCTAACCGACCTCTCTAACAGCGAGCGAGCGACCGGTTCTCCGGGGAGTTGGCAGGAGACCGGCGCGGTCTCCTGCCAAGGTGGCGTCAGCACGCGGTTGTGGAGATTGAAATAATGAGGAGGAGGAGGAGCTGTGTGAGCTGTCGCTGCTCGTTTGTCTCGCTCGTGTAAAGGTTATCCTCTCTCTTACTTGTCATGTCCCTGGATGCATCCACGAAAACCAAGAATTGCTCACGTTGCGTGGCCTAGGCTACGGCGAATTTTGGGAATGGTGACTGCGCATGCCGTAGTCCTAAACATATGGTGGCCGTACATCGTAAAATGCTTTTTAGAATTGTGAAATATATTTTCGGTGCTGTAATTATAATATACTATACGATATATTAAATGAATAAAAGATCAATGTACCTATTAGCCAGAAAAACGCAAGTTTGTAGATTAGAGTGGAATCCAGATAACGGCCGCTTGGCAAGTGGCACACTATGCCAGCCTCGATCAAACGCTTCAGAAATATCAAAGCGCTCCCATCGTAGACTCTGCAACCAGGCCCACAGGCTCCCTGTAGACCTTGCAACATTTTTCAGGACCACCGAGCTAAATTTATTTCGATTTGTTAACTACCTCGCCTCGTATGCACAAAGACCTGGGTTCAATCCCAACCCTAACGCCTGTATTTACTACTATAATGAGCCAAGAATGTCTGTGTGTCCCGCGCGTGATGTCACTCCATGTCGGCCAGCCCCCCTCATTAATACTCATGAACAGGTGACGTCCTATGCAATTGGTTCTTTCGGTAAAGTCACGTAGATAGAACATTTGTAATAAAAAATTAAGCGAATAAAAAATAATAAAATAATGAAAACCAAAACACTAATGTAGACTGTAGCTTGGTTCAGGTGACGTTCTCCACATGGATCACTGAAAACTAAACACTGGCAGATTACAACCATTTTCACGACGAGCCGAGACATTATATGGCATAGCGGAATCACCAATAATACGTTTCATCGACTAAACGGCACTCGTATATATTCTACAGACTGCAAGAGATACAGCAGCGAGTACAGTGTCCTCGTTGATCACCCCTTACTTGGCGGATGGCCGCGCTTGTTTACTATTGTTAACATTTGGTGAAGACGTGGTCAATGCCGAGCGTGTGCCACGAGAGCCCGTGCGCGTTGCTGGGCCACAGAGCCGCTGGGCTGTGGTGCCACAGGGCCACAGAGCCGCTGGGCTGCTGGGCCGCAGAACTGCTGAGCCGCTGGGCCACGGGGCTGCTGGGCCGCTAGGCCGCTAAGCCGCTGGGCTGTGGTGCCACAGGGCCACAGAGCCGCTGGGCCATGGGGCTGCTGGGCCGCTAGACCGCTAAGCCGCTGGACCGCTGGGGCACGGGGCTGCTGGGCCGCTAGGCCTAGCTGGGGCTGCTGGGCCACGGGGCTGCTGGGTCGCTAAGCCGCTGGGCTGCTGGGCCACTAAGCCGCTGGGCCACGGGGCTGCTGGGCCGCTGGGCCTAGCTGGGGCTGGGTCGCTGGGCCGCAAGGCCAATGGGCTGCTGGGCCGTGGGGCTGCGTGTGCATCGCTGGGCTGCTGGGCCGTGGGGCCACGGGGCCGAGTGCGCGTCGCTGGCCCTTGAGGATGGCCGTGCTGCTGCCGCGGTCCCCATGAGGTTTGGGCGGACGCTGCCGTTTGCGTGAGCTACCGGCGTCCGCAGATCGATACGAGGAGAACTGCAGATCGATACGGGGAGAACTGCAGATCGATACGGGGAGAACTGCACATCGATACGGGGAGAACTACAGATCGATACGGGGAGAACTGCAAAAAAACTAAGACAAAGATTCCCCGTATAGCCTGTGACAGACTGTTGCGGCAAGTTCTGTTCGCGAGCACCTATGAAAGGTTGGCACAGCACACGAGGAAATGGGTGGCCAGCACCACGCCTGACCACCTTTGTCTCACCAGTGCTGACGTTTACATCCCACACTCAGTATTCATTTGAGGCTGGGTCGACCTAGAGATGACCCAGGACTGGTTTTGATAATCCGTCGCTGGTGTTGGGCACAGACACACAGACAGACGTATTATTATTATTACTACGTCTGTGTGCGCACACTCTCTCTCTCTCCCACCGTGCACACGGCAACATCAGAGAGAGAGAGAAAAAAATTGCTCACGCGGGATAATTGCTTCATCTGAAAAGTAATTTATCCGGAGGAAGTTCACCGCCTTAAAACGTTCCCGCGATTCCTCCGAGACGTTCAGTTTCCGCGCGGTCGTTTCAAGCGGGCGGGCGGCGCTTGAAACGACCACGAGCGAGCGAGAGCCTCCGGGCACATCAGAAAAAGTCGCGGCGCTGTCGGCGCGGCGCTGTCGGCGCAGCGACGACACCGGCGGTGAAACGTGTCCCAGTGGCAGGACGTCCCTGCTCGGGTGAAAAACAACGACGATGAGCACCAAGAGTGCGATGGCCGCGTCGTGCCGGTGCCACCGATGGCGCGGCCCTCGCTGGCGCCGGACGAAGGCTTCGACGCAAATCGTACATTTCCTCATTGCGACGCGCATTTCGCAAGCCGCAACGAAGCGCGTTTCCCAGCATGGCACTTCCAAGCCATTGGGCAACCGAGCGCGCTCGCGCTCGTCACGTGCGCTCCTTGCCACACGCGCGCACGCGCTTTGGACAGAAGCACGCATCCCGATGGACACGTTATCACAGACGGGGCGAGTCCGACGTTGACAATGCCAACTGCAGGGCGAGCACTGTCAGCGAGACAGAGACCCGAACAGCGACGGCACGGAGTGGCGGCGAGATCACCACCACGGGGGTGGGGGGCACGTGCCAGGCTGGGTGAACTTTCAAGTGTCGAAGGATGGCTGGCAGGAGGTCACGGGACGCACCAAGGTGCCACGGGTTGACTGACTGAGATGACTTGGAGATGCACCACCTTTGTGTGCCCTCTGCTGTGCCACATAAACAAAGACAAATATCCCCCAATATAGCCTTTACAGACTGTTGGGGCAAGTGCTGTTAGCGAGCACCTATGAAGGTCGTCACGGTTTTGCAAGGGGGTGGGTGGCCAACACTACACTCGGCCGCCATTGTCTCCCCAGTGGCGATGTTTACACATTGCACCAGGTACTCATTTGAGGCTGAGTCAACATAGGGGAGACCCAGGACCGGTTTAGGACCGGTTCAGCCAACACCAGTGACGATTATAATCGTCAAATGGTGTTGGTCGTGAGCGGGAATCGAACCCGGGTCGCCGGATTCATAGCGTAGCACGAACCGCGACACTACTGCTTCCCAACACACACACAAAGGCACACATACACACAACAACCGCCATTCGCCACCAAGTGGCGGTGACGTCACCACGACGCTTGTGCCAGGCCATACACACACATACACACATTCAAACGCCCACGAGACTCGCACAGAGCTGATCAGGAAAATCCTCCAGGGATGCGTTGTGAAATTGAGATTTAATCGGCGACACTCATTCAAGTTGCGGTCGGATAAACCATTGGGCAATTCCAAATGCACCCTCTGCGTGTGGAAACTTGCAAAGGGGGTCACGCGGAGTGCCATTGGATGACAATGGAATCCCTGCGGTCTTTGCATGGCCAGTGGACCTACCGACGGCGTTCGGCTCGGTTGAATCTCGCCACGGGTCTCCATCGCCCACGAAGCTAAGCTCCAAATTAGGAGTGGGGACGTAGCGAGATCGTAAATACCGTGACGGTTTGCATTGAACATTGCTCCTGTAAACTAAACAAAAAAACTAAATATATTTTTTATTGAAGCAGGCAAGGTCCCGCTGAGCTACGTGGCTCTTTTTCAGAAGCGACCTGGCCATCACAAAGTACAGCTCGATGAAGAGGCTTATCGTCGTGTGGGAAATGTATGGCAGCCAAGCTACTCCAAACACGTGATGTTGATTATGAATGTGGAGGGGAAAAACTGGAGGACCCGGACAAAAATTCACACGACCCACGGGGAGAACATGCAAACTCTAAACATATATAGGCATCAGGGTCGAACCCACGAGCTCCTGTATACTAGGCTCGGGAGATAACATCTCACCACGTCATGGTTTCGTTGAAGTGGTGAAAGTCATAACAACAAAGGATAGTAATCATCCTTTGTCAATCCACTGCCGGACGAATGCCATCTCGCTCAAGGGGGATTCGTGTGACCATCCTCCACCGCACTGATCCCGTGTGGGATTATGCCAAGAATTGGGCACCGGTTCAGATATCACTCGCCGCTCACGCGAGCTGTGGCTGGGAATCAAACTCAAGTCGCCGGGGATTACCGCAGAGCGATAGCGCACCAACGACTGCACCGCCGCTCCTCCCGCGAGGGTAAGAGGCCAACGCCGTTGCTCGCCCCTCGTTGTTGGGCGTCTCCACCAGGAGTCGATCGTTCCCTGGCCACGCGAGTCGTCCCCGTCGCCCCCTCCGCTGCCTTGCTTGCACGAGAGGGGGGGGGGGGGCGTTGCCGGAGCCGCGCTGGAGCTTGCGCAATGAGTGGGGAGGGGGGGGGGGGGCGGCTCCCGGCTAATTCCACTGAGTGCCAACAGAAGCCCCGAGGGCGCAATTGTTCACCGAGTGCGCGCGAAGCGCGGAGCGGCGACGATGAACGATCACGTAAACTCACTTTGAGCGCGCGTGCCACTTTTACGACCGTGCGGGCAAAGTCCTGGCCCTCGGCGTCGTTTGGTTCCCGCAAGCCCAATAGGCAATGAGGAGCGCGTTGCCCCAGGGAACCGGGCAGCGCTCCATGGGCAGCAGCCGCGCGGGTCTCGCGAGCGGCCGCACGAACGCTGTGAGCGATGGGAGCTGCGCGATCCATCGGTCGCGCTCTGCTTGCCATGCCTGTTAAGGCCTGGCAGGGCCTGGCAGGGCCTGGCAGGGTGCGGCGCAGGTGGTGACTCAGCCTTAAATGAGTGCCTGGTGCAGTGTGCAAACATCAGTAGTGGGGAGACAAAGGGTTAGGGCATGGTCCTGGCCACCCACCCCCTTACAGGTGTGCCATGCCAGCCTTAATAGGTGCTACTCGCTAAGAGCACTTGCCGTGAAGGCTACACGGGGGATCTGTGTCTTTGGTGCGCTCCGTGCTCCGTGATGAGCATTGCTGCCACGGCCATCTCAGGAATGGGCTCTGAAGAGGAATGCAAATTCTTGCGGAAATCCGCAAAGCGGATAAATAAATAAAGAAGTGGGCTCCAGGACGATAAAAGGCTCCCCCAGTGACCCACTCACACGGAGCCAGCGAGGGGGAGGCCTGCGAACACTTCGTGTGTGTGGGGGGCAACCCCTGGCTCCCACAACGCCTCTCTTATGCCAAGGATGGCATGACGGCACCGTGACCCGGAGATGATGGCCTCTGGACTTCTCACAGTGTGCTCCACAGTGAGGTCCACGGTGAGGTCCACCATGTGCACCCTACACTGTGGTGAATACCTTAACGTGCTGGCATTGTGCATCAGTAGTGGCTGTCCTATGGGAAAACAATAAGAAATGGGCCCCGCCATAGTCACGTGGAGTTTGTTCCATTGACCAGAAATGGAGTTTGGGCGCTGCCAATTGCTCAATGAAAGCAGCGGATCTCACTTTGCAACTCTTGTCACTACGCCACCCCTGCTGTCCGCTGCATTCCGCGGTTATTCTACTCCGCTCCAGCGGAGCGTTAAGACGCGGGATACGTTTGCACAGACGAAGGAAGGGGGGAGAGCGGGGGCTCCTGAATAATTGAGCGAGGAGTGGAGTAGGGGAGCGACGCTCGCCTCGCGCGGAGACACAGAGGTTGCGATCGCTGCTCAAATGCCAGCGGTGCGTAGAGCACAACGCAATCACGGGCGTCGGTGTGGAGAATATCGGAGACAAAATATTTAAAAATTATCAGACAGCTTGCTGCCTTTGAATATTTGTCGCGCGGCCTTGTGGGAGTGCCCAGGTTCCGCAGCGTTGAGCAGGCGAACACTGAGAAGTGGATGGATGCCCAGGGTTGATCTGTTTTTTTTTACTTCGCAACAAGGACTCATCTGGAGGCATTGGAGCTGATCCAGTTGAAGATAGGAGGAAATACTCCGAGAATTTATGAGACGAGGGATCTGAACAGAACAAGGAAAGAAACTGATAAATCATCATTATCTCCTTGTCGGAGTAGCCAGAGAGAGGACTGCGGGGTGACCTTGCTGGGATCCGGCCTGGAATGGGTAGTGCAGAGATGTTTGGGACGGAGGCAGCAGAAGGCCGTTTAGAAAGGGAGAGTTCGCCAGGTTTATAGTCACGTGGGGGTCGAAGAGAGTGCAGGGCAGGAGAGCGATTAAAGGATTGCACGTCTCGTAAACAAGGCAGCAGCCGAAGCGCTCGTGTGAGGTGCGTGCGGTGCACGGAGAAAGAAGTCATCACGACCCATCTTTTTACGAGTCACCGTGAAACGCCGTTGGCAGACTCATTCACGCGGCGCCGCTCCCAGAGAGCCCATCGCGCCGTGTTTTTTATGGCCACAAGAGAGCCACAAGACAATCCGACTAAGTGCCGATAGCCACCGACGCCCATTGGCCACCACGGTGACCTCACAGTGGTAGCCACCGACGCCCATTGGCCACCACGGTGACCTCACAGCGGTAGCCACCGACGCCTATTGGCCACCACGGTGACCTCACAGCGGTAGCCACCGACGCCCATTGGCCACCACGGTGACCTCACAGCGGTAGCCACCGACGCCCATTGGCCACCACGGTGACCTCACAGCGGTAGCCACCGACGCCCATTGGCCACCACGGTGACCTCACAGCGGTAGCCACCGACGCCCATTGGCCACCACAGTGACCTCACAGCGGTAGCCACCGACGCCCATTGGCCACCACGGTGACCTCACAGCGGTAGCCACCGACGCCCATTGGCCACCACGGTGACCTCACAGCGGTAGCCACCGACGCCCATTGGCCACCACGGTGACCTCACAGCGGTAGCCACCGACGCCCATCGGCAACCACGGTGACCTCACAGCGGTAGCCACCGACGCCCACTGGCCACCACCGTGACCTCACAGCGGTTTGTCGCCATTTTCGCTCGCTTCATAAACGCGCGTCTCGCTGGGAGTCGACTTTCATTCGCAGTCTATCCCCACCCCCCAAAATGTTGGGTCCTCGCAAAGATGATCACAAACATCGGGCGTGGGTCAATCTGCAATGCCAAGGAACTTGGCTGCAACTGACATTAATTTAGAGCAGATCCCAAGCAGATGAGCCTTGCTTGGATTAGCAGCCATCCGTAGATTATTCACGACGACTCTTGTTATTCCCGAAGAGGCTCACACCGAGTCCCAAAACCCTTTTCCAGAAGGGCGCCGCGAGGTCTGCGCAGTACAGCGCGATGGGCGCCACGTGTTTCCCAACCCGAGCAATTCGCAAGTGCGTGCGTTGGACTTCTTTCGCACCGTACATAGCCAACCGTGCTGATCGGAGGTGCGGGACCCAACCCAAAAGAAACCAAATGATGTATTCTCATATTGGTTGTGAAAGTACTATGTATGGAATTGTAAAACAAGCCCATCGTTTTGTTCCATTGCCTACAGGCATTGCACCATGGTAGCCAGAGACAGAGAAATATAAACATAATTCGTCTATCGGATTCCCATTATGCTGAATTGGCCGTGCCAGGTGGTGGAGGGTTCAGGACACACGACCCGCACGGCACTCAATGGGCCACGCTTCTTCAGATTGGCGTCGCGTCATCTTTCACGTCCACTGTGAAGCGGACGGCGCGTGGCCACCGTGCGGTTGTTGGTGCACGACCGCAGCATTAACCAGGGCAGCCTGCCGGAGAGGTTGGGACCCTGAGCCTCGGCGCCACGGCCGCCGAGCGGCGTCTCCGCTCCCAAAAGCGGGGGGCGGGACACTAGGGGGCGACATTCGACATGCAGAGGCCGCGCGGTTTGGTAAACGTGTGCTTCTAAGAACACCTGCAGTATATTTATTGAACGTGTGCATGATGAACTTCTCTCGCACCGTTCGCAGCCAAGCGTTCAATCGTCATGACACATTCATTGCATGTGAAATTCGTTTGAAGAAAAGAAAATAGCAAACTTTAACCTCAGACAGCGAACGGGACCCTCGTCCTGGGATCGCGGACGCTGCCCTGGTGTGCCCACCACGGTGGCCGCAGGGTCTCGGCACGCGGAACGCCGCCTTCCCTTCACGCCGCCGAGGCAGCAGCGGCGGTGCCGCCTCCACGCCCTCGACGCCGGCCGTGAAGTCAGGAAACCCCCCCCCACTACCACCACGTGACACGGCGGAGCCGCGCGTGTACGGACCCGCGGCAGGGCAAAGCGGTCGATGGCCATGCGTTGCTCGCGAATGCAAAATAAAGAGCAACGCGCGTGGCGGTGGTGGTGGTGGCGGCGGCGATGGCGGTGGTGGTGGCGGTGGTGGTGGTGGCGGTGGCGGTGGTGGCGGTGGCGGCGGTGGCGGCGGCGGCGGTGGCGGCGGTGGCGGTGGTGGCGGTAGCGGTGGGGGCGGCTGTGGTGGCAGGGCGAGCGCAGGCATGGCCCAGCGAACGTCCGGTGAGACGAGGCCTGAGGGCCGCTCGAGACTCGCGTCGTGCAAACGACGCCACGACGCGGATAGCGGAGCGGCGTCTGTCACTTCGCCACGTACAAGTCGAATGAGCCGATACCCAAAAACTTATTCAATTCACCTTACGTTTCAACTGTGACACATTTTGCAAACGGTAACAAAGTTAGAGTTTAAAATCACGCATTTTTTTGGGGGGGGGATCTCGTCAATTTCGCCAACGGAAGAATTTGGCTTCGAGCGCCACGGCTGTGGAAGCCGCGCACAGAGGGCGCATTGTGGCGCTGTCAGCCGCGCCAATCCGCGCACAGCCATCAGTCAGCGCGGAACGTCGCCGGGCGGTAACGACGGGGGCTGACACGCGCCAAAGACGGCTCCTGCGGCGGCGGCGATATGCCGAGACACGCGGGGCTCGGCTCGCGTACGGACAGAGGCGACCCCCCACCCCCTCCTCCTCCTCTGCGTCCCACGTGGACGCACGAGACACGGCACGAATGGATACGTTGCAAGGTCGCGCTCATTGCACACAGAGTGCTCGCCACAAATCAACCGCGACACCCCGCTGATCTCGTCAAGGAACATCAACCACCATCACGCGAACTTCGGTCATCCCTGCAGCAGCAGCAGCGGCTTTTGGCTCAACCATCGAACAAAGGCGGCGGTCACCGCATCGCGCGGCGCTTTCAGATGCGCTCCTGCGGCCGTCTGGAACGCTCTTCCCTTCCGATGTTAGGAAGCCCCCGGGAGCTGTGCACTTTTAAATCATCGCGATTGAAAACTCATTTGTTGTTGTCCTTCCCCTGCACCTCCGATTGGCATGGTTGACTGCGTACGGGGCGAAAAAAGTTCAACATATATGTTCAGACATTCAGACGTAGTAGTTTTCACCTTTTGTGCTTCACCCGTGTTTGGCCGCGACTGTGCGAGTTACTTCATTGCCGGTTCTTGCTAAAGTTTCCTTCCTTCCACCCAGTCTCCGTCGGCCACAAAGCTAAACTCTCAATTAGGAATGTAAACGTGACGAGATCGTAAATACCGCTACGGTTTACATCGATCGTTGTATTCGAGCGTTGCTCTTATAAATTAAACAAAAAAACTATAAAAATATATATAATTCTACCAGGTAACACCCACTGAGCTATGTAACTCTTTTTCACAAGCGACCTGGCCACAAATGACAGCTCAACAAAGTGGCTTACGGCGTGGAAATGTATCGCAGCAGCCAAATATTTCCCGAAACGCGTGGTGATGCTGATTCTAAACGTGGAGGGAAACACCGGAGGACCCGGAGAAAAATCCACGCGACCACGGGGAGAGCGCCGGGCACAGCCTTGCCGGCGAGGATTTACAGCCGATGGTCACGAATTCGCAGCGAGAGCCGCTTCAGAACAACGTCAACGCCACAACATCGTCGTGTCAGGCGGCGGGGGCGCGGGCGGGCGGCGGGGGGGGGCCGTGATTCGCGCGGGGCTACGGCTTTAGTGATTTAGCGCTGCTCTGAAACGTGGGGTGTTGGGTTACGGCCCGATGACATTTATTGACAGATACTCGGTGGCGCTTGGGAGGCCGGCCCGACCAGTTAGCAGTCGACTGGAATGTGGTAACAAGGGGCCCGTCGCTGGCTCAGTGAGCGTCTCACGGCGGAGGGGAATAATAATAATAAAATACTTTTCAACAATTGATGAGGAAGGGACAACAGGAAACCCAGATCCCAGAAAGCATTACTTGTCTATCTATACCGGAGAATTGTGGAGTATGTACGTTAGAGATGTAAACTGTGTTTGTATGTGCCAGTACGTGTTTGCTGTGTGTATGTGCCAGTATGTGTTTGCTGTGTGTGTATGTGCCAGTATGTGTTTGCTGTGTGTGTATGTGCCAGTATGTGTTTGCTGTGTGTGTATGTGCCAGTATGTGTTTGCTGTATCTGTGTGTATGTGTCAGTATGTGTTTGCTGTGTGTGTATGTGCCAGTAGGTGTTTGCTGTGTGTGTATGTGCCAGTATGTGTTTGCTGTGTGTGTATGTGCCAGTATGTGTTTGCTGTGTGTGTATGTGCCAGTATGTGTTTGCTGTGTGTGTATGTGCCAGTATGTGTTTGCTGTATGTGTGTGTATGTGTCAGTATGTGTTTGCTGTGTGTGTGTATGTGCCAGTATGTGTTTGCTGTGTGTGTATGTGCCAGTATGTGTTTGCTGTGTGTGTATGTGCCAGTATGTGTTTGCTGTGTGTGTATGTGCCAGTATGTGTTTGCTGTGTGTGTATGTGCCAGTATGTGTTTGCTGTGTGTGTGTATGTGCCAGTATGTGTTTGCTGTGTGTGTATGTGTCAGTATGTGTTTGCTGTGTGTATGTGCCAGTATGTGTTTGCTGTGTGTGTACGTGCCAGTATGTGTTTGCTGTGTGTGTATGTGCCAGTATGTGTTTGCTGTGTGTATGTGCCAGTATGTGTTTGCTGATGGTGTGTACGTGCCAGTATGTGTTTGCTGTGTGTGTGTATGTGCCAGTATATGTTTGCTGTGTGTGTACGTGCCAGTATGTGTTTGCTGTGTGTGTGTATGTGCCAGCATGTGTTTGCTGTATGTGTGTGTATGTGCCAGTATGTGTTTGCTGTGTGTGTGTGTATGTGCCAGTATGTGTTTGCTGTGTGTGTGTATGTGCCAGTATGTGTTTGCTGTGTGTGTGTCAGCTAAGCCCCTGCAGCAGGAGTGTCACGGTTAGCGCACTGCGCTACAAGCCCGGCAACCCCAGTTCGATTCCCACTCACGGCCAACGCCAGTTACGATGATGTTAACCGGTCCGGGGCATCCTCCGCTTGGCCAACTCGGCTTCAAATGAGTACCTGGCGCGGTGTGCAGTAAACATCACCACTGGGGAGACAAAGGCGGTCGGGCGTAGTGTTGGCCACCCACCCCCTTGTGCGCCGTGCCGGCTATTATAGGTGCTCGCTAACAGAACTTGCACCTACAGTCTACACGGGGGAGCTTTGTCTTTCCTGACCCTCTGCAGACCCTGCATACGAGATGCTCCATCTCAACGGGATTTTCCAGGTGAAATATTTTAATACATTTAGCTGCTTGGTGTGGGAATCGTAGCTTTTGGCAATTTCAATTACCCAGGATAAGTGAGCTTTTTCTAAACCGGGATAACCAAACGGAAAAGGCGAATGCGGGTTAACATACAGGGGGTGTCGAGTCGGAGGATACGTGGTGGGTCAGCAGAACACGTACGGGACGTGATCGTCTTCGTACGCGGCTTGGTAAAGTTGAAGCTATCAACACGAACGTGAAGGGAAAGTTTTGGCTAAACGGCGGAGTGACGTCTGTGTTCACCCACGGCCCGGAGAGACGGACTTGCAACAAGGGGCGGAGCGACGCGGCCCAGCGGTGGTCGCGCGCTCACCGCTCACTGCGGAGCCTCGTGGGTCAGAGCCAGCGGCCGCCCCCGGTCGTTACTGCGGCGGTGCGATGGCCGTAGCGGCGATGCCCCGCGCCGTCTGCAGTGGACGTTAACGATCCGCTGGCGTGATTCGCAAGGGTAGGCCATCGCGTGCCGGCATCAAGGCCAAAATGTTGCCGAATTTCAATATCACACCGCAAATTACTCAGCTGGGATAATGCAAATGAAAACGTCGCCCCCTCCTATGGGGGGTAGGGGGGGGGGCCCTCACTGGCAGCCTGATGCCCCGGGGTCACTCTCGCCAATGAGACCCATCGTGTTCTCACCCTGGTTAAACAAAACTGAATAAACTAAACTGCTGGAAATGTCATGACAAATATACGGGAAGCAATGTGGAAAGAATGGAAGCGCGTTTCTCTTCCATCCTTCCGGGTGCCTACAAAGCATGGCACGGGGAAGCTTCTCACGTTGGTAGGGAGCCACATGAAGGCTGGAGAAGGATGAATTGGGGGAGACACTGAGGGTGGCTGAGCAAAGCAGAACTCTGAAGACAAGAGTGCAGGAGACTGCCAGGGCCGATGTTGCAGGCCGAGCGTTGACTCTGCGGCAGTTCTTGGGGAGGGGAGTCGGGTGGAAGACAGCGGTGGTGAGCTGTGGGTTTTGAGTGACAGCGTCGAGATATAATCTGCAGTTTAATTTTTCCCACAGGGCGATACTGTCACAGTCACTCGCAGGTATGCACGCTGCGGGGATGGTTATCTGTACACTGACAGGCCTGCCGCGGTAATCTGGGGCATCAAACAAAAGGCGGACAATTGCTTTGAGAACTGATATTTACAAACTTATCACTATTGCAGGTTGTGTTATGATGTTAATTTAATTCGGGCCATTCTCAACTCAAGGCGTTAAAGGAGTCATGGGGTCGTGTCTCTAGGCTTGATGAGATGCGGCGATACTGCAATATCGATCGCGATGCCCGTTGCTCAATCTATTTTGTAGCGTACTTCGTCTCCTGGCGAAAATATTTATGGCATATGAAATAACACGGTTCTAAAAGTGAACAGCACTTACACATTACAATTCGTGCTTTTGCGGAAAAACAAACCGGAGTCATTGACGGCACGGTGGTCTACATGGCGTCATCATTTTAGTAGCTCGATCAATTATTTATTTAGCGTGTAGCTGATACCCCCACGTGCGCCCCAAAGCATCGCAGATTGTCATGTTGGAACGAGCGGAAGAGCGAGGGCAGTGAAGGAGCTCTTAAGTTGGTATTTCTACTGGAGGTACTGGAAGTACAGCAAGGTATAAAACCAATTAATGCAGTAATCAGGCTAAATACCATTACAAAAGTTACGGGAAACTTGATATTGTGACAATTATCGTATCGTGAACGTTCACGCCGTATCGTGAAACACGATACGGCGGGAAGCCAATCGGAAGTAATTCTATCCACTCGCTGCATTGCTGGTCGCTTGTCACGCCGCACTCTGTGTTGTGTAGAAGTGTGGGGTAGAGAGGGGAGATGTTGATCACCGGGATGTCACCAATTCGTCATCAATATTCACGACGTTGCCGAGCACGGCACATCGCGTCCATCTCGTAGTGTTCCTTGCGCTCTGTGAGCGGTGGGCGGTGAGCGGTGAGCGGTGTGGGGTGAGGGGTGAGCGGTGTGGGGTGAGCGGTGTGGGGTGAGCGGTGAGCCGTGGCGGGTGAACGGTCAGCGAGGGGACAAACGACGGTGCGCCGCCCGGCTGGGCCCTCCCCGCGAGCGGTCGTTTTTCGTGAGCGTTCGTTTTTCACAACTCCTCGCGAATAGCTTCTTGGTGGCGCCCGAACCTCTGAAGGCGTTTTGTGCGCCGGGTGTCCACGAGCCAAACCGCGTGGCCCTCCTCCCGCGCTCGCACACGCACGCACGGACGCGCAAACACCCTCGCCAAAAAAAAGCGGACGCCTCTACAGTTTGATCGAGTATTTCGCTGCCAGGTGACAAAAAACACTTTCCGCCTCGGATCAATTTCTGACCAAACCATCTTCCCGCACGGCCCGAGGCATCTCATGCCCCGCGCGGAAGACATCGGGCACGACGGTCACGTATCTCTCGCGCCCGACGAAATATTTAGCGGGGCGACGACAACGACGACAACGAGGAGGAGGAGGAGGAGGCACGGGTGCCTCGGTGACACCGGGCGCTGCGGTATTTTCCCGCTGACACCGCCGGCGAGATTCGGTGAATGGGGCGCTGTGTGGAGGCTCCAGAGAAAAGCAGAATTCGGCGTAAATCTGGGGCACGGTGTCCGCCGCGCGCGACATGAATGGCTGCTGTGGTCGGCAAACCCGCGCGGTGGGGAGGGGGCGGGGGGGAAGAAACTTCATCGGCCACCAGAGTTTGGCCACGTGCTTGATTTACCAAATAGGTGTGATGTGCGTCGGCGTGTAGCACCTCTTGTTGCTCCTATTTAGCGAGATGGTGCGGGAATGAAATTGGTTGCTACATTTCTCTCGACCAGGACATTCACAGCACCGCTTTAAAGCTGCTCTACGCCGAATTAATCTCTGCGCAAGAGACAACACAACATCTTCATTCGCGTCGTAGTGGAGGACAGTACGCTCCCTTCACGTATCTGTCCCTCGATGTACAAAGAAAAAACGTTTTTTTTCACACACCTTCTGGGGAGTACATTATTTCAGCAGCATAGTTTCAACGCAAGCAAACTCTATACCGGCTTCCACACTTGGTGTCTCATCAGCAGGGCCGGCAGAGGGTGCGTAGCGCAGGGAGATCGGTGGTCGTGATTGAGAAGCTGGTCGTGTCCCCGCGAGACGCGTGCCAAACACCGTGACGGAGACGATACGGAGTGGCAACTCGAGCGGCCTCGGCGAATCGCCGCGCATGTGCGCTCAGGCGTGACCCCCGTAGGCCGTGGCCCCGAATCAACACAAACGCCAAATTCGTCCTATTATCCACGCATCCTTAAGTTCCCATGGGTATTAAATGAGTCCGGTTATCCGGGGGATTTTGCAGATGACAGGTGCTACGTGGCAAATGCACTCTGGTGTCTGTGTTCATCCACAGGTAAGAGGAACGGCGGAAAGTGGTCTCTTGGAGGCACATAAGAGTGGCAAATGCATCTCAGTATACGCATTCAGTCGCGGCTCCTGAGTGTCTCTGCTGACCCTGACTCTGACCGTGACCCCTGACCCTGACTCTGAACATGACTCCTGACCCCTGACCCCTGACTCTGAACATGACTCCTGACCCCTGACTCTGAACGAGACTCCTGACCCTGACTCTGAACATGACTCCTGACCCTGACTCTGAACATGACTCCTGACCCCTGACCTCTGACTCTGAACATGACTCCTGACCCTGACTCTGAACCTGACCCCTGACCCCTGACTCTGAACATGACTCCTGACCCCTGACTCTGAACATGACCCCTGACCCTGACTCTGAACATGACTCCTGACCCCTGACCCCTGACTCTGAACATGACTCCTGACTCTGAACTTGACTCCTGACCCCTGACTCTGACCGTGACTCCTGACCCCTGACTCTGAACTTGACTCCTGACCTCTGACTCTGACCGTGACTCCTGACCCCTGACTCTGAACATGACTCTTGACCCTGACTCTGACCGTGACTCCTGACCCCTGACTCTGAACATGACTCCTGACCATGACTCTGAACATGACTCCTGACCCTGACTCCTCCTGACCCTGAATGTAATTCTGACCACGACTTTTCCTGCCAGCTGCAAGCTCTGTGCTCGTCGTCTGTGATCATTTTTCAGAGCCGATGGAAATGGGTCAGGATGAATGGCAATTGACGCGAAATGAAAACCCGGGTCTGTTTGCCACAGATTCTATTATGACTGCGCCTCACCCTCCGCTCACCCTCCGCTCACCCTCCGCTCACCATGGCATGAAGCGGCCGATGCGAGTTCGAGGGCTCCGGCCAAGGAGAAGGCCCACGGCAGGGTCAGTGCACGCGTCCCACGCCCGTCCCACAAACAGGATGAGCGACACGTGGTGAGCATGCATCTGTGACACACAGACAGACACACAGACACACACAGCGCGCGGGGTGAGCCTGCATGCACGAGTGTATTCTTTAAAGAGTGCATTATTTCGCGCATCTCAGGGGCTTGCATGGATTATGCAGGCCCGTCAATCCCACAACCTCACAACGGAAAAGAGTCGTGACGGAATCTGAAGGTGATTTCTGTATTCGATAAATACAGTGCACGTGCAGCGATTAAATTTAATACGAGGATGCGAACCCAGACTCTGCTCTCTCGTCATGTGCCACAGCGAGCGCATAGAGAAGGCAAAACTGCCAGGGTGGCGAGATGTTAACTCCCTCGCCTGGTATGCAGGAGGTCGTGGGTCCGATCCCGACCCTGATGCCTGATGTATATTTGGAGTTTGCGTTTCTCTTTCCCCGTGGTCGCGTGTTTTTTTTCTCCGGCTCCTCCGGTTCTTCCCTCCACATTTAGAATAAACGTCACGCGTTTAGAGCATTTGGCTGTCCTAAATGTGCACGTGACAAGCCACTTCGTTGAGCCACCATTTGTGTATAACCAGGTCGCTTCTGAGAAAGCTATATATAGCTCAGTGGGGCCTTACCTGGTAAAATTAAAATAAATAGTTTGAGTAATAGTAAAAAATTGGACCCTGGCTGCACAGCCACGAGTTCCCCCGGGTTGCGTGCCAATTTCCCACTGGTGGTGGTGCGGTAATGGATCTCAAAAATCGGTCACGAAATGAAATGCCAAGAATCCCCCTTGGGGCTGAGCTGACTCCACACTGTGAGAACAAAGCCCCCTCGAAATTAATCTCGCGTAATTGACACGCGGCACAACCGGATTTTCACCGCAAATTATTACACATTGTGCGCATGCTGATCTTCCTTCGCGCGGCACGCAGCCAACCGTGCCCATCTACGGCCCCGTTTATAAATCACAACAATCGGTCGCGAGAGCCCGCGTGTAAAATGAACACGAAACATCTTCGCTATTTTTCCCCTTTTTTTTTGGGTTCCCCCCCCCCCCGGGGTGAATCTACTGGCTGATGATGAAGGGGCCCGACCGGTTCCCGTGCGACTGCGACACCGGGGCTCTCTCTCTCTCTCTCTGCGTGACGGCTTTGGCTTTGGGGAAATGTCAGGACGGGGACTCTGCGTGCGTGCGAGCGCACGCAGAGAGGGAGGTAAAAATAAGGTGGCGGATTAAGAGGCGGCGGGGCCACGGGCAGGCCAGGGAGTCGTTACCTTGACAACGTCGAGCAGGAAGATGGTGAGGTAGAAGCCGACGACATTCTCGGTGATCTGGTAGGGGGCGCCCCCCACGGCGAAGCACAGCTTCGTGCACCGCGATAGCCGCTGAACCTGCACCGGCACAGCCCCCCCCCACCACCCCACTGGTTTCACATCACCGCCATCGTCACACCGTACACCTCACACTCGCACCCCACGTACCATACATTACACACACTGCATGGCTCACCATATACCACACCCACATGATACACCGTTCATAACCACACATAATATATACACCACATGCTCATTGCAGAACACGTGCTATACACCCCACACAATATGCATATCATGTACCGCACATTGTACACCATGCATACACGTTGCACACCACACAATGTGCACATCACATTCCACGTATTATACACATCACATACAGTGCCACACATTACACACTAAACACGTTACACACCACACTCTACAGTACACATCATACACACTACATTGGCACACCACAATGCACCAGCACCTCATGCGTGGCGCATGACAACACCACACCACATGCTGCACGTACAGGACTCAGCTCTCTATCATTCAGCACCACACACACTGCACAAGACATACTCGACTGCGTCGTGCTGTGCAAGGCGATGACACATCGTTCGTCTAAATTGACTCTTAACTCTCCCGAGAACAAGAATTGAGGTTACAAAGCGTTTGCCGTTGCAGCACCAAAGTTTTGGAATAACACTGCTTTCTCCTTTGGGCATCACGGCGAGATGTTAACGACCTCGCCTGGTATACAGGAGCTCGTGGGTTCGATCCCGACCCTGACACCTGCTGTATATTTGGGGTTTGCATTTAGAATCAACGTGCGTTTAGAGTGTTTGGCTGCTAGAAATGTCCACGTGATGAGCCACTTCGTTGAGCTGTCATTTGTGATAGCCAGGTCGCTTCTGAAAAAGAGATCATAGCTCAGTTGGGCCTTACCTGGTAAAAATAAAACACAAATATTAAAACACAAATGTTTAACTTGCATCGTAAAGTAATTGTATTTTTTTACTTGCTATACAGCAAGATAATACGACAAATCGCTGACCTTAAACAACCAGTCGTTCATGAAAGTTGAAGGCGGTATAGTACTATAGTAATAGAGCAAGTGCAGAATCACTGAACCGGAATTTATAGCTTGAAAGCATTTATGCGCGGGGCCTCTAGAAAGTGCCGGGCCCGTAGCTGCTACTACATATGTAGTAGCTGCTATATATGTAGTAGCTGCTACATATGTAGTAGCTGCTACATATGTAGCTACTTTTGCTCCTACGATAATCCGGCACTGCATTTGACCTTGACAAATCTGCAAAGATGGATATACGAGGGCAATTTGTACTTCCATGCTATATATTTTTTCGATTTACTTGCTTAACTTTTCTCTGTCTTACTCTTCCTTCCTTCCTTTGTTGTACTATTTGTTGATGCAACCCGCTGACCCGTCCCTTCCGGACGTCTGTGAAAAAGGGCTTCGAAGCTCATCAGATTCCTCCGGGATACACAAAAACAAAAGATGTGGATCCCGATGCAGCTGGAGTGCTGTACCATACAAAGGTGGTCTGTGTTGCAAAGCGAATTGAGCATTGCAGGTCATCGCGACAAATACAAACCTCACCTTGCTAGGCCTCGGTAAAAAACAAGGCGATTTAAAACAAAAATAACGACTGGGAATTCTGTTGGAGGAGATCAAACACCCGAGGTTTTAGTGAAAGTGGACAAATTGCGCGGTATTTTATACACGATATAGATTTCTGTTGAACAAGAGCCCCCATATCCAAACAGGGTCTGGGCAGTTCACCGGCATTGGTTCAAGCGAGCGCCCGGCCTTGCCGACGAGACGCCGGAGTCATACACCGGTCACAGAGACGGCTTGTGTCGAAACAATGTCGCTGAAATGATCGCACTCCCAGAAGGGCATGTGGCTGACGGGATGCGTTTACGTGGACGTAAATGTCTGCGAAGGAGGCGAACTGTCTGGTTATTTTGCTGCTGTGGCTTGCTCCTCCGTACGTTGCCTACCGCTGTACCGAGGAGGAGGCAAAGTGTGGCGGAGGCAGGTGTCACCCCGCCACTTGAATTCGATTCCCGCTCACAGCCAACGCCGGTGACGGTTATGTGAACCGGTCATGGGGCCTCCCCTAGGTCGACTCGGCCTCAAATTAGTACCTGGTGCGGTGGAGTAAACATCGCAAATGGGGAGACAAAGGCGGTCGGGCGTTGTGTCGGCCACCCACCCCCTCGTGTGCCGCAGTGCCGGCCTTCATAAGTGCTCGCTAACAGCACTTGCCCCAACAGTGTGTTAAGGCTACACGGCGGATCTTTGTCTTTGTCACTAACACCAAGAGTGAAAGTGGCTTCTCCAGTTCTTTGTGAGCACCGCAGCCTCGCACGCATCCCAGGGCATTGCCTCCGATCGCTATTATCTGTGGTCACAGTTGACCCCCGAAAAAAACGATTACTGTATATTTATTCTGGGTTTGTCACGGACACGAGGAGCGACACAGAAGTGGTGGCAACATCGTCTCTGCTACTGTGGACCTCACTGTGGAGCGCACTGTGAGAAGTCCAGAGGCCATCATCTCCAGGGCACGGTGCCGTCATGCCACCCTTGGCCTAAGAGAGGCGTTGTGGGAGCCAGGGGTTGCCCCCCACACACACGAAGTGTTCGCAGGCCTCCCCCTCGCTGGCTCCGTGTGAGTGGGTCACTGGGGGAGCCTTTTATCGTCCTGGAGCCCACTTCTTTATTTATTTATCCGCTTTGCGGATTTCCGCAAGAATTTGCATTCCTCTTCAGAGCCCATTCCTGAGATGGCCGTGGCAGCAACGCTCATCACGGAGCACGGAACGCACCAAAGACACAGATCCCCCGTGTAGCCTTAACGGAGTGTTGGGGCAAGTGCTCTTAGCGAGTAGCACCTATTAAGGCTGGCATGGCACACCTGTAAGGGGGTGGGTGGGCAGCACCATGCCCTAACCCTTTGTCTCCTCAGTAATGATGTTTACACCCTGCACCAGGCACTCATTCAAGGCTGAGTCGACCGAAGGGGATGACCTAGTACCGGTTCAGATCTTCGCCAATATGACTTGTTTTGAGCTAGAATCGAACTCGGGTCGCCGGGTTCCTCGCGCAGTGTGCTAACCGCTGTGCCACAGTTCGCCGCAGCAGCAGCAGCAGCGGCTCACAGCAGGAACCTGGCTCAGCGCCAGAGCGCGGAACCCAACCGCACAGCCAGCGTCTCCAACCAGCACGTGGCCCAGCATGGGGCCCAACGCAACGCCACTGGATGCTCTTAACACGTCGTGGAAATTCCACATTCCCATGGTGAAGGAGAGCGTCTCCGTAGGACAACCACTGTTGACTTCACACAAAAGCGGCACTCGCTTTATCGACTCGGGAATGATGATGGGCCAAGTGAACCCTGACCGAGAATTGACCTTGTAACCTTCCGATAGTGAGTCAAGTGCTGTTCCACTGTGACACCTGGGCAGGACATTCAACCAGAAATCTACATTAGCGATCACCGTCACGCTGCTGGACATCTGTGAAAAAGAGCTTTATAGCTCATCGGATTCCTCCAGTATAAATAAGCATTCTGATTCACGGTCCATGCTCGAGTGAAGCCGAGGCTCATCCTGGCCACTGCTGCATCCCTTTCACTCATTCTCCACTTTCAGATCTGTGTTTTGCAATTACAGGGTTTTACACATTTGTTTCAGTTCTAGTTCAAGTGAAAATGTCTCACTTAAGTCTGTTTATAGTTCAACGTGTTTTGTTTAGAACGTTTAAAATACCACAGCCATTATTGCATGCAATATTACCGACTGCCTTAACGTGGGACTTGAAGAGAGTGCTCAACTCGGAATCTGAACACTCCCAAGCGAGGCTCTGTGAGCCACCACCCGCCGCCACCCCAAGCGGAGTAGGAGATTATTACCGCGCGCGTTGTTGCCGCTTCAATGCCAGAGGCGGCCATGGCATGCGGGGCGCACCTGTGCGGCGCACCTATGCAGCGATCACAATGGGGCACGCGAAGCCACCGCAGCCTCATCGCGCGCCCACGCCCCGATTCACGCTCCCTTTCGGCCGACGAGGAAATCGCCACGGTGACGAGCGTGGAAACTCCCCAGTGCGGGGGGGGGGGGCAGGGGCGGGGGCAGCGACCCGAGCCGCGTGCTCTCCGGGCCCCTCGGCGGCGACCCAGCGGCTCGCGTGGCACATACGTTGAGCGTCTTCCGCGCCGCACGTAGCCAGCCGTGCCAATCGGTGGTGCGGTGAACTCGGGTGGTGGGCGGACGTCTCCTGCGGCGCCACGCGGGCCGCGTTGCGAGCGAGTTCCACGGGACAGTCGAGATCAGTATCAGAATATTTACTTATGCTGGAGGGAATCCGATGAGCTATAAAGCTCTTTTTTTTACAGATGTCCAGTAGGGTCGGGTACACAATCGGAGTGCAAAGTATAGGAAAGGTAAACAAATCTTTAAAAAAAATGTACAAATTAAAGTAAATTATGTTTATGTTACCAGGTAAAGCCCACTGAGGGATAACTTATTTTTCAGAAGCTACCTGACCACAAATGATAGCTCAACAACGTGGCTTATCAATTCAAGTTCCACAAACAAACATTTGTTTAGCTTTTTGGGAAAAGTACACTATGCATGTATTTTGACTGATACGGCCAGGTTTCGGTTTGAATTATTTTAGCTCGCGTGTACAAAACCTCACGTAGGAAGTTCACGACAACTTGTGGGTTGTTTGTTTTAGCTGAAAAAAGATCTTGTTGCCTTTCTACCTCTATGGCAATAGAGCAATTTTCACAGAAACGTGACTTCATAATCGGCCTAAAGCAACGTTGGACCCAGTCCTCCACCCCGCCTTGTGCTTGATTCGTTGCGATCCCTGGAGGCGCAGCGCGGCTCCATTGCGCCCGTTGTGTGCAAGGCTAACACGCACTCTGGGAGGGAACCGGGGAACCGGGAGGAAACCCATGAAGACCAGGGGGCGAGAATAGAAAATCCCAAACACAGAGGCACCCAAGTCGGGAACCGAGCCCACGCGCTTCTCGGTGAGATCGCTCGCCTCACCCCTGTGACTCAACATTCTTTGCTTTTCAAAATATTTTTTCCGCTTCTGAATTCACTTACGTGACCCATACAGATGAAAATACCTTTGCAACGCACCGCAGTTGGAATACCGCACCCAAGTTGCTCCCTCGCCAATCTGAATTCGGTAATCGTTTTTATTTCCGTCTGGTTTTTAACCTTTCCCTTTCAACCCCGTGCTTTTGTTGACACTCAGGAGCTGAAGGAAAGCGCGACTCCCGTGTGACCCCCGTGTGACCCCCGTGTGACCCCCTGTGCCACGCGCCACCCGTGTTGACCTCGACAAGTGGAAACACCTCGTTGTGACGAGGCACGTAAAACACGCTGAACGAAAACATTGAGAGCGGAATAAACACGGAGCAAACCGTTCGCGTCCGTGGGCCTAATCATTTGCGAGCTAATTATATTATCCTTGGGGTTTGGCCAATCCGAAATTCCAACCGTTGCTTAGGGGTCAACCTTTCCTGTTTTCTGCAATATCACCATAGAAATGTGGAATTTCCACCACTGCCTCAGGGCTATCCTCCCCGCTAATTTAAATGGCAACCACTTTCACTTGTATCTCTTGCACGCACAATGCACTGCACGTGCGTTTGTCGTGAAGGACGCTGCAGGAGTGGCAGCAATGGCGTCACGGCTACGCGCGGAACGGCGACGTGCCTCTGGCAGTGGCGCTGCGAGGGCACAAACGGAGGGGAGACTCCTCCGTGGCATCCCCACCGCTCTGCTGCTGAGGCAGCGTGTCGGCGTGATGAACCGTGCGGGCTGACCCTCTCCACGTGTTGCCCACTCTGCCGTCCACTCGATCAATTCATCTTTATCGCACGTGCCAATATCGCCTTCGGTAAAGTAGTGCTGTCACGTGCGCATCGCGGCGGAACGGGAGCAGCACAGGGGGCAGGCAGCAACAGGGAAGAGAAAATAAACCCTCACGACCTCAGAGGCTCAGATCGAATGAGGAAAGAAAATTGGAACCGCGCGCAATGAATAGCATAAAAAAGGTAAATAGTAAAACAAAAAATGGGTACATTTAAACTCCCTAACATCTGGAAAATCAGACAAGCAGGGCCAGGGACACAATGCCTCCCCCGATGCATAAATTATCTACAGGGGTCATTCTGAAAGCGTCATTTGGCGGAATTGCGGTTTGTTTTTGCGGAAGATCGGCTCACACCCTCGAACTTTGCGGCTCGTAAAGAGCCGACCGGCTCCGCGGCTTCGAAGACCGAATTTCGTCATTGACCCCCCGCGCCGTGCCGGCCGGAGTGGTGGTGGGCCGGGGGTGGGGGGTCAAAGTTGCGGCGGTGCTCGGACACAGCCACAAAAAACTTCCCAACAGTCCCAGTGCCCGGCCACAGCGGGAAATCGCGACGCCGCCACGTTGGCAGGGGTCGCGTGCGGCAAGGCGGCGTTGGAGGACGCGTGGGTCACCCGCTGAGCCCAATTGTTAGCGAATACTCCGCGCTCATTTACATGCAGCTCAAGACCTCTCGGGGCGAGCTCTGCTTTCCGAACGTCAGATTTAAGAATTCTACAGGGTGAAATGCATCAGGTTAGAACGTTGCTGTGATAACCTGAGCTGACACCACTTTAACAGCGTTACCGGAGTTATTCCCGATGATGGGTGGTGGCTCACGTGACGGCAGACTCCACAGCGAGTGCGAGCGTGTGCCAACTATGACCTCAGGTCTGTTGCTGACCAAATGAACGCCTGAAATCCGTTTGACACCACACAACCGAACGTCCGCAAAAGCTGTCTGTTACGCGGATGCCTTTCAACGGATGGCGCAGTGGCGATACTCGTGCCTCACACCAAGAAGCCCCTGGGTTCGATTCCTGACTTGTGTGCCTCTGTGTGTGGAGTTTGTATGTTCTCTCCCCCCTGTTCTGCATGGGTTTCCTCCGAATTCCCAGGTTTCCTCCCGGATTGGCTAAAGCACACACACGCACGCAATCCAACCGATATTGGCCAAACATCCAAATGCTCCAAAAAGAACCTTACGAATTTACTCAATTGGAATCACACACGAGGCGGTAGACGCATCGTGTTAAACAGACGCATCATCCCCTTCTGCAAGGGCTTGGCAGGACCCTCCTGTAAAATAGTCTTGAGACTCGGTGAAGCTTTGCTGGGTAAACACGCGGTAGTAAGAGTAGAAAAAATATCATATGAGCACTTCACTTCTGGCATTGAGAGCTCACTCCATTTGGCAGAGTATGAAAACACGTTAAAAGGGGAATGTGGCCATCGTTAAAGGTGCAATATAATGTACAGTAGTCGTGTTTGTTTTCATGTTTGGAGTCTGCTACTTCTTCCCTGCGGAACCAGTTGGGTAAACAAATCTTTACGGCTTTAAAATTGCACGCAATGCAAACACAAAGCATCCACTCAGTGTTTAAAAGCAGTGACCGCTGAGCATTGATTTAGGCCAAAGCAAGCACGTGAGCTCTCTAGAGGCGCCTCCTCTGTGCAGTGTGTGCAACATTAACTTGACGCGTTTCCAAACCGGGAGTATATTTTATTATCGTGACGAAGTAAACAAACTTGGCAAACAGCGATGTTTGAGGGCAAAGGCCCCGGTGAAAGGAACCTAGTAACGCGACGCACACCGGGAGTGATAGTCAGAGGCAATTGAACTAAAAACTAAAACGAAACTATATTTATTTGATCAGGTAACGCCCACTGAAGCCATGAATCTCTTTTTCAGACGCGACCTGGCCACAAATGATAGCTCAACGAAGTGGCTTATCACGTGGAAATTCATAGTCGCCAAATACTCTAAACGCGTGATGTTGATTGTAAATGTAGAGAAAAAAAACGTGATCACCCGGAGACAAATCCACGCAACCACGTGGGGAGAGACACCGCAAACTCCAAATATACAACAGGCGTCAGGGTTGGGATCGAACCCACGACCTCCTGCACACCAGGCGAGGTAGTTAACATCTCACCACCGCGGCGCCTAATATGCCCCCTGTTTAGAAGATGTCCCTGTTCGCAGGCAACAACCCGGCGCTGTGGCTGTGACCGCGCCTGACGCGAGAGCACTGAGGGACGTTTGTGCCGGCCACCCCCATCATCACATCCACAGTGTTCGGCACTCTCACGGGCAGGACTGAGATGACGTTATCCGTGGAAAAATCACAGATTGGCCTAGCAACGAAAATTCACGTAAAAATGAATAAATAAATAGACATGTTTTTTACAGTATTATCTCGTGGGTGCCAGGTAAAGACTAATTTAGAATGAGGTCTTAAAATTCCGTACAATAACTGAGTGGTCGAGGCCTCTGGTCCACGTGTGTTTGTCCATGATGTCGTCAATGTTGACACATATTTGTAATGTACATTTTCTACCCTATTTCTCGAGGGTTTTAAAATAGAGTGCAAATTCATATTCTCCGTATGCGGTACCTGATGTTCCGATAATGGACACCTCGGTATCAATCCATGCAAAGCCCAACATCCGCACGACGAGTCTTCCTAATATTCAGACTCTTTGTTCACCATGGGGGGAGCGAGCTAAAGGTAGCCAGCACATCGATCCGAATATCCGTGCCTTACGTTGGCAAGACGTGGCGAGACATTCAACCCAGCAATGTGCGCTACCACGCAAGATAAGGGGAGGCTTGCAGATGATACAATCCATGCCAAGCGCTCAGAACATAAACCCAGAGGAGTTTCACTATTTATCCAAATAATTGAATTGTAAATAGTTCAATCGTGATTTGAAGCTTTCGTGACTCCAGGAATCCATACTCTTTGGTTCTTTCGGTAAAGTCACGTAGGTAGAAAATAAAATAAATCATGATGACGGACCGCTTGTGTTGCGCCCGAAACGTCGTGATTTATTTTATTTTATACCTACGTGACTTTACCGAAAGAACCAAAGAGTTTGTCAAAGTTTGTAAATAGTTATTCATATTAAAAGCCATACAATGCATGTAAAAATGCACTTTCACTTAACTGCACTGACTACTGGCGATACGAGCCATGTTTATTGTGCCCATTTAAATGAGATCCTTTTCTATGAACAAGCGGAGCAATGACAACAATAACGGCACTTGTGGCAAACAGGGTGCAGGTGATGCGCGGACCCCGCAACCACAGCGGGAGATAACGCTGCCGACTTGTGGAATGTGGATGGCAACCAATGCCGGGAGCACCAGGGAGGTTCATTTGTCGCCGAATATTCTTGGGTCGCTGGTAGACTGCGACCACAGGCTCAGAGCAAGGTCTGATGGTTGTGGTGTACCGGGTACGGAATTGTTTTGTGGGTGGGTGACAAGGACAGGCCCAGGTGCCATGTCGCTACCCCCCCCCCCCCCCACATCAAGTTAGTTTGCTAGAGAGAACTGTACTAATTTCTTAGCACGGTTGGCTACGTACGGTGTGAAAATAAGTTCAACATACATACACTGCACTATGCAATACACAACACACTACTTGAAAATAGACTACACACTATACTACGTACAACACAACACCATACTCGTCCACTTGACTTTCGTCGCTTCACTCTTTCGGAAGTTTTCAATTCTAACCACATTTCAAATGTCTTCCACGTGGCTTTCCACGACGTTCGTGCCACGCGCCATCTTTTTCGTTCAGTCTTTGAAAAGAAATCGTCCAGTGAGCAGCTCTTATAATTTGTGTTTATTTATATATTATTAACACTCTCCCTATTTCTGTGATTATACTGTAAACTGTTCATAGTTATATTGTATATATAACAGTATAATACTACAGTGTTCATAGTTATTTTCGTGATAATAAAACACGTGGACAGTATTCATACCGTGTTTTTTTTTTGTGATTACTGTAAACATACTTATTTTTTGTGCTTTAATATATTCATAACAATAGGTTCTAAGTGTGGTGAGAGGAAAGCTAAAATAACGCATGAGGTTCTCAATTTGCATGAAAACCTTCACATAATCGAACTGCACGAGCAAGGCTAAATAAAGGCTCTGCTTTGACATTCGTCAATTTTTGACATTTCGTCCACGCTCTCTCTGGTCCCTAACCAGATGAAAGTGCGAGGTGTTTCTCCTCCTGTACAAGAGAAACAACTTTGACACGCCACCCGTGATTCCTACTGCAAGGTTGACACTCAACTCGTCTCGCTGTAAACCCTCCTCCAGCTGTCCACGACCCCCTGACCGGGACGCAAGAAGTTCCACCCCGTCCCAAGGGATTATTTAGTACTCCAGGTGATGTGCTCGAGGAGATCAACATTTATTACAAGAATAGTAACGACTTGGCAGTACGGACGTGACACACGGTGTCGGATTAAGCTAGTGCGGGGCCTGTAGCATGATTTTATAAAGGGGCCTAACTCTAATAAAAACATAAATATTGAAAAAAACAATTTTTTTACTTGCACAGTAAAGTAATTGTATTTTTTCATTTGCTATACAGCCAGATAATACGACTAATCGCTAACTTTAAACACCCAGTCGTTCATAAAAGTTGAAGGTGGTACAGTACTATAGTAATAGAGCAAGTGCAGAATCACTGAACCGGAATTGAGAGCTTGAAAGCATTTAGCGCGGGGCCCTTGAAAGTGCGGGGCCTGTAGCTATACATAGATAGATAGTAGCTACTACATATGTACTACACTACTACACGTGTAGCTACTACTACACTACTACACGTGTAGTAGCAGCTACTACTACACGTGTAGTAGTGTAGTAGTAGCTACTACACGTGTAGTAGCTACTACTACACTACTACACGTGTAGTAGCTACTACTACACTACTACACGTGTAGCTACTACTACACTACTATACGTGTAGCTACTACTACACTACTACACGTGTAGTAGCTGCTGCTACACGTGTAGTAGTAGCTACACGTGTAGCTACTACTACACTACTACACGTGTAGCTACTACTACACTACTACAAGTGTAGCTACTACTACACTACTACACGTGTAGCTACTACTTATGCTACTAGGAGAATCCGGCACTGCTCCAGGAGATGTGCTTGAGGAGATCAACATTCATAACAGTACGGACGTGGTTACACCATTGTGGCTCAGCCCCGCACTAGAAACAAAGACAAAGCTCCCCCGTATAGCCTGTAACAGACTGCTGGGGCAAGTGCTGTTAGCGAGCACCTATAAAGGCCGGCACGGCACACGAGGGGGTGGGTAGCCAACACCACGCCCGGCCGCCTTTGTCTCCCTAGCGGCGATGTTTACACACCGCACCAGGTACTCATTTGAGGCTGATTCGACTTAGAGGAGGCCCAGGACACTACCGCTCCCCATAACACACACACGCACACACACACACGTACACACACACACACGTACACACACATATTCACACACACGTACACACACACACATTCACACACACACACGTTCACACACACGTACACACACACATTCACACACACATTCACACACACACACATTCACACACATTCACACACACACACACACGTACACACACACACGTACACACACATTGCTTTGTGGCACAGCGAGCACAATAGCCACACAGATCTACAGCATCGCCAACGGCCGTGGCGGCGGCTGCTGCTGCTGCCACGGCTCTCGTGTTGGCCGTGCCAAGTTGCCTCGCACAGCCCCGCACAGCCCCGGACATCACCAAGAACACAGACAAAGATCCCCCGGACAGCCTTTAACGGGGATTTTAGGGCAAGTGCTGTTCAGGTCGGAAGCGCACACGAAGAAGGGGGTGGGCGCGGGTGGCCGGCACCACGCCCGGCCGCCTTTGTCTTCCCCGAGGCTGTTGTATACACCGGCGTGCCGGGTACGCATTTCAGATCGAGTCCACCTAGACGAGGACCGGTACCGGTTGAGACAGTCCGCCGCTAGCTGCGGTGGCCGCGAGCGGGAATCGAAGCTCGGCCCGCCGGGTTCGTGGTTGGGGTGTGAGCATCCTGACCGCTGATCCCTCTTCACACCACCAACACCCCCACCAACAACAACACAACCATCACACCCACCAACACCCCCACCACCACCAACACCCCCACCACCACCAACACCACCACCAACACAACCATCACACCCACCCCCACCACAACCATCACACCCACCAAAACCCCCACCACCACCGACACAACCATCACACCACCAACAGAACCAACACACCCACCCCCACCACCACAAACACAACCATCACGCCCACCAACACCCCCACCAACACCACCAACAACCATCACACCCACCACCACCAACACAACCATCACACCAACCAACACCCCCACCAACACCACCACCAACACAACCATCATACCCACCCCCACCAACATCACCACCACCAACAGAACCATCACACCCACCCCCACCACCACCAACACAACCATCACACCCACCAACACCACCACCAACACCACCAACACCACCACCAACACAACCATCACACCCACCAACACCCCCACCAACACCACCACCACCAACACAACCATCACACCCACCCCCACCAACACAACCATCACACCAACCAACACCACCACCAATACCATCCCCACCAACACAACCATCACACCACCAACACAACCATCACACCCACCAACACCCCCACCACCACCAACATCACTACCACCAACAGAACCATCACACCCACCCCCACCAAAACAACCATCACACCCACCAAAACCCCCACCACCACCAACACAACCATCACACCACCAACACAACCATCACACCCACCAACACCCCCACCACCACCAACACCACCACCAACACAACCATCACACCCACCAACACCCCCACCAACACCACCACCACCAACACCACTACCACCAACACAACCATCACACCCACCCCCACCACCACCAACACAACCATCACACCAACCAACACCACCACCAACACAAACATCACACCCACCAACACCACCACCATCACAACCATCACATCCACCAACACCACCACCAACACAACCATCACACCCACCAACACAACCATCACACCCACCAATCCCACCATCACAACTATCACACCCACCAACACCCCCACCACCAACACAACCATCACCAACAACCATCACACCCACCACCACCCCCACCACCACCAACAGAACCACCACCCCCAACACCACCAACACAAACATCACACCCACCAACACCCCCACCACCCCCAACACAACCATCACCACCACCCCCAACAGAACCACCACCACCACCACCCCCAACAGAACCATCACCACCACCCCCAACAGAACCACCACCCCCAACAGAACCATCACCACCACCCCCAACACAACCATCACCACCACCCCCAACAGAACCACCACCACCACCACCACCCCCAACAGAACCATCACCACCACCCCCAACAGAACCATCACCACCACCCCCAACAGAACCATCACCGCTGTGCGCAGGCGGTGTCAGGGCTGTCACCTCTCCATGGAGGCGGCGGCTCTGCGCGAGGCTCCAGACGCCCGCCATGAGCGGCTGCTCAGCGGCACCTCCACAACAACTCCCTCTCTGTCACGGCTCCAGGTCGGGTCCCACCACCACCACAACTCCCTCTGTCACGACTCCAGGTCGGGTACCACCACCACCACCACCACAGCTCCCTCTGTCACGACTCCAGGTCGCGTGCCACCACCACCACCACCACAGCTCTCTCTGTCACAGCTCCAGGTCGCGTGCCACCACCACCACCACAGCTCTCTCTGTCACAGCTCCAGGTCGCGTGCCACCACCACCACAACTCCCTCTCTGTCACGACTCCAGGTCGCGTGCCACCACCACCACCCCCTCACGCCGCCGGGGCCACGTGCTGACTGACTGTTGTTATTCACGCTACGGAGTCACCCGCCTGCCTGCCTGCCCGCCCGCCTGCCCCTCCACCTTCCTCGCCGTGTCGGTGTTTGTACTCTCGCCACAACGGCGAGAGTACAAACTACACACTACACTACACACTACATACTACATTACACACTACACTGCACACTACACTATACACTACACACTACACTACACACTACTCTACACACTACAATACACACTACACTGCACACTACACTACACAATACACACTACACTACACAATACACACTACACTTTACACACTACACAATACACTACACAATACACTACAACTACACTACACAATACACTACACAATACACACTACAATACACACTACAATACACACTACACTACACAATACACACTACACTACACAATACACACTACACAATACACACGACACTACACAATACACACTGCACAATACACTACACTACACACTACATTACATACTACACTACACACTACATTACATACTACACAATACACACTACACTAAACTATACACACTACACAATACACTACATAATACACACTATACAATACACACTACACTACACAATACACACTACACTACAATACACGACACACTGCACGACACACTATACACACTACACTACACACACTACACACACACACTACACTATACACACTACACTATACACTACACTACACACTACACTACACACTACACACTTCACTCACACCACACACACACCCTACACACCACACACACACTACACACACACCACAGACACTACACTCACACCACACACACACTACACACACACCACACACACTACACACTCACACCACACACACACTACACACACACCACACACACACTCACACCACACACACACTACACACACTACACAATACACACCACACACACACACACACTCTACACTCACACCACACACACCACACACACACTACACTCTACACAATACACACCACACACACACTACACACACTACACTCACACCACACACTCACACCACACACACACTACACACACACTACACACACACCACACACACTACACACTACACTCACACCACACTCACACCACACACACACCACACACACACTACACACACCACACACACACACACCACACACACTACACACACACACCACACACACTACACACACCACACGCACACACACTACACACACCACACACACACACTACACACACCACACACACACACTACACACACCACACACACACTACACACACTACACACACACACTACACTCTACACACAATACACACTACACTACACACACTACACACACACCACACACACAAACTACACACACACTACACACACACACCACACACACACACTACACACTCACACCACACACACACACTACACACACCACACTCCACACACAATACACACTACACACACACACCACACACACTACACACACACACACCACACACACACCACACACACTACACACACTACACACACACTACACACACACTACACACACACACCACACACACACTACACACACACCACACACACACCACACACACTACACACACACACCACACACACACACTACACACACACTACACACACCACACACACACACTACACACACTACGCACACCACACACTACACATACACACCACACACACACCACACACACACACTACGCACACTACACACACACACCACACACACACACTACACACACACTACACACACACACTACACACACCACACACACCACACACACTACACACACACACCACACACCACACACACACACTACACACACACTACACACACACACTACACACACCACACACACCGCTGTTCCAATAACTCCCGCCGCTGCCTCTCGCAGGGGGCTCGAGCATGCGGGCTGCTGGCGGCTTCACGGGGCGTGAAAGCGTTCATTCTTCATTCATTCAGTCTTCATTCATTCATTCTTCATTCATTCATTCTTCATTCATTCATTCTTCATTCACTCATTCGCTCGCCACAACGTTTACCGTCGGCGGCCTGCGACTCACAACCGCGCGCGTTCACGAGTCACGCTCCTCGCTCCGACCCCCCCCTGTGGTGTCGCGGGGACTCGGGCGACCGCCACGAGACTTTACTCTCCCCGTCCGCGCTGTTTGTTTCAGCACCGCAGCGCCGCGCTCACAGTGACAGGCGGAGCTTGATGGGGGGGGGGGGGGTGTTTGCGAGCACCTAGCAAGGCAGGAAACGGTGCACGTGGGGGTGGGTGAACGATCAAGCGGCGGTACTGCCCGGACGCCTTTGGGGCCGTCCATAAATGACGTCACGCGATTTTGGACACCGCACCAAGTACTGATTTCAGGCTGAGTCGACCTAGGGGAGGCCCTGGACCGATTCAGATAATCGCTGTCACTGGGTATTGGCCGTGAGCGGGGATCGAACCCGGGTCACAGCGCGCTAACCGCTACACTACCGCTCCCCACACACACAACAACACACACACAACACACACAGAACACACAACAACACACACACAACACACACACAACACACACAACAACACACACACAACACGCAACAACACACACAACAACACACACACAACACACACACAACACACACACAACACACACACAACACACACACAACACACACACACGGGATCACAATCATGGCCATTGTACTCGCACACAAACAGTGCCCCAATGTAGCACGCGCGACCTGTAGGGCCAGGTGCTCTTAGCCAGCAACGCCTATGATGAAGAGGGGGGTGGCTGACAACACGCGGTGGTGGTGCGACTGCGGTCGTCCAGAACAGAGACCGTGCAACGCATATACCGACGCAATGCCCCGGTAGACGTCGCTCTGCATCTACATCAGCAGCCATACGACAAGAATAAGAAGAAGCGACTAACCCCAGACACACGCCACGTGCTGTTACCGTGCCCGCATTATTAACTCGCTGCTGGTCTCGGCGGTGAACGTGGTGTAGGGGTTAGCGCACCGCGCTACAAACCCCGAGTTCGATTCCCGCTCACGGCCAACACCGGTGACGATTATCTGAGTCTCCCCTAGTTCGCACCCCTGGTGTGGTGTGTAAACATCGCCCACTGGGGAGACAAAGGCGGCCGGGCGTGGTGTTGGCCACCGACCCCCTTTCGGGTGCCACAGTGCCCGGCAACCTTCGTGGGTGGTGCTGCTACTCGCTACGAACAGCACTTGCCCCGACAGTCTGCTACAGTGTGTGTGTTCTCCCCTTGTTCTGCAGTGAGAGTGTGTGGAGTTGGGATGTTCTCCCCTTGTTCTGCAGTGAGAGTGTGTGTGGAGTTTGTGTGTTCTCCCCTTGTTCTGCAGTGAGAGTGTGTGGAGTTGGGATGTTCTCCCCTTGTTCTGCAGTGAGAGTGTGTGTGGAGTTTGTGTGTTCTCCCCTTGTTCTGCAGTGAGAGTGTGTGGAGTTGGGATGTTCTCCCCTTGTTCTGCAGTGAGAGTGTGTGGAGTTGGGATGTTCTCTCCTTGTTCTGCAGTGAGAGTGTGTGTGGAGTTTGTGTGTTCTCCCCTTGTTCTGCAGTGAGAGTGTGTGTGAAGTTGGGATGTTCTCCCCTTGTTCTGCAGTGAGAGTGTGTGGAGTTGGGATGTTTTCCCCTTGTTCTGCAGTGAGAGTGTGTGGAGTTTGTGTGTTCTCCCCTTGTTCTGCAGTGAGAGTGTGTGTGAAGTTGGGATGTTCTCCCCCTGTTTAGCAGTGAGAGTGTGTGTGGAGTTGGGATGTTCTCCCCTTGTTCTGCAGTGAGAGTGTGTGGAGTTTGTGTGTTCTCCCTTTGTTCTGCAGTGAGAGTGTGTGGAGTTGGGATGTTCTCCCCTTGTTCTACAGTGAGAGTGTGTGGAGTTTGCATGTTCTCCCCTTGTTCTGCAGTGAGAGTGTGTGGAGTTGGGATGTTCTCCCCTTGTTCTGCAGTGAGAGTGTGTGGAGTTTGTGTGTTCTCCCCTTGTTCTGCAGTGAGAGTGTGTGGAGTTGGGATGTTCTCCCCTTGTTCTGCAGTGAGAGTGTGTGTGGAGTTTGTGTGTTCTCCCCTTGTTCTGCAGTGAGAGTGTGTGGAGTTGGGATGTTCTCCCCTTGTTCTGCAGTGAGAGTGTGTGGAGTTGGGATGTTCTCTCCTTGTTCTGCAGTGAGAGTGTGTGTGGAGTTTGTGTGTTCTCCCCTTGTTCTGCAGTGAGAGTGTGTGTGAAGTTGGGATGTTCTCCCCTTGTTCTGCAGTGAGAGTGTGTGGAGTTGGGATGTTCTCCCCTTGTTCTGCAGTGAGAGTGTGTGGAGTTTGTGTGTTCTCCCCTTGTTCTGCAGTGAGAGTGTGTGTGAAGTTGGGATGTTCTCCCCCTGTTTAGCAGTGAGAGTGTGTGTGGAGTTGGGATGTTCTCCCCTTGTTCTGCAGTGAGAGTGTGTGGAGTTTGTGTGTTCTCCCTTTGTTCTGCAGTGAGAGTGTGTGGAGTTGGGATGTTCTCCCCTTGTTCTACAGTGAGAGTGTGTGGAGTTTGCATGTTCTCCCCTTGTTCTCCAGTGAGAGTGTGTGGAGTTGGGATGTTCTCCCCTTGTTCTGCAGTGAGTGTGTGTGAAGTTGGGATGTTCTCCCCTTGTTCTGCAGTGAGAATGTGTGTGGAGTTTGTGTGTTCTCCCCTTGTTCTGCAGTGAGAGTGTGTGTGGAGTTTGTGTGTTCTCCCCTTGTTCTGCAGTGAGAGTGTGTGGAGTTGGGATGTTCTCCCCTTGTTCTGCAGTGAGAGTGTGTGGAGTTCGGATGTTCTCCCCTTGTTCTGCAGTGAGAGTGTGTGTGGAGTTGGGATGTTCTCCCCCTGTTTAGCAGTGAGAGTGTGTGTGAAGTTTGTGTGTTCTCCCCTTGTTCTGCAGTGAGAGTGTGTGTGAAGTTTGTGTGTTCTCCCCTTGTTCTGCAGTGAGAGTGTGTGTGGAGTTTGTGTGTTCTCCCCTTGTTCTGCAGTGAGAGTGTGTGGAGTTGGGATGTTCTCCCCTTGTTCTGCAGTGAGAGTGTGTGTGGAGTTGGGATGTTCTCCCCCTGTTTAGCAGTGAGAGTGTGTGTGGAGTTTGTGTGTTCTCCCCTTGTTCTGCAGTGAGAGTGTGTGGAGTTGGGATGTTCTCCCCTTGTTCTGCAGTGAGTGTGTGTGTGGAGTTTGTGTGTTCTCCCCTTGTTCTGCAGTGAGAGTGTGTGTGGAGTTTGTGTGTTCTCCCCCTGTTCTGCAGTGAGAGTGTGTGTGGAGTTTGTGTGTTCTCCCCTTGTTCTGCAGTGAGAGTGTGTGTGGAGTTGGGATGTTCTCCCCTTGTTCTGCAGTGAGAGTGTGTGGAGTTGGGATGTTCTCCCCTTGTTCTGCAGTGAGAGTGTGTGGAGTTGGGATGTTCTCCCCTTGTTCTGCAGTGAGAGTGTGTGTGGAGTTTGTGTGTTCTCCCCTTGTTCTGCAGTGAGAGTGTCTGTGTAGAGTTTGTGTGTTCTCCCCTTGTTCTGCAGTGAGAGTGTGTGTGGAGTTTGTGTGTTCTCCCCATGTTCTGCAGTGAGAGTGTGTGTGGAGTTGGGATGTTCTCCCCTTGTTCTGCAGTGAGAGTCTGTGGAGTTGGGATGTTCTCCCCTTGGTCTGCAGTGAGAGTGTGTGGAGTTGGGATGTTCTCCCCCTGTTCTGCAGTGAGTGTGTGTGAAGTTGGGATGTTCTCCCCTTGTTCTGCAGTGAGAATGTGTGTGGAGTTTGTGTGTTCTCCCCTTGTTCTGCAGTGAGAGTGTGTGTGGAGTTGGGATGTTCTCCCCCTGTTCTGCAGTGAGTGTGTGTGAAGTTGGGATGTTCTCCCCTTGTTCTGCAGTGAGAATGTGTGTGGAGTTTGTGTGTTCTCCCCTTGTTCTGCAGTGAGAGTGTGTGTGGAGTTTGTGTGTTCTCCCCTTGTTCTGCAGTGAGAGTGTGTGGAGTTGGGATGTTCTCCCCTTGTTCTGCAGTGAGAGTGTGTGTGGAGTTTGTGTTTTCTCCCCTTGTTCTGCAGTGAGAGTGTCTGTGTGGAGTTTGTGTGTTCTCCCCTTGTTCTGCAGTGAGAGTGTGTGTGGAGTTTGTGTGTTCTCCCCCTGTTCTGCAGTGAGAGTGTGTGTGGAGTTGGGATGTTCTCCCCTTGTTCTGCAGTGAGAGTGTGTGGAGTTGGGATGTTCTCCCCTTGGTCTGCAGTGAGAGTGTGTGGAGTTGGGATGTTCTCCCCCTGTTCTGCAGTGAGTGTGTGTGAAGTTGGGATGTTCTCCCCTTGTTCTGCAGTGAGAATGTGTGTGGAGTTTGTGTGTTCTCCCCTTGTTCTGCAGTGAGAGTGTGTGTGGAGTTGGGATGTTCTCCCCTTGTTCTGCAGTGAGAGTGTGTGTGGAGTTGGGATGTTCTCCCCCTGTTTAGCAGTGAGAGTGTGTGTGGAGTTTGTGTGTTCTCCCCTTGTTCTGCAGTGAGAGTGTGTGGAGTTGGGATGTTCTCCCCTTGTTCTGCAGTGAGTGTGTGTGTGGAGTTTGTGTGTTCTCCCCTTGTTCTGCAGTGAGAGTGTGTGTGGAGTTTGTGTGTTCTCCCCCTGTTCTGCAGTGAGAGTGTGTGTGGAGTTTGTGTGTTCTCCCCTTGTTCTGCAGTGAGAGTGTGTGTGGAGTTGGGATGTTCTCCCCTTGTTCTGCAGTGAGAGTGTGTGGAGTTGGGATGTTCTCCCCTTGTTCTGCAGTGAGAGTGTGTGGAGTTGGGATGTTCTCCCCTTGTTCTGCAGTGAGAGTGTGTGTGGAGTTTGTGTGTTCTCCCCTTGTTCTGCAGTGAGAGTGTCTGTGTAGAGTTTGTGTGTTCTCCCCTTGTTCTGCAGTGAGAGTGTGTGTGGAGTTTGTGTGTTCTCCCCATGTTCTGCAGTGAGAGTGTGTGTGGAGTTGGGATGTTCTCCCCTTGTTCTGCAGTGAGAGTCTGTGGAGTTGGGATGTTCTCCCCTTGGTCTGCAGTGAGAGTGTGTGGAGTTGGGATGTTCTCCCCCTGTTCTGCAGTGAGTGTGTGTGAAGTTGGGATGTTCTCCCCTTGTTCTGCAGTGAGAATGTGTGTGGAGTTTGTGTGTTCTCCCCTTGTTCTGCAGTGAGAGTGTGTGTGGAGTTGGGATGTTCTCCCCCTGTTCTGCAGTGAGTGTGTGTGAAGTTGGGATGTTCTCCCCTTGTTCTGCAGTGAGAATGTGTGTGGAGTTTGTGTGTTCTCCCCTTGTTCTGCAGTGAGAGTGTGTGTGGAGTTTGTGTGTTCTCCCCTTGTTCTGCAGTGAGAGTGTGTGGAGTTGGGATGTTCTCCCCTTGTTCTGCAGTGAGAGTGTGTGGAGTTGGGATGTTCTCCCCTTGTTCTGCAGTGAGAGTGTGTGTGGAGTTGGGATGTTCTCCCCCTGTTTAGCAGTGAGAGTGTGTGTGAAGTTTGTGTGTTCTCCCCTTGTTCTGCAGTGAGAGTGTGTGTGGAGTTTGTGTGTTCTCCCCTTGTTCTGCAGTGAGAGTGTGTGGAGTTGGGATGTTCTCCCCTTGTTCTGCAGTGAGAGTGTGTGTGGAGTTGGGATGTTCTCCCCCTGTTTAGCAGTGAGAGTGTGTGTGGAGTTTGTGTGTTCTCCCCTTGTTCTGCAGTGAGAGTGTGTGGAGTTGGGATGTTCTCCCCTTGTTCTGCAGTGAGTGTGTGTGTGGAGTTTGTGTGTTCTCCCCTTGTTCTGCAGTGAGAGTGTGTGTGGAGTTTGTGTGTTCTCCCCCTGTTCTGCAGTGAGAGTGTGTGTGGAGTTTGTGTGTTCTCCCCTTGTTCTGCAGTGAGAGTGTGTGTGGAGTTGGGATGTTCTCCCCTTGTTCTGCAGTGAGAGTGTGTGGAGTTGGGATGTTCTCCCCTTGTTCTGCAGTGAGAGTGTGTGGAGTTGGGATGTTCTCCCCTTGTTCTGCAGTGAGAGTGTGTGTGGAGTTTGTGTTTTCTCCCCTTGTTCTGCAGTGAGAGTGTCTGTGTGGAGTTTGTGTGTTCTCCCCTTGTTCTGCAGTGAGAGTGTGTGTGGAGTTTGTGTGTTCTCCCCCTGTTCTGCAGTGAGAGTGTGTGTGGAGTTGGGATGTTCTCCCCTTGTTCTGCAGTGAGAGTGTGTGGAGTTGGGATGTTCTCCCCTTGGTCTGCAGTGAGAGTGTGTGGAGTTGGGATGTTCTCCCCCTGTTCTGCAGTGAGTGTGTGTGAAGTTGGGATGTTCTCCCCTTGTTCTGCAGTGAGAATGTGTGTGGAGTTTGTGTGTTCTCCCCTTGTTCTGCAGTGAGAGTGTGTGTGGAGTTGGGATGTTCTCCCCTTGTTCTGCAGTGAGAGTGTGTGTGGAGTTTGTGTGTTCTCCCCTTGTTCTGCAGTGAGAGTGTGAGTGGCACTCTCACTGCATCCCAACTCCACAGAGAGGCTTCCGAGTCGGGAATCAACCCCGGGAGCTTCTTGCTGCGTCGCCACTGCGGCACGTACCCACAACATCACTGCACTGCAAGAAGAACCTCACAATTATCTAGCGAAGTTTATTTACTCGATGGAAATAGAAATATTGTTATCATTAACAATAACCAACCGGCACTCGTGTGCACTAATAATAATGACGACGATAATGGTCGCTGTTGTTTGAGAAGGAAGGAAATGATTTTAAAGGAATGCAATTAGGAGAGTTGCAAACAACCACGAGGCGACCCCACGGAGGGGGGGGGGGGCCTGGGGGCCCGGGGCGGGCCACCCTCCACCCTCGTCCCGTGGCCCCTAGGCGAGTCGCTGCCCCACGTGGACGGGCAGCGAGGGGTCCAAAATCGGTTGACGAATATCTGAACCGGTCCTGGGCCCTCCCTTCGCCTATGTCGACTCCAGGTGTGCGTGCCGGGCGGTGGTTGTTGGCGTACCCACAGTGCGGGCCTTCGTAGGTGCTGCTCCTCGCTACTACGAACAGCGCTGTGGGACCTCAGTCTCTTGGTAACTGGGCTGCGTACAAGCTACGAGACAAACACGCGCGTGCGCACACCCCTCGTGGCCTGTGGATGGCGACTCTCTCCAGTCCACGTTCAAAGAGACGTTGGCTGAGTTTGCCTCTGCGCAACAGCATCTACTCAGCCTCGGTGCGCGTTGTGCGAAACCACCAGTTCGGCAGAACTGCATTGTGTGAGCGTTGCTTTTGGGACTGACGGCCGCTCGCTGGTTTATTTCTCGTGACTGGAAGCTCGCGTCATTTGCACGCCTTGAGTAATGATCGCTGTCTTCAGGCAAGTGCTAACGGGGACCTCCCAGAGTGCACAGGCACCAATCTTCTACACGCATGAAGCGTACGGCAGCGGGCAACAATGTCTGGAACGCACTGATGAGTCCCAATAAGAACAACACCAGTGCACAGCGGTGTCTGCTTCACCCGCTCGCTGTCGGTTGTCCACATCTGCACGGTATAAAATTACCACAATGCAGTTCTTCTGCGTCTTGTTGTTGTTGTCGTCGTCGTCACGATGCGTCTCCGCGTTACTTACAGACGTGACGAGGGCATCGCCTCGTGCGCCGCTGCACTCACGCGTGCCACGATCGCCGCCAAGGCCCAGAGTGGGCAGGCGGGCGGGGGATGGATGGGTGGAGACAGCGCCTGTCATCCCCGAACCTTTATTATTTCCGCTTTCTATTAAACGTTTAGTGCAGGTTGTTGTTGGTGGTGGTTGTTGTTGTTGTTGCGGTTGTTGCTGTGGAAGTTGTTGCACTAAACCAGGGGTGGGCAACCGAACAAAACAAGCGGAGCCATTCTTTTCGAATTCGGTAACAAAAAAACCCCCCTCAATATTTCAAGAGCCGCAACGCAATGTGAATAACGCCACGAAGCGGTCCTTTAAAGAGCCACCGTTTGAGCATGCACGAAAACGTTGCAGCGAACGGGGGGACGGAGGCACACACGCGCACATACACAAGCAGCATGGCAGTATCGTTGGCAATGACATTGCTGCTGCTGCTGATGCTCATATTGCACCCATCACGTGCACATTTTTAGAGTGCTGCGTTTAAACACGGTGCGTTTTTCGCAAAAAGGTCGGCTCTTCTTTTTCAACTGTGAACCAAACCCGCCACACGTTTCACAGTCAGCACTCGGTCTGTTACCGGTGATAAAGTACAGATCGATTTCTACCTCCCGAATACAGAACAGGTGGCAACCCTCCTCTATACAAGACAACACAAACCCCAGAGTGAGTTCCCCAGAGTAAGTTCCGGCTCAAAGGAGCATTTGATGCATTGGTTCTCATCCCCCGCTTCGAGTCCTGCGCCGCCAGTGGTGAGATTTCTACATTCCTATGGTGGGGACAAGTCTATCCATGGGACATTCAGCCCCCCACCACCACCACCACTACCACACCTCCCCAATGCTGTGAGGGCCTCTGACAAATCCACTCGAAATGTTCTCGACCTCATCAGGTCTCAGCAGCTAAGCGGGGTGGGGGGCTGGCGACGGGGTGACCGCCACGCACGCCGCCAGGTCGGCGTCGGAGGCAGCCAGGTAGTGGCTGCCTCGTGGGCCGCTGAGGCCAATTCAGCGAAATACTTTGTTGCTTTGTTGCGCTGTGCTTCTGTGCTCCCCGCCTTCAACTCACACCGACCGGCGCGGTGAAGCGTGGTCCACGTAACCTCTGCGGACCCACGTGGCGTGGCCAGGGCCCTCATTCACCGGTGGATTAAACGGTTACTGTCCAGGTCCGAGGAGGAGCAAACAATCTCTCGGTCCTGGAATACCGCCACACGAACACCATGCCAGAAATTCCACGGGATAATAGTGTAAGCGACGCGTACGTCGAGGACTGAATGTGGCAGTGTTGTGCCATACTCTCTGCAACAAACACATTTTTTTTTCCCTCTGAAGTATTTTCAAGTAAAAGTTGAGGCTGCGGCTCACAATCCGGCAGGTGCGTCCGTGTGTGGGTGTGTGGCGACTCAGCCTCAAATGAGTACCTGCTGCGGTGTGTAAACATCGCCACTAGGGAAACAAAGGTGGCCGGGCGTAGTGCCGGCCACCCACCCCCTCGTGTGCCGCTCTGGTTTTAATCGGTGCTGCTCGCTAACAGCACTTGCCCCAAAAGTATTTTAGGCTATAGAGGGGTGCCATGCTGCGACGATGTTAACTACCTCGCCCGGTATACAGGAGGTCGTGGGTTTGATCCCGACCCTGACGCCTGTATATTTGGAGTTTGCATCTCTCTCTCTCGCCGTGGTCACGTGGATTTTCACTCCGGGTCCTTCGGTTTTCCCTCCACATTTAGAAACATGCATTTGGAGTATTTGGCTGCTATACATTCCACATGATAAGCCACTTTGTTGAGCTATCATTTGTGGTCAGGTCGCTTCTGAAAATAGAGCTATATAGCTCAGTGGGTCCTTACCTGGTAAAATATAAATAGTAGCAATAGCATATTTGTCTTGTGTGTGTGGCCAATTTTGTGTAAGTTTCTCGACACTGGGCACAAGTTTGGGGTGCGTCTGACTACGCGGAGCGGCTCACGATGCGGAGATAACCGGTAAATGTGGTGAGGAATCGGAGTCTGCGATGGATGCAGCGCGCGCGTGTGTGCGCGTGTGTGCGCGTGTGTGCGCGTGTGTGCGCGTGTGTGCGCGTGTGTGCGCGTGTGTGTGCGCGGCATGCAGAGCGCAGGTGGATAATAACCGTCGCTGGATTGGCACCCACGGATCAGAGACCAAGGGACAGAGAGTGCAACCCAAACGGGAGGAGACTGCAAGAAGAGACCGTGAAGATCGGGTGTCGACCTGCAACAGCCGCACATATCTCGCGGAAGGAAGCGGCGGCCAGGAGATGTGGTGGCATCAACGGTGTTGGGTGCGATGGCCTCGGGACCTGAGTAATAATTCAACAGCTAAGAAGGCCCACATGGCTTAAACACAGGGCCATGATCGACTCTATTATATTTCACCTCACATGTATTAACCACATTTGTGAGCAAATTGCGAAACAAATGCCACTGCCTTCAAACCAAAATGCGGTGAGACACAGCTAAAGGCTCTCCTCGCCGCTTACCAGCAAAGAGGGCACTTAGAAGTAAAATATTGTTACGACTAGGCCGAGACATAATTGTGATACGGCTCGTGGACAGCTCTCTTACAACCTAAAATGTATTTACAACAAATTGTACCTTCATGAATATTAAACGAATATAAATCCGAGTTCAAACACTTGACCAAATTAACGTCTGCAAGTTGACGTGTGGGGGCGTGTGCCGCTCGTATCTCTTCAGCGAGGCGGCTTGGCTGCCGACGGCGCGTCCTCAGCCCCCGAGATTGACGGCGCGCGACGCGCGGCTCGTGGGGGCTGGGTTTCCAAACCGCGCGCACTTCGCGCCCGGCAGTCGTGAATTCCCGCGGGGCCGGTAGAAGAGCAATCGCGCACGCGACAGATCGCAGACACGCCTTGCGCGTGCCCTGGTTTACGCGGCGGTGCCTCGGCGGTTTTGGATCGCGCCTGTCCCACCGCTGCCGCAACGTTCGAACTTATCCGCGAATGAAGGGAGCGAGGCGATGGAAGGTAGGACGTGGAATTCACGGATCAGAGGTTGTCGTATGTTGAACTTCTTTAGCACCGCACCGTAGTCAACCGTGCCGATCAGAGGTGCCAACCGTATTGCCCTCAGGCCACGTGAAGCGATCTCAGGTCCCGCGTTATCCCAACCCAGCATCTCTACTACGTTGATCTCTGCTGCGTCAAAACCGTCCAGCCACGAAGCGAGAATCCAAAAGCAATGCGGTTAAACGTTACTAATAACCGTGATGGATCTCCAATAATTATAAACGCCATCTCCCCTTGCTCCCCCGCGTCCCCCGCAACGAGGTGAGCGCCTAAACTTAACAAAAAAATTAAGCATTTTGTTTTATTTTAACAGTGAAGGCCAACTCGAGCTGTATAGGTATTTTTCAGAAGCGCCCCCGCCACAAATTAAAGCTCAGTAAAGTGGATTATCATATGGAAATGTATATAGCAGCCACACAATCGAAACTACGTTTGTAAATGTGGAGAGAGAAACCGGTTGAACCGGAAAAAATCTACAGCAGGTGTCAGGGTTGGGATCGAACCCACGAGCGCCTGCATACCAGGCGAGGGAGTTAACATCTCGCCACCGCGGCAAAATGCGTTTGCATATTTGCTCGTACCATAGTCCTTCATTTGCTCTGTTTGTATCTCCCCACCCCCGACTCATGGACTAATGGGAGTATAAAAACCTTGAATCATATTTAAAAAGTCTTACAAATACTCTGTTCTAATGCATTGTTTGTAGTGATTGTGCCCCGTGTGGCTTTGTAATCTCGCCACCGAGGCACCCAGTTTGCCTGCAAAAAAAAAGGATGACAGGACTTAGACAGTTTCTGAAATTGAGGTTTTCTTACCAACTTAATACATGTATAATGAAGACTTTTCATTGATCTCAGACGGTTGTTCGGGTTTCCTCCGTGTTCGAGAGGTAAGAGAGATTCCATGATTTCTCACTTCTCAAGGGCAACGCTGGACCCCTTTGAGTGCGAAACCCACGAACTTTCTCCTGGCGCCCCACACAGCGCGTCCCACCACACACACACACAATGCGTGTAACTGCAACGAAAGAGCCACTTCTTACGCGTCGATCGCAAACCCCGGGGTTGGAATGGACCGCAGAGGTCAGGCGTTGTACATGGGACCAGCGCCGTGGTTTGTCACGACAGATTCAGCGACGTCTCCTCCTCCTCATCCCCTCGCTTCCTGCACTCGTCCTCTTGCCAAGAGAGGTCAGGGCTGCTGTGTATTCTATCTTTTGTGGAAACTGTACCCGTAGCTCGCTATTCACGCCGTTGTTTCTATGCATTCATCATTTTCTCGTGCTTCTGAAAGCTATTTCTGTCTGCGCATTCTCGGTCGAACTCCAGCGTGTATTGTACGACGCACGCGACTTGCTCACCGCTGTGTTATGTGTGTGGCGCCGACGCCCTATTCAGCGTTGTTGTTCCTTTAAAAGGGCAAGAGGATCAGGTGGAACCGACCTGAAAAGTTGTGCTGTCTTATGTTTGGTAATACGCTATCGAAGTGTGTCTAGGCGTAGACAACTACCTGGTATTTCAGATTCTCGATTAGAATTTTATACAGAAGGAATCCGATGAGCTGTAAAGCTATTTTTCACAGATGTCCAGTAGGGACACGGGGTCAGAAAGTCACAACAACAAACAATACAAAAACACCATAGCAGTGCAAAGTATAGGAAAGGTAAGCACATCACTTAAACTAAATATACAAATAAAACTAAACACTATATTTTTTTACCAGATAAAGCCCACTGAGCTATATAGCTTCTTTTCAGAAGCGACCTCACCACACACGGAAGCTTAATAAAGTGGCTTATCACGTGGCTTATCACGTGGACATTTATAGCAGCAGCCAAATACTCGAAATAATCCAGACGCGTGTTTAGCTTGAATAGCCCAAAAATTAGCGAAATTTACATGGGTACAGCAACTCTAGCAAAACAACCGGAATTTATTTCACGGCAATAGGTTAATTTACACTTGCTAAAATTCACGGTTGTAAAATCATTGTTGCAACTGTGTGTGTAGTTGACATCGAGCATGAGTTTGGGAGCGTTGCCTGGATGGTCAGCGTGAGCCAGGGGCGACCACGGTAGTGCACAGAGTGGGGGCCGCTACGGCCAAGCCAAGGAGCTGAGTTGGAAACTCCCGGTGCAGGGACGGTCAACGCACACATTTGAGGTTCGTCTTCAGATTCCTCGGCGGTTTTCCGGTGGTGGTAAAGAGTTGGCTGGGTGCAGTGCAGATTTCCCACTGAGGGTTTTACTAAACTAAGCTAACCAGGCAAAACAAACTTAACTTTTTTTTTACCAGGTAAGGCCCACCGATCTATATATCTCATGTTCAAAAGCGACCTGGCCACAAATGATAGCTCAACGAAGTGGCTTATCATCATGTGGACATTTATAACAGCCAAATACTCTTAACGCGTGACGTTGATTCTAAATGTGGGGGGGGGGGGGAACCGAGGAGAGAGAGACACCGCAAACTCCAAATATAGAGCAGGCGGTCAGGATCTGGATCGAACCCACGCCCTCCTGACCTACAATCTGAGCGAAGGTCACAATGTGGGGTCTCGCGCGAGGCACCCACCACCCAGTGCTCGTCGAGCAGCAGAGCGATGCTGGTGCCGGGCCGAGTTTATTTGCCGTTGGATTTGCGCACCCCGAGCTGACGAGGCCACCTCACGGAGCCCTGGGTTGCTCGCCGCGGCTTGACCCGTCGAGAGAGAGGGGGGCGTGCAGGGCGCTTGTGGATGTCACTCGCCGTGAACTCTGACGATGAGAGGTGACTCGGGGTCCCCCCTCATCCACGTCTCCTGCACGCCTGCACTCACCCTCACTCACTCATCCTCACACACTCACTCACCCTCACTCACCCACCCTCACACACTCACTCACCCTCACTCACCCACCCTCACACACTCACTCACTCTCACTCACTCATCCTCACACACTCACTCACCCTCACTCACCCTCACACACTCACTCACCCTCACTCACCCACCCTCACACACTCACTCACTCTCACTCACTCACCCTCACACACTCACTCACTCTACTCACCCACCCTCGCACACTCACTCACCCTCACTCATTCATCCTCACACACTCACTCACCCTCACTCACCCACCCTCACACACTCACTCACCCTCACTCACCCACCCTCACACACTCACTCACCCTCACTCACCCACCCTCACACACTCACTCACCCTCACTCACCCACCCTCACACACTCACTCACTCTCACTCACCCACCCTCACACACTCACCCTCACTCACCCACCCTCACACACTCACTCACCCTCACTCACCCACCCTCACACACTCACTCACCCTCACTCACCCACCCTCACACACTCACTCTCACTCACCCACCCTCACACACTCACTCACCCTCACTCACTCATCCTCACACACTCACTCACTCTCACTCACCCACCCTCACACACTCACTCACTCTCACTCACTCATCCTCACACACTCACTCACTCTCACTCACCCACCCTGACACACTCACTCACTCACCCACCCTCACACACTCACTCACCCTCACTCACTCATCCTCACACTCACTCACGCTGACTCACCTTCCCTCACACACTCACTCACCCTCACTCACCTACCCTTACTCACACACTCACCCAACCTCACTCACACACTCATTCACCCTCACTCACTCACCCTCACTCACTCACACACTCACTCACCCTCACTCACTCACCCTCACTCAACAACAACAACAACAACCGCCATTCGCCACTAAGTGGCGGTGACGTCACCACGACGCTTGTGCCAGGCCATGTGCACCTTGAGGCCACGTGAAGTGTCGAACGCCCGCTGGCAGGAGGTCACGGGGCAGACCCAAGTGCCACGGGTCGACTGACTAAGATGTGCCCCCTACTGTGCCAACCTGCTGTGCTTTAGCCACCCGGCGCTCTGCTCGTTGTTGTGAGCGTCGCTCCTCCGCCCTCCATTGTTGTTGGAGGGCAACTGCCTCCAACTGCCTAGTAGCGTCCTTCACGAGCCTCATCCACAGAGGCCGATCTTAACACCGCTGGTACCAGTCATCGGCAAGTCCACTCAGCTCCACGTCCTCCTGTACCACATGACTCCATCTCTTCTCTAGCCCGTGCCGCGCCCGTTTAGCCCCCTCGATCCAGCTGAACAAAAGCTGTTTAGGCATGCGGTGGCTGGGCATGCGGGATACATGACCCAGCCAACGCAGCCTTGCCTGCCGGAGGAGCTCACGGATGGGACCTTGCCCAGATCTTTCAAGGATTTGTGAGCTCCTCACACAATCCAGCCTGGTTAAACCCAGGATGGATTGTAGGCAAGGCTAGCCTAAATGTTTCTAACCGGCGAAGATGTTCCATTAGGGGGGTCCACGTTTCGCAAGCGTAGAGAAGGGAGGGAATGACCGTGGCCGAGAAGACCTGAAGCTTAGTGCGGAGCGACAGACCAGGTAGCTTCCACTGATTCGGAGTGAGACCTCTGCTGTTCAACTGGAGCCGGCTATAAGCACACTGCCCAGGTATGGGAAACTCTCCACTCTCTCCACAACTGCCCCATCACCGATTGGGAGTTGTGGGGGTGGAGTGTCCGATGGTACAAAATACCCAGGCAGGTGCTTAGTTTTGGTGGGGCTGATAGTAAGGCCCCATCTCTTAGTGGCACGCTCCAGTCTCAGCAGCAGCGTCTCCAACTCCTCTGAATGAGCAGCTATTAACAAATCATCGGCATACATAACGTGGTTGAGCAATAGGGAGCCATCCCTTGACCGCACCCGGGCATCGATCAGCCTCCCATTATATCTGTGCCAAATGGAGATTCCCCCGGTACAGCTATTGAAGGCTTCACGAACTATGTGGTCAAAATAGATGTTAAATAATGTGATAGCCAGAGGACATCCTTATCGCACCCCAAGATGTACAGGGAATGGCTCTGACTCCCGGCCACGTAGTTTTACCCGGGCCCGCTCACCATCATGAAGGTCCTTAATGATCATGAGCAGAGGGTCAGGGACTCCAAAAGCACGAAGAACAACCCAGAGCCCAGGCCTACTGATGGTATCATAGGCCTTGACCAGGTCAATAAAGCAGAGATGTAGGTCTTGCTGGAATTCCCTACACCTCTGCTGTAGCAGACGGACAGAAAATATGGCATCTCACTCACACACTCACCCACCCTCACTCACACAATCACTCACCCTCACTCACACACTCACTCACACACTCACCCACCCTGGGGAGACAAAGGCGACCATGCCAGGGCGCTTGGCCTACGTGAGGTGCCACTCGCTAACGGCACTTGCCCCAACAGTCTGCCGAGGCTATACGGGGAATCTTTGTCTCTGTCACCACGCAGCAGTGGAGGACATCATGCCCGGGACGGGGGCTAAGGGGGGGGGGCGGTGACGCAAGCGCGGGGGACGAGTTGGGGGGGTTGCACCCAGTCCTCACTCTCTCGTTGGGACATCGTGGGGGAGCTGTCGCAATGAGCGTCGCGAGCAGGGAGCGGGGGGGCGTGGGAACGTCGCAGTTGCAGGGGCCGAGGCCATTGCGCAATTGGTGGCGCGGGATGAGCGGAGTCGGCGTGGCGGCTGTGGTCACACAGAGCGCGCGACGCGGAGCGAGGTGATGCCCGCGATGCGCAGATACGAAGATGGTGACGTCACGGCGGCGGCGATGATGATGACGATGATGACGACGATGATGATGACGATATGACGATGATGACGACGACGACGATGATGATGACGATGATTATGATGATGACGATGATGACGATGATGACGACGACGACGATGATGATGACGATATGACGATGATGACGACGATTATGATGATGATGACGATGATGACGACGACGACGATGATGACGATGATGACGACGACGATGATTATGATGATGACGATGATTATGATGATGACGATGATGACGACGACGACGATGATATGACGATGATGACGACGACAATGATGACGATAATGATGACCACGATGATATGACGATGATGACGACGACGACGACGATGACGAAGATGCACTACTCAGCGACTGCTCCTGCTGACGCCGTTATCTGGCTCGAACACGTGGACGTGAACTTGCAGCTGTGGCTCTGCATCTACACCAGCAGGCGTGCGATGACGAGAAGATGCCCCCCCCTCCCCACAGAGCCCCCCACCCACAGAGCCCCCCCCCAACACCCCGAACGTGGCACGGACGACGTCCCCAGCGCAGCGCCCCCAAGGCACCGCGTGCAGAGCGGGAGGGAGGATGGAGGAGTAGGAGGGGGGACGATGGAGGAGTAGGGAGGAGGAGGAGGATGGAGGAGTAGGAGGATGGAGGAGGAAAGCTCCTCGCCTGGGGCTGCACATCGGCGCAAGCCATTGTGTGAACACACCGAGCAGGCCACAAATCGCCGCGCGAACAAATGGGTGGCCGGTGAGGAAGAATCTTTTGTGGGGCTGCCGAATCTATGGGGGGCTTAATGCCACCCGAGAGCGGAAATAAGCGACGAAGCGTTCACATTCGAGGTACTGAAATATTTTTTTTAGTAATTAACAACAACAAAAAATGTCATTACTCTGATGGCATTTGAAATTTCCCCCAACGCAGAGCGCACCATGGGATTGGACCGTCCCGTGGGGCGTTTCCCCTGTGGGACCGCCGCTCCACAGGCCGCTTCGAGCACCACGGCGACCAGACGACGAATGTCGACATCGCCACAGAGTTTTGCTTGCGGTGAAGCAATTAAAAAAAAAGTCGCGTAATGTAGAAAAATAAAACAAAACAGAAAAAAATAATCTATCACGACGTTTCGATCGCAGCACAAGCGGTCCGTCCTCAGGTGACCGCTTGTGTTTTGCGACGTTTTAGCGAAAGAAGAGCATGGATTCCTGCAGCCACGAAAACTTCAATTGAAAGCCGCTGAAATTATGGCGCTCGTGGCGGGAGGCGGTGTGGCTTATGGGATGTGTACAGTAAAACAATCTAAGTAATAACGGATACGGAGAAGGGGGCGAAGTGTCCGCGCATTTATTTTGTCGCTGAAGTCTGTGGCGCTGATAGCGGGGAAGAGCGGTGCCCATTCCTCCCGAGCGGTGCGGAGCCACTCTTAGGTTTCCCCTATAGCCACTCTTAGGTTTCCCCTATAGCCACTCTTAGGTTTCCCCTATAGCCACTCTTAGGTTTCCCCTATAGCCACTCTTAGGTTTCCTCTATAGCCACTCTTAGGTTTCCCCTATAGCCACTCTTAGGTTTCCCCTATAGCCACTCTTAGGTTTCCCCTATAGCCACTCTTAGGTTTCCCCTATAGCCACTCTTAGGTTTCCCCTATAGCCACTCTTAGGTTTCCCCTATAGCCACTCTTAGGTTTCCCTATTGCTGCGACTCTTTGGTTTCCCCTATAGCCACTCTTAGGTTTCCCCTATAGCCACTCTTAGGTTTCCCCTATAGCCACTCTTAGGTTTCCCCTATAGCCACTCTTAGGTTTCCCCTATAGCCACTCTTAGGTTTCCCCTATAGCCACTCTTAGGTTTCCCCTATAGCCACTCTTAGGTTTCCCCTATAGCCACTCTTAGGTTTCCCCTATAGCCACTCTTAGGTTTCCCCTATAGCCACTCTTAGGTTTCCCTATAGCCACTCTTAGGTTTCTCCTATTGCGACTCTTAGGTTTCCCCTATAGCCACTCTTAGGTTTCCCCTATTGCTGCGACTCTTTGGTTTCCCCTATTGCGACTCTTTGGTTTCCCCTATAGCCACTCTTAGGTTTCCCCTATAGCCACTCTTAGGTTTCCCCTATCGCGACTCTTTGGTTTCCCCTATAGCCACTCTTAGGTTTCCCCTATAGCCACTCTTAGGTTTCCCCTATAGCCACTCTTAGGTTTCCCCTATAGCCACTCTTAGGTTTCCCTATAGCCACTCTTAGGTTTCTCCTATTGCGACTCTTAGGTTTCCCCTATAGCCACTCTTAGGTTTCCCCTATTGCTGCGACTCTTTGGTTTCCCCTATTGCGACTCTTTGGTTTCCCCTATAGCCACTCTTAGGTTTCCCCTATAGCCACTCTTAGGTTTCCCCTATCGCGACTCTTTGGTTTCCCCTATAGCCACTCTTAGGTTTCCCCTATAGCCACTCTTAGGTTTCCCCTATAGCCACTCTTAGGTTTCCCCTATAGCCACTCTTAGGTTTCCCCTATAGCCACTCTTAGGTTTCCCCTATAGCCACTCTTAGGTTTCCCCTATAGCCACTCTTAGGTTTCCCCTATAGCCACTCTTAGGTTTCCCTATAGCCACTCTTAGGTTTCTCCTATTGCGACTCTTAGGTTTCCCCTATAGCCACTCTTAGGTTTCCCCTATTGCTGCGACTCTTTGGTTTCCCCTATTGCGACTCTTTGGTTTCCCCTATAGCCACTCTTAGGTTTCCCCTATAGCCACTCTTAGGTTTCCCCTATCGCGACTCTTTGGTTTCCCCTATAGCCACTCTTAGGTTTCCCCTATAGCCACTCTTAGGTTTCCCCTATAGCCACTCTTAGGTTTCCCCTATAGCCACTCTTAGGTTTCCCTATAGCCACTCTTAGGTTTCTCCTATTGCGACTCTTAGGTTTCCCCTATAGCCACTCTTAGGTTTCCCCTATTGCTGCGACTCTTTGGTTTCCCCTATTGCGACTCTTTGGTTTCCCCTATAGCCACTCTTAGGTTTCCCCTATAGCCACTCTTAGGTTTCCCCTATCGCGACTCTTTGGTTTCCCCTATAGCCACTCTTAGGTTTCCCCTATAGCCACTCTTAGGTTTCCCCTATAGCCACTCTTTGGTTTCCCCTATAGCCACTCTTAGGTTTCCCCTATAGCCACTCTTAGGTTTCCCCTATAGCCACTCTTAGGTTTCCCCTATAGCCACTCTTTGGTTTCCCCTATAGCCACTCTTAGGTTTCCCCTATTGAGACTTTTTGGCTGCTCCCTTTGCGGGCAGGTGATTTTTTAAACTTAAATCTTAAACGTCACTTTAACGTGAAGGTAATTGATTACTTAAATCTTAAACGTCATTTTTACGTGAAGGTAATTGATTACCGTAAATGTGGCAGGGTCGCCGTGGAATGTCTTGGTGACGACAAAGTGTACAACAGTCAAACCGTGTTGTTCACGAATAACTAAGCGGGGGAAATAAACTAAAGAGACACAGTTTATTCCATCATTTGTGTACTTGTCAGAATGTGTTGTTGTTGTCTGCTGTATACCCGCTGCTGTTGCTGTCTGTTGTGTACAAGGGGCTGTGCGTGTGGATGCGGCTCTCCCAACTATTTTGGTCAAAGTCAAAAAACCCAAATCAACGTCTCTTCTTATTCTTCTTGTTATTTGAAGGTTACCGCGACCTCCGCTCCCGCCAGCAGATGTCATTGTGATCGCTTCGCCTCCGTCATATCAATGTGGAAATTCAACCGCTGGCTCAACCACTGCCACAATCCCTCTTATCCTCTGTAATTGGGACACAATGCACGCGTGCATCATCATCATCATCAACATCATCATCATCGTCGTCGCAGCGTCTGGCGCGCCAGCACAGACAGCTGATTGCTCAATGGTCTCAAGCAGCATGAGCTCGAACTTTAGTGCAGGTGTTGGAAAGCGGTCCTGTCCAGTCTAACAGAGCGGACACTCAGCTACTAGCACGGCAACTCAATGCACTCGGTCGCAGATTATTATTATTATTAATACTATTAAAACATTTTATCTTACAAGGTAAGACCCACTGAGCTATATTTTTCAGAATCGACCCCGCTAACACAAATGATAGCTCAACGAAGCGGCTTATCAGGCGGAATTATTTTTTTTGGCGGTATCAGTCGCCGCCGACGTGAGCCTCTTGCCAGGGAATCCAACTCGTGTGACTTGGGGTTCACAGTGGCGTGTGCCAATTGCTGCGCCACCGCTCCACGCCGCGCCGCTCCATCATCCCGACGTCATTTAGCAAACTGAGAGCCCATTGAGGTTCATGGTCGTTCCGGGCAACATCTGAGAGTGTGTGTAGGTGTGTGTGTGTAGGGGTGTGGTGTAGGTGTGTGTGTGTAGGTGTGTGTGTGTAGGTTTTGGTGGTGTAGGTGTGTGTGTGTAGGTGTGTGTGTGTAGGTGTGTGGTGTAGGTGTGTGTGTGTAGGTCTGTGTGTAGGTGTGTGTGTGTGTGGGTGTGTGGTGTAGGTGTGTGTGTGTGTAGGTCTGTGTGTGTAGATGTGTGTGTGTGTAGGTGTGTGGTATAGGTGTGTGTGTGTGTAGGTGTGTGTGTGTAGGTGTGTGGTGTAGGTGTGTGTGTAGGTGTGTGTGTGTAGGTGTGTGTGTGTCTGTGTGTGGAGGGAGCGGTGGTGTAGCGGTTAGCGCGCCGCTCTACGAACTTGGCGACCCGGGTTCGATTCTCACTCACGGCCAACACCCAGTTACGATTATCTGAACCGATCCTGGACCTCCCCTAGGTCGACTCAGCCTCAAATTAGTACCTGGTGCGATGTGTAAACATCCCCGCGAGGGAGACAGGCGGCCGGGCGTGGTGCTGGCCACCCACCCCCTCGTGTGCCGTGCCGGCCTTCATAAGTGCTCGCTAACAGCACTTGCCCCAACAATCTGTTACAGGCTACACAGGGGATCTTTGTTTTTTTTCACGTTAGGAGCTTGCACCGGCTGCAATGTCCCGGCACGGCGACGTTTCTCGTGACGGTGGTGATGCCACAAGGCTCTCGTGGCCACCGCCACCCCCCCCCCCCGATTCGGTAGAGCCACTCCCACGCCCCCTACCCAGCAGGGCGCCCCGGTGTCCCGCCCGCGATGGGCCCTGCACGGCCTCGTGTCCCTTATGGCCCAACCAGGGCCACTCCCCTCCTGAGCGGTTAATATCACTGCTGTATAAACTTTTGTTTTATTTTACCATGTAAGGGCCTCGGCTGAGCTGATGAAAAATAAGAAGAGGTTTTACCCTTTCTGGCAATGAAACACGTAGGTGTTAAGATGTTCAAATACCTTTGCAAGGCATCAAGTCTGCACGAACTCCACGTACTTGTGGCAAAACATGCAACCAAAAATACTCTGATAATCATAGATGCATTGTTATTGGCGAAAGGTCCCGTCTACGTGACTTTACCGAAAAAGCCATAGAATATGAATTCCTGCAACCACGAAGGTTTTGAGTCAAAATGTATTGTCCACTGAGCAGTGTCGCTTTTTTTCCGAAGCGACCTGGCCACAAACGATAGCTCATGTGGACATTTATAACTGTCAAATACTCGAAACCCATGTGTCTAAATGCGGAGGGAAAAACCGGAGGACCCGGAGTGAAAATACACGTGACCACAGGGCGAGAGAGAGATGCAGGCTCTAAATATTCAACAGGGTTGGGATCGAACCCACGACCTCCTGCATACCCGGCGAAACAGTTAACATCTCGACACCGTGACGTCATGGCGGCCCCACACACGACTGCGCTCGTGTCCCCTACCCCCATCCTAGACGAGCTGGATGTGGTCTTGGACTGAAGAAAATAACATTTCTCAATCCTCGCGAGCTGTCAAAGCTTCACGCGGGTCCGCATTACAATATTCAGCCACCAGCGCCGCAGCCGCAACTCTGCGCTGCACGCATCGGCATAAGCAGTCCGCCCAGCGGCAGACGTGCGGCGGTTGCGGGGGGGGCATCACGTTCGAGCTGCAGTTCGAGCGTGCGGGTTGGGTAAAGTGTGGGTACGCCCGCCTCTCCGAAGACCTCCCCGTGAGCGGCAGACCGACGACCGTCAAGCGGAGGGCCTTTTGGGAGCGAGCGGTGGGGCACGAGCCGGCGCTCGGATGCTGCGTCACGGTCCGGCTGAGCAACGAGGGCAAATTTAGCGCGCGGTGTCTCGTGCCGCGGTGCCTCGTGCCGCCGTGCCGTTTGGTGAATTCGTCACGGACGTCCCAGCCGGAGTCAGCTCGCGGTTCTCGACTTTCGGAATGGGCAACCGAACCCTCTGACAACGGTGTTGCGATCGAAACGTCGTGATCTATTATTATTTTTCTTCTTCTACCCACGTGACTTTACTGAAAGAACCAAAGAGTATGGATTCCTGCAGTCACGAAAGCTTCAAATTAAGAAGGGCAGCACACGCTGCACATTTTCGGATGAAAACTCGCACTTCGCCTCCTAACAGTGTGCTGTGTCGCCACACAAACTCTCGTTTACCCCCCCTCCTCCCAATATTAGCACGGTTGGCTACGTACGGTGCGAAAGAAGTTCTACATGCACACATCGGCAGGGGTTCCCTGCGTCCGGCGCGGCGTCTCAGTGCACAAGATGCGTTCCGCAAACCGCGAAGGGCGCCGTACAGGACGGAGCTCATCCAAGTCGATCCGCACGCTCGATGTGGCCATTCGTTATTGGTTTATTGGCGCACTAAAAAAAAATCGATCGCAGGCAGCGGAGGCTGCGCTCCTAACCCACAGCGGTTCCCCACCCTGGGCACCGCTGCGGGGTTTCTAAGCCGTCAACCGTCGGTGGACGATTTGATGCTCGGCTCGGCCAGCCGAGATGTGGCCCTGGGGCAGCAGGCAGCGGGCATCGGCGTGCCACCGGGACCCTGAGCGCCTTGAGCCGCCCACGGGTGACACCGCAGAAACGCCACTGCCCCGGCTCGGGACAGCGGTGGAGGCGCCACGTCAGTCTGACTTGTCACCGCTGAATAGAATCTGGGCGTTGGTAGCTGGCGACGAATCTGTACAATACGCAGTACGGCTGTGAATGCGCCATCTGAGAGCAATAACACTGGCAAAGAATGCGCGTCTCCCTCTCTCGATCTATGAGAAGAAAAAGAACCGACTGCGTGGGGACACGACACGGGACACGACACGGCGCTCCCGATCAGCGTCACGGTGACGAGGACGCCGAACGAACGACCGCGCACGCAGCAACACAGAGTACACACAGAGTACAGAGTACACACAGAGTACACACAGAGTACAGAGTACACACAGAGTACAGAGTACACACAGAGTACAGAGTACACATAGAGTACACACAGAGTACAGAGTACACACAGAGTACAGAGTACACACAGAGTACACACAGAGTACAGAGTACACACAGAGTACACACAGAGTACCGAGTACACACAAAATACGCACAGAGTATAGAGTACACACTGAGTATAGAGTACACACAGAATACACACAGAGTGCAGAGTACACACAGAGTACACACAGAGTACAGAGTCCACACAGAGTACAGAGTACACACAGAGTACACACAGAGTACAGAGTACACACAGAGTACAGAGTACACACAGAGTACACACAGAGTACACACAGAGTACAGAGTACACACAGAGTACACACAGAGTGCAGAGTACACACAGAGTACAGAGTACACATAGAGTACACACAGAGTACAGAGTACACACAGAGTACACACAGAGTACAGAGTACACACAGAGTACACGCAGAGTACAGAGTACACACAGAGTGCAGAGTACACACAGAATACACACAGAGTATAGAGTACACACAGAGTACACACAGAGTACAGAGTACACACAGAGTACACACAGAGTATAGATTACATACAGAGTACAGAGTACACACAAAATACACACAGAGTATAGAGTACACACAGAGTATAGAATACACACAGAATACACACAGAGTACAGAGTACACACAAAATACACACAGAGTATAGAGTACACACAGAGTACAGAGTACACACAGAATACACACAGAGTATAGAGTACACACAAAATACACACAGAGTATAGAGTACACACAAAATACACACAGAGTATAGAGTACATTGAGACTTAGTGACCGTGCCCACTGAGGCTCAGTGACCATGCGAAAGAAGCCACGTGGAGACCGGGGCGCTCGCTGCACCTGCCTCAGCGTGCGTGGGCAGCCTCGCCTTGGCGGCGGTGGGGGAGGATGCGTGGAGATTTCGCTACAAAGGCAGCTGATTAACACCCAGCTCACCTCGCCTCACCCCACTCCACCTCACCCCACCTCACCTCCCTCCACCTCACCTCGCTCCACCTCATTGTGAAGAGGCAGCGAGCGGCTGTATCAGGGGAGTGTTCACCAGCTCACGGTGACTAGGAGATGTTCACGACCTCGCCTGGTACGCAGAAGGTCGTCAGTACGATCCCGACCCTAACGCCTGCTGTATATTTGGAGTGTGCGTGTCTCTCTCTCTCTCTCCTTGGTCGCGTGGATTGTTCTCCGAGTCCTCTGGTTTTCCCCTGCACATTGATAATCAACATCGCGTGTTTAGAGTATATGGCTGCTCTACATTCCGCGCGATGAGCTACTTCTCGTTGAGCTATCATTTGCGATATCCGTGTCACCTGGAACATTTTAAATCGTAAAACATTCTAAATAGCAATCAAACGCGGACTCCTCTTGTCCGCAAACGCGACGGTACGAGGGTGGAATTTTCCCTTCGTGTAATTCCTCAACAGAGAAATCGTTTCGAAGGCATTCGAACCATTCCCGTGTTTACACCCCGGTAAGTCCCTCCTGTCTCTGCTGCGAATCATCGCTCGTGCAGCGCGGCTGGCACGCGAGAATCATCTGCGCGTGCCAGCCGCGCTGCTGGAGTGCGTTGCAGCAGGAGAAGTGAGTGCGTTACAGCAGGAGAAGTGAGCGCGTTACAGCAGGAGAAGTGAGTGCGGTACAGCAGGATAAGTGAGCGCGTTACAGCAGGAGAAGTTAGCGCGTTGCAGCAGGAGAAGTGAGCGCGTTACAGCAGAAGTGAGCGCATTACAGCAGAAGTTAGCGCGTTGCAGCAGAAGTGAGTGCGTTACAGCAGAAGTGAGCGCGTTGCAGCAGGAGATGTGAGAGCGTTACAGCAGGAGAAGTGAGCGCATTACAGCAGGAGAAGTGAGTGCGTTGCAGCAGGAGAAGTGAGTGCGTTGCAGCAGGAGAAGTGAACGCGTTGCCGCAGGAGAAGTGAGTGCGTTACAGCAGGAGAAGTGAGTGCGTTGCAGCAGAAGTGAGCGCGTTGCAGCAGGAGAAGTGAGCGCGTTACAGCAGGAGAAGTGAGTGCGTTACAGCAGGAGAAGTGAGTGCGTTACAGCAGAAGTGAGCGCGTTGCAGCAGGAGAAGTGAGTGCGTTACAGCAGAAGTGAGTGCGTTACAGCAGAAGTTAGCGCGTTGCAGCAGAAGTGAGTGCGTTACAGCAGAAGTGAGCGCGTTGCAGCAGGAGATGTGAGAGCGTTACAGCAGGAGAAGTGAGCGCATTACAGCAGGAGAAGTGAGTGCGTTGCAGCAGGAGAAGTGAGTGCGTTGCAGCAGGAGAAGTGAACGCGTTGCCGCAGGAGAAGTGAGTGCGTTACAGCAGGAGAAGTGAGTGCGTTGCAGCAGAAGTGAGCGCGTTGCAGCAGGAGAAGTGAGCGCGTTACAGCAGGAGAAGTGAGTGCGTTACAGCAGGAGAAGTGAGTGCGTTACAGCAGAAGTGAGCGCGTTGCAGCAGGATAAGTGAGTGCGTTACAGCAGAAGTGAGTGCGTTGCAGCAGGAGAAGTGAGCGCGTTGCAGCAGGAGAAGTGAGTGCGGTACAGCAGGAGAAGTGAATGCGTTACAGCAGGAGAAGTGAGCGCGTTACAGCAGAAGTGAGCGCGTTACAGCAGAAGTTAGCGCGTTACAGCAGGAGAAGTGAGCGCGTTGCAGCAGGAGAAGTGAGCGCGTTACAGCAGAAGTGAACGCGTTACAGCAGGAGAAATGAGTGCGTTACAGCAGAAGTGAGCGCGTTGCAGCAGGAGAAGTGAGCGCGTTGCAACAGAAGTTAGCGCATTACAGCAGAAGTGAGCGCGTTGCAGCAGGAGAAGTGAGTGCGTTACAGCAGGAGAAGTGAGCGCGTTACAGCAGGAGAAGTTAGCGCGTTACAGCAGGAGAAGTGAGCGCGTTACAGCAGGAGAAGTGAGCGCGTTGCAGCAGGAGAAGTGAGCGCGTTACAGCAGGAGAAGTGAGTGCGGTACAGCAGGAGAAGTGAGCGCGTTACAGCAGGAGAAGCGAGCGCATTACAGCAGGAGAAGTGAATGCGTTACAGCAGAAGTGAGTGCGTTACAACAGGAGAAGTTAGCGCATTACAGCAGGAGAAGTGAGTGCGTTGCAGCAGGAGAAGTGAGTGCGTTGCAGCAGGAGAAGTGAGCGCGTTGCAGCAGGAGAAGGGAGTGCGTTGCAGCAGGAGAAGTGAACGCGTTGCAGCAGGAGAAGTGAACGCGTTGCAGCAGGAGAAGTGAGTGCGTTACAGCAGGAGAAGTGAGTGCGTTACAGCAGAGGTGAGCGCCTTGCAGCAGGAGAAGTGAGCGCGTTACAGCAGGAGAAGTGAGCGCGTTGCAGCAGGAGAAGTGAATGCGTTGCAGCAGAAGTGAGCGCGTTACAGCAGGAGAAGTGAGCGCCTTGCAGCAGGAGAAGTGAGCGCGTTACAGCAGGAGAAGTGAGCGCGTTGCAGCAGGAGAAGTGAATGCGTTACAGCAGAAGTGAGCGCGTTACAGCAGGAGAAGTGAGCGCGTTGCAGCAGGAGAAGTGAGCGCGTTACAGCAGGAGAAGTGAGTGCGTTACAGCAGGAGAAGTGAGTGCGTTACAGCAGAAGTGAGCGCGTTGCAGCAGGAGAAGTGAGTGCGTTACAGCAGAAGTGAGTGCGTTGCAGCAGGAGAAGTGAGCACGTTGCAGCAGGAGAAGTGAGTGCGGTACAGCAGGAGAAGTGAGCGCGTTACAGCAGAAGTGAGCGCGTTACAGCAGAAGTTAGCGCGTTACAGCAGGAGAAGTGAGCGCGTTGCAGCAGGAGAAGTGAATGCGTTACAGCAGAAGTGAACGCGTTACAGCAGGAGAAATGAGTGCGTTACAGCAGAAGTGAGCGCGTTGCAGCAGGAGAAGTGAGCGCGTTGCAGCAGAAGTTAGCGCATTGCAGCAGAAGTGAGCGCGTTGCAGCAGAAGTTAGCGCATTGCAGCAGAAGTGAGCGCGTTGCAGCAGGAGAAGTGAGTGCGTTACAGCAGGAGAAGTGAGCGCGTTACAGCAGGAGAAGTTAGCGCGTTACAGCAGGAGAAGTGAGCGCGTTACAGCAGAAGTGAGCGCGTTACAGCAGGAGAAGTGAGCGCATTACAGCAGGAGAAGTGAATGCGTTACAGCAGGAGAAGTGAGCGCGTTGCAGCAGGAGAAGTGAGTGCGGTACAGCAGGGGCTGGGTGTGCGAGAGAGCGAACGCTAACATCGACTACCACCCGTCACCTTTGAAAACTCATTCCTTAACAGCTGATTTATGTGTTCGTGTGTTGTCATTCCCCTGCACCTCCCGATGAGCACGGTTGGGGACGTACGGAGCGAAAGAAGTTCAACATTCGTACGAACCAGCGGCAGATTGCGCTAAAAATAATCATCAGCGTCCTTGTAGAGAATAAACTGAGTCGTAAATATCCCCCAAAAAACCTGTACTGTGGACAGATATTTACTCCTCCATCACATATTTGTTCCTCCACGTAAAAAAATAAAACTAAGCGTTTTTTTTTAAAAACACTTCCTTGCCTATAAGAACGGTCATCACCTAGAATATCTGACAATTGAGCATCGTTGCTTCAAGGAGACCTCTCCTCGCGAGGCACCGAATGTCGGGACTGCTCCAGCGGGTTTCCTGCGCTGCACAAATTCTGCTGAATTGATCCACTCGCAGAAGAAGGCCGCGTGGCTCGTGGAGATGAGTGCAGAATGACTGTCGCTTTGTATTTTTTTTTTAATATTTAATGCGACGATACATCAACGTGACGGGAGGGGAGTTGTCTGCTCGTCTGAATCGCGGAACGAGACGAGAGCCTTGTGGTTAAGGGGATCTCTGATTCCTGCCCGACCGCGCTGCGTTCTCTCGCGAGGAAGCCACAAGCGTCGTGAGCTCTGCCAATTCCCCAGCCCGTGCCTGGAGTCCATCACCCGGGGTAGGGGTGCGGCTGAGGGTGCGGATGGGGTGCCTCATTCCTGCGTCACCGTGATCTTTACAGGACTGTGGTTTTTTATTTATTTTAAACTGAGCAGTAGAAGGCGGTGCAGCAAGTAGGTTGATGCCGGTGTTCTCACAACACAAGCACTCGTCATCAGGTTGGATAACCACAGCAAGAAACAACGGCTGAAGTAGACGAGAGATCTGCCGTGGCACGAGGTTATATAGTGTAGGCCTCGGCAGTAGGGGGGGAGAGAAGGGGGGGGGCAGAAAGTAGACCCCGAAGCAGCACCCCCCCCCCTTCCCCTTCTCTCCCCCCCCCCCTGCAGACGATCTCTCCAGCGCTGACAGTGTTCTCTTAAGGCACTCACGCGCGATCTTCTTCTTCGTCTTTTTCTTCGTCTTCTTCCCGTTATTGTCGTACGGCCAGCCGATGCAGATGCGCAGCACCGACTATAACTTCACATCGAGGCGGCCAAGCGCAGTGAAAGGCGTCAGCCGCGACGTCTCCTGCTCTGTCGTCGTGTTTGTGGATCGGGACATTGCGTCGTGACGCGTCGTGACGCGTCGTGACGCGTCGTACCGGTCTCTGCTCCGGATGACCGCGGTCGCACGCTAGCGGAGAGTTTTTTTTTCCATTTGTGCATCGACAAGAGCTACGGTTTAGGGCGGACCACGAGCTTCGTGGAACATCAAACCCCAGGGATCTTCAATAAATAAACAATAAACGTGGTGGGCAAACAGAGCACAGAAACCCCCGAGTGAGTGTTTGAGACTCAGCGATGCGCCTGCACAGACAATGCATGACAATTATTAACAGGTCCTCTTTGCCCAGGGGATTATTTGGCACCAAAGCAAATCTACCGGGAATGCCAGTTATTTGTGAGAAAAAAACATGTATCCTAACCGCTTGGCATTCACCCAGCGAGGTGGCTCAGCGTTGGAGCGGTGCGGCTCCGCATCTGAAGCGCGCGAGTTCAACTCCTGTTCCCTTCGACCCATCGTCCCGATAACACGTGGACTTCTTTGTCACGTGAACTCCGCCTGCGATCAACGCGGCGGATGAGGAGGATGTCACCGCGTAGCGACAAAGCCCAGAGCGCCGCGAGTGTGCGGTCAGAACTCACGGGCTGCAGGGTGGCACGCACAGCGTGATGCGTGGCACGCGCGGGTGGCACGCGCAGCGATTGAGGTCGTGCTGCCCGCACGGCACTGAGCAGAGCGAGGAGCGCACGGAGCTCTTGGCAGTGGTGGAAATGTAAAGGTGGAAGTGCCGATACGAAGCCTAAAGTTGTCCTGCAGCAGCAGCAGCAGCAGCTCATGTTCACTGGCACTCACACGCACAGATACACTCGCACGCTCACTCTCACTCACTAACAAAAACAAAGATCCCCCGTATAGCCTGGAACAGACTGTTGGGGAAAGTGCTGTTAGCAAGTAACACCTGTGAAGACCGGCACAGGACACGAAGGGGTGGGTGGTCAGCACCACGCCCGGTCGCTTTTGTCTCCCCTAGAGCCACCTGGCTATCACAAATGAGAGCTCACCGAAGTGGCTCATTACGTGGACATTTATACCAGCAGCCTAACACTCTAAACGCGTGACGTTCATTCTAAATGTGGAGGGAAAAACTGGAGGACCCAGAGAAAAATCAACGCGACCACGGGGAGAGAGACACGCAAACTCCAAATATACTACAGGCGTCAGGTTCGGGATCGAACCCACGACCTCTTGCATATCAGGCGAGGTAGTTAACATCTCGCATTCGGCCACCGACAGATGCAAAATCCACGCGCGGCCAGAATGCTGCTGCCTGGGTTGTGGTCACGCGTCCATGTACTCAAAGGGTCTTTCGCGCAGACTCGCGTGTCCCAGAAGGTCGTGGTGGGCTGTCAATAAATTTCGATTTAAAGCTTTCGTGACTGCAAGGATTCATCTTCTTTGGTTCTTTCGGTAAAGTCACGTAGAATGAGAATAAAATAATAAATTGACAAAATAAAATAACACAATAATATTCTCACGACGTTTCGGCCACAACATAAGCGGCCTTCATCAGGTGAAGGGACGAGACTGTCTGGAGGACAGATGAAGGCCGCTTGTGTTGTGGCCGAAACGTCGTGAGAATATTATTGTGTTATTTTATTTTATCAATTTATTATTTTATTCTCATTCTACGTGACTTTACCGAAAGAACCAAAGAAGGGCTGTCAAGAGTTTTGTTTGAGACACCTAACCTTGGCGAGGGGACTCAACGCGTTCGATTCCTTCCGGTCGCACAGATTCCGATGCTGCCGGATGTCCGGCACAGAAGCCTGGCGAATTCTGTAGAAACCGCGAGATGTCGGTTTAGTTTGTTGTTTATTTTTGCGAGACCTTGGGAGAAGCCGGCTTCCGCCAGTGCCTAAATGAGGCTCAATATTTACTACTCCTGGGCCTCTTAAGATTCATCAGATAGTGAACGGCACGTGCATTGACTTGAGAGTTGTGCGCCAGGGTTAACGGTTAACAGAGCGATGATTGTACCCCCACTGTGGGTCATGCTGTGGGATCAGCTCCTCCAGGTAAAAAACTAAAAAAAATTTTTACAACCTAAGGCCCACTGAGCTATATAGTTCTTTTTCAGAAGCAACCTGGCCACAGATGATAGCTCAACGAAGTGGCCGATCATGCGAAGATTTATTGGGTGCAAACTACTCTAAACGCACGTTGATTCTAAATGTGAAGTGAAAAAACGGAGAACCCGGAGAAAAGGCCACGCAAGCACGTGGAGAACATGCAAACTCCACTATATACATGCGTCAGGGTCGATCCCATGTATTCCTGTATACCAGGCGAGGTAGCTAACATCTCGCCACCGTGGCGCCCCACGGTAATTCACCCCTCACACTCATCTGTTAAAAATGCCCCAAAATAACTTTTTAAAATTTACTTTTTTTCATTCGGTTTAATGTTTTCAAACGTGTACACAATGTTACGTATTTATTGTACTCATGTTAACAATGAAGTCGATGTTGAGGCGAAGCGCTGCTCGGTCCCGGTCCCCGTGACCTCTGCACGAGACGACGCTCAGCTCCTCACCCCTGGGCCCTCAAGATGCCACCTGGAGCCGTGAGCCCGGTGGCTAGGAGATGTTAACTGCCTCGCCCGGTATACAGGAGGCCGTGGGTTCGATCCCGACCCTGACGCCTGCTGTATATTTGGAGTGTGCGTCTCTCTCTCCACGTGGTGAGATGTTAACTGCCTCGCCCGGTATACAGGAGGCCGTGGGTTCGACCCCAACCCAGACGCCTGATTAATATGTCAAGCCTGCGTGTCTCTCTCTCCCCGTGGTCGCGTGGAATTTTTCCACGGGTCCTCCGGTTTGCCCCTCCACATTTAGAATGAACATCGCGCGTTGAGAGTTTTTGGCTGTTGCTATACATTTCCACGTGATGATGAGCAACTTCGCTGAGCTGTCATTCGTGATAGCCAGGTGCCTTCTGAAAAAAGAGTTGCATAGCTCAGTTGGGCCTTACAATGTCATATAAAGAAAATCGTTTACTAGTTTTAGTTTAAAGTCACGGTGACCACCACCCTGCCCTCTAGCCCAGTGGTTATTCTCAACCTGTTTTGGCTTCTGTCAATCGCCTTGTTGAATGTTGTTTCAACCGAGTAACCCCCTTGCCTGACCCATCATGGTTCTGAGAAATACAAGCGGAAAATAATGAGTGTCAATATTTTAACCGATTGCCCATTTCGTGAGGTATCCTAACCGGCTGGTAACTAGAAGCGAATACAAACTCAATATACTCTTTGGTTCTTTCGGTAAAGTCACGATGGTATAAAATAAAATAAATCACGACGTTTTGGGCGCAACACAAGCGTCCGTCATCAGGTGGGAAAGCGATGGTCTGCTGCTGAGGCAGACTGTTTTAAAAGGTTTAAAATGGGTGTAGCCCAAGGGTTATAAAGAAGTGGCCGGGGATAGTGATGTTAATGCGAGAGATTAGCATGTAACTGTAAGATAGAAGAGCAGCCTCCTAAACGAGGGCACGGAAGTGGCTATGTTAATGTGAGGAATTAGCATGATGTTAATGTGAGGGATTACCATGTTAATGTGAAATCTTGTGTTGCACCCGAAACGTCGTGATTTATTTTATTTTATACCTACGTGACTTTACCAAAAGAACCAAAGAGTATGGATTTCTGCAGGCACGAAAGCTTCAAATCACAAACTCAATATATTCAACGTACGGTCTGCACGCATCGTCTGTTTGGGTTCGCTGGTTACTCTTGTAGACCACATTGCTTACGATCAGTGAGTTTATAAAGGTGTATTTTACATCGTTCTAGGTTACCATGTGGACTTTTTTATCGTGGTTATATTGGCAGATGCATAAGTCATGATTCACTAATGACTGACTCACGTATGATATGCCACACGTTTATAAATAACCTCACGTACCACTCTCTGGGACATTGCCACGTAACGTCTCAGCCCCCAGGAAATAAACTAAACCTCAACTACGTTTTATTTGAGCAGGTAAGGCCCGACTGTAGCTCGTTTTCAGAAGCGACCTGACAGCTCAACGAATTGGCGGCGTATCACGTGGACATTTATAGCAGCAGCAGCAGCAGCCGCAGCCTCTAGACGCGTGCTGACGCTCATTGTTAAATGTGGAGGGACAACCCCGAGGGCCCGGAGACAAATCCACGCGACCACGGGGACAGAGAGACACCGCATACTACAAATATACAGCAGCAGCAGTAGGCGTCGTCAGGGTCGGGATCGAAACCACGACCTCCTGCATACCAGGCGAGGTAGTTAACATCTCACCACTTGGAGAGAGACACGCAAACTCCAAATATACAATAGGCGTCAGGGTCGGGATCGAACCCACGACCTCCTGTATACCACGCGAGGTAGTTAACATCTCCTAGCCACCGTGACACCCCAAATGTAATTTTACGATTATGCCACGTCTGTAGAATCTAACATCATTGACGATTTTGCCTCTCCCGCCCATACGCACTGATTGTATTGCACGGTGCACTGTGATTCGTAGACACGTTCTGTTCTATTATCATGTCGGCCATCATTGCCGAGTTCACAGTGTTGGGCCTTATGGGCAGACTGATCCCTGTCACGGTCATGTGGAATTCACAGAAACACCATTGCGTCACGCGCGCTCCAGCAGAAGATGCTGACGTCTGCACGTGTACACACACCACGCGTACACGTGTGTGTGTACACACACTAGTGACGATTATCTAAACAGATCCTGGGCCTCCCCTAGGTCGACCCAGCCTCAAATGAGTACCTGGTGCGGCGTGCAGTAAACATCGCAACCCACCCCTTCGTGTGCCACAGTGCCGGCCTTCAAATGTGCTGCTCGCTCACACCACTTGTCCTAACAGTCTGTTAAGGCTATACGGGGGATCTTTGTCTTTGTACACGCACAGCCAAGCACACGCCCAGGCGATGTATCTATACACATACACAATACACTGAACTTCTTTCGCACCGTACGTAGCCAACCGCGCTAATCGGGTGCGGGGGAAGGACACTACTAAACTAAGCACGACAAGGAGTTACGATCAAAATGAATGCTGCAGCTGCCACAGGCGCTGTCTGCCGCCGAGCCATCCCGCCCGACCGGTCTCTACCCAGGGCCGTGACCCCCAGCGGCAGCGCACTTGGCCTCGCTGGCCCCGGGCTACACGCGCTCTTCCCTCCCTCTCCGCCTCTCTCTCTCTCTCTGCCTCTCCCTCTCTCTGCCTCTCCCTCTCTGCCTCTCTCTCTCCGCACCCTCGCTCTCATTCCTGGGTCGGCTCCCAGTCATTCGCCGCCTTGGCATCGTCGATGTCCGTAGCACCGGTTAGCGAATGCTCCCCCAGCGCGTGCTTGCCAGTTAAATGGACAGAAATTAAAGTCTCCAGTAGGAGTGGTGGTGGTGGTGGTGGTGCGATCGCGGTCACCCAGAACAGAGACCGGTACGACGCGTCACGACGCAATGCCCCGATCCCCAAACACGACGACTTTGGAGCCATCGCAGCTGACGCTTTTATCTGGGCCCGACTGCCTCAATGTTTAATTATAGTGGGCGCTCTGCATCTGCATCGACGTCCGTACGACAAGAAGACGAAGAAGACGATCGAGCGTGAGTGCCCGTCTACTGCTCAGCTACTGCTCCTTGTTGTTATTATCTGGATCGATCGCCTGCACGTGACACTGCGGTCGATGCGATGCATCTACACCATCGGGCGTACGGCAACAAGAAGACGAAAGAACGTCTTGCCCACCGCTCAACTTTCTCCTCTCTCTCCAGCGAGCCGCTCGACAGAAGTCGCCACTTCCTCCACTGTCGACCAAACGACAGCTCGCTCAGCCTGGCCCCTGTCGCCAGCACGGTGCAGGTGGCAATGTCCAACACGGCCAGATCTCGATGCGAGCCATTCCTGCCATCCAAGGGCAAATCACACCACGTGGCAACCCTGCACTAATACTAATTAATCGTCGAGGCATCGGTAATTATCTCCCTGTCTACAGCCCTGAGCCAGTGGTGAAAGATTCGTATTCCTATGGCCATTTTACAAGTTCATCCACAGGACAACTTCCCCACAAAGTGGTATCTATTTTTACAATTTTATCAGACCCCAGAGAGAGAGAGATATGATGGATGGGTCGATTCAACCCCCGGCCAGGATTTGAACGATCGCTGAGACCGCCGCGCCACCTGGCCGCACGACACGCGAGGGTTTCGTTTACAGCGCGGGCATGGGGAGCGGAGTCCGAACCGAGGTGGCGGGAGATCGTTCCGCCGTTCTCCGGCACAACCAGAACGTGCAGCGTCTAGCCGCGGGAGCGGGGGTCACGCAGAGTGGGGGGCACGCAGGGTGGGGGGCACGCAGAGTGGGGGGCACGCAGAGTTGGGGGCACGCAGAGTGAGGGTCACGCAGAGTGGGGGTCACGCAGAGTGGAGTGGCGCTGCTGTACCGTCAGGGCAGCAGCAGCAGCAGCAATGAGCCGGGGCTAATCTAAAATGTCTCTGGCAGGGTTCGGCAACGTTTCAAAGAGGAAGAAGAGCCAGAGTCAGGTTTGTGTTTGATTTTGTCTTTGACCAGAGCCGCATCCACACGCACAGCTACTTGTACATAACACACAGCAGCAGAGGGTATACAGCAGATGACAGCAACCTCCATTCTGACTATAATAAACAAGATAGCTGATGGTATAAGCTGCCTCTATTTAGTTAATCCCCCCCCCCCCCCTTAGTTATTCGTTAACGAACACAGTTTGACTGCTGTACATTTCGTCGTCACCAAGACATTCCATAACGACCCATTTCCTGCCATAGTTAATCAATTGTTTATTATCTTTGCGTTCAATTATGTTTAAGATTTACGGGATATTTTTTTTTCTTTAAAAAAAAAACGACTGTCCGCAAGGGCGGCGGCTGGGGGGCAGCCAAAGAGCCACAAGGGGTGGGGGGGGGGTCAAAGAGTCACCGCATGCGGCTCCTGAGCCGCCCCGCGTGTTGCCAGCCGCTGGTCGAGAGCCTGGGGCTCTGGCGAGGATGGGACCCGTCTCTAGGTTCGCGGGTTCAACAGTGCGGAGGGAGGAGGAGGGGGCAGGAGGATGCGGGTGGGTGGGGGGGCTGCTGCTGCTGCTCTCGGAGGTGCCAACCTTCTTGAAAGGCGGCGTCTCATCGAAGCCATCAGGCAGTGCGCCGGCGTTGTGTTGAAGCGAGCGTGAACGCTGATGAGACACCGGGAGGGTGAAACCTGTCCAAAGTTATTTAAACCATTGCTGGTGAAATGTGTAAGCGAATAAACTGTTGAACTAAAGTTTTTTTATTTTTATTTTACCAGGTAGAGGCCCACTGAGCTATGTAGCTCATTTCAGCAGCGACGTGGCGATGGCAAATGATAACCCAACGAAGTGGGCTCATCACGTGGAAATGTCTCGCAGCGAAATATTTAAAACGCATTTTGATTGTAAATGTGGAAGGAAAAACTGTAGGGTCCGGAGAAAAATCCACGCGACCACGATGAGTCACGATCGGGATCGAACCCACGACCTCCTGTATACCGGGCGAGGCAGTTAACATCTCCTGGCCACCGCGGTCCTAATACTCGGGTCACGTGGAGGGACGCATATGGGAAGGAGGAGGCGATCTGTCAGCTTATTGATTTTAATGCCACGATCGGCTTCGCAAAAACGAACAAAGCGCCGAACCTAGCGAGCGAGACAGCCTCGGGGGTTGTTTGCAGCGACGCGTTCCTCCACACACACAGAGCTACACACACACAGCTACACACACACACAGCTACACACACACACAGCTACACACACACACACAGCTACACACACACACAGCTACAAACACAGCTACACACACAGCTACACACACACAGCTACACACACACACAGCTACACACACACAGCTACACACACACAGCTACACACACAGCTACACACACACAGCTACACACACAGCTACACACACACAGCTACACACACACAGCTACACACACAGCTACACACACAGCTACACACACACATAGCTACACACACACACAGCTACACACAGCTACACACACAGCTACACACACACAGCTACACACACAGCTACACACACAGCTACACACACACACAGCTACACACACACACACAGCTACACACACACACAGCTACACACACACACAGCTACACACAGCTACACGCACACACACAGCTACACACACAGCTACACGCACATACACATCTACACACACACACAGCTACACACACAGCTACACACACACACAGCGACACACATACACAGCTACACACACACGGCTACACACACACGGCCACACACACACAGCTACATACACACACAGCTACACACAAAGCTACACACACACACAGCTACATACACACACGGCTACACACACACAGCTACACACACAGCTACACACACAGCTACACACACACACGGCTACACACACACAGCTACACACACATACAGCTAGACACACAGCTACACACACAGCTACACACACACACGGCTACACACACACAGCTACACAACCACAGCTACACACACGGCTACACACACACAGCTACACACACATACAGCTAGACACACAGCTACACACACAGCTACACACACACACGGCTACACACACACAGCTACACACAACCACAGCTACACACACAGCTACACACACACAGCTACAAACACACACGGCTACACACACACAGCTACACACACACACAGCTACACACACAGCTACACACACAGCTACACACACACAGCTACACACACAGCTACATCACCACACGCAGCTACACACACACACAGCTGCACACACAGCTGCACACACACGGCTACACACACACACACAGCTACACACACAGCTACACACACAGCTACACACACAGTTACACACACGCACAGCTACAAACACAGCTACATCACCACACGCAGCTACACACACACAGCTACACACACATGGCTACACACACACGGCTACACACACACGGCTGCACACACACAGCTACACACACACACGGCTACACACACACAGCTACACACACACGGCTACACACACACAGCTACACACACACAGCTACACACACACACACACGGCTACGCACACACGGCTACACACACACACAGCTACACACACATAGCTACACACACAGCTACACACACACATTGATATTGAGCTCCTCGACACATCGCTGCCATACACAAGACGAGAATGACACTTGGAGGTAGTCAGTCACGAGCGTCCTCTGTGGAGACTCATCAGTGACGACGTCAACTCTGGGACCTGCGGCCCCCCACCCCCAACCCCCCTCACCCCCACCTCCCAACCCCCCACCCCCCACCTCCCAACCCCCCCACCCCCCACCTCCCAACCCCCCCGCACTGACAAGGCAGTCCACGAATGGGCACCCCCGTCAATACCTCGCGCACATTTCACCGCTGGGGCTAATTGGCAGCGGTCGTCGCCGCGATTCAATCAAGAGGGACGCGCGCACGAGTGACGGCCGCGACGTCCCGACGCCACGGGCCGTGGCCTTCGCGATGGCTTCGCTGCTGCGCGTTGTCGCCCTTCGTGTCACGGCCCGGCCTGCCCACGCTCGTGGCTGGGTAGATGTTAGCTCCCTCGCCTGGTATGCAGGAGGTCGTGGTTTCGATCCCGAACCTGACGACGCCTACTGCTGCTGCTGTATATTTGTAGTTTGCGGTGTCTCTCTCTGTCCCCGTGGTCACGTGGATTTGTCTCCGGGTCCTCGGGGTTTTCCCTCCACATTGTACAATGAACGTCAGCACGCGTCTAGAGGATGGAGCACCCGCATCCTCTAGACGAGCTACACGGCTCAGTGGGGCCTTACCTGCGCAAGTAAAACGTCGTTTAGCGTCAGTTAATTTCCTGGGGGCTGAGCCGGGAGTGTTTTTTGTTGTTGTTGTTGTTGTGCCAACCCTCAGCCTCACTCATCCCTTCGTCTCACTCGAATCCATTCACACTCTCAATGCCCCCCCCCCCATCTCTGTCCCCCCCCCCCCCCCAGTGCTTTCGTGGCAAACATTCAGACATCGCAAGCGGCGATCGCGAATCTTCTCTCTGGGCTTAGCGTCACGGTCATCAAATCATCAGCGTAATGAGCGGCGGCAAGCAGCAGCAGCATCATCAGGCGCGGCACGGGTCACGCGTGGGTCACGTTGAGCGGCCACCGATCGTCGATCGAACCGAGGTGAGAATCGCCATCACCATCAATGTGAGAAGCTGGCCAGGCCACCGTCGACAGACGCCAACGTTCCCGAGTCTGCCTACCGTGTGAGCGGTTTGGTGGGTTTGCATTGCCAGCGGTAAACGGTAACCGAATGGAAGAAGATAAAAACACGCGATACATATATATTCAAAACAAAAGCGGTTACCGGTTAGCAGCAAGGAATATGATTCTGCGGCAACGCAGCGTGTCGTGTTCCCCTCGCCACGCGAGACGCGAGGGCGAGAAGGCTCAGACCGCCGTGCGGTTTGTACTCCCACGCCCGCCAATCGCGTGCATCAATATATCACGGGCAACGGTTACCGGTTTGCTGACTTTTAGAAAAGTTAATCGGTTCTAAAAATAATCGTTACCAGCGTGGTCATCAGACGATACTGACAGCTGATGTATCAAACAGGGACACACTCACTATTAGAGACACTCACCAGTAGAGACACTCACTAGTAGAGACACTCACTAGTAGAGACACTCACACTCACCAGTAGAGACACTCACCAGCAGAGACACTCACCAGTAGAGACACTCACTAGTAGAGACACTCACCAGCAGAGACATTCACCAGCAGAGACACTCACCAGCAGAGATACTCACCAGTAGAGACACTCACTAGTAGAGACACTCACCAGCAGAAACACTCACCAGTAGGGACACTCACTAGCAGAGACACTCACCAGTAGAGACACTCACCAGCAGATACACCAGCAGAGACACTCACCAGCAGAGACACTCACCAGTAGAGACACTCACTAGTAGAGACACTCACCAGCAGAGACACTCACCAGTAGAGACACTCACCAGTAGAGACACTCACCAGCAGATACACCAGCAGAGACACTCACCAGCAGAGACACTCACCAGTAGAGACACTCACTAGTAGAGACACCCACACTCACCAGCAGAGACACTCACCAGCAGAACACTCACCAGTAGAGACACTCACCAGTAGAGACACTCACCAGCAGAAACACTCACCAGTAGAGACACTCACCAGCAGAGACACTCACCAGTAGAGACACTCACCAGCAGAGACACTCACCAGCAGAGACACTCACCAGTAGAGACACTCACCAGTAGAGACACTCACCAGCAGAGACACTCACCAGCAGAGACACTCACCAGCAGAGACACTCACTAGTAGAGACACTCACCAGCAGAGACACTCACTAGTAGAGACACTCACTAGTAGAGACATTCACCAGCAGAGACACTCACCAGCAGAGACACTCACTAGTAGAGACACTCACCAGCAGAGACACTCACCAGCAGAGACACTAGTAGAGACACTCACCAGTAGAGATACTCACTAGCAGAGACACTCGCCAGTAGAGACACTCGCCAGTAGAGACACTCACCAGTAGAGACACTCACCAGTAGAGACACTCACCAGCAGAAACACTCACCAGTAGGGACACTCACCAGTAGGGACACTCACCAGTAGAGACACTCACCAGCAGAGACACCAGCAGAGACACTCACCAGCAGAGACACTCACCAGCAGAGACACTCACCAGTAGGGACACTCACCAGCAGAGACACTCACCAGTAGAGACACTCACCAGCAGAGACACCAGCAGAGACACTCACCAGCAGAGACACTCACCAGTAGAGACACTCACTAGTAGAGACACCCACACTCACTAGTAGATACACTCACCAGTAGAGACACTCACCAGCAGAGACAATCACCAGCAGAGACACTCACCAGGAGAGACACTCACCAGTAGAGACACTCACCAGCAGAAACACTCACCAGTAGAGACACTCACCAGTAGGGACACTCACCAGCAGAGACACTCACCAGCAGAGACACTCACCAGCAGAGACACTCACCAGTAGAGACACTCACCAGCAGAGACACTCACCAGCAGAACACTCACCAGTAGAGACACTGACCAGTAGAGACACTCACCAGCAGAAACACTCACCAGTAGAGACACTCACCAGTAGGGACACTCACCAGCAGAGACACTCACCAGCAGAGACACTCACCAGCAGAGACACTCACCAGCAGATACACCCACACACGCTACTGGTTTACAACTGGGAGCGATGCTCCCAGCGGTCTCGCGAAGTTCGCACGGACTGGCAGTGAGCCTCACCTACTAGGCGGGCTGTCTCTCTCTCTCACCTGCTAGGCGGGCTGTCTCTCTCTCACCTGCTAGGCGGGCTCTCTCTCTCTCACCTGCTAGGCGGGCTGTCTCTCTCTCTCACCTGCTATGCGGGCTGGCTCTTTCTCTCACCTGATACGCGGGCTGTCTCTCTCTCACCTGCTATGCGGGCTGTCTCTCTCTCTCACCTGCTACGCGGGCTGTCTCTCACCTGCTACGCGGGTTGTCTCTCTCTCACTCACCTGCTGCGTGGGGTGTCTGAGCGCGGCTCCGCGCAGCCTCGCGTCCCCGCCGTTCTGCTGCTGCTGCAGCTGCTGCTGCTGCAGCTGCTGCTGCTGTAGCTGCTGCTGCTGTAGCTGCTGCTGCTGCTGCATGTCGCCTCCCGCTGCCCACCCTGGCTCTCCCGCAGTCCCCGTCGCGTGGCCCGCGGGAGCCGCCACGGTGGCGTCAGGGGGCCCCGGAGTCGTCCTGGGAGATCACGCGGCAGCAGCTGCTGCTGCAGGAGACGAGGTTGAGGAGGAGGAGGATGAATGGCGAGGAGACCGCCTCATCTCACGTCGCCAGCGAGGCGCGGTGACAGCTCTCCGATGGCAGTCGTCGATTGCGGAGGCGCGGGAGGAGTCGCATCGCGGAGGAGCTCAATACTTTACCACCCCCCACCCCCAACTCCCTCCCCTCCCTCTCCTCCCTCTCGCTCTCTCCTCCCTCTCTCCCTCTCTCCCCCTCGCTCTCTCCCTCTCTCCTCTCGCTCTCTCCCTCTCCCTCTCGCTCTCTCCTCTCTCCCTCTCTCCCCCTCGCTCTCTCCCTCTCTCCTCTCGCTCTCTCCCTCTCCCTCTCGCTCTCTCCTCTCTCCCTCTCTCCTCTCTCGCTCTCTCCTCTCTCCCTCTCGCTCTCTCTTCTCTTCCTCTCGCTCTCTCCCTCTCTCCTCTCTCGCTCTCTCTTCTCTCCCCCTCGCTCTCTCCTCTCTCCCTCTCTCCTCTCTCCCTCTCGCTCTCTCCTCTCTCCCTCTCTCCCTCTCGCTCTCTCCTCTCTCCCTCTCGCTCTCTCCTCTCCCTCTCGCTCTCTCCACGCCCCCTCTCTCGCTTCGCTCTCTCGCAGCACCTGGGGGAGCGAGGCGCGACCTCGCCGCGGTGGATGTCACTCAGCCACCGCCCGCGGCGCGAGAGCCGACGGCGCGCACGGGCGAACGCGCAGCGCTCTGGGGGGCCGTTGGGGGGGGGGGTTGGGGGGTACCCCGGGGGTGGGGGGCTCCAGCGGGGTGTGTGTGTGGGGGGGGGGGCTCTCCCTCACCCCCTCTCTCCTTGTGGCGTCTCCAGCTCCGCGCTGCCCATTGGCCGCTCTGCATCGCTGTGATGAGCAGCAGCAGCAGCAGCCTGGACGCGTGGACACGGGGGGAGGTTTGGGAGTGGGCTATGGGACCACGCTGGGGAAGTATGCTCGGCTTGACGCTGGTGCACAAACAACGGCGGCGAGGAGCAGCAGCGGCAGTGGTGGTGCGAGTGGACGAGTGGCGAGTGGACGAGTCGAGGGTCGAGTGCGGGAGTGGTGCGCCTCCTGTTGGACTCGCTTGGCTGCGCGTCGCTGCTGCGTGGTGAGACGAGGGAAAGATTCTCCCCTCCCTCCCTCTCTCCTTTTTTACGATCAGAGGAAACAAGAAGATGCTCGGTGTGGTCGGCACTTTGCTTCGTTCATCATTTCGTTTTTTTTTCGATGCTTTTCTTTATGTGCCCCCCCCCCCCTGTTTAAATGAAAGATTTCACAAAATATTTCACGCTCTGCTCTGCTCTTTATTACCCCTTCCCTCTCTCTCTACTCCCCACTCTCTCTCTACCCCCTATCTCCCGACTCTATGTCTATGTTCCCCCTGTTTTCTATGTAATATTTTATTTATTTTTTTAGCTACAAGTCTCTCTCTCGTGGGGGAGCGGTGGTGTAGCGGTTAGCGCTACGCTGCTTTACAAACACCGGCCACCGACGCTGGTGAGGATTGTCTGAATAGTTCCTGGGTACCCCCCCCCCCCTCCCCGAGGTAGACAGCCTCACGTGAGTACATATCTGGTACGATGTATAAACATCGCCACGAGGAAGACAAAGGCGGCCGGGCGTGGTGCTGGTCACCTACTCTGTCGTGCGCCGTGCCGGCCTTCATAGGTGCTGCTCGCGAACAGCACTTGCCCCAACAGTCTGTGAAGGCTATTAGGGGTATCTTCGTCCTTTGTGAGTGAGTGGGTGAGAGTGAGTGGGCGAGGAAGTGTCTCTGTGCGTGTGAGCGCCAGTGAACACGCGGGATCTTTGTCTTTGTCTCTCTCCCGCCGAAGTTTCGCCCTCGTGGGTTCTCGTCCGCCTGCACGGCCACAGCCGAAGGACGCCACCACTTGGGAATCGCCACGCGGCGTTTTGCGGAGAAGAACGGCGACTTTTTCCTGCATCTTACCCTCCACGTGGACATTAAGGACGTATAATTTTTTCTTCTATTTTTAATTTTATCAGGTAATGCCCCACTGAGCCACGTAGCTCCTTTCCAGGAGCGACCTGGCTATCACAAATGATCGCTCAACGAGAAGTGGCTTAAATGTTCTTGCCGTTGGTTTTCACACCTGATGATGACTGCTTGTGTTGCAGTCGAAACGTCGTGCGAATTTTATTGCTTTATATATATCTTATTATTTTATTGTTTCCCTTCTACGTGACTTTTCCTGAAAGAACCAAGAATAAGTGGCTTATCGTCGCGTGGAAATTCATAGCAGCGGACAAATTCTCTGAACGCGTGATGTTGATTCTAAATGTGAAGGGGAAACCCGTAGGGACCCGGAGAAATATCCACGCGACCACGAGAAGAATATTGCAAACTAAAAAAATATATACACAGGCGTCGGGATTGGGATCGAACCGACGACCTCCTGCATACCAGGCGAGGTAGTTAACATCTCGCCACCGTGGCGCCCACGTTAACACATCTCATCAGCCACACAGAGCTATTTTATTCAGCAGCGATGATTTATTTTAAAGCAAAACTCTGGGCCGGTTGCGACATTCAATGTCTCAGCAGCTTCGCTTGAACTGCTGAACTGCCAGATGTGTATAGGCGAGGGGGTACCGCCGATGTGAGTTCACTGTGTCCACTTCGTGTCACCGGGGTCACGACTCAAGACACCCCCCCCCCCCTCTCTCTGATCAGACACCACGTGGATCTCACAGGACCAAGATGTTAACTCCCTCGCCTGGTACACAGGAGGGCGTGGGCTCGATCCCGACCCTGGCGCCTGCTGTATATTTGGAGTTTGCGGTGTCTCTCTCTACCCGTGGTCGCGTGGGTTTGTCTCTGGGTCATCCGGGTTTTCCCTCGACGTTTATAATCAACGTCACGCGTTTCGAGTATTTGGTTTGTGTAAATGTCTACGTGATGATGATGATGATCAGGGGCGGAGCCAGGGGGGGTGACAGGGGTGACATTCTGCGTATAAGTGTACGACACTCGGTCTGGCGGACTCCGTGCAACTGCATTGTCAGAGTGTGTCGCCAACCGATGGCGTCTAGTTCAACAGCCTGACTTTCTAATCATTCTTGAAATTAAAATTCGTTGAATGTCACCCCAGCCTGAAATCCTGGCTCCGCCCCTGATGATGATGATAAGCCACTTCGTTGAGCTATCATTAGTGGCAAGGTGGCTTCTGAAAAAAGAGCTATGTAGCTCAGAGGGACCTTTACCTGGTAAAATAAAATGTTGATGGTTTTTAGTTTAGAGAGGCCACACTTGGGCCGCTCGGAGCGCGCTAGCTCCCCTTCACCCGTGGCGATGGATTTATTGGCTCGTAAACACCCAGACAGGGGCGCCTCTTACCCCGTATCTATCACTCCAAACACAATACACGAGGATTGTTTGCACACATCCCAATCAGCCACGTGGCCTTGGGAAATTGATTTTTCTTCAGCAGCATTGGTTCAACGCAAGCATAACTCAGGAGCGGTTTCGATTTTCGGCGTCTCATCAGCAGAGTCGGGCTTTTGTGACAGCGATTCCCTCGGGAGTGGAGGCGATGGCGACGAGAAGCCTCGAGCGGAGCGCGCCACAACGAGACGCACACAGCCGCTATCCACTCACCCACCCACCCAATCACTCACCCACCCACGCACCCACTCACCCACTCACACACTCATACACTCACTCACCCACCCAATCAGCCAATGAGCCACCCATCCAATGAGCCACCCACCCACTCACCCACCCACCCACGCACCCACTCACTCACCCACCCACCCAATGAGCCACCCACCCACTCACCCACCCACCCACTCACCCACCACCCACGTACTCAACCACTCACTCATCCACTAACTCACTCACCCACCCAATCACCGACGCACCACTCACCCACCCGCCCACCTACTCACCCACCCACTCACCCAACCACCCACTCACTCACCGACTGACCCACACCCATTGACTCACCGATACAGCCCTCCATACCCAGGTAATTCACAGTGCGTTATGGCCGGGTACAGGTTGAGTTAATGAGTGACACGCTGGCATGTATGGTGAATGTTAATCATAGTGTACAGCCGTGCATACCAATTTGAGTGAGGATGAGTGATTGAGCGATTGAGGGCGAGTGAGGTGAGTGAGGTGAGCGAGGGTGAGTTAAGTGAGGGGGAGTGAGTTGAATGAGGTGAGTGAGGGGGGTGAGGTGAGTAAGGAAGTGAGGGTGAGTTAAGTGAGGTGATTTAGCGAATGAGGGTGAGTGAGTTGAATGAGGTGAGTGAGTGAGGGGCAGTGAGGTGAGTTAGAAAGTGAGGGTGAGTGAGTTAAGCGAGTTGAGTGAGGGAGTGAGGGGGGTGAGGTAAGAAAGTGAGGGTGAGTGAGAGTGAGTTGAGGGAGTGAGTGAGGGGGAATGAGGTGAGGTAAGGAAGTTAGGGTAAGTCAGCGAGTGAGGGGGGTGAGGTAAGGAAATGAGGGTGAGTGAGGGTGAGGGAGTGAGTGAGGGGGAGTGAGGTAAGAAAGTGAGGGTGAGTGAGGGTGAGTGAGTTGAGTGAGGGAGTGAGGTGAGGTAAGGAAGTGAGGGTGAGTGAGCGAGAGTCAACCATATAGTGTATGTGGATGCTCTGGTGATTGCTGCCCACTGAGAATGAGTTTGAGACGCTACTGCTGAACCTGGAGCGCGCTACTAAGATATTGGCCATTACCATCAGCCCCACTAAAACAAAGCGCCTTGCGTGGCTATTTTATTTCATCAAATGCCCCACTTCCTCAGCTCCCCATTAGTGATGGGGAAGTTGTGAAGAGAATGGAGAAGTCTCCGTACCTGGGAAGTTGTGAAGAGAATGGAGAAGTCTCCGTGCCTGGGAAGTTGTGAAGAGAATGGAGAAGTCTCCGTGCCTGGGAAGTTGTGAAGAGAGTGGAGAAGTCTCCGTACCTGGGAAGTTGTGAAGAGAGTGGAGAAGTCTACGTTCCTGGGAAGTTGTGAAGAGAATGGAGAAGTCTACGTTCCTGGGAAGTTGTGAAGAGAGTGGAGAAGTCTACGTTCCTGGAAAGTTGTGAAGAGAATGGAGAAGTCTACGTGCCTGGGAAGTTGTGAAGAGAGTGGAGAAGTCTACGTTCCTGGAAAGTTGTGAAGAGAATGGAGAAGTCTCCGTACCTGGGAAGTTGTGAAGAGAGTGGAGAAGTCTACATACCTGGGAAATTGTGAAGAGAATGGAGAAGTCTCCGTGCCTGGGAAGTTGTGAAGAGAATGGAGAAGTCTCCGTGCCTGGGAAGTTGTGAAGAGAATGGAGAAGTCTCCGTGCCTGGGAAGTTGTGAAGAGAATGGAGAAGTCTCCGTACCTGGGAAGTTGTGAAGAGAGTGGAGAAGTCTCCGTGCCTGGGAAGTTGTGAAGAGAGTGGAGAAGTCTACGTTCCTGGAAAGTTGTGAAGAGAATGGAGAAGTCTCCGTACCTGGGAAGTTGTGAAGAGAATGGAGAAGTCTACGTGCCTGGGAAGTTGTGAAGAGAGTGGAGAAGTCTACGTGCCTGGGAAGTTGTGAAGAGAATGGAGAAGTCTCCGTGCCTGGGAAGTTGTGAAGAGAGTGGAGAAGTCTACGTTCCTGGGAAGTTGTGAAGAGAATGGAGAAGTCTACGTTCCTGGGAAGTTGTGAAGAGAGTGGAGAAGTCTACGTTCCTGGAAAGTTGTGAAGAGAATGGAGAAGTCTACGTGCCTGGGAAGTTGTGAAGAGAGTGGAGAAGTCTACGTTCCTGGAAAGTTGTGAAGAGAATGGAGAAGTCTCCGTACCTGGGAAGTTGTGAAGAGAGTGGAGAAGTCTACATACCTGGGAAATTGTGAAGAGAATGGAGAAGTCTCCGTGCCTGGGAAGTTGTGAAGAGAATGGAGAAGTCTCCGTGCCTGGGAAGTTGTGAAGAGAATGGAGAAGTCTCCGTGCCTGGGAAGTTGTGAAGAGAATGGAGAAGTCTCCGTACCTGGGAAGTTGTGAAGAGAGTGGAGAAGTCTCCGTGCCTGGGAAGTTGTGAAGAGAGTGGAGAAGTCTACGTTCCTGGAAAGTTGTGAAGAGAATGGAGAAGTCTCCGTACCTGGGAAGTTGTGAAGAGAATGGAGAAGTCTACGTGCCTGGGAAGTTGTGAAGAGAGTGGAGAAGTCTACGTGCCTGGGAAGTTGTGAAGAGAATGGAGAAGTCTCCGTGCCTGGGAAGTTGTGAAGAGAGTGGAGAAGTCTACGTGCCTGGGAAGTTGTGAAGAGAATGGAGAAGTCTCCGTGCCTGGGAAGTTGTGAAGAGAGTGGAGAAGTCTCCGTACCTGGGAAGTTGTGAAGAGAGTGGAGAAGTCTCCGTACCTGGGAAGTTGTGAAGAGAATGGAGAAGTCTACGTTCCTGGAAAGTTGTGAAGAGAATGGAGAAGTCTCCGTGCCTGGGAAGTTGTGAAGAGAATGGAGAAGTCTCCGTGCCTGGGAAGTTGTGAAGAGAGTGGAGAAGTCTACGTGCCTGGGAAGTTGTGAAGAGAATGGAGAAGTCTCCGTGCCTGGGAAGTTGTGAAGAGAATGGAGAAGTCTCCGTGCCTGGGAAGTTGTGAAGAGAGTGGAGAAGTCTACGTGCCTGGGAAGTTGTGAAGAGAATGGAGAAGTCTCCGTGCCTGGGAAGTTGTGAAGAGAGTGGAGAAGTCTACGTTCCTGGGAAGTTGTGAAGAGAATGGAGAAGTCTCCGTGCCTGGGAAGTTGTGAAGAGAGTGGAGAAGTCTACGTTCCTGGAAAGTTGTGAAGAGAGTGGAGAAGTCTCCGTGCCTGGGAAGTTGTGAAGAGAGTGGAGAAGTCTCCGTGCCTGGGAAGTTGTGAAGAGAGTGGAGAAGTCTACGTTCCTGGAAAGTTGTGAAGAGAGTGGAGAAGTCTACGTTCCTGGAAAGTTGTGAAGAGAATGGAGAAGTCTCCGTACCTGGGAAGTTGTGAAGAGAGTGGAGAAGTCTCCGTACCTGGGAAGTTGTGAAGAGAATGGAGAAGTCTCCGTACCTGGGAAGTTGTGAAGAGAATGGAGAAGTCTCCGTGCCTGGGAAGTTGTGAAGAGAGTGGAGAAGTCTCCGTACCTGGAAAGTTGTGAAGAGAATGGAGAAGTCTCCGTACCTGGGAAGTTGTGAAGAGAATGGAGAAGTCTCCGTGCCTGGGAAGTTGTGAAGAGAGTGGAGAAGTCTACGTACCTGGGAAGTTGTGAAGAGAGTGGAGAAGTCTCCGTACCTGGAAAGTTGTGAAGAGAGTGGAGAAGTCTACATACCTGGGAAATTGTGAAGAGAATGGAGAAGTCTCCGTACCTGGGAAGTTGTGAAGAGAATGGAGAAGTCTCCGTACCTGGAAAGTGTGCTTGTGACCAGCTCCGGTTTGGCAGCGTAACGCTGTGTGGAAGCTACCTGGCCTGTCGCTCCACACGAAACTTCGGGTCTTCTCAGCCACATAATTTGCCTCCCTTCTCTATGCTTGCGAGACGTGGACCCCCCCCCCCCCCCTCCAATGGAACATCTGCACCGGCTCAAAACATTGGGGCTACCCTGCCTACGATCCATCCTGGGTTTAACCAGACTGGATTGTGCGAGGATCTCACAGATCCTTGAAAGATCTGGACACATTCCCATCAGTGAGCTCCTCCGGCATGTGGACCGCATGCCTAAGCAGGCTTCTGTTTGGCCGCATAGAGGGGCCTAAACGGGAGTGGCACGGGTTTGAGAAGTGATGGAGTGACGTGGTACAGAAGGATGTGGAGCTGAGTGGACTTTGTCGATGACCGGTACCAGCGGTGTCAAGATCGGCCTCTGTGGAGGAGGAGGCTCGTGAAGGACGCTGCTGCTGAGGAATTGGAGGCAGTCGCCCTCTAGCAACAGCGGAGAGCGGAGGAGCGACGCTCACAACAATGAGTGGAGCGCTGGGCGACTGGAACGCAGAGAGTTGCCACAGTGGGGGAGGGGGGGGCACAGCTGGTGATGCATCTGCCAGTCATCTCGGTCATTTGAGTCAGTCAACCCATGGCAAGCGCCGTGGTGGCGTCATTGCCACTTGTATGAATGTGGAACGTAGCCAACCGTGATAATCGGAGGTGGAGGGGGGTCGACAACACTTATTGGTGAACGGCGGTTGTTGTAAGCGAGGGTGAGTGAGGTGAGTGAGGTGAGTGAGAGGGTGAGGTGAGTGAGGTGAGTGAGAGAGTGAGGTGAGTGAGGTGAGTGAGAGAGTGAGGTGAGTGAGGTGAGTGAGAGAGTGAGGTGAGTGAGGTGAGTGAGAGAGTGAGGTGAGTGAGAGAGTGAGGTGAGTGAGGGAGTGAGAGAGTGAGGTGAGAGAGTGAGGTGAGTGAGGTGAGTGAGTGAGAGAGTGAGGTGAGTGAGGAGAGTGAGAGAGTGAGGGAGTGAGGTGAGTGAGAGATTGAGGTGAGTGAGAGAGTGAGGTGAGTGAGAGAGTGAGGGAGTGAGAGAGTGAGGGAGTGAGAGGGTGAGGTGAGTGAGAGTGTGAGGGAGTGAGGTGAGTGAGAGAGTGAGAGAGTGAGGGAGTGAGAGGGTGAGGGAGTGAGGTGAGTGTGAGGTGTGTGAGGTGAGTGAGAGAGTGAGGTGAGTGAGGTGAGTGAGAGAGTGAGGGAGTGAGGTGAGTGAGGTGAGTGAGAGAGTGAGGGAGTGAGGAGAGTGAAAGGGTGAGGTGAGTGAGGGGAGTGAGGGAGTGAGAGGTGAATGATGGTGCAGGAGCGAGGGTGAGTGAGGTGAGTGTGAGGTGAGTGATGGTGAGTGAGAGAATAAGGTGAGTGAGGTGAGTGTAAGGTGAGTGAGGTGAGTGTGAGGTGAGTGAGGTGAGTGTGAGGTGAGTGAGTGTGAGGGTGCGAGGGTGAGTGTGAGGTGAGTGAGGTGAGTGAGAGAATGAGGTGAGGTGAGTGTGAGGTGAGTGAGGTGAGTGTGAGGTGAGTGTGAGGGAGCGAGGGTGAGTGAGTGTGAGGTGAGTGAGGTGAGTGAGGTGAGTGTAAGGTGAGTGAGGTGAGTATGAGGTGAGTGAGGTGAGGGTGAGTGTGAGGTGAGTGAGTGTGAGGTGTGTCAGGTGAGTGATGGTGAGGGAGCGAGGGTGAGTGAGTGTGAGGTGAGTGTGAGGTGAGTGAGGGTGAGTGTGAGGTGAGTGATGGTGAGTGATGGTGCGTGAGTGTGAGGTGAGGGTGAGGTGAGTGTGAGGTGAGTGAAGTGAGTGTGAGGTGAGTGATGTGAGTGTGAGGTGAGTGTGAGGTGAGGTGAGTGAATGTGAGGGAGCGAGGGTGAGTGAGTGTGAGGTGAGTGAGGTGAGTGTGAGGTGAGTGTGAGGTGAGTGAGTGTGAGGGAGCGAGGGTGAGTGAGTGTGAGGTGAGTGAGGTGAGTGTGAGGTGAGTGAGGTGAGCGTGAGGTGAGTGAGGTGAGTGTGAGGTGAGTGATGGTGAGAGAGCGAGGGTGAGTGATTGTGAGGTGAGTGAGTGTGAGGTGAGTGTGAGGTGTGTGAGGTGAGTGTGAGGTGAGTGAGGTGAGTGTGAGGTGAGTGAGGTGAGTGTGAGGTGAGTGTGAGGTGAGTGAGGTGAGTGTGAGGTGAGCGAGGGTGAGTGAGGTGAGTGTGAGGTGAGTGATGGTGAGGGAGCGAGGGTGAGTGAGTGTGAGGCGAGTGTGAGGTGAGTGAGGTGAGTGTGAGGTGAGTGAGGTGAGTGTGAGGTGAGTGAGGTAAGTGTGAAGTGAGTGTGAGGTGAGTGAGGTGAGGTGAGGTGAGTGAGGTGAGTGTGAGGTGAGTGAGGTGAGCGAGGGTGAGTGAGGTGAGTGTGAGATGAGTGATGGTGAGGGAGCGAGTGTGAGGTGAGTGTGAGGTGAGTGAGGTGAGTGTGAGGTGAGTGAGGTGAGTGAGGTGAGTGTGAGGTGAGTGAGGTGAGTGTGAGGTGAGTGAGGTGAGTGTGAGGTGAGTAAGGTGAGTGTGAGGTGAGTGAGGTGAGCGAGGGTGAGTGAGGTGAGTGTGAGGTGAGTGTGAGGTGAGTGAGGTGAGTGTGAGGTGAGTGATGGTGAGGGAGCGAGGGTGAGTGAGTGTGAGGTGAGTGTGAGGTGAGTGAGGTGAGTGAGGTGAGCGTGAGGTGAGTGTGAGGTGAGGGAGTGAGGTGAGTGTTAGGTGAGTGATGTGAGTGTGAGGTGTGTGAGGTGAGTGAAGTGAGTGTGAGGTGAGTGTGAGGTGAGTGTGGTGAGCGAGGGTGAGTGAGGTGAGTGTGAGGTGAGTGATGGTGGGGGAGCGAGGGTGAGTGAGTGTGAGGTGAGTGTGAGGTGAATGAGGTGAGTGTGAGGTGAGTGAGATGAGTGTGAGGTGAGTGTGAGGTGAGTGTTAGGTGAGTGATGGGGAGGGAGCGAGGATGAGTGTGAGGTGAGTGTGAGGTGAGTGAGGTGAGTGTGAGGTGAGTGATGTGAGTGAGGTGAGTGTGAGGTGAGTGTGAGGTGAGTGAGGTGTAATGTGAGGTGAGTGAGTGTGAGGTGAGTGAGGTGAGTGTGAGGTGAGTGTGAGGTGAGTGTGAGGTGAGTGAGGTGAGTGTGAGGTGAGTGTGAGATGAGTGAGGTGAGTGTGAGGTGAGTGTGAGGTGAGTGAGGTGAGTGTGAGGTGAGGTGAGCGAGGGTGAGTGAGGTGAGTGTGAGGTGAGTGTGAGGTGAGTGAGGTGAGTGTGAGGTGAGTGAGGTGAGCGAGGGTGAGTAAGGTGAGTGTGAGGTGAGGTGAGCGAGGGTGAGTGAGGTGAGTGTGAGGTGAGTGTGAGGTGAGTGAGGTGAGTGTGAGGTGAGTGATGGTGAGGGAGCGAGGGTGAGTGAGTGTGAGGTGAGTGTGATGTGAGTGTGAGGTGAGTGAGGTGAGTGAGGTGAGCGTGAGGTGAGTGTGAGGTGAGGGAGTGAGGTGAGTGTTAGGTGAGTGATGTGAGTGTGAGGTGTGTGAGGTGAGTGAAGTGAGTGTGAGGTGAGTGTGAGGTGAGTGTGGTGAGCGAGGGTGAGTGAGGTGAGTGTGAGGTGAGTGATGGTGAGGGAGCGAGGGTGAGTGAGTGTGAGGTGAGTGTGAGGTGAATGAGGTGAGTGTGAGGTGAGTGAGGTGAGTGTGAGGTGAGTGTGAGGTGAGTGTTAGGTGAGTGATGGGGAGGGAGCGAGGATGAGTGTGAGGTGAGTGTGAGGTGAGTGAGGTGAGTGTGAGATGAGTGATGTGAGTGAGGTGAGTGTGAGGTGAGTGTGAGGTGAGTGAGGTGTGATGTGAGGTGAGTGAGTGTGAGGTGAGTGAGGTGAGTGTGAGGTGAGTGTGAGGTGAGTGAGGTGAGTGTGAGGTGAGTGTGAGGTGAGTGAGGTGTGTGAGGTGAGTGTGAGGTGAGTGAGGTGAGTGTGAGATGAGGTGAGCGAGGGTGAGTGAAGTGAGTGTGAGGTGAGTGTGAGGTGAGTGAGGTGAGTGTGAGGTGAGTGAGGTGAGCGAGGGTGAGTAAGGTGAGTGTGAGGTGAGGTGAGCGAGGGTGAGTGAGGTGAGTGTGAGGTGAGTGTGAGGTGAGTGTGAGGTGAGTGTGAGGTGAGTGTGAGGTGAGTGTGAGGTGTGTGAGGTGAGTGTGAGGGAGTGAGGTGAGTGTGAGGTGAGGGAGTGAGTGTGAGGTGAGTGTGAGGTGAGTGTGAGGTGAGTGTGAGGTGAGTGTGAGGTGAGAGTGTGAGGTGAGTGTGAGGTGAGGCATTGGGCGCCACCCCCGGCTGCTGTCGCCGTGCGCCCACGTCACGTGGACGCCCTGCGCCCCCTACGGGTTGTGGGCAGGGACGCGGTCGTGGGTGCGGATCCACGCGTCGCCAGGTCGCGTTCGCTTGCAAGAGGTTCGTGGTTTGAAACCGGTCGGCCGCCCTGGTTAATACCGCGGCTGTATTAACCATCATGTAGCTAAAACTGCTTTTTGTGTTTAGTTTGTTCCCTCCCCCCCCCCCCCGCACCTCCGATTAGCGCGGTTGGCTACGTACGGCGCGAAAGAAGTTCAACGTACACGTTTACAAAGACAATATACTCCGTGCTGCCTGTCTCATACTGGACGTTAAAGATCCCGTGACGTCATTTGAAGAATGCTAAGCCATCGCGTGCCGGAGTGAACGTCCAGATTGGCCAAGCACCAACAGTTAACAACAAACTACTTAATTGGGAAACACGAGTGCTGTCACCCCCCCCCCCCCCACGGTGAAAACTTGACAGAACCCTCTTGAAAATTAGCCTTGAGATCAAGAGAGGCTTTTCCGTGTAACCCAGTGGAGTCAAATTAACAGTTGGAGCACCACGACGTAAAGATGTTAACTACCTCGCCTGGTACACAAGGAGGGCGTGGGTTCGATCCCGACCCTGGTCACGTGGATTTTTCTCCGGGTCCTCCGATTTCCCCCTCCACATTTCGACTCAATGTCACCTGTGTAGAGTATTTGGCTGATGCTATAAATGTCCACGTGATGATGAGCCACTTTGTTGCGCTATCCATTTGTGGCCAGGTCGCTTCTGATAAAATAGCTACGGAGCTCAGTGGGACCTGGTCAAACACAAATGTGTTTTTAAGAGCTTTAGGAGTAAACTGCACAAAATTCACATCAAAGTGTTTCATGTTCTGGTTCTTTCGGTAAAGTCACGTAGAAGGGAAATAATAAAATAATCAAAATAAAATTCTCACGACGTTTCGGCCGCAATGCAAGCAGCCGCCCTCAGGTGAAGACACAGAGCTGTCGGAAAGACAGCGCTCCTAATGAACAGACAGCGTCCTAATGAACAGTGTTAGGACGCTGTCTTTCCGACAGCTCTGTTTCTTCACCTGAGGACGGCTGCTTGCGTTGCGGCCGAAACGTCGTGAGAATTTTATTGTTTTATTTGCATTATTTTATTATTTCCCTTCTACGTGACTTTACCGGAAAGAACCAAGAAGATGAATCCCTGCAGTCACGAAAGCTTTAAATCTAAAATCAAATCGTGTTTTATCGTGTGCAGAGCGCTGGGGCAGCAGTGTCACGTGCCACCAGATCTGGTGTCTTGGCTGCAGTCGCAATTGGTACGTAGCAGTGTCCAGGACAGGATGTTGAAGGAACCTGCTGATTCTTGTCCAGGGAAATTGAGTGTTCAGGTCCATGCGGCGTACAGCCGTTTCAATACGGACAAAAACATTGTCTAGTTTGTTTTCTCCCTTGTGATGGGACTTTCTAGGATGGACGTTGAGATTTATAAGGGCACGGGGTGACCAATAAGGTTAGAATTGGTCTGTAATATGGTAGGCACCGATAAGGGGTTGACAAGTATGTGATATCCGCAGTTTCGCTCGAAGTCCTTGCATAATTATTCAGCAAACACCTTTATTTTGCAGGAGGTATTTGCGCCACGATTCTTCTCTGGGCCGGGAAGCTCCTTTTGATTTGAGCATCCCGCAGGCCAACGAGGTAACCGCAGCTCGCTGCTCTTGGAAAGTGCAATGGTGCCGCCGATATGAAACAACGTGATGTGTCTGCCTCCTAGCGGCAAAATCTGGAGAAAAAGATAGCGTGAGTCTCTCGTCCCATTCAAGACACGAGTCTAAAATTGCAATGGCAATTGAGACAGAACAAATAAGTGTCCTTACAATATCACAGGGGTATATACAGCAGCTGTAGAATCTGAAGATGCTGTATAGATACAGCGGGCATATCCATTGTATATAGAGAGAACGAAGTAATCATAGGCAGAAGACAAAAAAAGGTAATCTTGAGTCTACCCTTAAACAGGGACAGCGAGTCCACAGCACGGATGGTTCGGGGAAGAGAGTTCACGAATATGAGGAGAGCAACAGAGCAGAAGGAGCAACCTCCCCATTGAGCCGAGGTTGAAACTCGGCGTTTTGACAGAAGCTCGGCTTCACAGTTTAAAACATAAAACTCCGAATTTACCAATTGATGTGTTTCACGGCATTTACGTAAACATCTATTTTTAAAAGTCTTCGCGAGGACATCTGCAAGTATCAACCTTTACAAAGTTTGCCAACCCCACGCCAGGATATATGCGGAGTCGTCTGTGACTGTTTCCTTGACCAGTTTCAGCTGGGCTGTGCTGGGTGCTGACTCTGCCGGCCCAGGAATAAATAGCAGAGCTCACAACTCCCCAACGAGCACCCCGCTATTTTAGTGGGCGCTTCATCATCTCTCTTTTCGACGCACCCTGCCCCCCAATCTCTCACAAACAGCTCCCAGTCTCTCTCTCTCTCGCTGTCCGTACAATCCCCCCCCCCCGACCCACAACTCTCTCTCTCTCCCCATAATTCACAGTTCATTGTGGCCACACGCACGTTGAGGGGATGATGAACATGCTGATATGAATTGTGAATGTTGATAATAGTGCATGGCGGTGCGTAGCATTTTGAGGGACTAGGTTTGGTCCCTGGCGACATGCGGTCTGTCTTCGAGGTCGGGCAGCAGGTGGATTCGTATGGGCCATCACTGGAAGGTGGTGAATGTGAGTATTGAAGGGCAATACTCACTCACATTCGCCCTTGGAAACTGATTATGCTGCAAAACCAGGTGAGATTCAAGAGGTCAGGATGATTCTCATTTGCGAAAATAATCTGGGTCATTAGTGTGTCAGTAGGGGGTGATGATTGCGGCTTTGTGGTCTAACCTAGGGGCACTCCCAGTGGCAGCTGTCCCTGTGCACTAGTCTGCCAAATGAGGGGCTGATATGACTGTGTATCATGCCCAATTGAGCAATGTGCGGTGCGATTTTCTCGTTTGGAATATGTGGACCCTGACGCCGACACGCAATGGCCTACTCTTGCAAATGAAGTCAAGGGATCTGGAACGTTGACTGGGAAGCAGATAATAACCAGGGTGGCCGCTGGTATTGAACCGTGAGCCTCTGCATCGGACCATCTGACCGGGCCAATGTGACTACGTACAGCGGGATGGGTCATGAGGATGTCGAACCATGTAACGAGGCTACAGGTTAAACTATGTTTAGTTACTAGGTACGGCCCACTGAGCTATGTAGCTCTTTTTCGATAATGACATCTCAACGAAGTGGCTTATCACGTAGAAATTAATAGCAGCCAAATACTCTAAACGCGTGGTGATGTTGATTCTAAATGTGGAGTGAAACACCGGAGGACCCGGCGAAAAATCCACGCGACCACGAGGAGAGAGAGAGAGACTCCAAACTACACTACAGGCGACGGTATCCGCCACACTGATCCTGGCCAGCCTCGCGACGAGAGAGACGACCGATAATTGTGTACACGAGGCGTCGCTGAGGCTTTCACGACAGTGCCACAGTTGCCTACGCGTGTTGCCGTCTCGCTGTCGATGCCTGCCGCCGTACACATTGCGGCATTCACATGTTGGCGAGTTCCGCTTTGGTTTTTTTTCAGTTATTGCAGATAAAATAAATGCGATTATAAAGGTCTTCTTTTAAAACGTGTTCGGGGTTAACCTACAATTGATATGTTAAAAGAAAAAGCACAACATTAAATACTCGTTCATTAACTGGTCAACCATAGTAGTGCAGCACCTTCCTATAGAATGTGGGACCCAGCGAGACTCTTTCCTGCGTACAAGTCACCCTCACTCTGTAAACAACGTGAGAGCGAATAACGCGGCGATCGAGTTTGCGTTGGATACTTTCCTTGGCATTGGCTTCAGTGGTCACGACCCTCGCTTTGATTTTACGAGACACAATCCTAGCCCTGGCCTCGTGGCTTCTGCTCTGCAGTTTATATATAGATATAAAACACCTACTCATCGTGGTGATAAATCGGTCAAAGCATCAACACGAACATATCAATCTAGTTAACTGGCATGTCAGCTGCAAGGGACATCGTAAATCGCCTTACCCAACATAAAACGTATAAATCGCAGGTGCAGCAAACTGTGATAAGTTTCCACTTACGTGGGTGTAAAATAACCAAAGCAATTCCGTGATAGTTTTACAGGACTCCATACTCTTTGATTCTTTCGTTAAAGTCACGTAGATAGAAAATTATTAATAGATCACGACGTTACGATCGCAACACAAGCGACCGTCTTCAGGTGCGATCGAAACGTCGTGATCTATTAATAATTTTCTAACTACGTGACTTTACCGAAAGAACCAAAGAGAATGGATTCCTGCAGTCACGAAAGCTTCAAATCAAGATTTTACACGACTCGTTTGGAAGTGAACGCCACCGATGTTCCATGCCAATGATTTTCCGTACGAATTCGTCTTAAAATGAAACGTCGTTTTATTCTCAAGGAAAACCTAACACAATAAATTAACTCAACAATCACAGAAACACGCATTTGTTAAGGAGCACAGCACGAGGGACGATGCTGAGACGTGCCCAGCGCCCGGTCACTGGAGACCAGAGGGCCAGGCCACGTGCGGCCTGGCTGTGACCGGCGTGCAGAGGGGCACGGTCGAGGAGGGGACGGGGTGGGGGGGTCAGAGACGAGAAAAGCCACTGCCATGGGGTCGTCAGGTCTGCCCGTAACGCCACGGTGCGTTTGTGATTCGATTTGACAAGCGGTACGGCAAGGCTCCTCGCGATCGAGGAGTACATACACGCGAGGCCGCTCGTGGTTGTGGGTAGCTGTAAAAATTAGAAAGTACAACTCCAGTACAACACAGCGTAGCATCGGGAACGGGGTGCAAACGCAATGTCAAATGCCTTTCTAAAACTATTTTTGGCCACTTGCTCGTCACATTAATCAGCGAATGGTATGGGGGTGGGAAATGTTCGGAGAAACCTGACGTTCGGGAAGCATCGAAAGCAAGGTTCGACCATTGAAATGGTAGAAGAACAGCGAATGCGGGTACCGGGGCAGATAGCCAGCCGAGGAGCTCGCTTCACTCACCTCGGCGCCGGGGTTTTCGTGTCAACCAAATGCACATACATTGTGTGGGAAATCACTGTGGGACGGACAATGGCTTTCAAAAATTATTTCAATTGTCTGACACCACAATGTGCACAACGCCAATCCAAATCCCGAATGTTTAAATTGTACCCAAAAACGAGATCACATGCGTCCATACATAGCCATGGCCAGGGCTTAATATCTGCTGGAGTTGTCCTGGAGTCGATAGGAGCAAGTTCAAGAAAATATTCCATCATTAAACTCTACATTAAATATTCCATAAGAAATGTAGCCATACTGGATTAAGCTCGGGCCGCAGAGAGAGGTGAGACCACTTATCTTTGTATAAGATCTCCTTTGTAAAAGAGATAATTTCACCGGGTTAAAGGCATCACCTTTATACAGAATGGATATAAAACGTGAATTGGTTTAAGAAGCTGTTCAAAGCAGACAATATATTATTACTTCAGAAGTTAACATGCCCAGGCATATACCATTTACTCATCCGTTCAAGTTAGATAATTAACTTAAATTAGCATTGCTTCAGTTATCAGAACTATCCTGGTCCTTGTGCATGGCAACAGGCCACCTGTTTCACAAAATCTCCACCATGAAAGCGTACATGTAAACCATCCACCACCCCCAAAATCGCCCCCTCGTACCAACATTCCAGATTCCAGTTTTCCTGCTGGGACAGAGGCATTAATCAATATGGTGGGGGGCCAAATGTGTAATGTATGTGCAGGTCACAACCACAGAGCCACACCGAGTCGTGGGCCATGGGCGAATGTACCATCTCATGGACAAGTACCGGTTGCCTTCCGTTGTGGTCCACAGTCCAGATGGACGAAAACACTTTACAGAGATGGACAATGGAGTGGCGACTATATGATGTATGTATGCGTGCTAAACTTCTTTCGCACCGTACGTAGCCAACCGTGCTAATCGGAGGTGCTTAGAGTTTGGCAACTCGATGTGCAATGGCTACCGGGGTTTGGCAGAAGTGACGGTGAGGTGTGGTAACGTCAATAGGCAATGGCTGTGGTGACCGTGTTGCTCTTGTGCTGATGCTGGCGGTGGTGGTGACGACAAGGGACATGAAGGGGGCATGGCTGGAGGTTCTCGCATGGGCATTGCTCTCACAATTGCCTGCAGCTCAAGCACAGGGCACGAGGTTTGAACATCGCTTGCGTCATTTCACATTGTGATGAATAAAAGTGAGAAAATTTGAAAAAACAAACTTGTTAAAACGATTAATTAAGTCTGCACGGCAGTATTAACTGACAAAAGGAAAAGTTTGGTGTCATTTTAGAAAACTCAAAGCACAACTCCAAAAAGATTCTAAAACTGAAACACATTTTCATAACAAAAAGATAAAACAATATATCAGGTAGTTGTTTTTTTTTAGTATACAGAAGGAAGACGGGGGAGGATGGGCATAGGACTGCCAGAATACTTCAAGTCAGGCATTTTATTTATAATCGCATACCATTTTCCTAAATGTGTGCACAGCATTATTGCATACGCTATCAAAGAACTCCGCTTAGATGGACGAATGGAGGAGGACGTCACACGTGAAAAATATATGTGAATACGGGTAAATCCCAGAAACCCTACGGGCTGCGCTTGCCTGGTTCCTCATGGCAACGTCAGCGCCACGCCACATGGGGGGACATAATCATCCAGACGGGGGCAGTGCTGCCAAAACCTAGGACCTTGTTTGCTTTATTTTTTCACGACATATCCACGCAAATATAGACCGAGCAAAAGTGGCGTATTTTTTTATTGTTAATAATTCTCTCTTCTGCATAGGTAAACAAGAGATGTGGGGTTAAATAAGCCTTTGTACACAGTCACGATATCTCTGGGGGTTGTGCTAATCGTGGGGATGCACCACATCCCACCACACGACGCGGTGCAGGTGCAAATCCATTAAACCCGGGGAAATGCTGTACCATGCCATGGAATCTTCACCAGGGTCGCAATATTGTGAGTGCCGCTAATTTTTTTGTTGAAATCTATCAGCCATCTTATCTGCAAATCCTCCCTCTATAGACAAAGGGGCAGAATGGCGGGTCTACTAATGCCCTCACAAGCAAGACGATTTGCAGATAAGGGGGGACGGGGAGTTCTACCACGCAGGTACAATAACGGTGACGGAGCTGTGGATCCCCCCACCCATGCCCATCCCCAACGGCGCCCACGGGCGTCAGATGCTGAGCGGCACAGAAGACGCGGAGCTGGCGCGTGACTCGCGGAGGCCACGGCGGGGCATGAGCAGCGCGCAGCACGAGACGCCCACCACGGCGTCGCACAGCTCGTCCTCTTCCGCCCACTCGTTGTTCTCCGCGTCGAACACCTGGATGCACTTCTTGTACTTCTTCTCCCCCTCGTTCCAGCCGCCGCACACGTACAGCCTGTGGTTGAGCAGTGTCGCTCCCGCCGTGCTCACACCGATGGTCAGGGGGGCCATGTAGCTCCACTGGCTCGAAAACGGGTTGAACGCCTCCACCGTCAGCACGTCGACGCGCTCCCCGCGCGGGCCCAGCTGGCTGCCGCCGACCACGAACACGCGCTCGCCCAGAGACACCGAGCAGTGCCAGCCGCGCGGGGTGCTCAGGCTGGCGCGCTCCTGCCACCGGTCCGTTGAGGGGTCGTAGCCGCACACCGTGCGCGAGTACGCGTTGCTTATGTATCCGCCCGTGACGAGGATATTGCCGTCGGAGACCGCGCTGGCGTGGCAGCAGCGCGCCACATCCAGGGCGGCCTTGGGCTGCCACTGGTTGATGGCCGGAACGTAGGACTCGACGGCCAGCAGGGGGCCCTCCAGGTTGCGACCACCGATGGCGTAGAGCTGCCCGTTTAAGGCGCTAATGCTGAAGTGCGTTCGCCGTTGGCTCATGCTCGCGAGTTGAATCCAGTTGTTAAAACGAGGATCGTACCTGCGCAGGGAAACGGCAGTGATGATTTAATGTCAAAGACCGCACGATTGAAGCGCATCGTCATCACCATGCATGATGTCAGAGTTACGACTGATGTGCTGTGTAGCTCTTTTTTCAGATGTGGACCTCGCCACATATGATAGCTCAACAAAGTGGCTTATCATGTGGAAATTTATAGCAGCCAATTATTCTAGAACGCATGTTTATAAATGTGGGGAGAAAAAAACTGAAAAAATGCAGGTGACCACGGGGAGAGACACATCCAAACTCCAAATATACAGCAGGCATCATGGTCGGAATCGAACCCACGACTATCCTGCATACCAGGCGAGGTAGTTAACATCTCCTAACCACTGTGGGAGTGTGTTACCTGCAGACGGTGCTCACGGCATGTTTGGCTTGGTTCCTTGCGTCATTCTGGTCCTCGCCTCCCGCCACGTAAAGGAACCCGTCCATGACCGCCACGCACTGGTTAAAGCTTTTGGCCACCATCTCCGTGAGCTTTCCCCAGCCCATCTCGGGGTCTCGGTACAGCACGTCTCTGTTCAGAGACTTCTCCGTGAGCGCCGAGCGCCCGCCGACCGTCACGAGCACCTTGAGGCCGCCACGCAGCTTGGTCCGCCGAGACTGCAGCGTGTTCTGTTGGTAGGGCAGCAGGTGGTAATTCATGGCGTCCACTAGCAGCTTGTGGCAGTCGTGGTCCTGCATCATTCTGGGCACCGTCTGCACGTACGTCACCAAATCGTGAGCTGAAATGGTACTGAAGCGAATGTTGCTGAGCAGATCTCCGGAAAACTTGAGGCGTTTATCATCGTGCTCGAGCCACTTGAGAGCTATGTGAAAAGCGGTGAGCTCCGAATTAATCTCGAGCGTGTCATCTTGGAGAAACTGGTTAATTTGATCGAAACTCAGCTTAAGGAATCCCTCCGTTTCTGAGAAATCGACAAAATTCTCTCTGAGAAACTTTTCGGCCATATCTTTGGTGTTGTGCAGGTCAAAAGCACGGGCGATGTTGGCCACGTGGAGGCAATTCTCCACGTTCAACTCCTTCATCAAATAGTCGCAGCACATCTTGAGCAGGGAAGAGACCTGCAGGCGGGTTGCCGAGGAGAGGACGCTGCCCACCGTGGCGAGGGACAGGCCGAGCCTGCCCGTGTAAGCGTACGTGACCACCCCAGCCAAGCCCACGGCGGATACATCGTTCACCTCAACCTTCTGAAGCATGGGGTCCTTGCGCAGCACACTCCTGATGTACTCGCTGCAGGATGCGACCACCACTTTGTGCACCTCGAACGACTTTGCCTTGGTGACCAGTGTGAAATCGCAGAGGAATTTTTCATTTTGCATAAACTTGAGCCCTTCCAGAAGCTTCTCGCTGTGCGCAGGATTGCCGACGTCGGAGACAGCCTTGGGTAGTCCGTTCCATTCGTCCAGGTGGTTATTCCAGATGTTGGCTTTGTTGATCTCCTTTTCGGCGAGCATTTGCATGATGGACATGTCGGTAACCTCATCCTTGTTTACCTTTTTGTTGCTCTTCTTTTTGGGTGCCATTGGATCTGCGCCCGAGACACCACCGTTCAAGGTTACGAGCCTGCTGCAAGCGGAGAGGGGAGCATTGGCGAGATCGCAGCGGTCAACATTAAATTCACCACGGGACAGTTTTCCAAAACATTGCCAGCCAGCCGTCGTAGCAGCCGATTCGGCTGCTGACAGAGAAGCTTCAAGTTTCCAAATTTATATCGCTTAACTCAAGTGAGAAATCAAGAGATGGGGGGGCGGAGGTAGTCAGTCGCACGTGCAGAGTGACCTGGGTAGATAAAACCATGAGATTTAAACTACATCAGACGCAAAGAGATACATGGAAACTAATCAACCCTCTTCCCAAAAACATCATAGTTCGCGGCAAAAATATAACACACTTTGTGATTCATCATACACCTGAAATTAAGCGCATTGTACGGGCTCTGGCTTTTACGCGGACGCACAAGGGCGAATGACATCAAATCTTTAAATAGGAGCAGGACGGCGAGCAGCCGGCACTGTAGGGCAGCGCCATCGCCTTGTAAGGCGGGCGACCCTACAAGGCGCAAGTGCCCCGCGCTATCAATACGCGCGCGCTGCGCTATGAATAGCGCTCGACAACAACGCCGATTACAGCGCTCAGCGCATTCCCGACCCGCGGCGACTCTCACTGCACGTGTCCTACAGCGTCGGGCAAGTGTCCCGCAAAGTCGGGCAAGTGTCCCGCAGAGTCGAGTAAGTGTCCTACAGCGTCGGGCAAGTGTCCCGTAGAGTCGGGCAAGTGTCCCGTAGAGTCGGGCAAGTGTCCTGCAGTGACGGGCAAGTGTCCTACAGTGTCGGGCAAGTGTCCCACAGCGTCGGGCAAGTGTCCCGTAGCGTCGGGCAAGTGTCCCGCAGAGTCGGGCAAGTGTCCCGTAGTGTCGGGCAAGTGTCCCGTAGAGTCGGGCAAGTGTCCCGCAGAGTCGGGCAAGTGTCCCGCAGAGTCGGGCAAGTGTCCTACAGCGTCGGGCAAGTGTCCTACAGTGTCGGGCAAGTGTCCCGTAGAGCCTGGTAAGTGTCCCGTAGAGTCGGGCAAGTGTCCTACAGTGTCGGGCAAGTGTCCTACAGCGTCGGGCAAGTGTCCCACAGCGTCGGGCAAGTGTCCCGCAGGGTCGGGCAAGTGTCCCGTAGTGTCGGGCAAGTGTCCCGTAGAGTCGGGCAAGTGTCCCGCAGAGTCGGGCAAGTGTCCCGTAGAGTCGGGCAAGTGTCCCGTAGTGTCGGGCAAGTGTCCCGTAGAGCCTAGCAAGTGTCCCGCAGAGTCGGGCAAGTGTCCCGTAGTGTCGGGCAAGTGTCCCGTAGAGCCTGGCAAGTGTCCCGCAGAGTCGGGCAAGTGTCCCGTAGTGTCGGGCAAGTGTCCCGTAGAGCCTGGCAAGTGTCCCGTAGAGTCGGGCAAGTGTCCCGTAGTGTCGGGCAAGTGTCCCGTAGAGCCTGGCAAGTGTCCCGTAGAGTCGGGCAAGTGTCCCGTAGTGTCGGGCAAGTGTCCCCGAGACCAGGGGGCCAAATCCCCTAGAGCTGGGCGCCTGGCGCCTGCGGGGTCACGGCTCGACACCCCGCTGGGATGCCGAGCCCTGCCCTCGCCTCCTCCTCCACCACCTCCTCCTCGCCCCCCTCCTCCTCCTCATCATCATCATCCTCCTCCTCATCCCCGTGACCTTGACCCCTGTGCGCTCTCTCTCGCCGCCCTTAGCGCCTCGACTCGGCCGACCTTGTCCGCAGGTTCCTGTCGAAGCGACTGCGCGAACGACGCATCCCGCCGGCCTGCTACAGTTAACGAGCTATTCCAATGTCTACCCGCCACTACTGGTCATCTGTGAGGGAACAAAAAGAGCTTCGCAGCTCATCGGATTCCTCCGGAGTGTAAATAAAGATTAAGCAGCCGCCAAGTGTCCGTTAGCTGGACATCCGTGTAAAAGAGCTTTACGGCTTGGTCGGATTCCTCCAGAGTCTCCAACAAGGGATTCCGATGAACCGAATGGAGCGCGGCACGGAAATACTCCGTACATTGTCCAGCGTCATCTGGGCAACTTTTTGCTGTTTTGGGCGACTTCCCGCAGTCTGTGGGGACCCCGTGGCCTCGTTGGGAGTGGAGCGGGTCTCTTACCGGCCGCGCTCGGCAGAGCCTGGAGCTTGGGAGACCGTGGACTCCGGGAGCTTGCGATCCGACAGACTCTGGGTGCCAGCAGCAGAGCCTGGAGCCCGTAGGTTGGGAATCTGTAGTAGCCTGGAGCTGGGAGCCAGGTGCTGGGCGCGGGGGTACGCGCTCACGGGCACGCGCTTATGAAGCCACCGGCACTCGTTGTCTCCGCGCAGGGGGACACGGCCGGGGCGAATCACGACGGAGCACGCGCGGACTCGGCATGGGGGGTGGGGGTGGTGGTGGGGGGTGGTGGTGGGGGGTGGGGGGGAGTATCACTCCGCCAGTGATGCGGCTGTCAGCTGTGCGCGTCTGTCCGTGAGGTGGGGGGGGGTAATGGCGGGAAAGTCGACGGCTCGGCTGTTGCCTTTAATAACAAACTCGAACGGAGGGGGGAGGGGGAATGCAGCGAAGGACAATTTCATCTTGCGCAGGGATTACAATTGTGAGGGAAAACTCCCCCCGTTGATCACGTTTATTGTATTCTTAGCTTTAAATAAAAATTTTCACGTTTATTGTGTTTGATGAATAAGAATGACGACTGAGACCGCGTTCACGAGATCTGAGTGCTGCTGCTCTGGTGACGACGGTGTCCGATGATAAATCATGAGGGATAAAATGTATTTAATGTCAACACCGTTGCGAAACACACAATCCCCTCGTGAGACTGGATTAACGAAACAAAAAAATCGTTAACAATGATTAGCCTCAGAAATATGAGGGCCCAAAAAAAATCGAAAAGTTATCTTTTTTTTTTGAAGCTTCAAATCTTGATGTCAAGTTTGAATCTCATGCCCTTGCAAAAACCTCCAAACTTAAATCCGCGTGGGCTGAGACTCAAAACCAGGCGAGACATTTGCCCCTCAATTTGCTGAGGGATCCCAAGATTTTACATTTTGGACTTTTGAATCCTTATGCCACGTATGAATTCAGCAATTGCATAAAACATTGCTTATCAACTCAGGCCCTCATTTCTCCAATGCCAAATCATGCACATGGCAAACGTATCACGCCAGCCCGTGCATCATAGGTACGGCGGGAACGATGGGCCAACGTTGGGAAAAATTTAGTTTTTTTTTAACATTAAGTTTCGTTTCATTGTATTTTGTTTAATCAGGGGAGTCCTCAAGAGACCAGAGGATAGTCTCATTTGCAAGAGTGACCCGGGGGCATTAATCTGCCAGTAGGTGCTGATGATTTTGCTGCGATGTATGTTGAATTTCTTTCACACCATACGTAGCCAACCGTGCTAATCGGAGGTGTTGGGGGGGGGAAATGACAACAAACTAAACACAAAAAGCAGTCCTAAAGAAACGAGTTTTCAATCTATATTTAAAAGCGGATCGCTCCTTATAGAGGAAAGAAGAGCGTTCCAGACGGCCGCAGAAGCACATCATGAAAGCGCGCGATGCCGTGAACGTCTTTGTTCGATCAGTGGCCAAATTGATCGATCTGCTCAATCTCAACGGAGTAATTTGCGGTGTAATCGAATTTGGAAAATGTGGACCCTGACTCTGGCACACGATGGCCTACTCTTGGGAATTACATCAGGGGATCTTGAACGTCCTCTGTGAGGCAGAGGGCAGGTTGGAATTGTTATGGTTATTACACCCTGCAGTGATAACCAGGTCGGCCGCAGGATTTCAACCCCGAACCTCTGCAACAAAGTAACGATCGCGTTGCCGCTGGTCCGTGTCACCTGCCTATGAAATTCATTATCATTGCAGTCCGTTCTACAACGGCGTGTGGTGTTCATAACGCGAACTTGAATATAACGCGATTAACTTATGGGGGAACACATTTTTGTACAACTCAGATGCCAATTCAGTGAACGGAATAACATCGCGCGAGTAGGAATGAGCGGTTGTACGGCGGCGTCGGCGTAGCATCACACGAGACATTGGGATGCTGCTGGATGCTTCTAGATGCTACGCACGCTCCTCAGTCTTTGTTCAGCCTGCGTACGCATTTCACGTGTTATTGCGGACTGTGCTTTACCCTACATTATTTATTATAACGTGATTTTTCCATAACGCAGTGTTCTTCAAGAACGCAACTACCTCGTTATAGGAGGACGGGCTGTATTTTTTGTTCACTGCACCATTCAAATCCAGTCCACATTCTCCCGTGTTTTTCGTCGGTTTAGTACAGCATGAAATAATCCATATAATGTATTGGTAAATGTTTCCTTTTCTCTTTAACTAGCATGCCACAAACATCGACTTAAATATAGCCACTTAGCAGACTGTGCACATATTTGCTATATTTAAAATAATAACACTAATACTTGGACACAATTGTGGCTAATGTAACAAAGACAGGATTATTGGTCTATACACTGTGCTCTATGATCACAATAGAAGTAGGCTACTACAGTCTGCTCGTCAGCCTGGAGGACACGCTATAACGAGCTTGATGAGATTATCTAAAAATACACACTTGTGATTTTTTTCGTCACTCTCTTGTTTAGTTTAAGAGGGATACAACTCAAGTGATTGTCACATGCACCACGTGTCATTTTCGGTCTCGTCCCATGAATACGCGTAGGTGATCTTGGAGTGCAGACTGAAGCGAGGACATGATGATTTTTTGAGCTGCAATATTTGTTGTTTGTGTGTCCCGCTTGGGGGGGAGGATGACCTTTCAGCCTTGTAGAGAGTGTGAATGAGTAAGCCATCTTCTACTGCACAGAGGGGGAGGGGGGGGGGTCACAGCAAGAGACTGCATTACAGACACGAGCTCAACGTCGCATTCGGGAAAAGTTAGTGGGAACATTGATAACGCTGATGTTACGATTAAAATCTGTCAACAACACAACATTACAGCACAAAGCCATTTTTTTTCCCCTTAACAGTAGGCGAGAGATAATTGCTTCTGGGCCCGCACGGGCAACAACGTCACACAGAGGTTTGACACTGGTCAATGACGCCCGTTTTGAGGACTTCCTTGCGCGTGTCGAGGATCACGTCGTAGCAGCACTGGAGCCGGCTCTGCTGCTCGAGCGTCTTGAGGCGCAGCGCGCGGATAAGGCGCAGCAGCATGAGGCGGCGGTACATGATGAGGTGGGCCCGCATGCGGGCTCTGCTCTCCTCCCTCAGCTGCCTGTGCTCCGCGCAGGCGTCGCGGGCCCGCCTCAGCGCCTCGGGGTCACGGCACGGTGCGGAACTCTCCCGGGCGGTGGCGCGGGCGCCGGAACGCGACCGCGAGGGGAACACGCGGGAGCGATCGCCGCCTTCTCCGCCGTCTCGCGACGCCGCGGTACGGGGGAAGCCGCCGGTACGTGGTGGTGGTGGTGGTGGCGGTGGTGGGGAGCGCCGGGGATCCTCAGATTTTCTGTCTGAAATTTGACCGAAATTGTCATGCGGACGTTCGACATACGCGCAACTATCAGCTGTGGCGTTTGAAATGTCGTTTTTGCAATGGAACACATTTTTTAAAGAGTTTACATCGTTTAACTTCGTGAGGTTTTTATCATTATCCGCTGAATCATTATGTTCATGTTCTTTAATGTTCACAGAGTTGAGGTCTTGTGAACTGTGTTCAGATTGCCCGTCATTGTATGTAGAATATTTCCCTTCACTCGCCCCAACAAACTCAGAGCTTGGATCCTGTCCATGCAAATTTTTGCAATCAGTTTTGGAATCTGTATTTTCAAAACAGGTTTGAGAATCTTCCCCACGTGTTGTGTACAAGTCCTTAGAATCCAAACATATTGAGGCCTGTGTACTTGTTTCCTTGTCCATTTCATTTCTTCCCTCTTCATTCTCTGAATCCACGTTCACTTTCTTTGAATCCTTTAGGAAATCCCTGGTAACGGAGTTCTTCTCTTTGCTTCTTGGAATTTCCAACGAGCCACGAGACTCCACGGAATCAAGAATTAACGTGTTCCCACCGGGTTGAAGTTTACAGGAGGAAGCTTGTGAATGTCCTTTCGGGATGTGTTTCATTTTGTCGACGTCGTATTTGTTCGTTTCCTTTAATTTCGCATCAAAGGAGTGATTTAATTCACTGTTCAAAACCTCGGCAAAGGCTGTCTGGCATCCACGAAGTGATTTGAGTTGTGGGCCAATTCCTCGCAGGGTGGTGCCCCGCTTAATGTTATCATTTGCATCGTCATCATCATCACTATTATCAATATCTCCAAAGCCATTGTCCGGCACAAAGCAACGCGCATTGGTTAGGTCCAAAATCTTGCCGACATTCTGAGTGCTCTGACCACGTGACACATTCTCGCTTGAAATTTTAGAGTACTGAGCCATGTGTTTCTCTTTGTTGATGTTCGCCTTCACATTATGGTAGTTTGCGAGGCCCACATAGATGTTCTGGTTGTTTGAGTTGGCGTCGCACTGTGACGAGGGCACGTAGTTGTAGTTGCAATTGCTGTCCTGTTCCTCTCGGTCGTCATCCTGTGTAGACACGTGCCCTGGCGCCTTCAAGTCGTTGGCGTCACTGTCCTTATGACAAAAAAACACAAACGGGCAATGTTTATTTCTGCGTGGAGGATACTTCAACGTGATAATATTGTTTATTCGACAAATGGGATTGGCTGTTCAAATTAGCATTGAGCCAATGGTGCTCATATGCTGTATACAGCCTTGAGCCAGCGGTGGAAATTCCACATTTATATGGCGGGTTCAGTCTATCCATAGGACAACCACTGACTTCTACACAAAGTGGTGCCTATTTTATTCATGCCAGAGGGATGATGGGCCGATTCTCTGATCAGTTAAAGCTCGCCTTTGTAAATATATGCCATAATTTGTTGACAACTGGAAATGTGGCGCTCTAATGTAATTGAACGTAGGGCATCGTATCCACAAGCTACGGTGCAAAGGGTTCCTTCCGACGGTGGCTATGATGATGGTAACGATAATGCTGTTGAGGATCGTGATACTAATGATGACGATGATGGTTATTATGTGATCAGAATAATGTTGATGGTGATGAGAATGGAGATGATTATGATAGTGGTGATGATAATAATGGAAACATCGTAGTGATGATGAGAATAGTGTTTGTGGATGAGAATGGAGATGGCGGTGATGATATTTGAGATGATGAATGGAGATGATAGTGGTGGCTTTGATGATAATGATGATACTGTGTTGACAATTGTGTGGCTCGAGATAACGACGATAGTGATGATGGGTGTAAAAAGCATGTTTATGTCTTTTAAAACTAATTCATGAAGACACCTAAGACTGGAATATTCAATATCTTCCCTTGGACCATGCAATCCTAGCCTCACGGAGCAGTGTTGGATGTGATCTCTAAACCAGAGATTACAAAAACAGTCTCTGGCCAGTCCTTCAGCCAATAACGGACACAGCATTTCCTCTTCAGAAATATTACCTTTAATCTACTCACACTACGTATACACGTGTATAACCACATTAACAGTGTGATGCATAAACACACACCGTGATACATAATATGCAAACGGACATACAGGACACGACTAGTAACTACAGCATACACACATTCACAATTGCAGCAAATACTAACACTATCTTACATACACGCGTACTTCCTCGCATACACGTATACAAGAGCATACACGCACATTCATAATTTGCACACACACAATGCACGTGTGTAAATCAATGTGCCGCACTCTGCACCATCATGCCATCTCGCACACCACCCCGTGCATCCAGGCCACGCTGCTGGGGCAAGCGCTGTCAGCGAGCGCCTATTAAGCTCCGCGCGACACACCAGGGAGTGGTTTAGGCAGCACCACGCCCGGCCGCCTTTGTCTTCACGGAAGGCATTTAAGGCTGAGCGGACCTATGTCCGTTAGACAGTAATGGATGGGAAGAAAATCAGGGTTAGTTGGGAGTGTCGTGCAGTGTGTGGTCTGACACACACAAAAATATAATAAAGATCCCGCCTATAGCCCATACGGGCTGAAGGCCGACACGGTACACAAAGGGTGGTGGGTGGCCAGCACAGCGCCCGGAGGCCTTTTGTCTCATCAATGCTGATATTTACACACGATATTAGCACTACATTAACGCTGAGTTTACCGATTTAGACATTCGTCACTGTTATCGGTCACGACCGGGAATCGAACTCGGTCCACCGGGGTTCGGAGCACAGCGTGCTAACGAATGTGCCACCGCTCCCCACTCACATACATTGGAAGACACAACAGCCGTCATTCGCCACGAAGTAGTGGTGACGTCACCACGGCGCTTGTGCCAGGCCAGGTGCACTTTAAGACCACGTGAAGGGTCGAAGGCTCGCTGGGAAGAGGTCACGGAACAGACACAGGTGGTCTTCATTGACTGACTGAGATGACTGGTAGACGCACCACCTGTGCTCCCCACCGTGCCAACTCTCGGATTTAGCCACCCGGCGCTCTGCTCGTCGTTGCGAGCGTCGCTCCTCTGCCCTTTCGTTGTTGTTGGAGGGCGACTGCCTCCAACTGCCCAGTAGCAGCGTCTTTCACGAGCCTCCTCCATGGGAGACACACACACGCGCGCAAAGACAAAGACACACACGCGCGTAGATACTGTCGCAGCCCTGCGCATCATCTCGTTACCATCGTGCAGCAGCAGCAGAGGGGCTGATCCCGAGCTCTTGCGCCGCGGGGTGTGATGACAACGAGGCGCGCTGCGACTAGGGAGATGTGATGATGATGATGCTCACAGAGACGAGGAGAGATGTGATGATGGTGATGATGTTGCTCACAGAGACGAGGGGAGATGTGATGATGGTGATGATGTTGCTCACAGAGACGAGGGGAGATGTGATGATGGTGATGATGTTGCTCACAGAGACGAGGGGAGATGTGATGATGGTGATGATGTTGCTCACAGAGACGAGGGGAGATGTGATGATGGTGATGATGTTGCTCACAGAGACGAGGGGAGATGTGATGATGGTGATGTTGCTCACAGAGACGATGGAGATGTGGTGATGGTGATGATGATGTTGCTCACAGAGACGAGGGGAGATGTGATGATGGTGATGATGTTGCTCACAGAGACGAGGGGAGATGTGATGATGGTGATGATGTTGCTCACAGAGACGAGGGGAGATGTGATGATGGTGATGTTGCTCACAGAGACGAGGGAGATGTGGTGATGGTGATGATGATTTTGCTCACAGAGACGAGGGGGGATGTGATGATGATGGTGATGTTGCTCACAGAGACGAGAGAGATGTGGTGATGGTGATGATGATTTTGCTCACAGAGACGAGGGGGGATGTGATGATGATGATGGTGATGTTGCTCACAGAGACGAGGGAGATGTGGTGATGGTGATGATGATTTTGCTCACAGAGACGAGGGAGATGTGACGATGATGATTTTGCCCACGAAGACCAGGGAGATGTGATGTTGCGTGATGCTGTCGTGACGTCGTCTGCTTAGGGCGGCTGCGCGGAGCAAAATAGAATGGCGGGGCGGAGGGGGCGGAGGGAAGGGTGCGGGGCTGGTGGACACTGATTGGGGGGCCGTCCATAAATGACGTCACGCGATTTTGGACGATTTTTGACCCCCGCCCCTCGTCACACGGCGTCACAAAAAGTCAGACCCCCCCTTCAAATATGACGTCACAAAGCTCTGCCCCCCCCCCCAAAACCATATTTCCATTTTGAAAATAAAACATGCTTCAAATCGCTTTAAACTATTGTCATTGTGGTGCGCATTTAATGTGGCGCTGCACTCTGATGTTGTAGGAGAAAACATTTATTAAAAAGACTATTTAATTAAGTAGAACGTGTTGTCTATATTTATTTAAAGTTGCGCATTTTGATGTGACGTCACATTTCTCAACCCCCCCTCCCCCTCGTCACACATCGTCACAAATGTCTGACCCCCCCCCCCCACCCTAGGTGCGTGACGTCATTTATGGACGGCCCCTTGGAGCTGTGCGCACCCATGGAGTTACAATCGCAAGGCTGAGTATTACACACGACGGCCTTTATTAATGGTTGCGTTGTCAGCAGTGCCAGTGTAATCCCTTACGGAACGTTAGCCTATGTATTATTCTGTTATCAGTCAGTGTTGCTCATCATCAATCGGAATTTCCCTTCCCCCATTTCGACACAAATCACCGCTGTGCACATGACAGCTCACGTCATTCAGCCGACTCATTCACAATAACCACCGTTCACCACTAAGTGGCGATGATGTCACCAAGGCGAGTGTGCCATGATAGGTTCACTTTGAGGCCAGGTGAAGTGTCAAAAGTCCCGCTGAACAGAGCCAGGTGCCAGTCACCTACTCACCAACTATCAGGAGCCTTCTCATCCCTCTTCTGTCGCTATTGCTATGGTTAATGTTCCCGTGAATATCACTCATTCATTCCTCCAACCATGTTGAGGACTAGCTCTGTCATACACTGTGTTCAACCACCACACTGCAGGTCGCAATAATACACTCACACTCAAATATACAGTATACACACACAGACAAATATCCCCCGTATAGCCTTAACAGACTGTTGGGGCAAGTGCTGTTCGCGAGCAGCACCTATGAAGGCCTGCACGTGACACTAGGGGGTGGGTGGCCAATTCCACGCTCGACCGCCTTTGTCTCCCTCGTGGCGACGATTTTACACACCGCGCCAGGTAGTCATTTGAGGCTGAGTCGACCTAGGGGAAGACCACGACTGGTTCAGATAATCATCACTCGTGTTGGCCGTGAGTGCGCTAACCACTACACCCACCGCTCACCACACACCGAATAACCCACTCACGTACAGATCCACTCAGTCACTCACCAGCTCACTCACACACACACACACCTACTCAACAAGCTCATTCACAAACTCACTCATTCACTCACTGTCCACACCACAAATCACAGCGCTTCTCTTTCTGATTCTTTCCTCGCACTGTTCCGCTTTGGAATTCTCTCCCATCGTCTGTTTCCCTCGGCTCTTATAACAAAAACCTTGCTCATTTCATGTAACGTGTTAACTCTTATCCGGCTCTGGCGTTGCTGGGCATTTGGCGTTTTGGGCATTTGGACAGCAACGGACAGTGCCGGATTATCCTCGTAGCAAAAGTAGCTACATATGTAGCTACGGGCCCCGCGCTAAATGCTTTCAAGCTATCAATTCCGTTTCAGTGATTCTGCACTTGCTCTATTACTATAGTTCTAGACTGCCTTCAACTTTTATGAACGAATGGTTGTTTAAGGTCAGGGATTTGTCGTATTATCTGGCTGTATAGCAAATGAAAAAATACAATTACTTTACTATGCAAGTAAAAAATTGGGTGTTTTAATAGTTACGTGTTTTTTTTTATTTAGGGCCCCTTTATGACAAATGCTACAGGCCCCGCACTAGCTTAATCCGGTACTGGCAACGGTGTAAAGCACAGACACATGCTGTACATAAATACACGTACAAATAAAAACAGCGGCCGTTCACCACGAAAGTGCAAAAGGCTCTCTGCTGGCAGGAGGTCATGGGACAACCCCAGGTGTTGACTGGCTAAGCCACTGCAGACTGCTTGGGTAAGTATGTGTATATATGTATGTTGAACTTCCTTCGCACCGTACGTAGCCAACCGTGCTAATCGAAGTTGCGGGGGAAGGACAACAAACTAAACACAAAAAAGCAGTTCTAAATAAATTACTTTTTAATTTAGATTTAAAAGTGCATATAGCTCCAGTGGCTTTCAAATAAAAGTGCTGTTAGCGAGCACTTATGAAGGGTGGCTATCCAACACCATGCCCGACTGTCTTTGACTCCCCATTGCTGATGTTTTTCATACCGCACAAGGTACTAATTTCAAGGCTGAGTCGACCTAGGGGAGACCACATGACCAGTTAATTTATTTACCACCGATGCTGGCCGTGAGCGGGAATCAAACTCTGGTGGCCGGGTTCGCAGAGCAGTGCACTAACCTCTGCACTACCGCTCGCCCACTCCACACATACAAAGATCCCCCATGCAGCCTTTAACAGCGCCTGTTGGGGCAAATCCGCACCCTCATGCACCCGCTATGTTCCATACCCGCATCACCAGGAGCTGCAGGCTGCGGCAGCGGGCAGCGGTGGTGCCGCAGTGTCACGCGGTTTGGTGGTGAAACTACTGCTGGGCTGCAAGGTTGCTAGGAGATGACCAAACACACACACACTTCATACATTGGGCCCTTGATCTCACGGGGGACGTTTTGACTTTACAAACTGAGCTATTCCAGAACCCTAAAACACAGACAAAACGTATAGCGCCCACTGCACTGGAGTGTGGGTTCACTTTTACAACAGGCGGGCACATGTGGCGAATCTAACATTGGACTTTTATTCTTCAAAATAAAGCAACATTTCATCGTGCTCCGCAATATGGTCTCCATCCACACAGAATTCTCACGGAAGATGCACTGTATGCCAGATTGTGTTCATCCAGTGGCGATGTAATCCGATCAAATCCACGGGTTACTGATGAACAATGCGCACTTGTGTCAACGCGGCAACCCCAGTGGTGTGACGCAGGGACGGCAGGGCGGGGTGTTTAGGGGAAACACCAGCTCACAGTGGTAACTGAACACAGCATGGTAGCGGGTTGTCAATCACAGTCGTTCATATTCTTAGCTCTTTCGGTAAAGTCACGTTAAAGGGAAACAATAAAATAATACAATATATAAAACAATAAAAATTCTCACGACGTTTCGACCATAACACAAACGGTCATCATCAGGTGCTTTTCACACCTGTGATGACGACCGTTTGTGTTATGGTCGAAACGTCGTGAGAATTTTTATTTTTTATATATTGTATTATTTTATTGTTTCCCTTTAACGTGACTTTACCGAAAGAGCTAAGAATATGAATTACTGCAGTCACGAAAGCTTTAAATCAAAAATCACAGTCGTGTTTAGCATCGGTCCCAAGCAACAACCCAGTCCTGTGTAACGATGATGATATTGTTAGGCTGCGGCAGGATTGACTTCGCCATGTCAGGATGTCGCTGTGTGCCCGGCCCCGACTGTGTGATGCTTGGTAGTGCGATGTTTGGTGTTATTTCAAACGAAGCGGTGGTTGGCCAACACCACGCCCAGCGATGTCTGTGGTGGTGGCACCACCCACAGCACACAATGGGCCCAACTCGTGAGAATGACGTCAAGGGTTCTATGTGTGGTGCGATGTCTGTGGTCGCACCACAAACATCGTACCACAGAACAGCACAAACTTAAAATCACCTGACGTAATTCGCAAGAGTAGACCATTGTGTGCTGGCGTCAGTATCCACATTTACCAAACTACAAAATCCCGATTCAGATTACTAAATTGAGATCACACATACACACAGCAGCAATCATCGCCCCCTAGGCTCATCCTGTTCTCACCTGGTTAAACACAAATAAAATTGAAAACTAGGTTTACATAACACAAATGAAGGTCAATAGATCATCCCAGCCGATGGCGCCGATACTCACTGCTCCTCGCCACGGCTACCTTTCGCCAGGCATCGCAGTCGTTTTACACGTGACAACCTGACGTCAAAGTTCGACTCCAAGTTCGGTACTCTCTGTCTCGTATGTATTCTCCTCCGTCGCTGACCTCTCCGTGTCCACCTCAATCCCCCCTCTCGGCCACTCGCCCTTCTTCTTGCTCTTCGACCGTGTGATGCTTTTCGTGCGATGTGTGGCTCATTTCAAACGAGGGGGTGGCTTGCTCTTCCTGGTCACGCTGCATTTGCGCTGCGTTCGTGCGTGACTCATCTCAGTTGCTCAGCCAATGCCGTAATGACACTACGAACATCATCCGCATGCATCTCCAAACCAAACGCCATGCATGAGCTTCATCTAAACGATTCTTTAAATTTTGATTTAAAGCTTTCGTGACTGCAGTAATTCATATTCTTAGCCCTTTCGGTAAAATCACGTTGAAGGGAAACAATAAAATGATAATATATATAATATATTTATTATGTTATTTATTATTTTATTGTTTCCCTTCAACGTGACTTTACCGAAAGAGCTAAGAATATAAACGATTATTTGTTAAAGGCGAGCTCTGGCCCATATAGTAACACGGACTTTTCCTTGGGGCTAAGATATTTGATTGTAAATGACATCACTCACCCGAACATATTGTCCATGTCTAAAATTCAGACAGTGCGGTAGCGTGATTACAACCTGGACGGGAACTGGTTACCATGTAATTCACAATAACCTCGAATATACACTCCAGTTGACTGTTAATCCACGACTGTGTGAAGGCCTCCTACACACGCTCTGTTGGTTGTGAGGAGGTTTCTCAACCATACTTCACCACGCTGGTCAGTGCGGGTGGGTCATGAGGGCGGTGTTGAGGGGGGTTCAGAACCGGTCCGGTTATGATGTCACTGATGTCAGCCGTGACCGTCAATGAACATCAGGTCGCCGAGTTCATGTCTGGGGGGGGGGGTGGTGCACTAACCACTGCGCCACCGCTCCACACGGCTGTTCGCTTTATTGGCGAGCCGCGCTTCGCTGTATGATCTAAGCCATGTAGGGAGCACGCTATGACTTAAAAAAAAACTCCCTTTAATAAGTGAGCCAGGGCACGATGCGCTGTGCCGTGTTGTTGTTGTTGCTGTGTATCCATGGAGTCGTTTCGCCTGCTGCTCCTGCTGCCGCTGTTAATTAACGTTCAGTCACTCATGTGCCGGGGTAGAAAACCTCTACTCTCTGAACAACAGAACATTTCAATGGCTCTCAACAGAAGCTGGAGTGCCCCAGATATCCTTTATCACTATTGTGAGAGAACAACCCATTGCTCTGCCACTCTTGTACAAAGTAAACACGCGGGGAGAGCTCACACACACAGAGTGTTCATCTGCTGTATGGAGTCCTGGTTATAAATATATTCTGTAGTGAGAACACGTTTTGTTTTTCGGTGCAAAGTGACACAATAACCGCGATGATAACCTTCAGCCAGGCTTGTCTCATTTTTAGAATGCATAGTAGATTTCAATACGCGGTTAATGGAAACACTGTATGCAGAGCGACTTGCCATGTATTTAACACAGATGTTAAGGAAGGTTTTTCGATCAGTCACGTGCAGTAAGAGACGTGGCTCGGTTCTGTGGTGAAGACGCAGAGAGAGAGAGAGAGTTTTGGAATTCGTGGCCACACAGGAAGATGAGTTAATTGTCGATTTAAAGCTTTCGTGACTGCAGCGATTCATATTATTGGTTCTTTCGGTAAAGTCACGTAGAAGGGAAATAATGAAATAATAAAAATAGAACAATTAAATTCTCACGACGTGTAGATTGCAACACAAGCAATCATCATCAGGTGTGAAAACCACAGCAAGAAAATACTTATTATTATTGTATTATTTCCCTTCTACGTGACTTTACCGAAAGAACCAAGAATATTAGTTAATTTGTTAATTCCGACTGACAAAGCTCCTACAGCAGATGCGTGAACACGTCTTTAAACTACTATCCAGAATCCAGTGGCTTCATATCATCTCCCTCGCCTGGTGATGCAGAAAGATCGTGGGTTCGGTCCCGACCATGACGCCTATATATTTGGAGTTTACATGGTCTCAGCGTGGTCGCGTGGATTTTCCTCCAAGTCTTTCGGTTTTTTCCTCCACATTTTGAAACATGCGATTAGAGCACTTGGCTGATATCATTTCCACATAACAAGCCACTTAGTTGAGCTATCATTTGTGGCAAGGTCGCTTCTGAAAAAAACAGCCAATAGCTTCGTGGGCTTGACCTGGTAAAATTAAATAGTTTTTAGTTTCATTTGAGAGTGACGGACAAACGAAACCCTGGTTTAAACAAAATGTGTACAAAACTATTCGCCTGATACGCAGCTGTGAAAGCAATGACCCCGTTATGTCTCTTTAGATCGGCGGCATGAGCACAACGAGAACCGAACACGTGGCTCCGCGTGAGCTAGCTGCTCGCAATCCCAAGGTGGCGAGTTCAAATCCTAGGGGGGGTTGACTCAGCCCATCATCGCTGTAGGGTAGCTAAAATCAGTACAACCTTGTCGGGAAGAAAACGGTGGTTCGACCCGACCACAGGAATGTGAAGTAAACAGATGAGCCACAATGCCCCAATATTCATTTGAGCAGGATCTCACTTTGCAAATTGATTTGAAACAGCTGCACAGTAACCACACTGCGACACTTCTTTAGCAGGTGAGTGGAATTGCAGGGATAATAGCTTCAATGTTCTGCTCGACCTCTCATCTATATAAATAAGAGAGTGCTCGTTTGTCGCTGGCCGCTTGACATCTTGATCTTTATATTCATATTTTTGGTTCTTTTGGTAAAGTCACGTAGAAGGGAAAAAATAAAATAATAAAAATATAAAACAATAAAATTATCACGACATTTCGACTGCAACACAAGCAATCATCGTCAGGTGTAAAAAACAAAAGCAAGAAAATTTTGAAAAAAGTGGCGTTTTTTTAAAAAGTTAGCACCACGGAGAGCGATTTGTCAGTTATTCAGATGGACGAGTCCATCTATGTTCGGAAAAGAGGAGGGGGGAGATGAAAATAATGGATGCCGTCTGAAAGCCACCGTAAGCGTGAACAATCAATTAAGACCCGAAATGGTTGATCAAATCCTTCCAATGATTGCAAAGCCAGAATCCATCTTCTCGGTTAAAATTGTCTCTGTGTTTGTATTTGTGGATAGCCTCATGAACGAATCTCTCATGGTAGCCAGATGGCTTGCAAAGAACCTCTGTCTTGGAGAAGTCAATGTCATGTGAGCCTACTGAATTATAACAATGATCTGCCACTGCCGAGGTGTTCGTCCTACCGTGTTTAAGGTCTGCTTTGTGCTCACGAATGCGGTCCGAGACATGGCGTTTGGTTTCTCCAATGTAACTACTACCACAGAGGCAACTTACTTTGTAGACGCCAGGGTACTGTATGTCCGGAATCACATCTTTTACAGACGGAACCAGATCACGGATTTTATGTAATGTGTTCAATCGGACCTGGATCTTGTGTTTATGCAAGATTTTGGAGATCTTTTTTGTGATCCCCGCAATGTAGGGTAAAGTGATGGTTTTGAATGGCTCCTCAAGAGGGTCCTTCTTCATGGTTGGAGTGATATCTTGATTTTTTGTGCATGTGCTCAGCTAATGTGTCCGAACACGTGTACGCGTCTTCTTTAGTTACGTTATGAAGCCATCCCACGACATCCAGGGTGGTATCAGTGGAGGAGTCCGCTTGTCCCACCATACACAGCTTAACATCTCGTCGCGTTACTGCTCTTTGTCACTGATCACCAGGATGCTTTGCTCGCTGACTTGCGCATGGAAGCAAGACGCATGGCAACTTAATTGTGAGTATTGTATCTTGGGATATATTTATATTAATATTGTCACTGAGGCTGTCTTCCTCTTAACCCAATGTGCGGTGTTACTAACATAATAAATATAGTTATAGCCTACATATTATTGTACTCTATACCGGATTATTAACAAGAAACATTCCGTGGCTATTTCAGTAAAAGTGAGTCGGGAGAAAGGAGGGGGGCTAACAGTCGTATCTTGCATAGCCCCCAAATAAGTCGTTGCGCTGTGGTACAATACAAGCGACGGACCAAAGTGGCTGACATTATCCAATCAAATGAAGGCGGCGTGTCAAATAATTAATTACTCGATCCGATCGATTGCCAATAATTCGATACGGCAACACCATATTTGGGCAAAAGACACGCCCCTTCCACAAAACTCCACGACCACTTCCATATACGGGGGGGGGGGGCAAATCTCTGACCGTTGATTTCGTCGGGTGCACGATTTTATCGCTCTATTACAGGGCCCCCCACCACCCAACCCAGCCCAGCCCACGTCTCGCGCCCCCGGGAGTCGTTTTCGGCCCGCCAGACCCACGCGCGTTCCTGGCGCCCGCGGTGGCATCCGTCCCCCCGCGCGCGTTACCGCCGCCTACCGCCAGGGAGCGCTCTGCCGCCGGCGGCACCAACCCTGGCCAGGGGGCAGGCGCGGCGCCAGTGAGGGCCGATTTGTTTTTGAGCGACCGGGTGAGACATCGCGAGAGCCGAGGATGGTGACTGGTCTGGGTTAATGCAATGTCAAAAGTGATTGTTACGGAACAAAGCGGCACCGTGAAGCAAATTGATATCAGGGGAAAAAAATCAACCGTGGTTCGAAACAATTTGATATTTAACTTTGATTTCATATCGATTTATGTTGGTGTAATTCTTTCGATTTCCCATGCAATGCAGTGTTTTTTTCTGATTTCTATTTACTTCATTGCTGTTCCTTGCCTCGTTTGCTTTACTTTTGTCAGTGGTGACCGAGATCGCTCTTGCAAATGAGCCTCATCATCCTGGTCTCTGCAGCGCTCACATGCGTTTCACAAAACCAACTTGAACTACATTCACACTTCCACAACCTCGACTCTGTCCGCTGGTGGTCATCCTACGGCCGTGTACAGAAGTGGTCTAAGAACGGCGATGTCATCTTGCTTTGCAATCATGATGGGATTCCTGTCGTGTGTTGCTGTTTGAACACACCAATTGCTGGTATATTATGAATGCATGTTGAAGGTTCGCACCGTACTAGCCATCCCTGCTAACCGGAGTTGCGGGGAAAGGACAACATCCGAAACACAAAACGCAGTTAAAAAAAATGAGTGTTCAATATATATGATTTAAAAGTGCGTAGCTCCAGTGGCTTCCTAATATCATAAGGAAGCGCGTTCCAGACGGCCACAGAAGCGCATCCGAAACCGCGCGATAACCATCCAGAAAGCCTCTCGGCATTGTTTGAGTCTCCTCGGTTGACGCGTGCTTCTGGTACAGCCCCGGCTCCACACTTGACGAGCACAGACCCCAGCACCGTCCCGCGATATTGTCGGCCACACGGCCTTCTGAGAAGGCGTGATGAGTGCAGCATTGGTTCAACACGAAGAAAAACTCTGCTACTGGTTTCAGTATTCGGTGCCTGAATGTAGAAGGCGAGTAGCAGCAGCAGTACGGTTATATAGGCTGTTCTATTCTGTTACATTGTTTTCAAGTAAACCATCCATCTATATTCCTGTGGTGTTCTATACTCGAGTATTTGATTGTCTTCGTAATGAACGACAGAAGACTCGGCGCACGTATGGCACTGTTGGTAGGCGGCATCATGTAGGGCAGGGGTGCGGAACGTCCGGCCCGCGGGCCGTCCAAGGTCCGCGAAATAATTTGGTGTGGCCCTGCCAAGGCAATCGCAGGCGGGACTCGAAATTCAATCAATCTAGGAGCAAACCTGCACAAGCAGTTGCGAGTAGCAACATCATCAATACCAGCTAACATCATCACACGCCTCGCCAAAGGGAAGCAGTTCCAGCCATCGCATTAGGGGTGAGTTAATTAAATGTTTGACCAAATATAACAGCCAAATTTTTTAGTTGATAATTTTGTATGGCTCGCGAATGATGTTATAAATATCCAAATGGCCCTTGGCAGAAAAAAAGGTTCCTCCACCCCTAATGTAGGGGATGTAAGGTGTCGTGCGAATGAGGTGACCCAGTCTCCACAACACGCCATCTGTGCAAGCGCTTACTCCAGGCATTCAATAAACTGACACACATTTTTAATTAACGCCAATTTAGTCACTGGTCACACATGTGCGTTTGAACCACGAGAAATATTTTGTAAAAAGTTTCCACTGTAATTAGCAATTCTGTTCAAGCTGGCAACAGCGTGAAAGCAGTGCCAGAAAAGATGAAAGGGCAGCTCAGCGGATCACGGCTGTTTCCGAGGACATGAAGCGATTCCCTGCATAAAAAACTATACTAATAAAGTATATTTTCTATTTTATTTGACCAGATAAGGCTCACTGAGCTATATGTAGCTGTTTTGCAGAAGCGACCTGACCACAAATGATAGTTCAACGAAGTGTCTTATCGTGTGGAAAATTTATAGCAGCCAAATATTTTTTAGGAGGACCCAGAGAAAAATTCACGTGGCCACGGGGAGAGAGACATTCGACCTCCAAATATACAGGCGACAGGTTCAGGATCAAACCCACGACCTCCTGCATACCAGGTGAGGGAGTTAACATCTCGCCACCATGGCACCCCAGAATGTGGTTGCTTAGCTCCCGGATGAAACCATTTATAGAGAGTACAGAATTACTATTTATGCCACTGTGTGCCAAATTAAACTGGGAATTTAATAGTGCGAGTGTGCATATCACATTACAACCTATTCGTGTTAACTCGTCCAATTCTTAATGAGAGTAAGTGAATATTACATTAGTATTGCTTGCTTTCTTGAGTGAAAGTCCGGGAAAAAGGGAACGTCTTTATTGAAAATTGTATTCAAAAGATAATTAGCATAATCCCCTGGAACACGATTTCGAGATTTCTTTGCCTGACGGGGCCAGAACCTGAATGGGATTTTCAGAGGCAGCTGTATAGTGAGTCTATGGGGGCCATTCAGCGGCAGCTGTGGCGAGTGGGGGCTGCAGAAGAGTCCTCGCGCTGTCGGGAGGGCATGAACAAATACCCTTTCACATCACAAGAGCGCATCGACACTCGAGTGCGTCGCTTGATACAGCACACGATGCAACAACGAGGACTGCAGCCTTGACAAGTCATTCCACTTGGACATCTCCTTTGAGGCGATAACTTAATGATTTTAATGAATAATTACGTGAGGCATTTCACAGGGCCCTTGACACGTCAGTGCACTGCTGGATGAATGCCTCCCCACGCTGTCGGTCGCAGGGGTAGTTTAGCTGACACTCGCCACTGATGGTAGAAAACAACTTCATCCGCGGCGTTCAGATCTCAAGTTTCAAGGGGAGAACTCTAGAGACTATTTGCAACAGTGAGTGAATGAGTGAGTGGCTGAGCGAATGAACGAGTGGATGAGTGAATTAATGGGTGAGTGAAATGGTGGGTGATTGAGTGGGTGAAACGATGTGCGAGCTCAAGTTTAGAAAGTGTATGTTTTAAGCAAGTGGTGAGAACTCAAGAGCAGAGGATTTCATTTTCACGAGTGGCATGGGGCATGAGCCTGCCAGTAGGGGCGACGATTGCTTATGTGCAATCCCAATCGAGTAATTCGTGAATAATTTATTACGAATGGGTGTCTAAGCAACACAAATCACACTGCTGCTTGTACTGGTGCTTACATGTATTTTGATGGCCACCTAAGGACAAGAAGACCACAGTGCAGTTCTTCAGGAACTTATGATGTTTTTTTGTGTGTGCACGTGTCTGTGTGTCGTTTGAATCTCATGGTGTTCCATCATCATCATTGTCATCATCATCATCAGAAACGCGCCACTGGGATGGCCCGCCGCGCGTCACGGCGTTGTAGGAGGAGGCCCCCCGCAAGGTGAGGCCGGCGAGTAAGTGACCGAGCCCCTTCGTTCGGCCGACTGCACGACGCCGGGATGGTGCCGCTGGGGGAGAGCTGCCCTGCGTTGTCAGGTGACCCAGAAGCAGGCCAAGGCGTGCGGGGGAGGCCACGCAGCCGGATGCGGCTCGAGCGGATGATGCCACGGACGTCTCCGACTGGTCTGGCCCGCGCAATGTTTCCATGATGGTTGCGTGTTCTCATTATTATAGATTTCATAAAACGCACTTCCTTGAAATGCTCTTCGGGTGCGAGCAAAGTGATCTAGAATAGTAGCGATAACCATATAGTAGAACCGTTTATCGAACCAGGTAGCTCAGCGGTACAGCGAGTTAAACATAAGCGGAAAGTTGAGAGTTCAAATTCTGGTTGGGGGTTGACTCAGCCCATCACCGCTCTGGGGTCGATAAAACGAGTATCACTTCGGAGGGGAAGTCAACAGTGGTTCTATGATAGACTCGCCTCTACCATAGGAATGATTCATTTCCTCCATGGCTCCGTAGAGTAAACAGGAAATGAGCACCAATTACTCAATGCTCATTGCACAGAAAACCATTTTTCTTATTAATCAGTTCGCAGCTGGATGAACGCCTCCACACGAGGTGTCGTCAGCAACCGCGGTTGTTGCACCAATACCTCACCACGCAGCTCAGCGCGGTTTGGTAAAGAGTGTGGATGGAGTGGGGGGGGGGGGACGCGCAAGACCACTGATGTTAGCCGTGGCTGGGAATCGAACTCGGGGGGGGGGAGTGGGGGGAGGCTTCACAGGCGTAGTGAGCTCCAGGAGCACGGCTGCGTCTCTCCATGCGCTCTGTCTCAGCTGTGGGGAGCGGTGGCGCAGCACTGCGAGACGAAACACGGCGATCTCAGTTCCAGTCCCACTCACGATCGATAACGGTGGCGAATATTTGAACCCGTCCTGGGCCTCCCCGAGGTCGACTCAGCCTTAAATGAATGTCTGGTGCCGTGCGTACACAACAGCACCGGAGAAACGAAGGCGGCCGGGCGTGGTGTTGGTCACCCACCCCCTCGCGTGCCGTGCCGGTCCTCATCGGCACTTATTAACATTACTTTCCCCAAACAGTCTGCTAAAGGCTACATGGGGGGAGTTTGTCCGTGTCCTATTTGTGAACTCACGTACAGCTCTGATGCCGCGAGAAAGAGGAGGGGACTCGCCCCGTGACATTCTATCGCAACACGGGGGAGGGTGTCCCCGGCACGGAACGACCAACCCCCTCGGCCCCCTGGCCCAGGGGGAGGGGAGGGCGCCTGTGGGCATAAGTGGGGACCCCCATGCAGAGCCGCGTGGAGACGGAGCGCAGAGCGGACCAGGTGCGGGACGAGGGAGCGAGGGAGGTATGAGGCAGCGCTGCCCCTCACAAGCAATGGGGAAACACCTCCAGCGATGACGAGATGTTATCTACCTCGCGTGGTATGCAGGACGTTGTGGGTTCGGTCCCGACCCTGACGCCTGCTGTGTATTTGCTCCTCTGGTTTGTCCCTCCACGCTTAGAAACTTGCGTCTCGAGCGGGGTTTGGGCAATCCGCGACTCCGCAGCCGCATGCGGCTCTTCAAGGACTGCTTCGTGACTCGTTATTTATTTAGGACCTCCGTCTCGTATCGGCCGCGTGCTTTGCGGATTTTGGATATCTTTGAGTTTGTTTTTACCGAATTCGAAAAAACAATGACGCGTCTTGTCGTTTTGATTGCCGACTCCTGGTTTGGAGCATCCGGCTACTATGAATGTCCACGTGGTGATGGAAGCCACTTTGGTTGAGCTATCGTTTGTGGCCAGGTCGCTTCAGAAAGACAACTACGTAGCTCAGTGGGGCCTCACCTGGTAACATTTTTTTTAAAGTTCAGTTTACACAGCTCGCATCACGCTGTTATTCTCCATGGCATTGCGTGAGGGTCTGAGTGAGCCTGTGGGTCTTTATTTGAGTCTACATGTCTCTGTAACAGTCTGCAGGTCTCTGTGTGAGTCTATGTGTTTGTATGGGAATATATAGTGTACTGTATGTATAGTTGTGAAGTCTGTGAGTCGTCTCTGTATTGCGAGTCAGTGGATATATGTAAGTCTCCGGGGATCACAGTGGTGTGAATGGACCGGTGCTTGGTGGAGTGTTACATTTTACGATGGTGTTCGGTACCGTATCGATCTATGCGAAGTGATCGTATACATCCCGACGTCACTCCACTGCTGGATGAAAGCCGCCCTCTCGCTCTCAGCGCAGTGTCCACCTCTGTGAGTCCGAGCGCCGCGTGTCCACCCCGCCGCGTTGATGGTGCGTGTCCACCCGGCCGTGTTGATGGTGCGTGTCCACCCCGCCGTGTTGATGGTGCGTGTCCACCCCGCCGTGTTGATGGTGCGTGTCCACCCCGCCGTGTTGATGGCGCGTGTCCACCCGGCCGTGTTGATGGTGCGTGTCCACCCGGCCCCCGGGCGACTACCCTCCCCCCCGTCACCCACACTCCGTGCAGTGTGGGGTTCCACACGGCCACTCAATACACGCATTTACCGAAACTCCACACATCACCGTGGGCTTAAAAATTAACAAAACAAATAATAGGCGACGTTTCGGAAAATGGCCCTCGTGTATGTGCTATAAAGGGCGATCGGTCGGAACATCATCCATGATATACATCCTCCTTAAGGCCACAGTGTTATTATTGGAGAACGTGTACAGCGGCTTGTTATCCGTGCACCACTGCCAACGCAGCGGCGGTAGCGGCGGCGGCAGCGGCCTCACCGTCGCATCATTCACTCCGCGAGGTTTCGCCTCGACTCGAGAGCCTCGCCGTGCCGTCGGGGGGTCTCATCAGAGCGCGCCGCGCGCGCGCGCGCGAGTTCCTCCGCCACTCGGCGCTGTTTGATAATCTCCATGGGAACAATGCTCACTCGCGCACCTTGCTCATCGGAACAAGCTAGCCCATTCATTGCGAGCCTGTCGCTGGCCGCACGCGAACAAGGGAGCGCTGTTGTTCCGTCGCCGTGCAAAGGCCCTCTAATTTGATGCAAAGTTAATGCCGCTTGTCATCTGCACCCGCTCGAGACGCGCTGCTCTGTGATTCATGCACAGACTCGTGTCACCCCATCGCCCTAATGTTCTGAAGGTAATCGCGCACGTTTATTCACGTCTTAGATTCACACGGTTGGCTACGTACGCTGTGAAAGAAGTTCAACACACGTGCATACGTACATTTCCACCCCTGGCATCTCTCTGATCGAATGTGCCACGAAGAAGGGCCATTGCCCAAAACGTCGTCTGTAACATTTTTTTCCCCCTGTTAAGTGTTATTATTGACGAATGTGTTGAGATTTTTTTCACGTTTTATGGTAGACGATATAAAAAAAAATCCAAGCAATTCCGTGGCTGTGCGCCCATTTAGTCAAACAAAGGAATTCCTGCAGATGGCAAATTCTCTTACGCCACCGCATTGCGATAGCAACACCACGCGAACTCTCTCACCTTTAGCCCTCTCGTCGTGGCCAGGAGCAACAGCAGCAAACCTCCACATTGGCATCGAGCTCCTGAACAACACCGCTGGTACTGCTGCTGCTGCTGCCTGCCATCACGTGTGGGAATATAAACCGTGCTTGCAGTGGCGAAATAACGACGATGACATTTGTCAACTCAGGGGTACGGCAGTCGGTCAGGCGGGGCCCCAATATTTGATTTGTCTCTCACCGTCGCAAACTAGGCTATTACATATCGCGGGCTCTTCTTGCTTAATCACATCATCGTTACGCTCACGGCCTCGTACATTTAACGCTGTAGGGGCGCTCCGTCTTCGCAAAATGCAGCCACTGCCGCTCCGTAGTAGTGCCTCTTTGCAATATTGCGTCACTGCTCGAATCAAATGAAATTAAAGCGTGGATAGTAAATATTTTTTTTCCATAAAAACAAATTGAAACCGCGTTTTAAATAAGTGTTGTTCTTTTATACTGTTGTTGAAAGCATACCCCCTCATGTTTGGGTGTCAAGGGGGCCCCAACTCGTAGCTTTGGCCACCAGTGGGGGGCCAAGGCGCCCCCTGCCCCCCCGTTCGTTAGGCTACTGCTGTGCGGTGTGCGGTGGGACGCAGGCCGTGGTGTCTACATAAGTCAGCATGGATCTCCACAATTTGCCCACTCATGTTCTTGTCGTCGATGCGAGAGTAAATCGCAGTCGAGTGTGCTACTGCCAATCAAACGTCGAGTTGCTCCATTCACGTGACCTTTCTTGTTTTGGTCACGTGGCGCCTGGTCTGAGCCTCAACGAGTGCGACTCAGCCTTAAATGCGCTATCTGGTGCGGTGTGCACCTTGGAGGGAATGGTTGGTTGATCGCTATGGGACAGGGGGTTGGTGGATTGGCGGATGATTTGTAGTTGCAGGCTGTGTAATCATTACCATCATCATAAATCGTGATCATCTTGATTCAGCATCATCATTAGTATGATGAAAATTTTGAAAAACAACAGCAAGAAAATTTGAAAAATTTCATAATTTCTTGCTGTGGTTTTCACACCTGATGATGATTGCTTGTGTTGCAATCGAAACGTCGTGAGAATTTAATTGTTTCATTTGTATTATTTTGTTATTTCCCTTCTACGTAACTTTACCGAAAGAACCAAGAATATGAATCCCTGCAGTCACGAAAGCTTTAAATCGAAATGATGACAATTGTTTAACCAGGAAGCCCTGACAGCGCCTCGACTTATTCAGGAGGGTCCAGTTATGTTTTCGCAGCAGTGGGCGATGATTCCGAATCTGTATTCATCCAAGAGGAATCCGATGAGCTATGAAGCTCTTTTTTATACAGATGTCCAGTAGTTTTTACAGATGTCCAGGTAATCGCTATGTAGATTTCAACTAAGCAATGTGGTGATCATCACCGTGATCATCTTAACCTATCGTCGTCAACTTCATTGTCGTTCTCTCTCCGTCACCACTCTTTGTAAGAAGCGCAAAGCCACCAGCAGCTCACAGCGCTGCGTTTTGCACAATTGCCTAAGCTCTGCAGTCCTCTACATATTAGGGTGTTTTCAGCCAATGAATGATGAGTGTTTATACATACAAATCTGCAGCGCGAAGGAGCAAGATGCTCCAGGATGTGAGACATCGTGTCACACGTGCCACGCGCCACAGACGACACCACGCCAGTCGGCAGCAGGGGCATTACACCGATAATGTAGAATCTCAAGGCTCCCGTTACATGCCTCGGGATCGTTCGTGTTGGTACTCCATTATGTGCACCCTAAGCAAAAACATAAAAATTGCCAATGTTATGTTGAGGATGAGTGGACACAACAAAGGGCGATTCTCTCCCATACCCGTGTGACAGTTGCTTTGTTATTATTATTAATTTGTGTTATATTCTTGGTTCTTTCAGTAAAGTCACGTAGAAGGGAAACAATAAAATAATAAAGATATAAAATAATGAAATTCTCATGACGTTTCGACTGCAACACAAGCAATCACCATCAGGTGTGAAAACCACAACAAGAAAAATTGAAAAAAGTGGCGGTTATTTTTAACGTTAGCACCACGAATTTTATTGTTTTATATTTTTATTATTTTATTGTTTCCCTTCTACGTGACTTTACCGAAAGAACCAAGAATACGAATCCCTGCAGTCGCGAAAGCTTTAAAGCTTTAAATAAAAATTTATTAATTTGTAGTTTGACCTGCGTGGTCCAGGACATCATCACTCCACTTGCTTTGAGGAGCCACAGCATCTGGTGTATTTATTGGCTCGGCCTCAATATATGAATTGCCATCAACAGGGGGGTTCGCGGCTCTTCTTTTGTACGGCTGATGTAGATGAAGAGCAACAACTACAATATCACATTCACGTAGCCAGGAGCCAGTAGCGGAGTGTATCGCTGCGATGTCTCCATTCGTATTTGTGGATCGGGCATTGCGTCATTACACGTTGTACGGTCTGTGCTGAATGACCACAGTCGCACACTACTGGAGAGTTTTTAATTTTCCATGTGTACATTAGCTATCTGCATCTGCCATTGTTTTTTTGCAGCGGATGCGGTTTAGGGTGGAGCTTGATCTTCGCGGAAGATCAAACCCAGGCATATTCTACTTTGGGTCTTTCACAACGTGCTGTTTGTGAGGTTCACTGTGAATGTTGATAAAAGGAAGTGAAAGCGCTCACCCTGCATGTAACGTTACGTGGGCTTTAAGCAGCAGCAGCAGCAGCCATAAGGTGGAGGAATGTCAATCCTTTGCCAGCTGCACGTGAGCTGCTTCAGTGGCGGTGGTTGCTCTCACGCCCCGATTTGCGTAACTGCGGTGAGTTTCGTGAGCAGAGCCAGGCCGGTGGCTCCCATCAGGGCTGTCCGAAGCAAACTCGCGCGCGGGCTTCTCAGACAGAGAGGAGGGCCACGGTGATGAGATGTTGATCTTCCTCGCTAAGTCTATAGGAGGGCGTGGGCTCGATTCCGACCCTGGTACAGTAGTACCTGTATACTTGGAGTTTGTACGTTCTTCCCGTAGTCGCGTGGATTTTTCTCCGGGTCCTCCGGGTTTTCCCTCCACATTTGAAAACGTGTATTTCGTTAAGTATATTTGTCCGCTTTAAATTCCCAACACGTAATAAGCCACATCGATGAGCTATAATGTGCGGCGAGATCACCTCCGCAAAAGAGCTCGAAGCTCCGTGGGCATTAGCTGCTAAAATAAAAGGTTTAGTTAGAGTAGGAACAGCCAAAGCATAACATCTTCCACGGTACCTCATTGGATATAGCCAAACAGTAGGCATCCTGCCTGTCATTAGGGGCCGTCCATAAATGACGTCACGCACCTGGGGGGGGGGGGGGTGGTCAGACGTTTGTGACGATGTGTGACGAGGGGGGGGGTGAGAAATGTGACGTCACATCAAAATGCGCAACTTTAAATAAATATAGACAACACGTTCTACTTAATTAAATAGACTTTTTAAAATAAATGTTTTCTCCTACAATATCAGAGTGCAGCGCCACATTAAATGTGTACTACAATGACAATAGTTTAAAGCGATTTGAAGCATGTTTTATATTTTTTTGGGGGGGGGGGGCAGAGCTTTGTGACGTCATGTTTGAGAGGGGGGGTCTTACTTTTGTGACGCCGTGTGACATCATTCATGGACGGCCCCTTACTGCCTAAGAAATACAGATAGCCGACTGTATAAACGCCACTTTGCATGTTTCATAACAGTTGACGAGATCGCATCGAGCTGCCTTGGACATGAATGAAAAAAATGCAAACGTCAAATACTGCAGATTACGAGTGCGTTGTGCTAACAAAGAGCTCAAGCGGTGCTGAAGAAGTGTGCGTAACTACGCTCCCACACAACAACAAGAACAAAAAATAACAACAAAAACCCCCTCTACGAAACCCCCCCCCCCACCCCCCTCCACGTGCAATAACGACAAGGTGGAAGTTTGTAAACAACAAAATGTCCCGGGTGATGAATCGACCAGCCTGTGCTGGTCGCACTATTCCGCGTTCACTCGTGCGATTTAGCCGCAGCAGAGCGCTGTGTGCCTCGCAGCCACGTGGCTCGTCCAGGCACGCGCACGCCTGAGCCCAGCGCCTCCTCGCAAGCGCTGAGCAGACATCGAAATGAAAAAAAACCCCACAAATAACACAACAGCGGCGTAAGTGGCGGCGACGTCACCGCGACGTTTGTTGCCACGCTAGGTGTTAGAGAAAGAGAGAGAGAGACAGGACAGGAAACGCTACGGAATATTGGTGAATTTGAGGATAGGGGCCGCAAACAACCATGGACCCGACAGCTCCCACAGATAATAGGAGTCGAAGGTAAATAGGTCTACAGATAAGAAGAGTCGAAGGTAAATAGGTCTACAGATAAGAGGAGTCGAAGGTCATAGGTCTACAGATAAGAGCAGTCGAAGGTCATAGGTCTACAGATAAGAGGAGTTCACATCATCAAGAGTAATAGGTCTACAGATAAGAGGAGTTCACATCATCAAGAGTTTTAGGTCTACAGATAAGAGGAGTTCACATCATCAAGAGTAATAGGTCTACAGATAAGAGGAGTTCACATCATCAAGAGTAATAGGTCTACAGATAAGTAGGAGTTCACTTCATCAAGAGTAATAGGTCTACAGATAAGAGGAGTTCACATCATCAAGAGTAATAGGTCTACAGATAAGTAGGAGTTCACATCATCAAGAGTAATAGGTCTACAGATAAGTAGGAGTTCACATCATCAAGAGTAATAGGTCTACAGATAAGAGGAGTTCACATCACCAAGAGTAATAGGTCTACAGATAAGAGGAGTTCACATCATCAAAAGCAATAGGTCTACAGATAAGAGGAATTCACATAATCAAGAGTAATAGGTCTACAGATAAGAGGAGTTCACATCATCAAGATTAATAGGTCTACAGATAAGAGGAGTTCACATCATCAAGAGTAATAGGTCTACAGATAAGTAGGAGTTAACATCAAGAGTAATAGGTTTACAGATAAGTAGGAGTTCACATCATCAAGAGTAATAGATCTACAGATAAGAGGAGCTCACATCATCAAGAGTAATAGGTCTACAGATAAGAGAAGTTCACATCATCAAGAGTAATAGGTCTACAGGTAAGAGGAGTTCACATCATCAAGAGTAATAGGTCTACAGATAAGAGGAGTTCACATCATCAAGAGTAATAGGTCTACAGATAAGAGGAGTTCACATCATCAAGAGTAATAGGTCTACAGATAAGTAGGAGTTCACATCATCAAGAGTAATAGGTCTACAGATAAGAGGAGTTCACATCACCAAGAGTAATAGATCTATAGATAAGAGGAGTTCACATCATCAAGAGTAATAGGTCTACAAATATGAGGAGTTCACATCATCAAGAGTAATAGGTCTACAGATAAGAGGAGTTCACATCATCAAGAGTAATAGGTCTACAGATAAGTAGGAGTTCACATCATCAAGAGTAATAGGTCTACAGATAAGTAGGAGTTCACATCATCAAGATTAATAGGTCTACAGATAAGAGGAGTTCACATCATCAAGAGTAATAGGTCTACAGATAAGAGGAGTTCACATCATCAAGAGTAATAGGTCTACAGATAAGAGGAGTTCACATCATCAAGAGTAATAGGTCTACAGATAAGAGGAGTTCACATCATCAAGAGTAAAAGGTGTACAGATAAGAGGAGTTCACATCATCAAGAGTAATAGTTTTACAGATAAGAGGAGTTCACATCATCAAGAGTAATACGTCTACAGATAATAGGAGTTCACATCATCAAGAGTAATAGGTCTACAGATAAGAGGAGTTCACATCATCAAGAGTAATAGGTCTACAGATAAGAGGAGTTCACATCATCAAGAGTAATATGTCTACAGATAAGAGGAGTTCACATCATCAAGAGTAATAGGTCTACAGATAAGAGGAGTTCACATCATCAAGAGTAATAGGTCTACAGATAAGAGGAGTTCACATCATCAAGAGTAATAGGTCTACAGATACGTAGGCGTTCACATCATCAAGAGTAATAGGTCTACAGATAAGTAGGAGTTCACATCATCAAGAGTAATAGGTCACAGATAAGAGGAGTTCACATCATCAAGAGTAATAGGTCTACAGATAAGTAGGAGTTCACATCACCAAGAGTAATAGGTCTACAGATAAGAGGAGTTCACATCATCAAGAGTAATAGGTCTACAGATAAGAGGAGTTCACATCATCAAGAGTAATAGGTCTACAGATAAGTAGGAGTTCACATCATCAAGAGTAATAGGTCTACAGATAAGAGGAGTTCATATCACCAAGAGTAATAGATCTACAGATAAGAGGAGTTCACATCATCAAGAGTAAAAGGTCTACAGATAAGAGGAGTTCACATCACCAAGAGTAATAGATCTATAGATAAGAGGAGTTCACATCATCAAGAGTAATAGGTCTACAGATAAGAGGAGTTCACATCACCAAGAGTAATAGGTCTACAGATAAGAGGAGTTCACATCATGAAGAGTAATAGGTCTACAGATAAGTAGGAGTTCACATCATCAAGAGTAATAGGTCTACAGATAAGAGGAGTTCACATCATCAAGAGTAATAGGTGTACAGATAAGAGGAGTTCACATCACCAAGAGTAATAGGTCTACAGATAAGAGGATTTCACATCATGAAGAGTAATAGATCTACAGATAAGAGGAGTTCACATCATCAAGAGTAATAGATCTACAGATAAGAGGAGTTCACATCATCAAGAGTAATAGGTCTACAGATAAGAGGAGTTCACATCATCAAGAGTAAAAGGTCTACAGATAAGAGGAGTTCACATCATCAAGAGTAAAAGGTCTACAGATAAGAGGAGTTCACATCATCAAGAGTCGTGGCACGGAGGGGGCCCCCGATGCGTGGAGAGAGCGCGGTTCGGTTAGTGGAGAGTTTTGCCGACAGAAATCTCCTACAGTCCCTTTTCGGCACGTCAACAACGGTGTCCTGTGGATAAACTAACCCCTGCCATAGGAATGGGGAATCTCCACCATTGGCTCTGCAGGGCTGTAAATATGAGATGAGCACCAACAGGAAGGGGCTCGTATCGATTGCATACATTGTGGTCTTCACGTCTGGACAGACACGCCGCTAATGGAATTGCAAAATGCGACCGTTTGCAGTGTCTAAAACTAATAAAGAATTAAAGCTTTCGTGACTGCATAAAATTACTCATTGTTTTTTTTCGGTAAAGTCACGTATGTAGAAATACCATATTAAAATAAATCAATCACGACGTTTCGACCGTAACACAAGCGATCTTCATCAGGCGGTGACATCAACGCAACACATCGAGAGCGTTAGACTGCACGGAGGTAAATACAACAAGAAGATGAGAGACGAGAATTCAACAAACCTAAGAAAAAATTACGTGATGCAAAACCAGTCGGCCAACGACACAGTTAGACACTTGCCTGGCGGACCACGAATTTCAGAAGATTGCTAAATTTCGTGTTCATCCTCTGGTTTGAACATACCAGTACAGACAGAGTGAGGAAAGACGGACAGAGAAGCAAGAAAAAGGGCCCTTTTTTACGTCTAAAACTGCTTGGGCAATTCGTTGAGTTATAGATCTTGTTAACGTTGGCTTCACCGCAGCGAGTGTGGTTACGATTGCCACACAGCTGCAGTGAACCCGTGGCCTAGCACGTTGGGCAAACTCAGAATAATGCCGAAAACATGTTTTTTTTTCTCAGAAACGCCAAGCGCAATACGTCCGTGACGTTCGAGGAAGTCGTCCCGCGAGGAGGGCGGCAGCTGCCCCAGGAAGCACACAATGGGCCCGAACGTGCAGTGCGTGGCCACGTGGGCCCTGTGTCTGCTCCTGCACGCCGCCCGTGAGCCACCCACACGGCCCTCCGGGGAGGCCTCGTCCATCCATCCTCGTGTGGAGTTGCCGGGGCAAAGTTTCCAGATTTGAAAGCCACTCTTGATTTATTCTTCAAAATGTATTGTTTGGTGATGCTGCCGCATCGGCAGCGGTGCACGGGCACAGTTACCAAAGCCAATCGGAGCACTCGTCAACAATTTTAGTTTATTTTCAATTTATTTTTTTTATTTTGGTATAGCCCTGTGAGCCATTCGGCTCTTGAATCGGGTGCAACCACAACAAATAAAAAACAAAAACGCGAACAAGACTGTGGCCTGAAAATATATAAACATAAGAAGGGGCATAGCCCGAAACATCGCCGATTACATATCGCGCTCGACATTACGGCATCGGCCTTTTCCCTCTGCTCATTACATGCTGCACACGATACGGCAAGTTAAGTCGTATTTCATAACAATGGAATCACCTTTACCATGGATCAGATATCAAAGAGCAAGATATGAACCTTATGGTGGGATCCCGAATAAACGGAGGTCAAAATCGCAATTAATTCATTTTTTTGGTGACTCCGTCCCACCGCGCACATAAACGCCGCGACCCACCTGGCGCGGATCATTCTGTTGTCGTGTCGTGCCCTAGCGCAGCGAGGACGAATGAGCAGAATAGCTGAACAAGCGAATGCACTCCATGCTCGGGTATGGGCAGGATCATGTCTTATCCGAAGCTGCTCAAATATACAGTGAAACTGCTCTCTTATCTTAATTATTATTTGTGACCTACCAATGTCTGCAGCCAGGATCAATCGATGACAATCCTATTACCTGCAGATATTTAACAGATGAGATGTGTTGCACCGTTAATTCCTCCTCTTTAATAATACTTCTCTTGTCCGTATGCATCTGTGCAGATAGTTTTTTTTCGGTTAAGCCATAGTCCCCACATACCGCTCGTATCAATGCGGATAAGAGGAGCGGCGACCCACTACTCTGTAGAGTAACATTGGTACAAGCGCTTGTTACAATATGAACAGTAATATGAACAGCGCATTGAAAGCGCGTACTATTTCATGTACTGTTTACAAAGTGTGTTCACAAATCCACACTCTTAGAAACACGATGATTGACAGAGGGGTGTAAATTATTTTTTCGATAGTGTATTTAAATATATGTACTGCAGGCAAGTAGTTTTAAAAGCCATAGTTTAACAGGACAACACTTGCCGCCATCCTTCAAACCCATTGGTGAAAAAGAGCAAAGTTTTTGTTTACATTATAATATAATGTTTACATTATATATACTATATATAATATACAGTAATGTTTACATTATAATATAATGTTTATGCGAGAGCCAGGGGTTTATGGGATCCCGGGATCCCGCCATACGGTTCATATCATCGTTTCTAGATTTAAAGCTTTCGTGACTGCAAGGATCCATACTCTTTGGTTCTATTCGGTAAAGTCACGTAGGTAAAAAAAAAAAATCACGACGTTTCGGCCACAACACAAGTGGCCTTCATCAGGTGAAGGGACCAGACTGTCCAGAGGACAGCGCTGGAGTGAACACAGCCAAGCTCAGACCGCGACCTTTAAGCTGTGTGAGAGGAAACAGAGCGCCTTGACAAAGGAGCTTGGCTGTGTTCACTCCAGCGCTGTCCTCTGGACAGTCTGGTCCCTTCACCTGATGAAGGCCACTTGTGTTGTGGCCGAAACGTCGTGATTTTTGTTGTTTTATTTTTTACCTACGTGACTTTACTGAATAGAACCAAAAAGTATCATATCATCGTGCTTATTTTTTCTGGGCGCAGGCCCAAATGCCCAAAATGTCAAGTGGCAAAACAGCACTTTGAACATTGTAAACAAACAGCACTCTTAAAGTTGTAACGGAGAAGAGTCAACACGTTACTTGAATTGAGCAAGAATATTTTTCATGTAAGAACTTAGGGAATAGAGACGAGGAAGTGAGGGAAGAAGCAGAGAAGTGTCGTGTGACCTGCGTTTTTGGTGGTTGAATTGGTGAGTGGGTGGGTGAGTGAGTTACCTGCAGTGTGGTGAGTGGGTGGTTGAGTGGGTGGGTTGGTGAGTTACCTGCAGTGTGGTGAGTGGGTGGTTGAGTGGGTGGGTGAGTGAGTTACCTGTAGTGTGGTGAGTGGGTGGTTGAGTGGGTGGGTGAGTGAGTTACCTGCAGTGTGGTGAGTGGGTGGTTGAGTGGGTGGGTGAGTGAGTTACCTGTAGTGTGGTGAGTGGGTGGTTGAGTGGGTGGGTGAATGAGTTACCTGCAGTGTGGTGAGTGGGTGGTTGAGTGGGTGGGTGAGTGAGTTACCTGCAGTGTGGTGAGTTGGTGGTTGAGTGGGTGGGTGAGTGAGTTACCTGTAGTGTGGTGAGTGGGTGGTTGAGTGGGTGGGTGAGTGAGTTACCTGTAGTGTGGTGAGTGGGTGGTTGAGTGGGTGGGTGAGTGAGTTACCTGCAGTGTGGTGAGTGGGTGGTTGAGTGGGTGGGTGAGTGAGTTACCTGTAGTGTGGTGAGTGGGTGGGTGAGTGGGTGGGTGAGTGAGTTACCTGCAGTGTGGTGAGTTTGTGGTTGAGTGGGTGGGTGAGTTTTCTGCAGTGCGGTGAGTGGGTGGTTGAGTGGGTGGGTGGGTGAGTAAGTGTATTGTTTTGTGACCTGCATTGTAGCTGCTTCCATACAGTGTGGTTAATGAGACGAAACAGTGAGTGTCCGGTAGACCGAGTCCCCAATATGGATGGAAGGATCACTGAGTGACGTTCACGAGAACAGTAACCGCCATGGTAGTTGCGATAGAAGAGTGATAAGGAGGTGGCTGATCGCCGGTGAGCGAGTGACTGCAGTGAATGAGTTCATCAATCAACCATGGCCACCATTGCCACAAGACATCGTCAATGCCAGATTCCACAGCTAGATATCAAATTAACTCTTCTGAACAAGACGCTTTATTCGCATCCTAGAGGGAACGATATCACAATGCCGTGTCCGTTTCACCTGCTGCTGTGCACAGTGGTGCAGGCCTGGCCCCAGGTCTTCGACGTAGAGCCGCGCTATGGAAGTTTGAACGGAGCCACGCGACTCACCATCTCTGGCACCGGTGAGTGGCTTCTGGTGGGAGGTGGTCGGCGTGGTTATGATGCTCAGACTTTCTGGAATGGCTGCCTCTTGCTCATGCCCCTGGTAAAGTATACCGGGTAATGTATCGTTTTCATTGCGTGTCATCATGGTGCCTGGAGACATTGTGAAGGGTGCGTAATCAGTGCACGTTATTACATTGTTATGCTTGTTTACCCAGTAAAGCCTGAAGGAGTCTCAAAACTTTTTTAAGGAGGGTCCTGCTAAGTTTTCTCACAAGGGAGAGACGATCGCCGTACGTTTCTGATTAAAATTTTCCGATGTAATTTTTCAAAACCTGCAAAATGTGGATCATGGCTTTGGCATACATTGGCCTCCTCTTCTTGGAATGACGTCACGGAGACATTCACTTCCACTGCGAGTGAAGCGGAATGGCCCTTGGTACTTCACGGTCGAGTCGCCCGCAGCATTAGCCAGGGCAGCCTCGCCTACAATTGGAACCGCGGGAATCTTTGGAACGAGCGGCAAATGCACAAAGCTCACCCACCTCCCTGTATCATGAACCACCACGCAAACACCGGTCTTCCTCACAGCAGCAGCGGCTTTTGGCTGGCCATTGAACAAAGACGGTCACCGCATTGCACGCTTTAAGTTGCGCTCCTACGGCCGTCTGGAACGATCTTCCTTCCGATATTAGAAAGCCACTGGAGCTGTTCACTTTTAAAATATAGGTGAAAACGAATTTATTTAGAACTGCTTTCAGTGTTTAGTTTGTTTAACACGTAGGCTTTCGCGACCAATATTATTCACAAAAAACGTTTTTGGGTTAGATCGCGTTATTTATAAATGTGTCATAACCCTCCACTACCCGACACGGCCAATCAGCAAAAAATGTGTCACGTTGACAAAAGACAATTAGTTCACTACTTTAGCCCACCGGTGTGTTGAAGAGTGAATCCACAACATTTACAATATTTGAGTACGACGTTTTGCTGGTAATGATGACGTCACCCTGCTGCTGCTGCTCTATTTAAGACCGGGAGCAATTGAGGGCTTCACCATTCTGGCAAATTGACCGATGATGCTGGATGTAATTACCAGCGAAACGTCGTATTCAAAAATTGTAAATATTGTGGATTCACTCTTCAACACACCGGTGTGGGGCTAAAGTAGTGAACTATTTTGTCTTTTGTCAACGTGACGCCTTTTTTCTGCTGATTGGCCGTGTCGGGTGGTGGAGGGTTACGACACATTTATAAATAACGCGATCTCACCCCAAAAACTTTATTATAAGTGTTTAGTTTGTTGTCCTGTCCCAATACCTCCGATTAACATGGTTAGCTACGTACTGTGCGAAAGAAGTTTAACACACATAGATCATCACCCCGCTCAGCTATGTCACCTGCACAAGCGCTTACACTGCACAAGCTGGCCTCGCGCATCAAGTCAACGCGCCGAGCTCCAGAACATACCGGGTGAAGGCGTGACGTGCCACGGTGGCTGGGAGATGTTAACTCCCTCGCCTGGTATGCAGGAGGTCTTGAGTTCGATCCCGACCCTGACACCTGAATATTTGGAGTTTGCATGTCTCTCCCTCTCTCTCTCCCCGTGGTAGCGTGGATTTTGCTCCAGGAGCTCAAGTCTGTCCATCCACATTTAGAAACATGCGTTTAGATTGTTTGGCTACTGTAAATTCCCACGTGACAAGCCACTTCGGCGGGCTATCGTATGTGACCAGGGTCGAGTCTGAAAAAGAGCCCACATAGCTCCGTGGACCTTACCTGGTAAAATAAAATTAGTTTAGTTTTAGTCGTTAGATTCAATGAGTGTGACGGCGTTTGGCTGGCACGGGAGTGCACAGGTTTTGCCCAGGAGAGCCAGGTGAGCTTCGGCGACGGGGACTCCCAGCTGGGCAACGCCGTGTTCCTGGTGTCATGGAGGCACGCGGTGCCATGTGACGTGGAGAAGGACTCGAGCCACGAGAACATCATCATCTGCTACACACGGTCTGTCGGCCTCAATCGCGCTGCTTATGCCAGCCTCACCCCCTGCGTTGTTGCTCCGTGATGGGCGGCGGTGTGCGCTGGTACGCCACGGTGTTTAGTGGCAGTCTGAGTGAGTGAGTGTGAGTGAGTGTGAGAGTGTGTGTGGTGAGAGTGTGTGTGTGAGAGAGTGTGTGTGGTGAGAGTGTGTGTGTGTGTGAGGGTGTGAGGGTGTGGTGAGAGTGTGTGTGTGAGTGTTAGGGTGTGAGGGTGTGTGTGAGAGTGAGTATGTGTGAAAGTGTGTGTGGTGAGGGTGTGTGTGTGTGAGTGTGAGAGTGAGTGAGTGTATGAGTGAGTGTATGAGTGAGTGTGGTGAGAGTGTGTGAGTGTGAGAGTGTGTGTGGTGAGAGTGTGTGTGTGAGTGTGAGAGTGAGTGAGTGTGAGAGTGTGTGTGTATGGTTTGTGGGGAACGGTGTGTAGCGGTTAGCGCGCTGCGCTACAAACCTGGCGACCCGGGTTCGATTCCCGCTCACAGCCAACACCAGTGACGATGATCCGAAGTGATCCTGGGCCTCCCCTAGGTCGACTCAGCCTCAAATGAGTACCTGGTGCGGTGTGTAAACATCGCCACTGGGGAGACAAAAGCGGCCGGGCGTGGTGTTGGCCACTCACCCCCTTATTTGCCGTGCCAGCCTTTATAGGTGCTCACTAACAGCACTTGCCCCTACAGTCTGTTCAGGCTTTACGGGGGATCTTTGTCTTTGTGTGGTTTACCACTAAACCACGTGAAAAGAACAGAACACTGCCACGCAAAAATGAACTGTCGCGCCCGCGTGCGTCTCGATGCGCAGATTGTCGTCATTTCAGCTCACGCCGGAGAGTTGAATGATTCTCACAACCCGGGTTTATCAGCGATTGGGATGTGCGACGTTTCACTTGAGACCATGGCAAACGACAAGATGCGGGAAGTCCGAGTGAGCGACATCATCGAGCCCAGCTTCTTAAATGGGTGTCGTGACCTCACAGCAAGAACGAATTGTTGGGCTGTGTCAGGTGGTGGAGGGGTCTTAACGACACAGATTCGGTCGGGTCATTGTGCCCGAGGCCAACATTTTACTGCGAATCGTAACGTTGGCCGCGCGATCATCCGCGCGACGCTGCGTTGTGCAGGGCACATGCTAAAGAGGGGGCTTGCTTGCCTGTCGTGCCCGCTGCTGTAGGCCGCTACTGGAAGACCAGTACAGCGTGCGAGTGACCGTGGACTCGGTGCCTATCCGCAAGCAGGACATCTGCAAGGGCGTTCATAAGAAATGGGAGTGCACCTTCAACGTGAGTTTACCCCCGGCTGTCTCCAAAGCCTGGATCCTGACTGACATGCACCAGATCATAATGTAATGTAATCTTTGTTTGAATTTAAAATAAGCTTCTCATTTTGTTGAACTGGTATTTTCAAGAAGTTCACTTTAGGCTCATCTAAAGCTTTGCCCCTACTCGTACCCAGCATCTGCGAAAAGTAATTCATGAACTATTTAGTTTGACATTTGTTGCGATGCCTCTTCTGGAATTGCACTGTCGCCGTCCTACAATCTCACCTAGATCTGGTAAAACGCCGGCAAACAGAGCGTAACAACGTGGAAGTCCAGAATCAACACCTCATTTGAAACCCAAACATTACACATCTTGGCTTTGACATTCCTCCTCCTCGAAGACACCGGTGGGACCATCAACCGCATCCAATCAGCAGACCAATGTGCATGTCTCCTTCATCGATGGAAATTTAAAGACACAGCCAGAGTGCGGCTGTGGCCACACAGCCCAAACTAAATAACTGTGGTCTGGGCTCCTACAGCTGAGGAGGAGGCATACAAAAACTACACGAACTCTCTCTCTCTTCTGAAGCCCTCTCGTGGCCAGCAGACCTTGGCATTGCCTTTCAGCTCCTGAACGCGTTGCCGCTGCCATCATACACGAGAATAGTCGAGTAGAATCTGGTGGAAACAGCCGTTCCTCATGCCCTACACCAAAACAAAATCATAACGAGCGCGCGCATTTTCTGGTGGTCTCTTAGCACGATGAGCCCGTTTCACGCTTTGGAAGAAGCCATTCTTCTCGCGTCTTAATTGAAATAGTGGCGGTGGGAGAGAGTTTGGGTCGTTGGCACGACCAAAGAGGAAACTTCTCCCTGCTAATTCTATAAAATTCAGTCTCGAGTGAATGGTCATCGCTCAGTTTAACACGTCGGCTCGCTCTGACGAAACGCAACCGCTCTTTCCAAATGTACTGCCGCTGCCAATGCCGTTATCGGCAACAATCAACCGCGCTTTTGGCTCCTATGCGACAGAGCGAGTTGCGTGTGGTGAGAGACGGGAGTTGTGCTTGAGGGGGATTGTGCTCGTTGTGCACACGCGAACCCGCGGGGCGGGGGGGGATTGACGGCGCCTCTGTCCCTGCAGACCAAAATGTGGAAAACGCCGTACATCGAATCGATCAGCCCCACGTCCGGCCCCCCAGGTGAGCGTGCGTCTAACGCCCCCCCCCCACTCCCCGTCCCCGAACCTCGTTGTCACCGTAAAGTAAAACGTCAGCTTGTACGTGGTGCGCGTGTCCGTTCTGTGCGGCGGTGGTGTAGCGGTTGGCAAGCTGCGCTATGAACCCGGCAACCCAAGTTAGATTCCCGCTCATGGCCAACACCAGTGACGATTGTCTGGAGCCGATCCTGGGCCTCCCCTAGGTCAACTCGGCATCGAATTAATACCTGGTGCGGTGTGCAAACATCGCTAATAGGGAGACAAAGGTGGCCAGGCGTAGTGCTGGCCACCCACCCCCTCATGTGTTGTGCCGGCCATCATATGTGCTCTCTAACAGGACTTGCCCCAACAGTCTGTTAAAGCTATACGGAGGATATTTATCTTTATATTATTTGGTTCTTTCGGTAAAGTCACGTAGATAGATAAATAATAATAAAAAAGAAAGTGAATAAAAATAAAATAAAATTAATATTATTTTTATATCTCCGTGACTTTACTGAAAGAACCAAAGAATATGAATTCCTTCTTGATTTGAAGCTTTCGTGACTGCAGGAATCCATACTCTTTGGTTCTTTTGGTAAAGTCACGTAGGTGGAAAATAAAATAAAATAAATCACGACGTTTCGGGCGCAACACAAGCGTCCATCATCAGGTGAGAAAGCATGGTCTGCTGCTGAGGCAGACTGTTTTAAAATGGTTTGAAATGGGTGTAGCTCAAGGGTCATAAAGAAGTGGCCGGGGCTAGTGATGCTAATATGAGAAATTAGCATGTAACTGTAAGATAGAAGAGCAGCTTCCTAAAAGAGGGCACGGAAGTGGCTATGTTAATGAGAATTCCTGCAGTCACGAAAGTTGAAAGTAAAAATGTCATCTTTATCTTTGTAGCACTAAATTTCCTGGGCGTGACCTAAACGTACACATAGCCCCCGCCTCCAGCAATCACCAGTTGCCCTCATTTTCGGTCGCACAAGCCACCAGCGTTTCCAAAACTCTGTTGCATGTTCTCGGTGGAGAGGAGAAAAGGCGGTGTGGGTTTTATTGCTCGGCCTTCTTCTTCTGAATGTACAGTGGCGAGATGTTAACTACCTCACCTGGGATGCAGGAGGGTTGTGGGTTCGATCCCGACCCTGTATATTTGGAGTTTGCACTTTCTCCCCTTGGTCGCGAGGATTTTCCTCCGGGTCATCCAGTTTCTCTCTCCACATTTAGAAAAATCTGTTTTCGTTATAAATCTCCATATAATGAGCCCCTTAATTGAGCCATCATTTGTGACCAGGTCGCTTCTGCATAAAGAGTGATATAGCTCAGTGGGGTAAGATAAAACATCGTTCAGTTTAAATCTTGACTTAAAGCTTTTGTGACTGCAGGAATTCACATTCTTTGGGTCTATCGGTAAAGTCACGTAGATAGAAATACAAATAAAAAATATCACGACGTTTCGATCGAAACGCAAGCAATCGTCATCAGGCGGATGACGATTGCTTGCGGTGGCCTGGAGGGAGGCAGGGTCGCCGCCGGGACACCCACCGGACGGCCCGCCGTTGACGGCGTCACTGTCGGTGGCTCTGCGGGCATACACACACACGGGCATCGCTCGCGTTACCACGACCCCCGCGGCCCGGCTCGTCGGACGCAGCAATCGCCGACCGCTCCGGAAATGGGGATGAATCAAGGAGCCCCGGCGGCACCACCCGCTTGAGCCGCGACGGGCGCACGATGCAGTGACGACGGCCCCACCGGATGCGGACACGTTGCGGACGGCGGACCTCCACGACCTCGACAGGGCCCTGCCACGGGCGATGTAATTTAGGAGACGTACCCACCGGCACTTGGGGGCAGTGCAGCCACGCCAACTGGCCCTTTTCCCACGGGCGGCCGACAGCCTGGTGTTTGGGCAGACGCTCGGTGGCCGCCTGCCGGCTGGCCGAATTACCTAACGCCGCCTGCCGCGCCTCGCGCAGCCGATCGAGCGCGATCCTCATCTGGACGGGAACAGGCGAACCCTTTTTGGCTGGCCCGAGGTCCAGTTGGACGTGCATCGGGGGTTCGGGTTCTCTCCCGTACGTGAGGATAAAATGGTGAGAACCCCATGGAGGCATGAGGAGCCAACCTGTACGCGGCCAGCACCCTGGGGATGAACAGGTCCCAGTCCGATTGGGACGTGCTCACGTGATGACACAGCATGGACTTGAGCGTGCGGTTTAATCGTTCTACCATCCTGTCGGATTGGGGGTGGTAGGGTGAGGTGTGGACCTTCTTCATCCCAAGGAGGTCACAGACCTCCTTGAGCAAACAGGAAGAAAAATTCTGCCCTTGATCTGTCAAGAGCTGTTCTGGCGCCCCTTTGTCAAAGACGTACCCCTGAACGAACGCCTCAGTGATGGACGTGGCCGATTGGTCCACCAAAGGCCACGCCATAGGCCAACGTGTGAGGTACTCCACGCCCACCAAGAGGTACCTATGGCCCCGTTGGGATGCAGGGAATGGCTCCAGAATGTCGAGTGCCACGAGCTCATTGACACGAGAAACCCGGATGGACTGCAGCGGGGCCCGATCCTGACCAACAGGGGCCTTCCTCCGCGCACAGTCGTGGCAACCTTTCAAAATCAGGGCCACATCATCTTCCACACCCGGCCAATAGTAATCCCCTTTAAGGGTCAACAAGGTCTTATGGTAGCCGAGGTGCATAAGTTTCTCATGAATGACCCGGGTCAATTTTCCCTGTAAGCCAATAGGCACCACCACACGCGTTCCAACTGGGCATCCCAACGCATGAGGAGGATGTACGGCGATCACCGGGGCAGCCGACAGAGCCGAGCTCCAGGCATTTGACCCAACACGGCATCGCAGCCTCAGCAGAGAGGAATCCTTCATCTGCAACTTAGACCATACCACCCGGGGGAGTCCCAGGCCGAAATCAACAGGCGATGCCACACCTGGAGGGGGTGCTGCTTCAGCCGATGCGACCAACTGGGCCGCGGTGTCCACTGGGGCCTTACAGCGGCTGGAATCCAGGGCACAAATGCACCCTCCGTCCGGGGGCAGCCTGGAAAGGCCGTCCGCATTCCCATGCCGAGTCCCCTTCCTGCGGATGACATCGAAGGGGTACTCCTGGAGCACCTCGAGCCAGCGGGACAGCTGACCCGAGGGTTGGTCAATTCGCAGGGAATACTGCAGGGCCGCATGGTCAGTCCGGACGGTGAACCGGCGACCATACAAATACGGCCGGTACAGCTGGACAAAAAAAACAATAACCAGCAGCTCCCTCCTGGTGACGCAGTACCGCTGCTCAGTGGGAGACAAAACGCGGCTGCCATAGGCCACCACCTGTTCCACCCCATCGATCACCTGCGCCAAGACGGCTCCAATGCCCGTGTCACTGGCGTCGGTGTCGAGGAGGAAGGGTTTAGAGAAATCGGGATACCCCAAGGGCGGCGCATCCGTCAGGGCCGTGTGAAGCGCCACAAAGGCGTTTTCCTCCTCCACCCCCCAGCGAAATTTTGTACCTTTGGCCGAGAGTGCGTGCAGTGGCTTCGCAATAGTCACAAAATCGTGGACAAACCGACGATAGTACGATGCGAAGCCAATGAAACTACGCACCCCAGCTACAGATGTGGGAGTCGGCCACGTCCGGAAACAAGCTGTCTTCTCCATATCCATGGCAACACCTGACGCACTCGCAATATGTCCCAAATATTTCACCGATGGTTGCAAAAGGTGGCATTTTTGTGGTTTGAACTTCAAGCCCGCGGCTCGCACGTTGACGAACACTGCCTCAAGACGTTGCAAGTGCTCGTCAAACGTACATCCAAAAACAATCACGTCGTCCAAATAGATTAAGCAAGATTCCCACTGCAGCCCCACCAGAACCATCTCCATGAGACGCTGGAAAGTGGCCGGGGCCGAATGGAGACCCATGGGAAGCTGATTGAATTGGAACAGCCCCTGGGGTGTGCGGAATGCAGTCTTGGGCCTAGAGACCTCATCGAGTGGCAACTGCCAAAACCCCGAGAGCAAATCTAGGGTCGAAAAGAACCGTGCACCCGAGAGGGTGTTGAGGGAATCATCCATGCGAGGCAATGGATATGCATCGGCCACCGAAATCTTGTTTAACTTACGGAAGTCAATGCAGAAACGGAGTCTCCCGTCCCGTTTCTTGACTAGCACAATGGGGCCCCCCCACGGGCTAGTGGATGGAGAGATAATGTCTGCTGCCATCGCGGCGTGCAACGCACCCGCGTTCATGCCGGCGGCGACGTCCGGAGCGGCAGCGCCCATGGGCGCGGCCATTACAGGTGTCATGGCGGCCAGTCCCCACGTTGCAGCAACAATGGTGGCTGGTCCCGGCGTCGCGCCAACAATGGCGGCCGGACCCGGCGGCGCATAAAAAATGGCGCCTGATTGCCGCGGCGCGTCCGGCGGCGCGTTGGCGGGAATCATAATTTCGGCTGGAGCCGCGATGTCGGCAATTTCGGCGAAAATCACCACCCGCCGAGTGTACGCGGTCCCCCACCTCTGCCAACGCGACGGCGAGCTGCGCCATCGTGAGCTGCAGCGTCTCCAGCCTGGCCACGATGGCGCGCCACTCGTCCGACGGCGGCGCGGCAGCTCCTCCGACCGCCGCCTCCTCCAGCTCCGACTGGACCATCTCCGCGGGGAATATCACCGGGGCCCCAGTCTCCGGGATCATCACCAGCTCTTCCTCGCTGACGTCCTTGTCGCCCAGATGCACCTCAGGCGTAGACTTTCGTTTCGCGCCGGATTTAGACATTGCGGCGCGTAACTAAACCACTTCTGGCACCAGTTGTTGAGGTGCAACTGACGACGCTGATACGGTTCTTGAGTAGGGGCGGAAGCCAAGGCTTATTAAGGGCTGCTGCCAGTAACTTATTAAAGGCTTACACCTAACAGGTGACAACCCTAATATCTCCCCAGGGGAAGGGTACTGGGAGGTCCCTAGCTCCACCCAGGCTAGACGTGATCTTCCCCCAGCACCGACCGAGGGATCATCCAACTCGGTCGGCCGGGTGAAGTATCACTCTAACCTGGCGCTGATTCCCCCTACCCTGGATCCTAACTCCCTAACGCTCTCCGTTCCTGGCCCTCCGCGATGACCCCCTCTATGTCACGGGTTCCCCGTTATATCCCCCGTAACCTCTAACATCATCCATTCTCACCCCCCTGAGTGACATGACGTCCTCCACTACTCATCTACACTAGCATGCTTTATTGGCGTTCTAATCGCTGTGTTTCTGAGTGTGTCTCCTGTATTCTAGATTTGAAGTTTTCGTGACTGCAAAGATCCATACTGTTTGGTTCTTTCGGTAAAGTCACGTAGGTGGAAAAATAAATAATAAGAAAAACATAAAAAATAATAGAAATAAATCACGATGTTTAGATTGCAACACAAGCAACCGTCATCAGGTGTGACAATCACAGCAAGGCAATTTTTTTTTTTACTGAAGTGGGAGAGACCAGGGTTAGGGCAGTTAAATAAGTCAGAGAGGGGGGGAGGTAGGGGGGGTGAATGGTTCGAGGGGTGCGTAAACTGCAGGTACAATAGAGACGCTGGGAGTAAAAGGGCAACATGATTGTTGCCCTAACCCTGGTCTCTCTATCTTGGCAACAATCATGTTGCCCTTTTACTCCCAGCGTCTCTATTGTACCTGCAGTTCACGCACCCCTCGCACCCCCCCCTACCCTCCTCCCCTCTCTGACTTATTTAACTGCCCTAACCCTGGTCTCTCTCCCACTTCAGTAAAAAAAAATCCTTGCTGTGGTTGTCACACCTGATGATGATTGCTTGTGTTGCAATCGAAACGTCGTGATGTGTTTAGTTATATAATTTTTATATGTATTTATTATTTATTTTTCACCTACGTGACTTTACCGAAAGAACCAAAGAGTATGCGTCTCCGGTATTTAATGTTTATATTTGTTTGGGACGAACGGACACATCATTATTTGCTACTTTCCAGTTCCTCGTGTAAAGTGTTCCCTCATTTGTCTGAGCGCGATCTGAATTAAATTGCTTTGTTATCCACGGTGGACGTATGAGCTGAAGCGATCTGCAAATAATTCGTTTGTGGCATTGGCGTTTATTTAAATATAAGTTTAACTTCAGTTTCACCGGGGAGATGTTGATGGTGGTGAGCGAGTAACATGGTTGATGGTGAGAGGGCGCGTGTACATGATGGTGATTTTGACGGTGACTATGTTGATGATGTTGGCGACGGTTATGTTGACGGTGGTGAGCAGGCACCGTGGTGACGCTGCGAGGAAACGTGTTCACGAGCGTGTACGGCAACAACGTGGCCTTGAGCACCAATGGGAAGTCCACTCGGGTTCAGAGGTGCCCACCTGCTCCTCTTCCTCCATCTCGCGTTCACCTCGCTCTGCACTGCTGGTCAAATAGTTGCGTCTCTGTCCCACCGCTGCCCGTTGGGACAGACACATGGCGGCGTAAACGACATTATCGCCATACATTCAGTCTTTTTTGTGACGGTAGTCTGGAGAGCTTTTCTACGCAACAATGCTGCACACCTTTATGTGTGTGTGTTAGCCGGGTGGTGGTGGCTTTGCACCTGGCCTGTAATCCAGCACTGCGGAGGCAGCGAGGGTCACTGTGAAACTCCCTTCCCGTGGTCATCGAGGAGGATTCGTACCCCTGGCTTGCCAGAAGGCAGTACAGCGAAAATGTTGACTCCACCTGTTCTTTCTGTGTGGGATAGAGTGTTTCCCCCTCGCACGCGTGGGCTTTCTCTGGGTACTCTGGTTTTCTCCCACATGTAAACACTCATTTATTGGTTGATAACACTTTTACTATATAAGACTACAGAGCTTGGGCAATTGTTTCCACCGGCTGCCTTCCTATTTGTCTGGTTGCTTCTCTTTACGAGAGCGAGCAAATGCTGTGTTATAAAATCTCCTGCAGCCACGGCAGAACCTAATTCACTCCCTGGTGGGTGCTGCGTTCATGATGGTGCGGCGAGAGTGAGCGGGGCTGTGGGGACTCTGTGTGTGTGTGTGCCCCACAGGGCATATGCGGGAGGCATGCCCTGCGAGCTGCTGCTGCCCAACTCCGACTCCCTGTGAGTGAGCCACACAGCACTCACTCGCTCGTTCGCTCACACGCCGAGTACAGAGAGCATGCTCCTCACCCCCCCACTCTCCACTACTCCTCACTACTCATCACTTACTACTCACTCCAGAGACAAATGCAAAGATCCCCCAGATAATCATCACCGATGTTTGCCATGAGCGGGAATCGAACTCGGGTAGCCAGGTTCGTAGGGCAGCCCGCTAACCACGACATCACTGCTCCCCATTAAAGACAAAGGTCACTCGCTCTTCACTACTCTTACGACCACGCATTTCACCCGTCACACCTATGACCCTGTGACTCCACCATTGCCTGCACTTCACTTGTACGTACACAGAGACTCTATCTGTGCATGCGTGTGACTCCTCTTCAGCAGCTGCTACTCCAAGCCGCTGGGATTGCTTTGATTTAACACGGAGTATTTCGTGACCAATATTATCCATAATATATTTTTTTGGGGGCTTTGCTCTCCAACACATCGGTGTGCTGTACCAGTAACGAATTGGCACGTTCTGTTGACATGACACACCTTACCAATTGGCTGTGTCGGGTGGTGGCAGGTTTAACGACACGTATATATTTACGCGATCTACCCCAAAAAAACCTGCATCATGGGATCACTTGGTCCACGCTGCGTGTGTTTTCGTGTTTGTTTCTGCAGTAAGGCCCCACACCCCGCTTGCATCGTGCGTCAGAATGACAATCTTTGTTTAGACTGTAGGAGGAATCCGATGAGCTATGAAGCTCTTTTTTGAAGATGTCCAGCATGAGCACGGGGCCCAGAAAGTTACAGCAACAAACAATACAACAAAACACGATAGGAGTGCAAAATAGTGAAAATGGTAAGCAAGTCACTAAACGTAAAATAATGAATTCATTGTACCAGTCCGATTTAATTTTTTCTATCAGCCTAATTGCTCCGTCGCAAATCCCACAATTGTCCTCGACACCTGCTCCTGAGCTCGCGCCCACCGCACGCGATGCTGCATGGGCACGGCGAGCTGGCGGTGCGGTGTGCGACAGAATGAATGTCTGCGATGCACAGTTTCTAACGGAGGGATTATGCACGCACGAGCCTAATATACCCAACGGGAAGAAGCAATGTCACAACAATGACCAACCGATGGAGAGCGTGGATTCCGTAATCGCTGTACGTTAATCGTTGCGTTGCTTTAAGCGTGGGTTTAAGCATGGGGTCCAGCATTGGGTTGAGCATTGGAATTGGAATCACTGCCTTTTCTCTCGATTTCTCTTCCGCAACTCCTTATGAAGGGCAGGCGCACGCCCAGGCTACCCTTACTTTGGCACGACACTTATACTTCACGTGATCATAATTTTCACGGACACGTGTTCACCGCTTTCCAGCACCGGGGTGGGTAGACGGGGGGCGGTGGAGCGCAACACTCACTGCGCGGATACCTCACGCTCATTCTGAGCCATCTCCTGCTTCTTCGAATGTGCACAGAGGCATTTGGTGCTCACCTTCTGTTCTTCCCATGGGTGCAGGCGAGGCTCTCCATGGCACCAAACGTTGATGATTTCCACGCAAAGTTGTAACCTTTTTTGTTGTTGTATCGGCCCCGCAGGGATGATGAGTCAGCCCCTCGACGGGGATTAGAACTTGCGGATTTTCGCTTTGCGAGCCACTCGCACTGCCGCTGAGCCGCGTGGCGTGCGATCCATGTGCACGGCCGTGGCAGGGCGCCATGTTGGCGAGATGTTAACTACCTCGCCTGGCATACAAGGAGGTCGTGGGTTTCAATCTCGATCTTAACGCCTCTATATTGGGAGTTTGCATGTCTCTCTCACCGTGGTCGTATGGATTTGTATCTTGGTCCTCCGGTTTTTCCCTCCACATTTACAAACATTCGTTGGGAGTATTTGGCTGCTTTAAATATCCATACGATGAGCCACTTTGTTGACATATTATTTGTGGCCAGGTTGCTTCTGAAAAAGAGCTTTATAGCTTAGTGGGCCTTACCTGGTAGAATGAAAAAGAGTTTATTTTTTTTTGTTTAGTTTGAGTTACATGCGCACACGTCTCGGTGTTCATTTAGTCACAACATCTCCACTTGCGTTCTCTCGTGAAAGACAGCACGGACAGCAGAAGCATTCTGCCTGTATCCACACATGCACACACACTGGCAACAACAGCTGTGAGATTATTGTTCTCTCGAAAGCCCTGCTGCCTTCTGTGTCATACGTGCGACGTGAAGCTCGCTGTCATTTTGCTGGAAATCACGAGTTCATGCTACGCGGGGAATTGTACCGAAAAAAAATGTAATCACGGACAGCGCCGCAATCCTCCTGTGCACTTCTGGTTGTTTTCGTTCCGATTTCTAATTTCTTGACCGATGTAGATATATATTTTTGTATTTGTCATTGTGGTGACCCAGGGTCACTCTTGCAAATGAGATGCCTATCCTGCTCTCTTGAGCTCTCGCCCGTGGTTGCATAACACGAGCGTCAACTTATTTCTTGCTATATCCTCAACTGACACCGGCTTTCCTCTGCTTGCGAAGTCGACGCGCGTGAGAGTGTTGTAACGTTGGTGCACGACATCCCCACCATAGTCACTGCAGCACGCCTGCGTGGAGCCTCATTGTGTATCCACGGATAACAGACGGGCTGGTTTACCCCTACGGTATTGCAATTCATGTTGGAACTTTCACCAACACTGTATCCTGTCCCGAAAAATATCCCTTCCGATTCAGGAAATTATGATTTTCAAATGTAAAGCACTCAGTCACTTGCAATGTAATGCCTTTCATTATGAATACGTTTGGGAATAAAATCTGTAAAATGTAATTTAATTTAAAAAATAATGTGATGAGGACTAAACAATAAATTGATAATATCACGTGGGGTGCATTGTCAGGGCATGTAGTTTCCATGATTTAAAGTTTTCGTGACTGCAGTGATCCATACTCTTTGGTTCTTTCGGTAAAGTCACGTGGGTAAAAATAAAAAATGAAGTTAATCAAATCACGACGTTTCGGAGGCAACACAAGCCTCCGTCATCAGGTGTAACTAGCACAAATGAGAGCTATTTCTCTTCTTACAAAATAGCTCTCTTTACAGTAATTTCGCTGTGCTAGTTACACCTGATGACGGAAGCTTGTGCTGCCTCCGAAACGTCGTGCTTTGATTAACTTTATATTTTTTTATTTTTACCTACGTGACTTTACCGAAACAACCAAAGGGCATGTAGTTTACGTGATTATTTCCTGCAAACCCATCGGGTACGCCGCGTTGCACCTGGCCGCGTGCCTGAGACAAAAGCACAGCGAAGGGCGCATGGAGAGAGAGGTGCCCCCCGTGCGCCGGGGGGACAAGCGTTTGTGTTTACCCAGAGAAGTTAATCGTGACGAACCTAAATATACATCGGCGGGCCAGTGACTCGCATAATATTTCTCAAGACGTCGCCGTGTGCCGCTGCGGTGAGCTCCCTAGTGCGCACCCCACTTCCACTCGGCCCGGCGGGGGCTGACGGCGCAACCTGCAACTTCTTGCCTGAGCGACATATCTGCGACGCGGCACCGCGACCACCGCGCTTGTGTCGCAACCTCTCAAGTGAATCTTGAGCGGGGGTAGCAGGTTCTTGCGCGATGACGGCGCGCGGATGTCCCGAGTCTCGAGTGCGCGCCACGGTTGTTTGTGTGCACGTGGGAGACCGCCTCCTCGGATGTGCCGTCGAATCACGTCGCTCGCTCGAAATGCAAATGCTCAACACGCACATTCAATCAGCGGACAGTTCGCCTCCTTCCCCGTATCCGTCACCTTCATTAAAAATTAAACCTTCAGTGTTTTTCAGGCATCCCATCAGGATAACCCTGGACCGGTTTGCTCGTCAGCAAGAGTCTGGGCTCCCTTGAACAGCTGCTGATGCACTGCCAGATGTATAGTTTGACGCAAATCTCTGTAATGCGCAACACAAAATAATAATTGGTGTGGTTTAGTTTAACCACTTTGACTAATGATGCTCTGCTCACCAAGCTGATGCTGTTCCCGTGTAATTGCAATGTCAAGCTGCATCGTTATCATTTATCATACGTAAACATCTAGGCTTTTAGCAGATTGCTGGGATATCCGGCTGATGAGAATCGTAATGCTGCCACAATCCGTTTCCTCCTGGCTTGTGAAATGTTTCAGGACATGCTGTTTCACCCTGGTAGTCGCTCACGGGAGGGAACTCCCGTGAGCGACACGTGCAGAGAAGCCGTCCGCAGTCTCACTGTGCTGCTTTCTCTCTCGGAATAATGATAATATTTATTACTGGTAGGAACCTCCTGGTTACTACACCAGCAGCCCACAGGGGATTATTGTGTCCGTCCGTCCGTCGTGCATACAAAGATGGGAGGGGTGGGGCTGGGTGGAGAGGGGCTGGGTGGGGAGGGTGGGGAGGGTGGGTGGGGAGGGGCTGGGTGGGGAGGGGAGGGTGGGGAGGGGCTGGGTGGGGAGGGTGGGGAGGGGCTGGGTGGGGAGGGTGGGGCTGGGTGGGGGGTGGGAGGGGTGGGGCTGGGTGGGGAGGGGCTGGTCACCCCGTGGTGCCCTTATAAAACTCAACGTTTAACCTACTCACGCCGGCTTGTGCCCCCCCTCACAGTCGGGCATATTGTGCGGAATACACCACGTGGTGCCGCCGTTGACCATGGCCATTGACCGAGCAACCCAACGTTCCTACCAGCTCCCTCCGCAGGAATGTGTTCATACTGGAGAAATGGAATGAGCTATAAGGCTCTTTTTCACAGACATTGGCTATCGTGGACTTTTTTTTTTACATGTGGCTCCATGCTTGATATCACTCAAGAACGTGGTGATGGGAGAACCCCCACTTGCATCCACTTGTTCAGATTGCTTTGTCACTTAATTCGGTTACGGCCATAGGCAGTGCCACTAAGTGCGCTGGCATTTGCTGTGGTTGCCCGCCGTTCGCTGGTGTTGTCGTCAGGCAATGAGTCTACTACTATTACTGAACTATTTTTTATTTTACCATGTAACGCCCCGCTGAGCTACATAGCTCTTTTTTTAGATGCGACCTGGCCAAACACGATAGCTCAAGGAAGTGGCTTATCACGTGGACATTTATAGCAGCCAAATACTCTAAACGCACGTTGATTCTAAATGTGGCGTGAAAAACCGAAGGACCTGGAGAAAAATCCACGTGACCACGAGGAGAGAGGCACGCAAACTCCAAATACACAGCAGCAGGCGTCAGGGTTGAGATGGAACCCACGACCTCCTGCATACCAGGCGAGGTAGTTAACGTCTCCTAGCCACTGTGGCGAGTCTCTCATGCTTGCTGTGGTGCATGATGTTGCTCCGCGTGCCTGGTATTGCTGTGCACGACGCACAGGGCAGTAACGGTTTGTGCTGTGCGATGCGTTGTGTGTTGTTACCGTATGGTGTACCACGTGATGCACCACCTGATGAGCTGTGTGATGTTACCGTATGGTGTACCACGTGATGCACCACCTGATGAGCTGTGTTGTTACCGTATGGTGTACCACGTGATGCACCACCTGATGAGCTGTGTGTTGTTACCGTATGGTGTACCACGTGATGCACCACCTGATGCGCCGTGTGTTATTACCGTATGGTGTACCACGTGATGCACCACCTGATGCGCTCTGTGTTGTTACCGTATGGTGTACCACGTGATGCACCACCTGATGCGCTGTGTTACCGTATGGTGTACCACGTGATGCACCACCTGATGCGCTGTGTTACCGTATGGTGTACCACGTGATGCACCACCTGATGCGCTGTGTTACCGTATGGTGTACCACGTGATGCACCACCTGATGCGCTGTGTTACCGTATTGTGTACCACGTGATGCACCACCTGATGAGCTGTGTGATGTGCACAGGTACCGCCTGGAGCTGGACAATGAAAAAAGCGACAAGGGTTACTTGTCCTGCAATATCACCAGCACCTACATTGGCAAGTGCAACAAGTCTCATTGCAGTACACACAGTACACACAGTGCAACAGTGCAACAAGTCCCATTGCAGTACACACAGTACACACAGTGCAACAGTGCAACAAGTCCCATTGCAGTACACACAGTACACACAGTGCACACAACGCACAGTACACACAGTACACACAATGCACACAGTACACACAGTGCACACAGTACACACAGTGCACACAGTGCACACAACACACAGTGCGCACAGTGCACACAGTGCACACAGTACACACAACGCACAGTACACACAGTACACACAGTGCAACAAGTCCCATTGCAGTACACACAGTACACACAACACACAGTACACACAGTGCACACAGTACGCACAGTACACACAGTACACACAGTGCACACAGTACACACAGTATGCACAGTGCACACAGTACACACTGTACACACAGTGCACACAGTACGCACAGTGCACGCAGTACACACAGTACACACAACACACAGTACACACAGTGCACACAGTACGCACAGTACACACAGTGCACACAGTACACAGTGCGCACAGTGCACACAGTACACACAGTACACACAGTGCACACAGTACGCAGTACACACAGTACGCAGTACACACAGTGCACACAGTACACACAACACACAGTACACACAGTGCAACAAGTCTCATTGCAGTACACACAGTACACACAGTGCACACAGTACGCACAGTGCACACAGTACACACAACACACAGTACGCACAGTGAACACAGTACGCACAGTACACACAGTACACACAGTGCACACAGTACACACAACACACAGTGCACACAGTACACACAGTGCACACAGTACACACAACACACAGAACACACAGAACGCACAGATCACACAGTGCACACAGTGCACACAGTACACACAGTGCACACAGTACACACAACACACAGTACACACAGTGCACACAGTACACACAGTGCACACAGTACGCACAGTGCACACAGTACACACAACACACAGTACACACAGTACACAGTACACACAGTGCACACAGTACACACAGTGCACACAGTACACACAGAACACACAGCACACACAGAACGCCCTGTATCACTACTCGCCGAGGAATTGTTTGTGAACCCCTTAGGATTTTCACATTTTTTACATATTTCAATTCTAAAATGTTATTAGTTCTTAATCTAAGTACTAATAATCTCTGGTTCTTTCGGTAAAGTCACGTAGAAAGAAAATAATAAATGAAATAATAACGTGACTTTACCTAAAGAACCAAAGATTAATTCCTGCAGTCACGAAAGCTCCAAATCAAGTTTTTTTCTAAGTCCTAATAATAGATACAGATAACCTGATGAAACAAATTACACGAAAAGGTGATACACTTTCAACATTTGTTCATTCTTAAATGATTCTACATTCAATCACCACGTGTGAAAAAGTATGAGAACTTTTACACTCAGTAACTGGTGATACCCCCTTGAGTAGCAATGACTGCAACTAAGCACTTCCTGCAACCGTTGGTCAATCTCTCGCATCGGATTTGAGGAATATTGGTCAATTCCTCCTTTCAGAACTCCTTAAACTCGGTGACATTTTGAGGGTTGCCTTGCATGGACAGCATGCTTCAGGTCCTGCCACAACATTTCGATGGGGTTTATGTCTGGACTTTGACTAGGCCATTGTAACACACATAATTTATTCTTTTGCAGCCATTCTTTTGTAGATTTGCTTGTATGTTTAGGATCATTGTCCTGCTGAAAGACCCACTTTCGGTTCAGCTTCAGCTCACGGACGGATGGCCTGAGATTCTCCTCTTGAAACTTCTGATACAATGCAGAATTCATGGTTGTGTCGATAATGGCAAGCCGTCCAGGTCCTAATGCAGCAAGAGCAGCCCCAAACCATCACATTCCCACCACCACGCTTGACGGTTGGGATGAGGTTCTTCTATTCGAGAGCGGTGTTTGGTTTTCGCCAAAGATAACGTTTCTCACTGAGGCCAAAACATTCTACCTTTTACTCGTCTGTCCAGAGAGCATTGTTCCAGAAGTCAGTTTAACACTTAGGCTTTCGCGACCAATATTATTCATAATAAAGGTTTTTGGGTTAGATCGCGTTATTTATAAATGTGTCGTAACCCTCCACCACCCGACACGGCCAATCAGCAAAAAAAAGTGTCACGTTGACAAAAGACAAATCACTGCACCTGAAGTGAGTTAAATGATGACGTCACCCTGCTGCTCTATTTAAGACCGGGAGCAAGTGAGGGCTTTACCATTTTGGCGAATTGCCCGATGATGCTGGATGTAATTACCAGCGAAACGTCGTACTCAAACTGTAAATGTTGCGGATTCACTCTTCAACACACCGGTGGGCTAAAGTAGTGAACTATTTGTCTTTTGTCAACGTGACACTTTTTTTTGCTGATTGGCCGTGTCGGGTGGTGGAGGGTTACGACACATTTATAAATAACGCGATCTAACCCAAAAACCTTTATTATGAATTCCAGAAGTCTTGTGGATCAACACTGTGCTCTTCGATGAACTTCAGACAGGCAGCAATGTTATTTTTAGGGAGCAGTAGTTTTCTCCTTGCTATCCTTTCATGAACACCCATTCGTGTTCAGTCTTTTTCTGATAGTTGAGCCATGAACACTCACATTAGCCACGGCGAGAGTGGCCTGCAGATCCTTGGATGTTTCTCTGGGGTTCTTTGTGACATCCTTGATGATTTTACGGTTGTTCTTGGAGAGACTTTGGAAGGACGACTGCTCCTGGGTAGAGTGACTCTGGTCTTGAACTTTCTCCATTTGTAGACTGTCTGTCTAACAGTAGATCGTTGGAGCCCCAAATCCTTAGAAATGGTTTTGTAACCCTTTCCAGGCTGATGAGCATCAATAACTCTTTTTCTGAGGTCTTCAGAGATGTGTTTTGATCGTGGCATGACTTGTTTCTACACACCTGTATGGTGAAGACTAAACTGACAAAGTTTCTGATCTTTGTATAGGGTGGGGCCTCTCAAACTCACCCCTGAAGATATGCATAATTATTTAAACACCTGATTATAATCATTGCTTTCATTGAGATAATGAAATCAGGGGTTCACTTACTTTTGCACATACCCTGAACCTTAAGAATTCATTGTTTCATCATTGGACCTCCTTTGCCAGTACCAAAATATGAGAATAGGGTTTCCCCTTTTTTCTGGCAACAAACAGGTGTTAATATGTTAAAACACCAAACTGAAACCTTTTACATTAACCATGGTTAATGCAGATATGATTCCTTGTAAAAGGTTTCAGTTTGGTGTTTTTGCCAGAAAAAAGGGGAAAACCTATTGTCAACTCACTGTTTGTTTAATTTATACATCGTTTTGTTAAAAAAAAATACATGGAATTGCTTAATATAAACCTTATTGGATATTTAGGAAAAGACCGGGTTTTATTCAAATATTTCCATAATCACCATTGGGGTTCACAAACTTTTTCTTGGCACTGGTGTAATAATGTAAAATATTATATTGCACATTTGTAAGGCTGTGATTTTGTCCCGGAGGTCACAGTCATCACAAAAAATCTCAAATTTTAATCAAGTGTCTGTCGAACCACACCAGAATAGATTCCTCCTTCACTGCCGGCCACCGTGACCGTATTTTTTAAATATTTTTTCTTCCCTGGTACATGAATTTTAATAAAAGTGTAACGGAATTGTTGCCTTGCCCACGGCAACGGAGAAGTTGGAACGTGTCCTGGACGCTTGGCCATGGTGCTAACCGGAGCGTTTGGGTTGTCTTTTTCTAGGGCACTTGAACGTGAGCTTCATTCTCAGTGATGACTTTGGAAGGTAAAAACTACTTTTGATTTTCCGACCAAATCATTGATGGTCGTAGCACCTTAGCTTCGCGGTGTTATGTGCGTATACGCGTACGTACACAATATCGCGTGCTGGAGGGTATGTGCATTGGAGCACGAGCGTGTATCTTTGTGTGTGTGTGGGGAACGGCAGTGTAGTGGTTTGCACACTGCGCCACAAACTTTGTTAACGTGAGTTCGATTCCTGCTCACAGCCAACATCGGTGATGAATATCTGAACCAGTGCTGGGGCCTCCCCTAGGATGACTCAGCCTTGAATGAGTACCTGGTACAGCGTGTAAACGTCAGCATTGGGGTGACAAAGGCGGCCAGGCGCGGCCCTGGCCACCCACCCCCTGTATATTGTTCCGCCTTTATAGGTGCTTGCTACAGTAACAGCACTTGCACCAGCAGTCTGTTAAAGGCTACACGGGGGATCTTTGTGTGCGCGTGTGCGTGTACGCAGATCCTTGCCGGACAAAAGCACGTTCCTTGTGTCGGCCCTTAATAAGCTGTCAATGTTCCAGTCATACGCGGGTGAGTGTGGCTCTTTGCGTGAGCGAAGGGCGCGTGGTGATCGCACTGCAGGGGATCGGCGTGGGGTTGGGTCGCCTGCACCTCGCCATTGGGCAGCACTGTGGCTGCACGCGAGAGTAAAGTATCGCCAATCATGTCGCAAAGTACTTTGACTGCATACTCCAGCTCAAACTCAAACCTGTGCAATAAATTATACGTGCGATAATTATATCTGTGACGATTATATGATAATTAGATGCGTGATAATTAGATGATTTGACGCCTGATAATTATAAGCCCGATAATTAGATGTGTGAAATTAGATGCGTAATCATTAAATGGGTGATAATTAGATGATAATTAGATGTCATAATCAGATGCATGATAATTAGTTGCTCGAAGATGCCTTTGCTGTCTTAGAAGGGGAGTGCAGCAGTCGTGACCGATGCATGGGTATGATTTCACTAGTTGGCGGATGCGCCTTGACTAGAATTGACGTGCGGGGCGCCAATTGTGCCGCACCCGCTGTGCCGCGTCCAGTGTCCCACCCCGAGCCTCGTGTGTCCCGGTAGAGGTGGCTGCCGTGTCTCCGGCGGCAGGGAGCCTGGAGGGCGGAACTCTGCTCACGGTCACCGGGCGATTCTTTGACCAGACGGACGCTCCTGTCCGCGTCCTCGTCGGAGGTAGGGTGTTGTTCCGGCCCTCACTGAGCCGCTCCTGTCCTGGACCCATCGAGCCGCCAATGTCTCCGTACCCGCTGCTGTCGACGAGTTCGGGTTGAGGCCGTAATGCGGGGGTCATCCCCGTGTCAATGCAGCGGACCCCAGGCCGTCCGTGCGGATTGACCTGTGGCCCGGTGCCGTCACACGAAGCAGATGCATTGTGTACTCATTGGATGCAAAGGCAGTTTCTAAGTTTGACCGCACTTTTCCTCTAAAATGTAAAGTAGCAATGGTTGCTTAAGCTCCCGTTGTCATGGTGTTTTTTTGCCACAAACACCCCCCCCCCCCCCTCACTGTGTTGCAATGTCCAACAACACGGAATTCCATGTTGTGGTGCACGGTCACTCAAGTGGCATCTTCCCCGCGGAGCTCAGCTCCTCTAAGGTGCCCCTCACGAAGCCTGAGCTAGGTCGAGAGTGACCACCTTCTCCACAGAACAACCCGGACACAGTTTTCAGTCGGCCTAGGTCTACATTGAACACTCTGCAGTCTCCTGTGGTAAAGTTCAACACAGCAATGCCGCTACCGGATCACGGCACAAACCAGTTCATGCCACCCGGACACAGACCATGTCAATTCCTGACATGTCCAGATGAAACCCAGACAGGCGACAACCCCAGCCGAAACAATGGTGACTTGGTGCCATATGTGGAGCTTGGATCAGCGGAGTCTTCTCTGGGGCAGGAGGGTGGCGGTGCCACTCCCCCTTGGTGTGTCACTCCTCCCTGAGAAGTGGGCGCTCACACCTTGCCACTAGCTTCCTGGTGCCATAGCAAGCCTAGCTGCGCCAAAATAACCGAGCGCAGGATCCCCAGGTCGGGATTCCTTGTCGTGACGTTAGCTGTGGCCTCCTAGAGTTTATTCATTTTGTTTCCATGTCGTGTGCAGGGCGCAAGTGTCTGGTGACGGCTGTTACGGACACACAGATCACATGTCGGACACAACGCTTCGTGCCCTCCAACGCGACCTTCTATACAGGTAACACCAAACAAAGACAAACATCCCCATATAGCCTTGACAGATGGCTGGTGAAAGTGCTGTGAAGGCCAACACAGAGCTCGAGGTGTTGGGTGTTGACTCAATGCACCAGGTACTCATTTAAGGCTGAGTCGACCCTGGGAGGTTCACCGATTTAGATATTCATCACTGATGTTGGGCGTGAGCGGGAATCGAACTTGGGTCGCGATGTTTGGAGCGCAGTGCAGTGCTAACCACTACACTACAACTACCCACACAGAACAACAACAACTGGCATTCGCCACAAAGTGGCGGTGACGTCACCACAGCGCTTGTGCCAGGCTATGTGCACTTCAAGGCCATGTGACGTGTTGAAGACCTGCTGGCAGGAGGTCACGTGACAGACCCAGGTGCCATGGGTTGACTGACTGAGATGACCGGCAGATGCACCACCTGTGCCCTCTACTGTGCCAACTTGCTGTGTTTTAGGCTCCGCTCATTGTTGCGAGCATCGCTCCTCTGCCCTTTGTTGTTGCTGGAGGGTGACTGCCTCCAACTGCCCAGTAGTAGCGTCCTTCACGACCCTCCGCCACACGCGCTAACTCACACACACGCAGTTAACACCACAACTCGCCGCACAGGTAACACACAGCCCAACGCCGCCTCACTCGGCTCTTACCTAGCAAAGTAAATAAAGCTGACACGTAATACAATCTAATTCGGAGTTTGTCAAGAACAAGTTATTCATGCTGGTTTTATGATAACGCAACATGTTTTTGTGATGGAGCACGGTTCAGTTTCCGGAGGCGTCCGTTCTCACCGTGGCTTGTCTCCTTATTTGTCGCGGTTTTTCCCGTCGCCAAGTTCGGCCACAGCCCCAAACGTCGTGAGGGCTGCCGAACGCTTCGCACAACATCACCGCGAGCCTCGCCGTGCGCGGAGTACTCAAGTTACTAAACAAAGCAAACTACTATTTGCCTCCTTAACTACCTCGCCTGGTATGCAGGAGTTCGTGCGTTTGATCCCGACCCCAACGCCTGCTGTATATTTGAAGTTTGCATGCCTCTCTCCCCGTGGTTGCGTGGATTTTTATCCGAGTCCCCTGTTTTTTCCCTCCACATTTAGAATCATTGTGCGTTCGGAGTATTTATCCACTATACATTTCCACGCGATGAGCCGCTTTGTTGAGCTATAATTTGTGGCCGTGTCGCTTCTGAAAAAGAGCCACACAGCTCGGCGGGACTTGGACGTGGTAAAATAAAAACAAGTTTTTAGTTTTATGGTTTCCTTCCCCCTGAGGAATTATCACCCGCTCCCCATTAAAACCGTGGCGGCCGACGATCAACCGTCCCCGTGTCTCTTGTGCGCGACGACGCAGGCGGGCGAGGGCTGCGCCTGGAGACCTGGAACGGTTCACAACCGCAGAGCTTCGAGAAGATCGCGCTGCTCAACGCAAGCTCGCCGGGGTACGCGCTCGACACCGTGGACGCCACGTGGAAGCGCTGGGCCACCGGCTGGAACTACTTCACGGCGCGCTTCTCCGGCTTCTTCGTGCCGCCCGAGAATGGCAGCTACGAGTTCTACGTGCGCGGGGACGACAAATGCGCGCTGTTCCTCAGCCCATCCGGCGATCCGGCAGACAAGGCACGCGCAATGCTAAGCACACCGCCAGCTCTGGGAATTGAGTTATGTAAACTATAAACTAAACCAGGGAAGGCCCACTGAGCTATATAGCTCTTCTTCAGAAGTGACCTGGTTATCGCAGAAGGATAGCTTATCACGTTGAAATGTAGAGCAGCAAAATGCTCTTAAACGCGTGATGTTGATTCTAAATGTGGAGGGAAAAACTGGAGGACTCGGAGAAAAAATGCACGCAACCACAGGAGAGGATATGCAGACTTCGAATATACAACAGGTGTGAGGTCGGGATCGACCCCACGACCTTCTGTATACCAGGTGAGGTCATTAACATTTCACCACCTTGGTGCTCTATAGTGTATATGACACAGTTATACAGTAATAGTAATAGGTTTTACCCTTTTGACTGGCACAAAAAACTGACACCTTTATTCAAGGCATCATGTCTGCAATAACCACAACACAAGCAGTCAAAATGCAAACAAAAAGACAACTCTGATAATAATATGCACTGTCCTTGAATTTGATTGGTCCACACCCGAGACGGCTTTTCTTAGAGCCTAGTCTCCACTGGTGTTGGACCAGAAGACGCCAAAAGGTGTACAACTCAAAAACAGCACACTATCATACAGATTAAAATGTTGTTTTTAAAAAGCCAGTGGCAGCGATTAGGAGGCTTTTATGGTGGGCAGAGAGTGCGTCAGCTTCAAGAGAACGCGCCAGGCACAGCAAGGACAAGCTGGCATTTGTGTGGCCTGTGGACCATCATGGCAGCCTGCTGGTGGCATGGTCACAGAGTATTGCCTTTAATTGCGTGTTCTTTGATAATTGATATGGCACAGAATCACACTTGGTACTGGACACTTCCAATAGAGTATTTATTTTATGATCCTAACATACTATTTAACGATCCACATGGAAAATAGTGCAATACATTAGGCGGTAGGGAGATATCATAACCGTCGCTTGATACGCAGGAGGTCGCCGGTCTGATCCCGACCCTGACGCTTGTATATTTGGAGTGTGCATCTTCTCTCTCCCTGTGGTCACGTGTATTTTTCTACGGGTCCTCTGGTTTTGCCCTCCACATTAGAAACATGCATTTCGATGATTTGGCTGTTGCTATAAATCCCTGCATGTAGTGATAAAGCCACTGCAATGAGCTATCATGTGTGGCCAGGTCAGCTCCCAAACAGAGCTAACAGCTCAGTGGACTTAACCTGGCAAATAAAACAATTACGTTTTTAAACAATATACCTTCTTTTGAACACTCCTTTAATTCGACAAAGGCGTTGCGTATTTAATAACTGAGGGTCAATCAATCGTACGGCACACACCTGATTGTGATTGCGAGCGACCCCGAGGACGGTGACCGATAAGAGACGACATCGTGACACACGCGCTCCCATCGCAGACGCGTCGCGTTCACGTCGCCACGCGTCCTGCGTGTTGGCGCCGCCGCCCCCGGCTCACGTCGCCGCGGTCGGGGAGGCGCCGTTTGCTGGAGAGCGACGGTGGCCGCGCGTCCGCTCCTCTCGCCGCCCCGCTCACGCGTTCTTTCCGGTGCGTCACCCCCGCCGCAGGTGAAGGTTGCCTACAGCAACAGGGTGACCCACAGCTACTTTAAAGACGCGTCCCAGAGGTCACCCCCCGTTCAGCTCGTGGCCGGCCAGCCGTGAGTATGCTCGCTGCTCACCGGTACACGCACGCGTGAGCCTACGCGCCCGCACGGGTGAGCGGCCTTTTTCCGACAACCTGGGTTCGATTCCCACACGAGCGGCGAGCAGTGCACGTTGAGGTGCCTTTCGACAGTTATGCACGGGGTGGACGCCGCACAGCGCCGTCGCCCTGACGCTCCGGCTTAATAGCCGTGAATGCCCTCTGCGAAAATCGGCATCGTTGTCTGAGGTGGGCGTATTCTTCGGCGGACCACCCTAACCGCGGGGGGGGTCTGCGGCGTGGCGCTTCATCACCGGCAACTGGGAGGCAGGGGCTGCCACACAATGGCCTCCAACATTGCTTGTCGTGCTGCGCTGTCCAGAGAGTCGTTGATTCGTCCGTTTCTGTGACGGATGACGAGACGTCATGAAACATAAACCATCACGTGAACTCTGGTCATCCATCGAACAAAGACAGTCACCGCATAATGCGCTTTCAGATGCTCATCTGCGGGCGTCGAGAATGCTCTTCTGATATTAGGAGGCCACTGGAGCTTTGCACTTTTAAATCTAGATTGACAAACTCATTTCTTGAAAACAGCTTTTTGTGTTTACTTTGTTGTCCTTCCCTTGCACCTCCGATTAGCACGGTTGGTTACTTACGGTGCGAAAGAAGAAGTTGAATATACATACTTGAGCCCCTCGCGCAGTGTCATGTATGCATAGCGGCGCTCCGCTTTCCATCCACGTGAGCGCAGCTGCTACTTGGAGCTGGACTTCCAACAGTTCAACGGCTTGGCGGTGGTGGAGGTGGCGACGTTCCGCGAGAAGACCATCTACACGGAGCAACAAACCGCCAGCGCCATCAACCACATCCAGCTGCTGCGAACATCCTCCGTGGTGCAGCCCGAGATACAGGTGTGTCCCACAAAGCGGAGTTGGCCTGATAACTTTAATCTAAATTGCCCTATGGTTGTTATTGTTTGCCCTGCATCACACTGGTATTTTTGCACACAGCGTTGTAATGCGGTGTTTTTTTTCTGGAATATTTGCTGGTTTATCCAGGATGCTTCTGTTGCGTGTCGTCGCTTTAAGATGTTTCTCTGTTCATATTTAGTTTGTTGCGGTTGCACCCGACTCAAGAGCCGCATGGCTCACAGGGCTATACCTAATAAATGGAACTTGAAAGACAAACATCCCCCGTATAGCCTTTAACTCGCTCTTGGGGCAAGTGCCGCTAGCGAGCACCGATGTGAAGGCTGGCATGGTCCACGAGGCGGTGGGGGGCCAACACCACGTCCAGCTACCTTTGTCTCCCCGGTGTTGATATTTGCACACTGCAACAGGTGCTCATTTAACCACGACACTACGCAACGACAACAACGATAGCCGCCGTTCGCCACCGAGTGGTGGTAACGTCACCACAGCGCTCGTGCCAGGTTAGGTGCACCTTGAGGCCATCACGTGAAGTGTGGAAGTCTCGCTGCTGGCAGGAGATCACGGGAAAGACCGAGGTGCCATGGGTTGACTGAAGGAAATGACTGGCACAAGACAGAGCCTTGACAGACTGTAGCGGCAAGTGCTGTTAGTGTGCACCTATGAAGGCTGGCACGGCACACGAGGAGGTGGGTGGCCAGCACCACACCCGCCCGCCTTTGTCTCCCAAGTGGCAAGATTGACAGACCTGACCAGGTACTCATTTGACGCTGAGTCGACCGAGGAGAGGCCCAGGACCAGTTCAGATAACCGTCACCGGTGTCGGTGGCCGTGAGCAGGAATCGAACTCGGGTCGCCGGGTTCGTAGCGCATCGCGCTAATCGCCACACTACCGCTCCCCACACATCCACACACATCCACGCACACACTCGGACAGGTGGCTGCCCTAGTGGGGAGTTACGTGACGGGAAGGAATGAGGCGGAGCTACGTTGTTGTGCGCCGCGTGCAGGTGGTGAGCCTGGTGGGCTGGCGGGCCGGCGTGCCGTCCGCCGAGGTGCAGGAGCTGACGGTGAGCAGCCCCTGCCTGGGCTCGGCGGGCGACTGCTCGGATCAGACGTTCCGACTGGCGTTCGCCCGGGTCCGCACGGGTGAGTGAGCGCCGGCGCCGCCACGGCCACACGGGAATCCGCACGTCGCACGGGGCGGCGCACGGGAGACACGCTGCGCAGTTACCCATTGTGTGTGTGCGTGCGTGTGAGGGGTGGTGGCGCAGTGGTTAGCGTACTCGGCGACCTGAGTTCGATTTCCACTCGCGGCCAACATCGGCGATGAGCGTTTGAACCGGTCATGGGCCTTGCAGAAGTCGACTCAACCTCAAATGAGTACCTGGTGTGTATAAACATCACCGCTGAAGAGACAAAGGTGGTAGGGCGTGGTGCTGGCCACCCACCATCTCGTGTGCCGTGCCGGCCTTCATAGGTGCTCACTTACAGCACTTGCCCCCCAAGTTTGTTAATGCTTCAATGGGGATCTTTGTCTTTGTCCCTGGCTTGGCAGCGTTAGTCCAGAATAAGTATTTTCAGAGTTCATCATTACACAGACGAAACATCAGCTACATTGCATACATCTTCAATAGCGTCTCACTTTCAAACAAGAGGATCTCAAAGTGCTCCACATGGTAATGTGGAATTTACACTCGTGGCTCTGCCTCTAAAACCTATTTGTACGCTTCCGCTTATTAAACTTTTAGTTCATTTAGTAAATGGATTAAAATATAATATTTTTTTTATGCTGGGTGTCTGCTGCGCTTGTACAGCGCTGTGTGCTGTGCAGCGCTTTGAGATCCTTGGTGAAAGCGAGACACACATGAAATTATTATTACTATTAACCTTGAATCGGCAGAGTAGTGGTTAGAGCGCTGGGCTATGAGTTTGATTCCCATTCACGGCCAACATCAGTGGCAGGTGGTATCTGAACTGGTGCTGGGCTTCCCCGAGGTTGACTCCGCCTGGTACGGTGCGTAAGCATCGGCTCAGGGGAGACCAAGGTGGTCGTCCACACCAACTCCCCTCGTGCGACACGCCGGCCCGCCTAGGTGTTCGCCAGCGGCACTTGCCCCCAGAATCTGCGTGGGCTACGCGGGGGACCTCTATGTGCGTGTTGTGGGCGCGCGTCAGTGGCTCTGCAAGCGGACGCACGCGCCGAGGACGTGCGAGCGGCGCTGGCGGCCGTGCTGCGGCCCGACGACGTGAGCGTGGAGCGAGCCGATGTCCCCGAGGGCCTCCGCTTCACCGTCACCTTCGCCTCTGAGCGAGGTCGGCCCAACCCGGTTCCACTCACCCCAATCCACCCTTCACCCCCCAACCCCCCCCACCACCACCACCACCACCCACTGCTCACTGATCCTCTCCTGTCACTCACTATTTGTATTTATCTATTTAGTGAATGCTTTTACACGTGACCGTCATATAGTTAGAGCGCCAGGTATAGAAGAAAAAGTAAAAAGACATGTTCGTCAATGTTACATGTGTGCGTGGACGTCAGCCCACATGGCCACAGAGCCACGTGACAGCCTCCTCCTCCAGCACGTGCAGGGCAAACCAGTCCGCCCGGGATGTCTTGATGGACTTCACAGCCAGAGACGATGTGCGCAATGGCCTCTTGCTCCCCGCATTTGCACAGCGGGCTATCACGTAGCATGCCCCATCGATGTTGGGAAGCGACACACACCCCCTGGTCCCACCGGAAGCTGCGTCCTTGTTATGTCCCTTGCAAGTACCCGGCCATGTCAACCATGTCCGGAGAAACCAAAGCTGTAGCTAGCTGGCCGAATTGTCATGATCCCAACGAACACGTGACTACAGTTACAGTCACTCACTCACTGGCGGTCATTCGCCTCCGTATCACACTTCTGTTGCTACTACTACTACTACCATGGTCACTGTTCCCACAAACATGACTTCACCTGTGATGAGGACTCGGTCTACCACACTCTGTGCAGCCACCATATTAGATCCCCTGACGTCATTTGAATGAGAGCAGGCCATCGTGTGCTGACTTTATCGTGCAAATTTGCCAAGTTTGAACGATTACCCTAAAACTACTCAATTGGGATCATGCACGGCAACCACCATCGCCCTCCTACTGGCAGACTCAGGCCTATTCGCAGGCCAGTGCTGAGTCACCTCTTGCCACACAGGGACAGCTGCCACTCGGGGTCCCCTTTGAAAGGTTGAGATGTGATGTGATTGAGATGTGATGTAATATGATGATGATGATTATTATGAAATGCGCGTGGTGTGAGGGCAGGTGACTTTGAGCTGCTGCAGTGGGAGGTGACGCCGGGCAGCCAGGTGAACGTGAGCGTGCGGGAGCGAGCAACGGGCAGTGCCTCGATGGCCTCCTTCTCCCTGCGCTGGGACGGCCGCCTCTCCGCCCCCATCTCCGCCAATGCCACTCCTGAGCAGGTCCCCTGCCTACACCCGCCCCGTGCCAGCACACGTGCACAAACGCGCGCACTAACAAAGGACTAACGGTGCTCACACCACGTGTTGCCCATTAGGGAAAGGGGCACGGAGAAGGTGACACGGACACATTTCAAAATATTTAAGTCAACACCACGCCTCCGTCATGCGCTTGTCTCTCCACATACAGACATATCAATCGCACGGCCATCTGGAAGTGCATAATTTCAGCAGCATTGTTTCATCCCAAGCAAGCTCTGGACGGGCTTTGACATTAATTTTCTCATCAGCAGAGGCAGGCCCTACTTGTACCAATGCTGCCGAACTGACAGATTTTATAGGCAAGGTTCATCTTATCGGCACGTGCGCAGGTTCAAGCGGCTCTGGAGGGCGTGATCAGCAGCCGCTGTCCCCAGGAGGTGTCCGGGATATCGGAGACATTCGCGGTGAAGTTCTTCCGCGACTACGAGACCGCCAGCCCCACGGTAGGCGCCCGCACGCCGCCGTTCCTTTCTGCCGCGTGCCTCCCAACAATGCGCAAAACGTCCAAAGGCTATTTGGGGACATTTTCGCTTTAGCGTGTGCGCGTTCACACCGAGCTAGGTAAACGTCTTGATCGTTTGCGGTGCGTGGCCCCGTCATCCTCACGCGCCAGTCAGGCTTGGTCAACGGACACGGCGTCGTGTCAAGGGACCTTTTTTGGCAGGATCAAAGTATGAAAAAATAAAATAGGTTTTACCCTTTCTGGCAATAGAACACGTGTCAAGATATCCAAACACCAAATGCTCTGATACGTGCATTGTCTTTGTACTGTTTGCCTTTTGATGTTCTCTGGTCTGACACTGGTGAGACTAGGGCATAAAGAAGGCTTTCTCTGGTTGTGGCCAATCAGTTCAAAGACAATGCATATATTATCAGAGAATGTTTGTTTCCATGTTCACCAGAAGTATGTGTAGTTAATGCAGACTTTAGTCCTTGCAAAAGTTATCTATTTAGTGTTTGAACACCTGTTTTATTGCCAGAAAGGCTTAAACCTATTCTTATTTTTCACACAACATCGTGCGTCGTGCCACTACGGCCACAGGTTCGGGTCATCGCCGTAAGCTTCGCCCGTGCAGGCTCCGCCACGCACAGGATGTCTTGGCGGGTCCGGGACCATGTTGAACGGGGCCTGGTCACGGTGCCGACGATCGAACCCAGGTGGCCGGATGGTGGGGTCGTCCACAAGGAATCTGTTCCTTCCTAACAATGAGAGGCATTTGTGAGGCCATGTATCGCTGCTGCACGTGATCCACGTTTCGCAATGGGGCTTCTCTTTGTTTTCTGGTCGTGCGCGTGGGGTCCTCGTGCGGTAGAATGTGCTCCAGTGATATCTGCATTTACGCTAGGATTACAAAACATTCGCCCACCACTTATCAATTTGGCAAATTAGCAGCGAAATTGCTCAATTTGGATTACACAGATCAGGTGGAGCACAGATTCACAACATTTACAATTGTTGTGGGTTCATTCCCCAACAACCGGTGTGCTGAAGTAGTAACTGAACTAGTGACTAATTGGCAAATTTTCTTTATGTGACCAACCTTACTAATTGGCTGTGGTGGTGGGTTTAACGACGCATTTATATTCACGCGATCGAACACAACGTCAGGAAAAGAACACCAACATCTCAATGATGCTCATTTGAGCGGGAAAAAACCCCCCGCACTGATGGTCGTTTTTGCATGGAGAGCACAATTAGCGGATTGCGTAACCCCGTGAGCGGTGCTGTCACCGGGAGCTGATTGCCCCTGCCCACAGGTCCCTGGCGAGAACAGAGGGCAGCGCACGCTGCACATGGAGGCCTTCTGCGGGCGCTACAGCCTCAAGAACCCGGCGGTGCTCTACAACGCGGGGGACGCGAGACCGGACGGGACTCCGTACGGCAACATCTCGCTCAGCATACACAGACAGGTGCCGCATCACACCGGCCGGGAAGAGCAGCACCTCCTACGGCTACCACCGGCTTCACCCCAGACTCTTCACTCGATCCCTCTCGACCCCTGGTTCCCTCTCCACCTTTCTCACACTACCCACACATCGGATAGGGTCGCACCGCACTCGGCGCGCCGGCTCTTGTCGAGGTCACGCGATTCCAGCCTCAATTTAAGTAGAAGCGATCCCGCACTGCGACAGCTGTGAAATGTGGCGAGACGTGATCTCCCTCGACTAGTTTGCTGGAGGTCATGGGTTCGGTCCTGACCATGATGCCTGTATATTTGGAGTTTGCTTGTTCTCCCCTCGGTCACTTAGATTTTTCTCCGGGTGCTCCGGTTTCTCCCTCCACACGTTTAGATTATTTGGGGTGTTATAAATGTCCGCACGATAAGCCACTTCATTGAGCTATACATTTGTCGCCAGGTCGCTTCTGAAAAAGAGCTATATAGCTGAGTCGGCTTTACTTGGTGAATAAAACAGTTTCGTTTAAATAGAGCTTCAGAGCTTATCGGGTTCTTCCAGTTAATTAAAGATTATGATTCTAGTTCTGATAGAACGATTTGAAACCTCACCAGAACATAATATGCCCAGCGCTGCTAACACATGGGAGCATGTCAGTAACGAATACCAAAGCATTGCTATGTGTCGCGCCTGCGTGCCACTGTGTGCCACTGTGTGATGCCGTGTGCCGCTGTCCCGCTGTGTGATGCCGTGTGCTGCTGTGCGGCCGCGTGCCACCATGTGCACATACAGCTGTGTGTCGCCATGTGGGGGAACATCGCCCCGAAGCTGGGCCTCGCCTTCACGTGGCGGAGCAAGGACGGCGCGAGCCGGAGCAGCGACGAGTGGTTTGACTTCGCGCTCCCATCGCTCCCCGGGTACGGGGTCCGTCCGGCGCGCTCTTGTTCCACACGATGTCCGACGTTTTTGCTCCGCGTTACAGGGTCTTACCGGTTGCCGTGACGTCACGACGCCAGCAGAACGACGCCAGCAGAGTCTCCGCAGCCACGTGTTGCTTGCATTATACCCGCTACTTGCAGGGCGCAGCCGAGGGACACTGACGGGAGCATGCGCCCAAATGTGCTTGTCACACGAAGTGCACGTGGAACAGTGCTGTAAGCGTCATGCGGTTGAGGTTCTGATGTTCTGATTCTAATTCTGAGCAGTGGTGCTGTTGGTGCAGCAGCAGCAGCAGGGAGCAGGGGGTGGAGAACCTCCGTGTTGGGCACAGGCCTTGGACCACTCGTCAGGTGTAAGCCCAGGATGCGGCCTGCCTGCCACGCTGATGGTGGCTGTGGAACGATGCAGGGCAGGCCACATGCCTGCAGCTAGGGTTGCCATCTGTCCCGGGTTGACCAGGATAGTCCGGAAATTGTCTTTTAACTGTGTTCGGCTGGCAGGAAGTGATTTGTACCGAGATCTGGCTACCGGTATCATGCTGAACCTTGCCACAGCACACTGCACAGTTTTGATAGACCTCAGCTGACTGAGAATTGTGGAGAAGATGGCGACTCCACTGCAGGAGATTGTGTAACCCCAGTTATGGTGCGTCTGTGCGTCTGTGTGTGCGTGTGTGGGGAGCGGTAGTGCAATGGTTAGCGAACTGCGCTACGAATCCGGCGGTTGGAGTTCGATTCCCGCTTATGGCCAACACCAGTGACAATTATCTGAACTAGTCCGTGTCCTCCCCTAGGTGGGATGTGTAGTAAACATCGCCATTAGAGAGACAAAGGTGGCCGGGCATGGTGCTGGTCACCCACCCCCTCGCCTACCGTGCCAGTCTTCATAGGCGTTGCTCGGTAACAGCACTTGCCCCAACAGTCTGTTAAGGCCATACGGGGGAATCAATGCCTTTGTGTGCGTGCGTTGCAGGTGGCAGTATGTGTGCGTAGACCTCCTCTCGCTTCTGCGCTCCGACCAGCGGTTCGCTACGGGGAGCCGGTTCCTTGTCTGGCGCCTCGGCCTGCAGAAGGGCGGCGGCGTGGGCGACTTCGCCGTCGACGCCGTTTATGTCGGCCAGGTGGCCACCACGGGCAGCCCGGCCGGTGAGGTTCGCTGCGACAAAGACAACGACGCAGACACCCGACGCCGTCGCTCGGCTCGCGTAGTGCGCGTGCCACCTCGTCGAGACTCTCTCCATCACAAGCGGCAATCGGTGTACCGCCTAAGGTAGCAAAACCTCAGTCTTACCGACGCATCGGTAAGACTGAAATCTCGATTGAAAACTCGTCCGTTTCTGTGACGGACGACGAGACGTCAAGGGACATAAACCGTCACGTGAACTCCGGTCATCCTTGCAGCGCCTTTTGGCTGGGCCATCGAACAAAGACGGTCACTGCATCGCGTGCTTTCGCATGCACTTCTGCAGCAGTCTGGAATGTTCTTCCGATATTAGAAAGCTGCTGGAGCTATGCACATTTAAATCGTCTAGATTGAAGACTCATTTCTTCAACACCGCTTTTTGTGTTTAGTTTGTTGTCCTTCCCCCCCACACCTCCGATTAGTATGATTGGCTACGTACGGTGCTAAATAAGTTCAACATACATACACATACATCAACACGTGTATCTTTGTGGCTATTGTGAGCGAACGATTCGATAATCCAGCTCCTTTCAAGCGGTTTTTGCAGAATTAGCTCCTTTTCGGCGACACAGATAATCTGAAACCTCTAAAGTTACGCCAACTTCAAGTTGGCACCGACAAAGCGAGATGTTTGCTCTGGGCTCATGGACTCTTTGACACCGAGAGACGACTGCTGTGCTTGCAGGTTTAGCTGCAAAAGTTTCGCTGAAGCACTCGGTAGGCAATTTTTTAAAACCTTCAAGCATCACCATATCCGTGTCGTACTCATTATAATTCCAGAGACCGGGACTGTGTTCTGTGGGAGACAGAGCTTTTTGCTGCCAGGTCCCGTGATTGTGGAATTTCCTTCCTTCTCAGTCCGTCAGGGAATCTGTGTCTGTTACACTTTTTGAATCGCGTCTTAAAACTCACCCGTTTCTACAGCAGGCTCTCTCCATAACTTAATCTTCACGTAAAGCTCTTTGAGCGCCCGTGCAAATTGCGCTATTAGAGAAAACTCAGCTTATTACATTATATTATTTTTGTAGTTGCTTACGGATATCAACTCTCATCTGTCATCACTGACAGCATTGATACCGGATGTGACATCACTTTATATTCCCAATGTGATCCGTGGGTGCGGCACAATATGCGCGGCCCCATACACGTGGACTCCACGTGTTCATGGAATTTTGTGCGAGTGAGGCTGTCTGCTATCTTACCCCTGCGCGTCCTCACACCTGGGCTTCCTCACTCCTGCGATTCCTCACCCCTGCACGTCCTCACCCCTGCGTGCCCTCACCCTATGCGAGCTCACCCCTGCGCATCCTCACCCCTGCACATCCTCACCCCTGCGCATCGTCACCCCTGCGCATCCTCACCCCTGCGCATCCTCACCCCTGCGCATCCTCACCCCTGCGGATCCTCACCCCTGAGCATCCTCACCCCTGAGCATCCTCACCCCTGCGCATCCTCACCCCTGCGCATCCTCACCCCTGCGCATCCTCACCCCTGCGGATCCTCACTCATGTGCAACCTCACCCCTGCGCATCCTCACCCCTGCGCATCCTCACCCCTGCGTATTCTCACCCCTGCTTGCCCTCACTCATGTGCATCCTCACCCCTTCGTAAACCTCACCCCTGAGCATCCTCACCCCTGCGTGAGCTCAACCTGCGAGCGGCCCGCTCTGTGTAGACGTGCTGGCTCGCCGGGTGAGCGGAGCGGCCCCGCCCCTCTCCTCGGTGCTCGTGCAGTCCGAGCCGGCGACTCCGGGCACCTTCACCGTGACTTTCACGCCCCTGCCCTGCGGGCACGGCCTGCCGGTGCTCGAGGCCGCCTTTGCCACGGTACGTGCGGCACGCGCAAGGGCCGCTCGCAGGCCGACTCACTTCTTTTTTATTTTACCAGGTAAAGCCCACTGAGACTGTTAGGTGTTTGTCGGAAGCGACCTGGCTGCCACAAATGATAACTCAACGAAGTGGCTTGTTGCGCGCAAATATAAAGCAGCCAGATACTCGAAATGCATGTTTTTTTTTAATGTGGAGGGGAAAGACGGGAGCACGCACAGAAAAATCAACGAGACCATGGGGAGAACATGCAAACTCCAAATATACAGGCGTCAGGGTCAAGCTCGAACCCGCGGTCTCCTACATACCAGGCGAGGGTAACAACATTTCACCATCACGGCGCCGTGCGTGGACTTGCGGAGCGATCTCTGCTGTGCTGTGCGAGCAGAGGAGCGAGCAGGTCGAAGCCGGCGTGGTGGAGTTCCGTGGCGAGGACTGGCCGCCGGGGGCCGCGGTGCGCGTGGAGCGAGTACAGGCCGCCTCCCCGCCCATCTCCGGCTCCTTCTCCATCACGGCCTACAACACCACGCTCCCCGGTACCCGAGCATCCGACACAACCGCAAACGTGCGTGAATTGCTGTGTGTGTCTTTGTAACCAGAGTTATGCTCTGAACTGGACCTTGAGTACCTTGTGCAATAAGTACACTTTTTCACAAAGGTGGCCGGCCGTGGTGCTGGACACCCACCCCCTCGTGTGCGATGCTGGCTAGCAGCAGTTGCTCCAACAGTCCTGGAAGGCTATACGGGGAATCTTTGTCTTTGTCAAGCCTAACACAAGCCCTGCAGCAGCGTGATATCACCTCCACATAGTGAGCAGTACTGGCTCTTGCTGCACCCACCCACTCACTCTCTCACCTACTCACCCATTCACCCGCTCATTCACCCATTCGCTCACTCACTTACCCACTCACTCACCCACTCATTAACTCACTCACACACTCACCCACTCACTGACTCACCCACTCACAAAAATGTGTCACCAGCCGGTGGTGCCCTCGTGCAATACCACCAGGCATGCGTGCGTAAGAAGTATACAGCATCTCAACACAGTTTCCACCATCAGAAACATTTTAAATAAGGCGTAAGGTAACAACGTCATTTGACGTGCGGAAGAGGTATCCATCTACGGGCTTGCCCAGGATGTTGTGTGGTCTTCATGCCACCCTTCTGTAGTGAGTTCAACTGAGTTGCAGACCTACTCCTTGGAGGCAACACATTTATTAACACCACCACACGGGGTAACTGCCCTTTCACCAGATAACAACCTATGGTGGTGGACCACCAGGCTAACTACACTAATTACACCGTAACTTGCTACGTAACCACCAGGCTAACTACACTAATTACACCGTAACTTGCTACGTGACCACCAGGCTAACTACACTAATTACATCGTAACTAGCCACGTGACCACCAGGCTAACTACACTAATTACACCGTAACTAGCTACGTGACCACCAGGCTAACTACACTAATTACACCGCAACTAGCTACGTCACCACCAGGCTAACTATACTAGTTACACCGTAACTAGCTATGTGACCACCAGGCTAACTACACTAATTACACCGTAACTTGCTACGTGACCACCGGGCTAGCTACACTAATTACACCGTAACTAGCTACGTCACCACCAGGCTAACTACACTAATCACACTGTAACTAGCTACGTAACCACCAGGCTAACTACACTAGTTACACCGTAACTAGCTACATGACCACCAGGCTAACTACACTAGTTACACCGTAACTTGTTACGTGACCACCAGGCTAACTACACTAATTACACCGTAACTAGCTAGGTAACCACCAGGCTAACTACACTAATTACACCGTAACTAGCTACGTGACCACCAGGCTAACTACACTAATTACACCGTAACCAGATACGTGACCACCGGGCTAACTACACTAATCACACCATAACTAGCTACGTGACCACCAGGCTAACTGCACTAATTACACCGTAACTAGCTACATGACCACCAGGCTAACTACACTAATTACATCGTAACTAGCTACGTAACCACCAGGCTAACTACACTAATCACACCGTAACTAGCTACGTAACCACCAGGCTAACAACACTTATTACACCGTAACTAGCTACGTCACCACCAGGCTGACCACACTAATTACACCGTAACTAGCTACGTGACCACCAGGCTAACTGCACTAATCACACCGTAACTAGCTACTTAACCACCAGACTAACTACACTAATCACACCGTAACTAGCTACATAACCACCAGGCTAACAACACTTATTACACCGTAACTAGCTACGTCACTACCAGGCTGACTACACTAATTACACCGTAACTAGCTACCTAACCACCAGGCTAACTACACTAACTACACCGTAACTAGCTACGTGACCACCAGCCTAACTACACTAATTACACCGTAACTAGCTACGTGACCACCAGCCTAACTACACTAGATACACCGTAACTAGCTACGTGACCATCAGGCTAACTACACTAATTACACCGTAACTAGCTACGTGACCACCAGGCTAACTACACTAATTACACCGTAACTAGCTACATAACCACCAGGCTAACTGCACTAATTACACCGTAACTAGCTACGTAACCACCAGGCTAACTACACTAATTACACCGTAACTAGCTACGTCACCACCAGGCTAACTACACTAATTACACCGTAACTTGCTACGTGACCACCAGGTAACTACACTAATTACACCGTAACTAGCTACGTGACCACCATGCTAACTACACTAGTTACACCGTAACTAGCTACGTAACCGCCAGGCTAACTACACTGGGAGTAGCTACAACGGACAGGACCCCAGCTTGGGTCCAGGTCCACGTGTTGGTGACTCTTCTCGGACGTAGAACGTAGAACGTAGATTCTTCAGGATAACCACAGCAGCCGGTCCCTCTCGGGGACCCGGCTTATATCCTCCGTGGTGGGGCTAGCTCCACCCTAGGCCACAATTACCTTCGAGAATCCTCTAGCAGGATCTCGACCCTGACACGTGACCACCCCTAGCCCCCGCCTGGGGGCCCTGTGTAGACTTAACCGGTCACGTGTCCTTCAGGGTCAACCAGAGTGCCATAGCCCTTAGTAACCCCATTCCCATGGCGGGCACTCTCACACCCTATCCTGTAGGGGTCGGCACTGCACGCACAGCGTGGTGCCATCCAGCACTGCCAGTCAGTACTCACCGAGCCCCTCTAGGGCCGGTAGTGCACCCACGTGGTGCCCGCGATGTCAATGCATCGCACGCCGTGCCTCTGTAGACCCGGCATTACACAGTGACATCCGTGATGTCACTACACTTCCACTCCCGCCAGCCACAGGGCCTGCTGCTCCTACTGCTGCTGTCTGGCCGCCCTGTGTGGCTCTTGTGAAAGTTCAAAAATCGCTTTTCAAGCACAATTCTTATGGGGAGTCTTTCAAACTTGTTTAAATAAAAAAATAAAATAAAGACTCGGAAATTGCCGAATTGTGATTGACGCGTTGCGATTGTCAGCCCCACAACTGCTAACACTCGGTAGGCAGGACCCTCCTGAAAACGAGTCTTGAGACTCGGTGAGGCTTGGTTAGGTTAACACACGAACGTATGCAAGCAGTGCCTCACCAGCACCACCATGGTTTGCAGTTCCCATTCAGAGGCAATGGACTGCGGCCGCCATTAGCAGGGCACATGATTGTGTGGAATTGTCATCGTCTGTGAGAACTCAAAGCGGCAAACACGAATGGCGTGAAGCCAACGTCCCATGCTTTAGTTACGCACAATTGCGACTCTCGGTAAGAGGTCGCTATCTGCGATGTAACATTTATTTAAGATTGGCAGCAGCTTCAAAAACATCGCAGCATGAGTCAATGTGGGTGGGGATCGTTGTGTGAATTACCGCACTCTTGTTTTTGTGTTTTGGGCTGCTGGTTATTGAGTGATGGTGACTGGGTTATTGAGTTGTGTTTTGTTTTAGTGACGGACCAACGCTCCGCTGCCCCTATCGGTAGACGGGTGTTCCAAACGATCAGTCTGATATGCATCCGCGAATTGACGCATGTGGTCTGTGGAGGATTGGAGGTGTCTCTCGTGAGACACCTTAAAGCCATCTCTTCTCACTCGTTGCTGTATATTTAACACTAACCTTAGGTGTTACTCACTCGTTGCTGTATATTTAACACTAACCTTAGGTGTTACTTAGTCGTTGCTGTATATTTAACACTAACCTTAGGTGTTACTCACTCGTTGCTGTATATTTAACACTCACCTTAGGTGTTACTCACTCGTTGCTGTATATTTAACACTAACCTTAGGTGTTGCTCACTCGTTGCTGTATATTTAACACTAACCTAGGTGTTACCGTGTGGACCGGAATTACATCTTCGTCACTCTGCGGATCAGATAGCTGAGACGGATTCTGGGAATTTAGTGGTCAAGCAGGACTTTTGAGCGTTGCAAAAGTCCAGATGAGAAGGTGGGGCATGTCAACGTGGATGCGACAAGGCAAGGACGGCTGCCCCAGGTGGGTCGCTCGTGCGGGACTGGGGAGGGCCGGTTGCCGGGATTGGAGCGGTGTCCACGAGTCCGGCCACCAAGGGGAAGAGAAAGCCCTGGAGGCAGATGGTGGGAGACTGTCAGGGCAGGCCGCGGCTATCGCCACGTGTCGACTGTGCAGCATCATAGGAGGGGTTGGCAACCAGGTGCGGTGGCGGTGGCGGTGGCGGGGGTCATGCCTTCCGTGGCTTTGACCTCGGGCCGCTGCGTGGATGGCGGCGGTGGCGCCCGGGGAGTGAGCGGTGCACCGGCGGCTGCCGCCCCCCCCCCACAGGACTGCCGCATGACGTGTCGGCCGAGGAGTTGCAGGCCGCGCTGCAGAGCGCCGCCGGCGAGGCCGGGCAGCTGGCGGTGACGCGCGACGCCAGCGGCAGCTGCTCCGGGCACAGCTGGACCATCAAGTGGCTCACGGCGCCAGGGGCCCAGCCGCTCCTGCAGGTTCCCTCCGCACTCACCCACCCCCCCTCGTTCTCATCCCCACCACCCATGGCAAAACTGGACCGTCTCGGGGCAGCAATGGCTGCCCTCACCCGTAGCACAATCTCTACCTGCTCGTTGTGCTCGTGGGGTAATTCCCCACGTAGATGATGCAGAAACCCCCCCCCACCCCCAGACCCTCGGAGCCTTGACTTGTCAACGTGGCATCACTACGTTACGAGGCTGTTGGACACGTACAGGGTAATCCACGAGCGCGTGGTTAATTTACCTTCAAATCCTACCTCTTCTCTGGCACTGCGACTCTGTGTGCCGATGCATTGTGTTGCCGTGTGGCTCTATGGGAGTGCTGGATGAGCAGTTTGTGTGTGGTGGATTAACAGCCGATAGGCAGTGGATTAATGGTGGATGTACGGTGGATGAGTGGGAGAGGGGAGGTGGAGGTTTGGTGGTTGAGCTTTGGTTTGGTGGTGGGTGAGTAGTGGGTGAGTGGTGGGTGAGCGATGGGTGAGCGGTGGGCGCACGGTGGATGTTTGGTGGGTGAGCGGTGGGTGAGCAGTGGGCGCACGGTGGATGTTTGGTGGGTGAGCGGTGGGCGCACGGTGGATGTTTGGTGGGTGAGCGGTGGGTGCACGGTGGATGTTTGGTGGGTGAGCGATGGGTGAGCGGTGGGCGCACGGTGGATGTTTGGTGGGTGAGCGGTGGGCGCACGGTGGATGTTTGGTGGGTGAGTGGTGGATGTTTGGTGGGTGAGCGATGGGTGAGCGGTGGGTGCCATGCGCGCTCTGTGCAGGTGGACGGTGCAGGTCTGAGGGGCATCAACGCCAGCGTCAGCGTGACCACGGTGCAGCGCGGGGGACTCCTGCAGCCCATCCAGGGGGACAGCCTGCGCACCATCCACAGCACTCCACAGGTACACTCACTCACCACTCACTCACCACTCACTACTCACCACTCACAGCCTGCGCACCATCCACAGCACTCCACAGGTACACTCACCACTCACTCACCACTCACTACTCACCACTCACTCACCACTCACTACTCACCACTCACAGCCTGCGCACCATCCACAACACTCCACAGGTACACTCACCACTCACTCACCACTCACTCACCACTCACTACTCACCACTCACTCACCACTCACTCACCACTCACTACTCACCACTCACAGCCTGCGCACCATCCACAGCACTCCACAGGTACACTCACCACTCACTCACCACTCACTACTCACCACTCACTCACCACTCACTCACCACTCACTACTCACCACTCACAGCCTGCGCACCATCCACAACACTCCACAGGTACACTCACCACTCACTCACCACTCACTACTCACCACTCACTCACCACTCACTCCACCACTCACTACTCACCACTCACTCACCACTCACTCACCACTCACTACTCACCACTCACAGCCTGCGCACCATCCACAACACTCCACAGGTACACTCACCACTCACTCACCACTCACTACTCACCACTCACTCACCACTCACTACTCACCACTCACAGCCTGCGCACCATCCACAACACTCCACAGGTACACTCACCACTCACTCACCACTCACTACTCACCACTCACAGCCTGCGCACCATCCACAACACTCCACAGGTACACTCACCACTCACTCACCACTCACTACTCACCACTCACAGCCTGCGCACCATCCACAGCACTCCACAGGTACACTCACCACTCACTCACCACTCACTACTCACCACTCACTCACCACTCACTCACCACTCACTACTCACCACTCACAGCCTGCGCACCATCCACAACACTCCACAGGTACACTCACCACTCACTCACCACTCACTACTCACCACTCACTCACCACTCACTCCACCACTCACTACTCACCACTCACTCACCACTCACTCACCACTCACTACTCACCACTCACAGCCTGCGCACCATCCACAGCACTCCACAGGTACACTCACCACTCACTCACCACTCACTACTCACCACTCACTCACCACTCACTACTCACCACTCACAGCCTGCGCACCATCCACAACACTCCACAGGTACACTCACTCACCACTCACTACTCACCATTCACTCACCACTCACTACTCACCACTCACTACTCACTACTCACTCCACCACTCACTACTCACCACTCACAGCCTGCGCACCATCCACAGCACTCCACAGGTACACTCACTCACCACTCACTACTCACCATTCACTCACCACTCACTACTGACCACTCACTACTCACCACTCACTCCACCACTCACTACTCACCACACAGCCTGCGCACCATCCACAACACTCCACAGGTACACTCACCACTCACTCACCACTCACTACTCACCACTCACAGCCTGCGCACCATCCACAACACTCCACAGGTACACTCACCACTCACTCACCACTCACTACTCACCACTCACAGCCTGCGCACCATCCACAACACTCCACAGGTACACTCACCACTCACTCACCACTCACTACTCACCACTCACAGCCTGCGCACCATCCACAGCACTCCACAGGTACACTCACCACTCACTCACCACTCACTACTCACCACTCACTCACCACTCACTCACCACTCACTACTCACCACTCACAGCCTGCGCACCATCCACAACACTCCACAGGTACACTCACCACTCACTCACCACTCACCACTCACTCACCACTCACTCCACCACTCACTACTCACCACTCACTCACCACTCACTCACCACTCACTACTCACCACTCACAGCCTGCGCACCATCCACAACACTCCACAGGTACACTCACCACTCACTCACCACTCACTACTCACCACTCACTCACCACTCACTACTCACCACTCACAGCCTGCGCACCATCCACAACACTCCACAGGTACACTCACCACTCACTCACCACTCACTACTCACCACTCACTCACCACTCACTACTCACCACTCACAGCCTGCGCACCATCCACAACACTCCACAGGTACACTCACCACTCACTCACCACTCACTACTCACCACTCACAGCCTGCGCACCATCCACAACACTCCACAGGTACACTCACCACTCACTCACCACTCACTAATCACCACTCACAGCCTGCGCACCATCCACAGCACTCCACAGGTACACTCACCACTCACTCACCACTCACTACTCACCACTCACTCACCACTCACTCACCACTCACTACTCACCACTCACAGCCTGCGCACCATCCACAACACTCCACAGGTACACTCACCACTCACTCACCACTCACTACTCACCACTCACTCACCACTCACTCCACCACTCACTACTCACCACTCACTCACCACTCACTCACCACTCACTACTCACCACTCACAGCCTGCGCACCATCCACAACACTCCACAGGTACACTCACCACTCACTCACCACTCACTACTCACCACTCACTCACCACTCACTACTCACCACTCACAGCCTGCGCACCATCCACAACACTCCACAGGTACACTCACCACTCACTCACCACTCACTACTCACCACTCACTCACCACTCACTACTCACCACTCACAGCCTGCGCACCATCCACAACACTCCACAGGTACACTCACCACTCACTCACCACTCACTACTCACCACTCACAGCCTGCGCACCATCCACAACACTCCACAGGTACACTCACCACTCACTCACCACTCACTACTCACCACTCACAGCCTGCGCACCATCCACAGCACTCCACAGGTACACTCACCACTCACTCACCACTCACTACTCACCACTCACTCACCACTCACTCACCACTCACTACTCACCACTCACAGCCTGCGCACCATCCACAACACTCCACAGGTACACTCACCACTCACTCACCACTCACTACTCACCACTCACTCACCACTCACTCCACCACTCACTACTCACCACTCACTCACCACTCACTCACCACTCACTACTCACCACTCACAGCCTGCGCACCATCCACAACACTCCACAGGTACACTCACCACTCACTCACCACTCACTACTCACCACTCACTCACCACTCACTACTCACCACTCACAGCCTGCGCACCATCCACAACACTCCACAGGTACACTCACCACTCACTCACCACTCACTACTCACCACTCACTCACCACTCACTACTCACCACTCACAGCCTGCGCACCATCCACAACACTCCACAGGTACACTCACTCACCACTCACTACTCACCATTCACTCACCACTCACTACTCACCACTCACTACTCACTACTCACTCCACCACTCACTACTCACCACTCACAGCCTGCGCACCATCCACAGCACTCCACAGGTACACTCACCACTCACTCACCACTCACTACTCACCACTCACTCACCACTCACTACTCACCACACAGCCTGCGCACCATCCACAACACTCCACAGGTACACTCACCACTCACTCACCACTCACTACTCACCACTCACTCACCACTCACTCACCACTCACTACTCACCACTCACAGCCTGCGCACCATCCACAGCACTCCACAGGTACACTCACCACTCACTCACCACTCACTACTCACCACTCACCACTCACTCACCACTCACTACTCACCACTCACAGCCTGCGCACCATCCACAACACTCCACAGGTACACTCACCACTCACTCACCACTCACTACTCACCACTCACTCACCACTCACTACTCACCACTCACAGCCTGCGCACCATCCACAGCACTCCACAGGTACACTCACCACTCACTCACCACTCACTACTCACCACTCACTCACCACTCACTACTCACCACTCACAGCCTGCGCACCATCCACAGCACTCCACAGGTACACTCACCACTCACTCACCACTCACTACTCACCACTCACTCACCACTCACTACTCACCACTCACAGCCTGCGCACCATCCACAACACTCCACAGGTACACTCACTCACCACTCACTACTCACCATTCACTCACCACTCACTACTGACCACTCACTACTCACTACTCACTCCACCACTCACTACTCACCACTCACAGCCTGCGCACCATCCACAGCACTCCACAGGTACACTCACTCACCACTCACTACTCACCATTCACTCACCACTCACTACTGACCACTCACTACTCACCACTCACTCCACCACTCACTACTCACCACACAGCCTGCGCACCATCCACAACACTCCACAGGTACACTCACCACTCACTCACCACTCACTACTCACCACTCACTCACCACTCACTACTCACCACTCACAGCCTGCGCACCATCCACAGCACTCCACAGGTACACTCACCACTCACTCACCACTCACTACTCACCACTCACTCACCACTCACTCACCACTCACTACTCACCACTCACAGCCTGCGCACCATCCACAACACTCCACAGGTACACTCACCACTCACTCACCACTCACTACTCACCACTCACTCACCACTCACTCCACCACTCACTACTCACCACTCACTCACCACTCACTCACCACTCACTACTCACCACTCACAGCCTGCGCACCATCCACAACACTCCACAGGTACACTCACCACTCACTCACCACTCACTACTCACCACTCACTCACCACTCACTACTCACCACTCACAGCCTGCGCACCATCCACAACACTCCACAGGTACACTCACCACTCACTCACCACTCACTACTCACCACTCACTCACCACTCACTACTCACCACTCACTACTCACTCCACCACTCACTACTCACCACTCACAGCCTGCGCACCATCCACAGCACTCCACAGGTACACTCACCACTCACTCACCACTCACTACTCACCACTCACTCACCACTCACTACTCACCACACAGCCTGCGCACCATCCACAACACTCCACAGGTACACTCACCACTCACTCACCACTCACTACTCACCACTCACTCACCACTCACTCACCACTCACTACTCACCACTCACAGCCTGCGCACCATCCACAGCACTCCACAGGTACACTCACCACTCACTCACCACTCACTACTCACCACTCACTCACCACTCACTCACCACTCACTACTCACCACTCACTACTCACCACTCACTCACCACTCACTACTCACCACTCACAGCCTGCGCACCATCCACAACACTCCACAGGTACACTCACTCACCACTCACTACTCACCATTCACTCACCACTCACTACTGACCACTCACTACTCACTACTCACTCCACCACTCACTACTCACCACTCACAGCCTGCGCACCATCCACAGCACTCCACAGGTACACTCACTCACCACTCACTACTCACCATTCACTCACCACTCACTACTGACCACTCACTACTCACCACTCACTCCACCACTCACTACTCACCACACAGCCTGCGCACCATCCACAACACTCCACAGGTACACTCACCACTCACTCACCACTCACTACTCACCACTCACTCACCACTCACTCACCACTCACTACTCACCACTCACAGCCTGCGCACCATCCACAGCACTCCACAGGTACACTCACCACTCACTCACCACTCACTACTCACCACTCACTCACCACTCACTCACCACTCACTACTCTCCACTCACTACTCACCACTCACAGCCTGCGCACCATCCACAGCACTCCACAGGTACACTCACCACTCACTCACCACTCACTACTCACCACTCACTCACCACTCACTACTCACCACTCACAGCCTGCGCACCATCCACAGCACTCCACAGGTACACTCACCACTCACTCACCACTCACTACTCACCACTCACTCACCACTCACTCACCACTCACTACTCACCACTCACAGCCTGCGCACCATCCACAACACTCCACAGGTACACTCACCACTCACTCACCACTCACTACTCACCACTCACTCACCACTCACTACTCACCACTCACAGCCTGCGCACCATCCACAACACTCCACAGGTACACTCACCACTCACTCACCACTCACTACTCACCACTCACTCACCACTCACTACTCACCACTCACAGCCTGCGCACCATCCACAACACTCCACAGGTACACTCACTCACCACTCACTACTCACCATTCACTCACCACTCACTACTCACCACTCACTACTCACTACTCACTCCACCACTCACTACTCACCACTCACAGCCTGCGCACCATCCACAGCACTCCACAGGTACACTCACCACTCACTCACCACTCACTACTCACCACTCACTCACCACTCACTACTCACCACACAGCCTGCGCACCATCCACAACACTCCACAGGTACACTCACCACTCACTCACCACTCACTACTCACCACTCACTCACCACTCACTCACCACTCACTACTCACCACTCACTACTCACCACTCACAGCCTGCGCACCATCCACAACACTCCACAGGTACACTCACCACTCACTCACCACTCACTACTCACCACTCACTCACCACTCACTACTCACCACTCACAGCCTGCGCACCATCCACAGCACTCCACAGGTACACTCACCACTCACTCACCACTCACTACTCACCACTCACTCACCACTCACTCACCACTCACTACTCACCACTCACTACTCACCACTCACAGCCTGCGCACCATCCACAACACTCCACAGGTACACTCACCACTCACTCACCACTCACTACTCACCACTCACTCACCACTCACTACTCACCACTCACAGCCTGCGCACCATCCACAGCACTCCACAGGTACACTCACCACTCACTCACCACTCACTACTCACCACTCACTCACCACTCACTACTCACCACTCACAGCCTGCGCACCATCCACAGCACTCCACAGGTACACTCACCACTCACTCACCACTCACTACTCACCACTCACTCACCACTCACTACTCACCACTCACAGCCTGCGCACCATCCACAACACTCCACAGGTACACTCACTCACCACTCACTACTCACCATTCACTCACCACTCACTACTGACCACTCACTACTCACTACTCACTCCACCACTCACTACTCACCACTCACAGCCTGCGCACCATCCACAGCACTCCACAGGTACACTCACCCACCACTCACTACTCACCATTCACTCACCACTCACTACTGACCACTCACTACTCACCACTCACTCCACCACTCACTACTCACCACACAGCCTGCGCACCATCCACAACACTCCACAGGTACACTCACCACTCACTCACCACTCACTACTCACCACTCACTCACCACTCACTCACCACTCACTACTCACCACTCACAGCCTGCGCACCATCCACAGCACTCCACAGGTACACTCACCACTCACTCACCACTCACTACTCCCCACTCACTCACCACTCACTCACCACTCACTACTCACCACTCACTACTCACCACTCACAGCCTGCGCACCATCCACAACACTCCACAGGTACACTCACCACTCACTCACCACTCACTACTCACCACTCACTCACCACTCACTACTCACCACTCACAGCCTGCGCACCATCCACAGCACTCCACAGGTACACTCACCACTCACTCACCACTCACTACTCACCACTCACTCACCACTCACTCACCACTCACTACTCACCACTCACAGCCTGCGCACCATCCACAGCACTCCACAGGTACACTCACCACTCACTCACCACTCACTACTCACCATTCACTCACCACTCACTACTGACCACTCACTACTGACCACTCACTCCACCACTCACTACTCACCACTCACAGCCTGCGCACCATCCACAGCACTCCACAGGTACACTCACCACTCACTCCACCACTCACTACTCACCATTCACTCACCACTGATTACTCACCATTCACTCACCACTCACTACTCACCACTCACTCACCACTCACTACTCACCACTCACAGCCTGCGCACCATCCACAGCACTCCACAGGTACACTCACCACTCACTACTCACCACTCACTCACCACTCACTACTCACCACTCACTCCACCACTCACTTACTCACCACTTACTTACCATTCACTTACAGCCTGTGCTCCATCCACAGCACTCCACAGGTATGTATGTATGCTGAACTTATTTGCCCGTGCCATTTTGCAGGTGGAGGTCTTCGTGAACAATGTCCCCTCCAAGTGCGTGCGCGAATGCGGCTACGCGTGGAGGGCCGATCTCACGCCGGTTGTCACGGCCGTCCAGCCGGACGCGGGTGAGCAAGTTTGGTCAGGCCGCATTTGCCGCCACGCCGGGGTCTCGTGCCATGCCGGGACCTTCGACGTTTACCTGTGGATGGGATCTGGCGTCTTGCCAGCCGTAGAAGCAATTGCATCAAATTAGCAGTGGCGATGAGCGTGAGCGAGAGAGTGAGTGGCACGCGGAGCATTTTGTCTCATTGTCGGCACTTGTCCGCTCGTGTCGGTGCTGTGTCCGGTTGGAGGCAATGTGATTCAACGTTCTTGCTCGGTGCACATTATTGTTATTTTTTATACGCGATTTCTTTTTCCAGAGGGTTCCTGCCGAGTTAAATACGGAGACTGTGGGTTTATGAGCGCAAACGCCAAATGTTTACCGGTCTCTCTCTCTCTGTAAGAGGAGTGAACTTCGGCGTGTGTAGCAATGTTAGAATTAAAATGCGTTGGAATCTGAATAACCGTGGGGGAATGCTGTTGGTGGGAAGTCAACTCAAGCTTCTCGCGTTCGTTACGCAAAGTAAAACACCCTGACAATTTCACTTAGAGCGTGGGTGTTGATAGCCGATAGAATGACGCGAATCTGTCTCTTGGTTTGGCCACGTGGTGGTTTTACACCAAAAATTATCATCATTAACCCTGCATCCCCTAACGGGAAACAATTATGGGTCACCTTGAAAATGTGCTAATTTTGCTTCTGCCTTGTAAATTGAAACGCCTCCCGGGTGGTCACAGCTTCCTTATTGGAAGGCTGTAAGAAAAAATCCCAACTGGGAGGTTGACCGAGGCCTCCATCCCTTCTGGTTTGTCTGACACGGGATAGATGCCCACTCCCTCCGGTGGAGTCACCGCACCTCCCCGCCCTAGCGTGGAGGGGTGGGGGGTGGGGGAGGTGACACTGGGTACTTGGAGCCAGGCGGCAATGTGAGCAGGCTCAGTGGCGTGGCTTGTGTTGTTGCCCTTAAGAGCAGGAGATCGATGATCGATGTTGGGTTGCCGCATTGACGGCATTCATCGTGATTTTCTCACTTAACAGAGTGGGCCGCGTGAAGGCTGCCGTCTTCCACTCCCATGCCATGCTCGTTGTATTTGATAATAAGCGAATGACGGGCTGAGTTGACGTGTGAGCAGGACTTGGACTTGCAAACTTTCCCTTGCATTTCAAGTGGTCTCGGCACAGTGTCACTTAGGCCAGGCAGATGCAACTAAACCCATGGGCATGTATAAACGTTCATTAATTGGTTTAAATATTTTCATATATAGAGGCCCGCAGAGCTTCCACAATTGTTGGTAGCGCCAGTTCATCACCTGGCTGCTGCTGGCTGCCAGCTTGGTCTGTGGGTCCTTGCCGACTGTGATAAATGCCATTTACATGAATTAACGATGCTGACGCAGATAAAAAGTAAAACATTATTATAACACGAGATGTGAATGCCCGGTCCACATCTGTCTAAGTGCACTAGGGCTTGTTAACAACCTGGCGTACAGCCTGCATGCGGCACACGCGAGCTAAGAGGGTGAGTGAACGATCTGCGACGCTCGTGAACACGAGCTAGCGACGCCAGCGCGTGCCCCCTGTATGATGGGCTACGCTCCGTCCCGGCAGGCTCCCACGAGGCCGGCACCGTGGTGACCGTCTCGGGCTCGGGCTTCTCCGCCGACACGGATGCTGACCGCACCATGGTGTCGATCGGGGGCAGCTCCTGCCTCATCCTCTCCCTCAACGGTATCGAGCGAGGACCCTTGCACGTCCGCCTGCACCTCGCACCGCCGTCGTCGCGCAGTGGGGAGCACCGATTGGGTTCAACGCACCAGAGCATCGTCGTCATCATCATCATCATCAACAATATCATCGTCATCATCTTTGTTATTCCCGTCATTGTCATCATCATACCTGGCACATAGCCCTGGCTTGGGTGAAATAAAGCATGGCTTCACGGGGGATAACTACGTCGTCCTCACAAGTGCGGACATAACCCAAACAACAATAATAATAATTACAGCTTATATAGCTCCCTCTCATACAATTTCAAGGCGCTTTAAAGAGCGCGACCCATTATAGAAAATGTTACGTTCCACGAACGAGCGACGCGGCTTCGGCTCAGCCAACAGAGGACCTGAGCACACAACACAGGCCCCGACGTCGTGCGCGCAACGTAGTACCCGCGGCCGACGCAGTCGGGTGAGGGCACGTGAGGAGCAGGCCGCAGAGCATCCCGAAGAGCAGTGCGGCGCTCCGTCACGGCACTGCGCAGGGGCGGGAGGCCTCTCGCTGCCGGGGCTGTGGCACCGGCCCGTTGCACGGCGGCGCTGCTGTCAGTGGAGTGGAAGGGCGCCGCGGTGGCGAGATGTTATCTCCCTCGCTTTGTATGCAGGAGTTCGTGGGTTTGATCACGACCCTGACATTTTAGAATATTAGAATATTTGTCTGCTATAAATTTCCACGTGATGAGCCACTTTGATGAGATATTATTTGTGGCCAGGTCGCTTCTCAAGAAGAGTTATGCAGCTCAGTGAGGCCTTACCCCGGTAAAATAAACAAAAATAGTTCAGTTTCACTTTAGTTTGAGGGTACACAAATGCCTCGTTCTGCGGCCGTGTCGAGGAGGACTGGATTCCCCTGAGTTCCGCCGCAATGCATAACCACCGTCATTGTGCAGTGTATATGCCACAAAATCAATACGCCTCCTTCTCATATTTTTACCTCTTCACTTTTCTCATGCCATGGCGCACGGCGTTCTGGGCGTGAATTTATTCAGCAAATATTGGTTTAATATAACTTTGAAGCTGATGGAGCACCGAATGTCGAAACAGGTCCAGAGTTTGCTTGTACTCAATCAATGCTGCTGAAATTACGCATGCGCAGAATGCCGTGGTGCGGCTGGCGGCCTGTGAAAGGACACGTGTTTTAGTTGCAGAGAGCCAGATTAAATAAACAAGGCATATCTTGTGCTTATCGCTTTTGTTACATAACCATCAGCAGAAAACCGAACCCTAAAAGGCAACGCCCAAATCGTAATAAAAACATTCAGGAAGTGGAAAAGCAAGAGGGGACAGATATTGTCCCGGGAGAGTCACTCAAACCCGTGCCTGGAAAAACGGGGAAATGGGCAAAACAATGGATGTTGTCTATAAATATAACATGTGCAGAAGAGGAAACCTTCAGGCATCGTCACGACCATGGAGCGGGCTCGTCAGCTGCGACGGCACGGCTGGGGACGCGACCACCGGGTCGGGGAAGCTCGGGGGAGGGGGGGGGGTGTCGAGGCCCAGCTCGCCCAGGACCAGGCAGGGCAGAGAGGGAGGAGGGCACGGTGGCAGAGGGTACCCCAGAGTGCTTGTGGAGTAAGGCCCACGCCGAGCGTGATCGCACTGAGAGGCGTACGATCCGCTCGCTTGCCGGCTGTCAGTCACCTCCTCATAGCTCTTCTATCGCTACTACTGCCCTGGTAGTCGTCTGATCACCACGTGCAAAATACTCATTCTCGCAGTGGCCTTTGGCTGGCCATCGAACAAAGACGGTCACCGCATCGCGCGCCTTTCAGATGCACTTCTGCAGCCATCTGGACTGCTCTTCCTTCCGACATTAAAAGCCATTGGAGCTGCGCGATTTTCAATCAAGATTGATAAACTAATTTCTTTAGAACTGCTTTTTTTTTAGATTGTTGTCCTTCCCACGCACCTCCGATTATCACGGTTGGCTACGTATGGTGCGAAAGAAGTTCAAGACACATCCACCCGTGCTGAGGACTCGGTCTACCAGCCCGAGTCCTCAGCATGGGTGGATGTAAGAGAGATTAGCATGTCAATGTGGTGGGAGTCAGGCTTTAGATAGGCATCTGTGTGGGTGGCTTTCCTGTAGACCGAATGTCCCAACGAGCCATCAGGTCTCTTCTCGATCAAAACATCCAGGAATGGTAGCTTTCCATCCTTTTCCACATCCAGCCCAGAAGAATTCCCTCATCAAAACACCACACCATAGAGCCCGCTGAATCTCCGACCAGCATCACCTAGCCAGTGAGCTGGAGCACATACACCAAGCCCTCAGGATGAACGGATACTCGGACCGTACAATCTGCAAAGCTGCCTCCCCAGCCATGGGAAGACAACCTTCTGAGGATCCAACCAATACCATCACTTTACCGCACATAGCAGGGGTTACCAAAAAGATTTCCAAAATCTTAAACAAACACAAGATCCAGGTTCGTTTCAACACAGTACACAAAATCCATGATTTAATCCCATCTGTAAAGGATGTGTTTCCTGACATGCAATACCCCGGTGTCTACAAACTGAGTTGTGGTTGCGGCAGCAGTTACATTGGGGAAACGAAACGGCATGTCTCGGACCGCGTTCGTGAACACAAGGCAGATGTGAAACATGGCAGGACCAATACCTCTGCAGTTGCTGATCGTTGTTTTAAAGCTGTGGGCTCACACGAAATTGATTTTTCCAAGACGGAGGTACTTTGCAAACCTACTGGCTACTTTCAGAGATTTGTTCATGAAGCCATCAGACACAACTACAACCGAGAAGATGGGTACAAACTTAGCAATCATTGGAAGGACGTTATTAACCAAGTAAAGTCTTAACTGACTGTCATGTTTCCATCCTACCTGCGTATGTCAGCTGTTATTTCCGACTCTCTGAATACATCACCAGGTGAAATATCTGTGAGGCGGCTTAGCCACGGGAGGATCCCCGCCACCTCCGGTGTCTGGGACCATCTCACATTAACATGTCAATATCTCTTACATTGACATGTCAATCTCTCACATTAACATGTCAATCTCTTACATTGACATGTCAATCTCTTACATTGACATGTCAATCTCTCTTACATTGACATGTCAATCTCTTACATTGACATGTCAATCTTTCTCACATTGACATGTCATTTTACGGTAATCCTGAAGAGGCGTTGCTGGAAATGTTTTTGTTATAGACAATGTATTAACGTCTCCTTCTGTTATCCGTATCTCTGCATAAAGAATACAAGTTATTTTTACACAACGCATCAGCGGCACAGCCTTCTGGCAGTGTACCTTATCAACAGCGTCGGTTCAATGCATGTTTTATCTTGCTGGAACCAATGCTGGCAAACTACCCAATGTTTATTGGCACGGTCTCTGCCTGGAAATAAATGGGCCCTAGTTTGATGCAAAACTCTCGGCAAAAACCTGGTGCATCCGTTTATGCCTCTGTTTGGGGAGCGCTGGCGCAGTGGTTAGTGCACCGCTCTGCACACCCGAGTTTGATTCCCATTCACAAACAATAACAGTGGCGAATATTTGAACTGGTTCTGAACCTACCCGAGGTCGACTCGGCCTCAAATGGGTACTTAATGTGGTGTGGAAAACATCAGCAGAATCAGAATGTTCATTTCAGAATCAGAATATTTATTTATACTGGAGGAATCCGATGAGATATAAAGCTCTTTTTCACAGATTTCCAGTGGGGGCGGGTAAGAACGTCACAACAACAAACAACACAAAAAAACATGATAGAGCTGGGGAAACAGAAGGCGCCCGAGCGTGGTGCAGGTCACAACGCCCTCTTCGTTCACCACACCGGCCTTCATCGCCGCTCACCAACAGCACTCGCCCCAGCATTCCGTTAGAGGTCAGGACGGGGAACCTTTGTCTTTTGTGCGTCTTTTGTGCGCACGCGTGTGTAGAGTCAGTGCTGGAATGCCGGGTGCGCAACGGTACGGCGGGCCGGCACGTCGTGGCGGTGTACGTGGCCGGCCACGGGCTGGCGCGACACGCCGGCGGGACCCACGTGTTCAGCTACGCCCTCAACCTTCTGCACGTGAACCCTGCCAGCGGCAGCGCCGCCGGTACGACGGGGGCCGACGCCGCGCGTCCTCTGTCTAGCCCCGGCGGCTTCTCATGCTGGGGCTCCGCGAGGCCCCGTTGGAGTCTGTTACTGCGCGGGGGAGGGGGGGTTAACCAGAGCTAAATCGTGTGGCTTCACGATGACATAAGATATTGGTGATAGAAAGATTTTGCATGATTTGAGCATCTTGGCAAAAGACAGATGAAGGTGGAAACAAATCAAGAAATGTGCAGTGGGCACCTATGGATCATGATGATGATGAAATCGTGTGACTATATCACTCCTATTCTCTCCTCCCTGCACTGGCTTCCTGTTAAGTACAGAATCGACTTGAAGATGTTTTATTCTTCTCGCGTTTTAAGGCCTCGAATGAGTTGGCTCCTAAATATCTCACCGTATCTGCTCAAGTTCTATATTCTGCCGCAAAAACTTACATCTCCACAACTTAACCTCTGTGTAAATTCGCTTTGAGGCCTTGTGCAAATTGAATTTTTTAAATGGAAAACCGAGTTTATTCTTGTAATAAAATATTCGGGGGTTGACAGGGCGATTTGGAACTGCTGCTCGATGTCACACTTGCCACACGCTGCCTCGGCTATCGCCACCAGATTCACCTGCTTCAACCGCTCTGTACCCCCAACGCCTCCAGTCTAACACAACGATGGTGGTTATTCAAGTTGCTCCATAGTATCAGGCAACCGTGGCGACTGGCGCATAGAGTTCAATGTAACCTGTGCTGCACAAGTGGGGCATTTCAGTTCTTTGTTTGTAACATTTATTCAGTCTTTAACAAGTAACAAGAAAACCACAAAATTGTTGGCAGATGTTTTCATTCATAATTTAAGTTGCAGACTGCTGTCAGTGGCTGATGCTGATAGGAAACTTCTCAGTATTTAAGGAAGTGGATAATTCTGAGGCGAAATAAAAAAAAAAGCCCAGAACCATGCTGATATAGTAAACGTGACGTGTGTCAGTTTTGCAGAAGTTGCAATGTTGCAAACATCCTCTAAAAGACTACTGAAAGCCGCCCGCCTCTAGAGCCAATAAGTACGCTTGACACGGCTGTCTAAAGCTTCTTGTCTTCCAAATCTGACAAATGACCCCCAGGATTAGACACGACTAAAACCAAGGATGATAGGTGTTGTTAACTCTCGCCGCTCCGCTGGGCAAATGTGTCCCCCTTGTTCAGGCAGTCCTGAACTAGTAGCAAAAATTCTAGATTGCTATGGCAGAGACCAGTCTCTTCCATAGGACAACAGCTATTGACTTTCCACATAGCGATACATACTTTATGTACCGCTATGGATGATGGGCTGATATGACTGGGATTTGAACTCAGTCACGTCAAAGTGCCACAGTGGCGAAATTGTATTTCGCTTTCCTGGTATACAGGAGGTCGTGGGTTCGATCCCGAGCCTGACGCCTGCTGCTGTATATTGGGAGTTTGCACGTTCTTCCCGTGGTCGCATGGATTTTTCTCCAGGTCCTCCGGTTTTTCCCTCCACATTTAGAAACATGAGTTTTGATTATTTGGCTGGCTGCTCCTATAAATTTCCACACGATAAGCCACTTCGTTGAGCTATCATTTGTGGCCAGGTCGCTTCTGTAAAAGAGCTATGTAGCTCGGTGGGCCTTACCTGGTAAAATAAAAAAAATAGTTTATAGTTTTTATAGTGCATGTCTGTGCGTGTGTGGCTTTGAGGTTGTTAATGAAACTAACTCCGCACGTGTGGCAATAACACCATGGGCTTTGCAGGGAAACATGTGTAGTGTACTAATTCAAAAACACTAGTAGGAGGCGTTATCCCTCTTGTTCATTCCGGCTCTCACAGCCATAGGGGATAACTCTATACCGGGTCGGGACAGCCAACATGCTTCCAGACCCACAGCTTGAAGAGGCAAAGACCACGATGACAGCAGAATGACGAGTTCCATTCCCGATGGCAGCCGCCTCGACTGTGAGTCGGAGCTCGCCTTTTATTCTCCCCAGCGTGGCCAGGCTCCGCCCTCCCGCCCTCGACCACGCACCCTTCTGGATCCCCCAGAAGGCTCCGGGCTTGGCCCACGTGTCCAACTGGTAGAGCGAGCTGCTACCCCTAATTCCATTGTCTACCAAAATCCCAGCGCCACGCGCTACAGTGACTCATTCAATGTCACTACACATTATCACAGGTGATGATGTGTTGGGCAAGGGCCCTTTTTCATAGCACATAGAGAGGCCTGCGAGGCAGAGTGAGTGAGAGATGGAGACTGCACTGTACAACAAATAATACCACGTGGCGCTGAAAAAACATTTTAATGAACGTTTCCAGAGGAACCATCTTAAATCGTCATGTTAAAACAGTTACCCATGAGTAGATATCGAGTAACAGAATCCGTGCAGGAAAAAAAATATTTGTATCAATAGTAAAAAATAGCAACAGTTGCTAGCACATTGCAAGTAAGCAGCTCTTGTCCTGTGGATAAACTTGTCCCTGCCATAGGAATGTGGAGTTCCCACCACTGGCCCAGGGCTGTAAACGGAAGGTGAGCACCACCAGTGCTTGGGCGAAGGCAGCCTCAACGGTGTCTTATCTAGATTTCTAAAGCAAATTATTCGGAGGCACTTTACAGCAATTTTAAAAATTGTACGCAAGACGACAGTGGTTTGAGAAAAAAAGAATGGGGTTATTGAGAGAGTGGTGGTGTAGTTTTGGTGACAGTAGCACATGCGGGAGTGGTTAAGGAGGTGTTTGCGGTAGACCTCGTCGTAGCTGGCGGTGGCTGAAAGCTGGGGGTCGGAGATGTGTTGCGGCAACGCATTGGGAAGACAAAGGAGGCTGGCCAGGGGCGTCCGCTCGCCGTGGCTGCCGCGGGCGTCGTGTGAACGTGTGAACGTGTCTGGTGTGCCGCCGGCTGAAAGGGGGCACCGGCGTATCGGTGTCGGGCGCCGGTTTCGGCACGGATGCGCGCGTGGACATGGGAGGCGTCCCTTGCGAAGTTGTCACCGTGACACCAAACCACATCTCCTGCCTCAGCCCCCCGGTGAGCGACGCCTCCAGTACCGCCACACCACGAGCACCACCAGTGCCATCAGTACCAGCACCAGCAGTACCACGAGCACCACCAGTGCCATCAGTACCAGCACCAGCAGTACCACGAGCACCACCAGTGCCATCAGTACCAGCACCAGCAGTACCACGAGCACCACCAGTGCCATCAGTACCAGCAGTACCACGAGCACCACCAGTGCCATCAGTACCAGCACCAGCAGTACCACGAGCACCACCAGTGCCATCAGTACCAGCACCAGCAGTACCACGAGCACCACCAGTGCCATCAGTACCAGCACCAGCAGTACCACGAGCACCACCAGTGCCATCAGTACCAGCACCGGCAGTACCACGAGCACCACCAGTGCCATCAGTACCAGCACCAGCAGTACCACGAGCACCACCAGTGCCATCAGTACCAGCACCAGCAGTACCACGAGCACCACCAGTGCCATCAGTACCAGCACCAGCAGTACCACAAGCACCACCAGTACCAGCATCACCAAAATACAAAGATCCCTCGTTTCGCCTTAACAAACTGTTGGGGCAAGTGCTATTAGCGAGCAGCACCGGTGAAGGCCGGCACCGTGGCACACGAGGGGATGGGTGGCCAGCACCATGTCCAGCCGCCTTTGTGTCTTCAGTGGCGATGTTTACACACTGCACAAAGTACTCATTTGAGGCTGAGTTGAGCTAGGGGAGGCCCAGAACCGATCCAGATCATCGTTGTTGGTGTTGGCCATGAGCGAAAATCGAACTCGGTTCGCTGGGTGCGTAGCGCAGCGTGCTCACCGCTACACAACCGCTACACAAGCATCACCAACAGTATCACCAACACAAGCATTTGCACCACCAACACTTATCACACCGCCAACAGCACTAGCACTACCAATCATGCTCACCCACCATGCCCGTGCAGACGCTATCGCATGGGGCACTGCCCAGTGGCTCAAGAGAACTCAGCTTAAATCCTGGAAACACTGCTCAGCACTGACACTGGTTATTAAACTACTAGCATCTTAACAATCAAGTTTTATGCGATGTACATGTGTTCATGATACAAAACGTGTTTTTTACGTTGGCATTTATTTAAGGGAATAAAGCACCTGTACTAGATTACAAACAATGAGAGCCCAACGTTTGCGCTAAAAGGATCTAAATGTATTTAGTCACCAACCGTTGGCCAGTTCTGCACTGGACTCAGAAAGGCAGAACGTTCCCTACGGCTACACAAACCAGACGCTCAAAGTGCCCTGCGGCACCCTCCGTGGCGTGAACACCACACGCACGTGCGCCTCCCCGCTCATACGCGTGCGTGTGGTGTTTGCGCCATCTAGCACAGCGCGAACACCACACAGCCCGCACTGTCCGCTCGCAGGAGCAGCGGCTTTTGGCTGGCCATTGAACAAAAACGGTCACTGCATCGCGCGCTTTCAGCTGAGCTTCAATGGCCATCTGGAACGCTCTTCCTTCCGATATTAGGACGCTACTGGAGTGATGCGCTTCAAATCATCTCGTTTAAAAACTTAATTTCTTTAGAACTGCGTTTTGCGTGTCTGTTGTCCTTCCCCCGCACCTCCGATTATCACGGTTGGCTGTGTAAGGTGCAAAAGAAGTTCGACATATGTACGTGCTTATGACCTCCCCCCCATGCGGCCGTCTCTCAGGGCTCGCCGGGCGAGGTGAACGTGATGGTACGGAGCGGCGGAGTGGAGGCCGCGTGGACAGGGACGTTCACTTACGTGGGGGCAAGCGGCGCCGCCATCACGGCCGTTTCCCCTTCCGTCAGCGGTGTAGCCGGTACGACACTCGCAAACACGTCCACACAAGCGCATTTATGCGGGTGGAACGTACAGGTTAGAACGTGCGCGTCGTCGTAAAACGCGGGGACACGCGACAGGTGAGCGCAGAGCGGATGGCTTCAGACCGCACGCGCGGAGAAGAATGCTCCGGAGCAGAGGGCATGCGCGCAGCGGAAGGGCCGGTGACGCGCGGTTTGTGCGGACGCACGTGCGCACACCCGCATGTACAATAACAGCAGCAGCAGCTGCCACCGTTCACCACTGAGTGGCGGTGACGTCACCACAGCGTTTGTGTCAGGCTGGGTGCACCTTGAGGCCACGTGTAGCGTCAAACGCTCACTGGCAGGTCGTGAGATAGATCCAGGTGTTAAGGGTGAACTTATTGGGGTGTGACGTAACACACACACAGGTCACAGATCTAACGGGGAGGGGGGCGGGCGCAGAGCCTCTCTCTCACACGCCAGGTGGAATCTCGCTGAATCAGGCTGCTGCATACCTGGCAGGTCAGGTAGTGAAGCATGTCACAGATGCGCAATTTGTAAATTTTGTTACATCTTCATTTCTTGTTGATCCATAGCGAATCGGCTGAGCGTGACAATTCGTCACGCGCTTGAATCCCTGAGAGCTGGCAGTATGGATTAGGCTTCTGAGTGCTGTTGTAGGCGCGTGTCGTTAATCTGTCCATGGCATCGGCGCAACACCTTGCCGCACAGCGCCAGGCCACGGCGTTGTGTGCAGGTTGACTGTGGGCTCTTGGGAAGTGTCGTGCGTGAGGATCGTGGTGCAGTACCGGAGCGGAGACCACGTCAGGTTGTTCCGGCATTACCTGGAGCGTGTGTGCGATGCGTTTGCAATGCGTGCGATGCTGCAGGCCTGTCAATGAACCCCGCTAGGTTGAACTCGCCTGTCGGGAGGAGTGTTTGGTCATCTGATTGGTACGGCGATGCGTGGCACTCGTTTTCCTTCTGTCATTTAATTTCAAAGTAACCGTTATAATTGCCTAGGAGATTTATACCTGGAGTATGGGGGGAGTGGGGACGCAATGGTTGGCGCACTGCGCGCCGAAATCGGTGAACCCGAACTAGATTCTCGGCCGTGGGTATCGTGAGTGGCACGTGATATCCACATCGCTCCTGAGCCTCCATGCGCTGACTTTGCACTTAACTCCCATGGCTGAGACAGTGGGGAGAGGCCTTCATCCCGTAGTTTACTGACAAGTGTGTGGGTAGGACGTCTGATCAGCGTGGAAGAGTAGGCCAAATGCCTCTAGAGGCGTCTTGTGGCAAGCATGCAAACACACATGCTCCGATAAAGTATGCATTGTCTTTGAAGATGATTCGGCCTACACTAGAGACAGCCTTCTCTATGGCCTTGTCTCACCACCAGTCTTAGACCTACAAAGGCAATGGAAGTATCAGAGCATTTACAGCTTGGGTTGAGCAGCTGTATCACGGGCATGTTTGCCACAAGTACGTGTGGTTAATATAGACTTGATTCCTTTCCAAAGAAATCTATTTGGTGTTTAAACATCTTAACAGATGTTTTATTGACAGAGAGGGTGATAGTGCATTGTCTTTGAGCTGTACGAATTTTGGCGTCTTCTGGCCTAGCACCAATTGAGATGAGGCTCAAACGAAAGCCGTCTCTGGTGTGGACCAATCAGTTTCAAGGACAATGCCATATATTATCGGAGTGTGTTTTTTGTTTGCATTTCGACCACAAGTATCGTGATTAATGCACATATGATTCCTTGTAAAAAAAAAGGTTTCAGTTTTGTTACCAGAAAAAAGGGGGAAAACCCCTATTATATTTTGGTACTGGCAAAGGAGGTCTAATGATGAAGCCAAGGGGCTGTTCGCTCGAGTGCCAGACTGCCCGGTGACGGTGGCTACACCCGGTCAGTGCGGCTGCGCTACGACTGCACGCGGGATTACTTGCCGCGCTTGCGTGCGGAGCGGCCGGCAGCAGCGGCAGATCGCATCACGCCCCAGATAATTGTCCGCGATGAACGCACACGGGAGCGAACGTGGGACCCCACGCGTTTTTTTTTCTTTTATGGCCCGCGATGCGGTGCACGCACTGTAGCGCCGCTCATCGCCTCGCAGTGAACGCACCTCGAAGCAAAAACAAAGGTGTCGCCGCGCAGTGCCGTAAATCTCACCGTTCGTCTGTCCCGTGGTGCCACGGCACCCACGTGCCAACCACGGGACTCGGGTGCTGGCGCCGGGGCATTTGTGTAACCACCTCCCCCCTTACCCCCCCCACCCCCTTCGTACCCCCTCCTCTCCACGCACACAGTGGAAATGTCAAGAAACAAAAAAAACGATTCACACGGAAACCTCCTGCGATGTCGCAATATTTTCGGAACTGTTGCCGATCTCCGCCGACTGTGTACGGTCACATCGGTGTAGGTCGCGGGACGTCAGCGAGTAGAGAGCTGAAATGTTGCCCTGTGTGCCGGCACGGAGGTTCTCAACAGCTGACAATTGCGATTCACAGCTGATTTCGGGTTGGGCCGCATAATGATCTGGCCAAAACTTGAGAAGCCCCCACCACTCGGCGCAGTCTATCAGGTTAAATTGTCGCGTGTATAACAGTGCGCCACAAGTGTTATTGATTCAGCTCACCGGTTAGTTGAAGAACGATCCTCACAACCCATGTACGCAATTATATTGGCGGCAAAAAAATTGCATGTTAAGTTAACTAACCGCTATGGGGAGGATATTTTGCTAATTTCTCATTGCTTCAGTCGCTTTTAAGGATTGCATTTTAATTTAACGGTGATCGAGCTGAAACAATAACAAATTGGCAAGCCGTTAAAAGCTTGTACACGTGACAAATAGTTTGCTACAGTACATTGCAATGTATTCGTATGGTTATGGTCGTGCATCTGTCTGTTCGTGAGCATGATTGCAGGGTTGGTGCTGTGCCAGGTGTGTGTGGAGCGCGTGTGCAGAGCGTGTGTGTGGAGCGTGTGCGCTTGTGGTGCGGGTGGAGCGTGTGCGTGCAGATTGTGTGTGCTTGTCGAGTGTGTGTGTGTGCGTGCGTGTCAAGTGTGTGTGCGTGTCGAGTCTGTGTGTGTGTGGCACGTATGCGTGGGTGCCTCCACTAGAGAGAGATCTAGACGGTATTTGGTCTACTCCTCCGCGTTATAATCAGATGTTTTGAAGAGGAGGGCATACCCACACTTCACCCCACCGCACGTGACCTGCCGATAGTCTAAACCGCGGTTGAACCCATGCATACTGCTGGGTGCACAGAGGTAGTGGGGTGGATTTGAAAAACCCGCCACCCTCATCTTTTCGAACCGCCGCTCCGTGAGATCGAGTCGAACCTGCGCGTTTGTCGCAGCGCCGTGACGGTTCGTGTGCGAGTGGAACGCGACGGGAGCGTGCTCGCGTGCCTCCGTACGGCGCTGCCCAGGAGGATCCCTGCTGAACCTGACCGGAGTCGGGCTGGGTGCCGGCAACCGGGGCGGCACGGTGACCGTGGGGGAGGCCGCGTGCCCGGTGCAGCGCTGGACAGAGACCGCCATCGACTGCCTCCTGCCCAGCCTGCCCCCTGCCGTGTACCCCATCCACGTGTCGCTCGGTGCCTGGGGATTTGTGCCCTTCAGGTGAGGGGTGGCTTCCCACGCGTGGATGTGATCGCGTCGTGCACTTGTCTCTCCAGGGAAATCCTCGGCAATTCTGACGGTGCGTTATGCAGGACGGCCCTGCGTTGGGATGTTTGCCCATTGTCTAGTGAGGAGTGTTTTTTGCTTGGGAGGAAACTGAAGTGCCCAGAGAAAACCCATTCCATTTAAAAACCCATTGTGATGCAGTGGTGAGATGTTATCTCCCTCGCTATGTATGCAGGAGGTCGTGGTTTCAATTCCGACCCTGGCGCCTACTGTATATTTGGAGTTTGCGTGTTCTCCCCGTGGTCGCGTGGTTTTTTCCTCCGGCTCCTCCGGTTCTTCCCTCCACATTTAGAATCAACATCACCACGCGTTTCAATTATTTGGCTGCTGTAAATTTCCACGTGATAAGCCACTTCGTTGAGCTATCATTTGTGGCCAGGTCGCTTCTGCAAAAAGAGCGACATAGCTTAATGGGCATTATCTGGTAAAAAAAAAAAATAGTAAAAAAAATGTGTTGATGACGGGGCCGAACGTTCGGTGACGGGGCCGAACGTTCGGAGACGGGGCTGAACGTTTGACGACGGGGTTGGGCATTGTCCCCCCTCAGCCCTGGCGTGAAATCCACCGTGGAGTTTGTGCTGAGGGTCACGGACGTGCAGCCACGGGGTGGCTCACTCTACGGCGGCACGCGCGTGACCATCACGGGCGACGGCTTCAGCTCCAACGCGACAAGCAACAACGTGACCATCGGTAACGCGCGGCAAGCGCGCCTCCTGCTTCTCGGCAGCGGCGCTGCAGACGCACGGACGGCACTTCAGCTGACCGCACACTCCCGCGCGCACAAGACTCTCTCTCTCTCTCGGGTTCTCACCTGGTTGAACTAAATAAACTTCAAAGGTGCTTCTTCCCACATGCAAAATGTGAGGAGAGCAGGATTGGCTAAACACTCAAATGCAACCTGAATTGTTTTTTTTTTGGCGACAAGAGTTCAAATGATAAACATGAGAGGCCAGGAACCTCTCTCTTGAGCCACATGCTGGTGACAGTGCACCGATTTTCCAAGAGTATAACAATGTCGTTTATATAATTACAATTGGGAAAGCAATGTTTTAATTATCATGTGAGTTTATGTTATTATTATTGTTGTTTATCGCTATTCCACTGGTTAATCAGGAGAGCCTGACTATGCCTCATGACTCTTTCTCAGGAGGGTTCTGCCAAGTCTCTGAAGTCGGGGGGTCATGGTTACGATGTATAATTCCAATTGAGAATTGTCGCAAAAGGGTTTCTGGGCTTTATTAAATGCCCTTTTATTTGCAGTAATATTACAATAAAGTTCAACACAATGCAGTGCTGTCAAACACTCTGTGCTGTTGTCCATGGTGCCATGGTGGTGAGATGTTAACTTCCTCGCCTGGTATACAGGAGGTTGTGGGTTCGATCTCAACGCCTGCCGTATATTTCGAGTTTGCGTGTCTCTCTCCCTGTGGTCGCGCTAATTTTTTCTCCGGGACCTCCGGTTCTTTCCTTCACGTTAAGAATCAACATCACCACGCGTTTAGAGTATTTGGCTGCTATCCATTTCCACGTGATGAGCCACTTCATTGGACTATCATTTGTGGCCAGGTCGCTTCTAAAAAAGAGCTATATAGCTCAGTGGGGCTTACTTGGTAAAATAAAAATAGGTTAGTTTTTAGTTTAGTTCATGTTACTCCCAAACGTGCTTTTATTTTGAATTTGCAGTGGTGATTAGTTCATGTTTTTTCGTCGATGTTAATCACAAATGGCATTCGTGAACAGCGTGCAGCGTTTTTATCTGACAGTTCACCGCAGCGGTGTAATGTTTATTATGCTGTGGGTGATTCTAAGACAGATGCAGACTAGGACACCGATACTAACCAATCGGTGGTGCTCCCCTCCGTGCCCGGCCCGGCTGTGCCAGGTGGCGTGCCGTGCGTGGTGCTCAGCTCGTCGTGGAGTCGACTCGAGTGCCTCTCCCTGGGCACCGCCACCACCCACACGGTCACCAACCGGGGCATCCACCGCAGTGCGTTGCACCACCACTGCCACCACCCACATCACCACCACCACCAGCACCACCACCCACACTGTCACCACCACCACCACCCACACGGTCACCAACCGGGGCATCCACCATAGTGCGTTGCACCACCACTGCCACCACCCACACCACCACCACCATCACCACCACCACCCACACCGTGACCAACCAGGGCAGCCACCACAGTGGATAGCACCACTAGCATCCCCACCGCCACCACCATCACCATTGCCCCCAATACCAATACCCGCCATTCGCCACTAAGTGACGGTGACGTCACCACGGCGCGTGTGCCAGGCCAGGTGTACCTTGAGGCCACGTGAAGTGTCAAAGGCTCGCTGACAGGAGGTCACTTGACAGACCCAGGTGCCATGGGTTGGCTGACTGAGATGACTGGCTGATGGACCAGCTCTACCCCCTACTGTGCCAACTTGCTGCATCTTAGCCTCCCGGCACTCCTCTCATTGTTGCGAGTGTCGGTTATCTGCCCTCAGTTGTTTTTGGAGGGTGACTGCCTCCAACTGCTCAGTAGCATCCTTCACGAGTCTCCTCCACAAAGGCTGATCTTGACACCGCTGGAACCAGTCTTCTGAAAGTTAACTCAGCTCCACATCCTCCCATAATGCATCAGTCTGTCTCTTCTCCAGCACATGTCGTGCCTATTTAGCCCCCTCTATGCGGCCAAACAGAAGCTGCTCGGGCATGCAGTGGCTTGGCATACGGGCTACATGACCCAGCCAACGCAGCCTTGCCTGCCAAAAGGAGCTCACTGATGGGAATGTGTACAGATCTTTCAAGGATTTGTGAGCTCCTCACACAATACAGCCTGGTTAAACCCAGGATGGATAATAGGTAGGCCAGCCTAAGTGTTTCTAACCAGTGCAGATGTTCCACGAAAGGGGTCCACGTTTCACAAGCGTAGAGAAGGGAGGGCATGACTGTGGCCGAGAAGACCCTAAGCTTCGTGCGGAGCGACAGACCGAGTAGCTTCCACGCAGAATTATGCAGCCGATGAAAAGATATTGCCGCCCGATGTATTTGGAGTAAAACCTCTGCTGTCAAACTGGAGCTGGTCATAAGCACACTGCCCAGGTATGGGAAACTCTCTCCACAACTGCTCCATCACCAATGGGGATCTGAGGGGGTGGAGTGTTTGATGGCACAAAATACCCAGGCAGGTGCTTCGTTTCGGTGGGACTGATGGTAAGGCCCCACCTCTTAGTGGCACACTCCAGGTTCAGCAGCATCGCCTCCAACTCCTCCTCTGAGTGAGCAGCAATCACCAGTTCATCAGCATACAAAACATGGTTGACCAATAGGGAGCCATCCCTTGACCGCACCCAGACATCGATCAGTCTCCCATTGTATCTGTACCATATGGAAATTTCTCCGATACAGCCATGGAAAGCTTCTCAAACTACGTGGTCAAAGATGATCTAAATAATGTGGGAGCCAGAGAACATCCCTACCACGCCCCAAGGTGAACAGGGAATGGCTCTGACTATACTATTGACCACGTAGCTTTACCCGTGGCTGCCCACCATCGTGAAGGTCCTTAATGATTGTTGGCAGAGAGTCAGGGACTCTGAAAGTATGAAGAAATGCCCACAGCCCTGGCCTGTTGATGGTATCATAGACCTTGACCAGGTAAATAAAGCAGAGATGTAGGTCTTGCTAGAACTCCATACACTTCTGCTGTAGCAGACAGAGAATATGGCATCCACGCAGGACCGCCCTGTTCTGAAACCACATTAGGTCTCCACAAGGCACTCCTCAGCATACCTGACAAGGTGATGTTGAATAATCCTTGCCAGAACCTTTCCCAGTACACTGAGAAGAGAGATGCCCCATTGCCATTACCACCACCACCACCACCAACACAAATTCCAACTAGGTGACACGGAAGCCGAGCATAGTCGATGAATCAGATTAGATTCCTGCTCAATTGAGAGAGCATTGAGGTCGTGCTCATCTGTTTACAGCCTTGAGCCAGTGGTCCATGCAAGGGGATGAGCAGGAATGATGCTCATGGGGCTGCGTCGCCCTCTTATTCTTTTCTACGATGGGTGGGGAGTCGATCAGCAGTGACCGTGTTGTCTCATCGAGGTTGGTGACAAGTGGACGGCTGCATGAGCAGCCTCGTGGTAAATATGTGCAACGTTGCCTGCGAGCGATCGAAGTAGGCAGCGGCATTCCTCCGCGGCTCACTGAGCTGTGCATATCTCACTAAGTTGTTCATAGCTCACTCAGCTGTCCATAGCTCACTAAGTTGTTCATAGCTCACTGAGCTGTCCATAGCTCACTCAGCTGCGCACGGCTGTCTTTGTCGAGTGGACTTTGAGTTGCGCACGCATGCTGTGTGTTGTTGCCATGTGGGCCCCAGGCCTGGGCGAGGGCTACGAGTGGAGCGCCCCCGTGCTGGACGTGTTTGTGGGGGACACGGTGGTGTGGCGATGGTCCTCGCCGCCGTTCCTGCAGGCCGCCGGCTACCGCGTCTACAGCGTGGCCAACGCCTCGACCTCGCAGCCCGATGGGACCTTCGCCAGCCCCGTCGCGGCGTCCCCGGCGGGTAACCCGCCGCTCCCACCGCCCCTCCCGCTTTCCTGCCATTGTGATGCCGCCTTAAAATATCATCCCGGCGGAAACTCGACGATGACGCTTCCCTGCTGTTCACGTGGCCGCCCCAAAACATTCGGCAAAGAGATCCTCCGCACCGTGTGCACGAGTTAGATTCTTTCCATTTAAAATCAAAATTGATTTCATATTGCACTCTGAGTCTGAATGCACACACGTCAAGCAACGAATTTGTAGATTTCACACAATCAAAATTATAAATGTGGTAAAAGGCATGCCTCAATGAGTAATGCACATCCGTAGTGCATGAAAATATCAAATCAAATAATGCTGGGTCCTCTATTATAACGCTCTAGGCTTTTTTGATAATACACCTCTTAAATTGGCCCAGAGTTTCCTGCCACCTGATGCACTTCCTCGTGAGCAGATCTAGACCCACACTTGTTGGGCATGAATTACTATTATTGGGTTTACACACAGCGCGCATCACCCCCTACTGGCAGACTAAATGCCCGTTTTCAGTCGCCTTGTGCCCACGGATGCAGCTGCTACTGGGTGTGCCCTTTGAAATATTTGAGATAAGATGCAATGTATATGCTCTGAGATGCTAACATAGAAGGGCGCTGAATCAGAAAAAAATGTTCGTGCTGATGAATGGGAATCGGTGATCAGCTGTGATTGTGGATGTCACGTTAGTTTCTCGGCTGCATGTAATTTGAATACGTAGCTTGACATGTTGGCCGATTTGACATCATTGCGTTAATTGAGTGGGGTGGAATGTTCCATGCTGAGTCGTGGTACAAAGCAAAAGTGGGACACATTACACAAAAATATATTTTTTACAGGAATATAATTAATTTAAAATACAGCTTAAGCATGACTAAGCGTATTTAAATAAGTGATGCAGTTTCCATCACTGTACCGCGTGTCGATTTTTTTGTAAAATCTGCAAGCATAACTAAGCGTATTTAAATAAGTGATGCAGTTTCCATCACTGACCCGCCTGTCGATATTTTTGTAAAATCTTCAATCACTGAATCAAGAATCAATTACATGCACCCGTTTTTTCTCAACACAGCTTATCGCTTACATGAGCAGTCGGAGAGCGTTATGGCATTGAGGTTTTGTTCTGGATGTGGTAGTGGTGGTGTATGGAATGGCGTGAGGGTGTGTGCATGTGTGTGTGCGTGTGTGTGTGTGCGGTTAGCACGCTGCGCTTTGAACCCAACGGCCCGAGTTCAATTCCCGCTCATGGCTAACACCATTGACGATTATCTGAATCGGTCCTGGGCCTCCCCGAGGTCGACTCAACCTCAAATGAGTACCTGGCGCGGTGTATAAACATTACAACTGGGGAGACAAAGGTGGCCAGGCGTAGTGTTGGCCACCCAACCCCTCGCGTGCCTTGCCGGCCTTCATAGGTGTTCTCGAACAGCACTTGCCCCAACAGTCTATTAAGCCTATATGGGGGATCTTTGCCTGAGCGCTTGTGTGTGCACGTGCATTGCCGGCACGCAGGCTCCTTCTCGTACACGTTCTCGCGCGAGGGCCGCTACTTCTACACGAGCGGCGCCGTGAATTCCAAGCAGCTGGAGCTGCGCGGGGCGGTGAGCGTGCGGCGCGCGCCTGCCCGCACCGGGGTGCTGGCCCTCTCGCTGGCCGGGATCCCCGCCCAGAGCCGGCCAGGTCAGCGCCCGCTTGGCCTCGCGTGGCTCGGCTCGTCGTCGCGCGCGCTTGGGGGGGGGGGGGGGCACGTTCTCTCGCTCGCAGTTTGGCTCCGGCTCAGCTCGTGGAGATCCGGAGTGTGGCTCGGACAGTGGCTCAGAGCCGGGGGGGGGTGAAGTTAACTGTGGCTGTGTGCTGGCTCACTTGAACCAGGACTAAGCCGTGACTAAGAAGACGGTCCTCAATGATTCCGGTCACCCCCTGCGTGGCCGGCGGTGACACAGGGACGTGACCTAGACAAGTCCGGCATATGCCCTCTGCTGCATGACAGTCAAACTGTGTCACCACATGAGGACCACATGCTGTCTTAGCCGCGCTGCACGACCTGTGCTCAGTTGGGTTTTCACACTGGTTGTACGGAATGGAGTTAGAACTCGACGCTTGAGATTGCGGGATCATGGGATTGTGGGATCGCCGAGCTCCAGCTTCATGGTGGAGGTGAGGAGACTTTGGCATGGCTGCGCATTACAAATGACAGTTCCACGACACGCTTGTCATCTGCGAGCGTATTTATGTTCGGGTAGATTCGTCGGAACCACTGTGGTGCTGTGAAAAGCTGTAGGCTCGCTCGTTGTCGTGCAAGCGTGCGGGCGTGCATTTTGTCCTCAGCGTCGGCCTCCCGTGTGTCCCGGAGAGAGGCGCCGTCCCCCTGCGCGGTCACGAGCAAAGCCGGCGGTGACTGCGGCGCCAATTCCCTGGAGCCCGACTCGTCCCTCGCCGGCTTCTCCTTCAGCTACGACGAGTGCTTTTCCCCGACCGTCACCGACATTTCCCCCCAGTCGGGGACCATCGACACGCAGCTCCGCATCGTGGGCACCGGATTTGCAGCCGTGCCCTGTGCCAATGAGGTAATCCGCTCCCCCGCGTCGAGAAGCGTCGACGATAAAGTCGAGGCAAAGCGTATCCGTGTCGCGAGCGAGCTCCGTCATCATGTTCGTCTCCTCCGGTGGTGGCCATAAGCCGGCGCTGGAAAATACCCGTTCCCATGGCAGAGGGGCCAGTCTCTCCATTTCATAACCAATTTTGACTACCCCTCAAGTGGTACAAATTTTTTGCCAGCCCTGGAGGGATGATTAACTGAATTCACTCCAGTGCGGGAATTTTTAAGCGCCTCAATACCCGCACCCACTGATGAAACGTATCTCTGGAATCCTCGGCCAGTTCTAATGAAATTTGAAGTGTGAATGTATTTTTTGTTTTATATTAAATGCAATTAAATTCCTATCTACATCAACGACACCAAACTTTCTTTGTTGGAGGTGGTCCCTGGCCAGTGAAGTCAACGACAGGTGTGTGCGGGGCCGGCGGTTTAGAGATAGCCACTGCCTCAACCAGTGACTATCTCTGCTCTGTTTAAATTTTTGTCTGACACAACTCCGCCCGGTTGTTTTGGATTTGAGCGATCCGTTATTGCTGCAAACCCATGGCAATGTGGGCCACGCTGTAGGGGTGCTCCGGTGACAATATGTTAACTACCTCGCCTAGTATACAGTAACGTGAGATCGTGGGTTAAATACTGACCCTGATGACTGTATATTTGGAGTTTGCATGTCTCACACCCCGTGGTCACGTGGATTTTTTCTGGGTCCTCTGGTGTTTCCCTCCACATTTAGAAACATGCGTTTAGAAAATATGGCTGCGATAAAATCCGATGTGATAAGCCACTTCATTGGGCTATCATTCGTGGCCAGGTCGCTTCTGAAAAGGAGCTATACAGTAGAGGTCAGTGGGCCTTACCTGGTAAAATAAAATTAGTTTCTGTTTGGTTCTTTCGGTAAAGTCACGTCAAAAGAAAGTAAATTAAATAATAGAATACGACATTTCGATTGCAACACAAGCAACCATCATCAGGTAGAACTACATTTGAGAGAGAGACAAAACACAGACACGGAGACAAACAGACAGACACACAAGCAGAGAGAGACAACACAGAGACACAGAGACAGAAACACACGTGTCTATGTTGTGTGTCTCTGTGTTGTGTTTTGTTTCTCTCTCAAATTTAGTTCTACCTGATGACGATCGTTTGTGTTGCAATCAAAACATCGTATTCTATTATTTAATTTATTTTCTTTCTACGTGACTTTACCGAAAGAACCAAAGAGTAATTCCTGCAGTCACGAAAGCTTCAAATCAAGTAAAAAAAAAATGTTTTGCGTGGCCATCCGTGTGGCATGAGCGTGAGCCGCCGGCGTTACTTTCTGCCACACAGGTCACGGTGGGTGGGTTCCCGTGCGAGGTGGACAAGAGCTCCGACAACGAAATCCTGTGTCGATTGAACCCTCGCGACACCATGAATGTGGGGACCGCCCTACCGCTCTCCCTCATCGTAAACAACCTGGGCGCCGCCGTCGTCAAGACGCGCACCGAGATGAGCCGCCGCTTCGCGCTGCTGCCCCTGCTGCTCTCCGTGAGTCCCGGCGCCGGCTCGCTGGCGGGCCGCACGCGCCTCACCCTCGAGGGCTCCGGCTTCGGCGCGACGCCGGGCGACGCACTGGTGCTGGTGGGTGGGCGGCCCTGCGCGGTGGTGTCCGTCAACTACACCCGCGTGGAGTGCGACACGGCACCCTCGTCCGTCGAGCTCGCGGTCGAGGTCGGCCTGACGGTGCGCGGGTGGCCGGCCGCCTGCAGAGGAAGATGCAACTTCAGCTACTCGGCCGAGGCCACCCCCACGCTGAGCGCCGTGTCTCCCGCGGAGGTGACGGCCGCGCGCACGCTCCTGACTCTCGACGGAAGTCGGTTCGGCGCCGACCCGAGCGCCATCCGCGTCTTTATCGGCGGCGGCGGCGGCGGCGGCGACGGCGGCGACTGCGTTCCCGTGAATGTCACGGACAGGCAGATCGTGTGCCAGTCGGGCTCCGTGCGGGCCGGATCCCACCCCGTGGACGTGCAGGTGTGGAGCCGCGGCAGGGCACGGAGCACGGTGACGGTCCACAGCTTGCCTGCGGCCGCCCTGTCTCCCACGTCGGGCAGCGTGAACGGGGGCACCGCGCTGAACCTCGTGGGGAACGGGTTCGCTCCGGGGAACACCACGGTGTCCATAGGTGGCGCCCGCTGTGAGATTCTGACATCGACCCCCGAGCGCGTCACGTGCCGAACGCCAGCACGGGCGGCCGGCCTGGCCCGTGTGGTGGTGCGGGCTGCGGGAGTTCCCTTCCCCATGCTGAAGTTCAACTACTCGGCTGCCAACACGCCTGTCATCACGTCCATCGCCCCAGCCACCGGTGTGTTCGTCACGCTGGCTCGCCGTTGTCAGAGTTGTTTCCTGCTCAAATGAGCATTGAGGCGTTGATGCCCATCTCCCATTTACAGCCCTGAGCCTTTGGTGGAAATAACACATTCCTATGACAGGGGTGAATCTGTCCTAAGGATACTGTTAAGCAGTCGTGAGATGCTAATTCATCTCATGAGGCAGTAAATAATTGCTCTGAAGCACTCAGTAATTGTCATCAAGGATGATTGCAATGTGCTTTTCGAGAGAGAGCGCAGGAAGTTACAACGGACAGTGGATAGGGACCATTTGGTTTTATTAAAGGAAGCACAGATTCCACCTGACTTCCCTTAAGTTGTGAAGTATGGTCGAATAACCCCCAGGGCCTACACGGCATGGGGAGGCCCTCGTCCAGCAGTGGATTGACAAACGGCCTGTACCTGTAGCAGCACTGACTTGTTTACTATGATAATACTCCGTAATCATGCCGACCTAGCAGCAGCAGTCGGTGTAGAAGATTAATGCTCTTTGCCACTCCCGGACAGTTACAGGCATTTGACCTTGTACACCGTGTGACGGACTCGATGACAAGGGTGGTCGCCGCTAGGTTATTCAGCCACCTTAACTCAATGGCGACCGATCGCGCACGGCGTTGGCTCGCTCCAATTGACGATGTTGGCAATGCTGGCGTGGATCTGGCTCGGAGCTTGACTGCATTTTTCTCAACAAGGAACGGCCGGCCGGCTGGTGACCATCGCCGGCGCTGGGTTCGGCTCGGACGCGGGGACCGTAACTGTGCTAATCGGCAGCGCCGCCTGCGCGGTGGAGACTGTCGCCCCGTCCCGGGTGACGTGCCGAGCGGGCGAGCACCCCGGCGGGACCTACGGCGTCTTCCTGCAGCGCTCGCCCAACGGCGCGGCGAGCAGCAGCGCCACCTTCCACTACCAGCAATTCCTGACGGATGTGTCGCCAAGCGAAGGTACGCCGGGCCGCCAAGAGGCACACCACCACCCACCCACCCCCGCACGCCGCGCGTGTTCCTTGCGCCGCCAAATATGCGGGGGCCCGCGTTGTTATTTCGTTGCTGTATAAATAATAATAATAATGACGGCAATTAAATTTAATTCTGATTTGTTACAGAATGATCTAATGCCACCTTTCTGACTTTTTCTCTGCTCAAATTACTCGTCCGGTCTCCGTCACGTCTCACCCTAGCTATCTCAACAAGTCCCAAGTATCTCTCTGCTCAAGTTACACGGGGAGTTGCCACCTATAATGCAGTGGTGACATTTACAAATGTCTATGGGAGAGACCAGTATTTTCATATCTCGGAACAACTGTTGACCTCAAACAAAGTGGTACCAAACGTATCAATCCTGGAGTGACGATGGGTTGGTCAACCCCTACACAGGAACTTAACTAGCAATATGCCAATTGTCAGGTGCAAACACCACTCAGCCGTAGTAGAAGTTTTTTAGGTGAGATCACGTAAATATAAATGTGTCGTTAAACCCGCCACCACCCACCACAGCTGGTTTATCAGGTAAACAAAACGTGCCAATTAGTGGCTAGTTTAGCACACCGGTGTGTTGGAGAGAAAACCCACATATATGAAGTTCAATTGTAGAATGTTTTATTTTTTTACGTAGATGATCAGTGCTGGGTGATTATCCCACTTTGAGATGTTCAAGATGAGCCTTAACTGAAGTAGCTGACTCAACTAAGTGAATTGCTGGTTGCAGGGATACGATGAGAGTTCATGTGAAGCTGTCACACTATTTAACTATTAAACAAAACTTTTATTTTTATTTTACCAGACAAGGCTCACTGAGCTATGTAGCTTTTTTTTCAGAAGCAACCTGGCCACAAATTATAGCCCAGCGAAGTGGTTTATCATGTGGAAACTTATAGCAGCAACCAAATACTCTAAACACACGTTGATTCTAAATGGGTCGTAGAACCTGGAGAAAAATCCACGTGACTATGGGGAGAACATACAAACTCCAAATATACAACAGGCATCGGGGTCGGGATCGAACCCACGACATCCTGTACACCAGGCAAGGTAATTAACATCTCACCACCATGGCGGGAAATACACGAGACGCAGCTATTGTCTGCTGATGATATTGGGGGGAGGGATGGAACTGCCTCCCATGGGCCAGGTCGGTTTTTCATTTCACGTCTACGTGAGGCTGAGTGGTGTCTCGGTGTGCTCCCGTGCTCTCCCACCGCAATCCACTCAACTGTGCCAGGCAGCTTCGGGGGACAGCAGAAGATGAACGTGAGTGGCTCGGGCTATGACCCGGCGAAGTCGCGCGTGCTGGTGTGCGGCCGGGAGTGCCCGGTGCAGCGTGACGTCAGCACCAGCACCAGCCTCTACTGTCTCGTCCCGCCCAACAACGGTAGCGGGCGCGCGGAGAGGGCCGGATGGCGACGGTCACCGCGCACGCAGTGACCAGAACCCACCCACCGCCACCGCCCACGCAGGGTGCACCCACCGCCGCACACGCAGTGACCAGAACCCGTAGGCACCACCGCCACCGCCACCGCCACGCAGGGTGCACCCACCACCGCACATAGCTGGAACCGCGGAGGTGTCTCGTGTTCACTCGAGCGACGGAATAGCCCCTTGCGTTAAATGCAACTGTCATGTTATATTCAGGTGTTATTGGCCAATTCATGAGTGTTTACATGTGGGAGGAAACTGGAGCTCCTAGAGAAAACACACGCGCGTGAGGGGAAAACAATATCTATTCCGTGCAAACAGAACAGGTGGAGGCCACATTTTTTGCTGCGCCATATTCTCCTGGGGAGTCAGGGTACGGCTCCTTGATGACCACCAACCCTCACTGCCTCCACAGTGCTCGATTACAGCATGCACAGCCACCACTGCCCAGATAGAAAATAAAATAAATGGAGTCCCTCTCATGTGGCTGGCTGGTGCATCTCAGTCAGTCCACCCATGGTACTCGGGTCTCTATTCCGTGATCTCCTGCCAGCGGGCCTTCGACACTTGACGCGATCTCAAAGTTGCACCTAGCATGGCACAAGCACCGTTGTGACGTCACCGCCACTTGTTGGCGAACAGCGGTTGTTGTTGTTGTTGGCCAGGCACAGACGCGGAGGAGTCGTGCACCGTACGCGTGGAGACCGGAGCCGATGGAGTCGAGCTGCCGGGCGCCTTCAGCTACCGGCGCCGATTGACCCCCGTGATATCGGGGGTGAGCCCGGCACGGGGTGGCACTGCAGGCGGCACGAGGCTCACCATTGCGGGCGCCCGCTTCAGGTAGCCCCCTGCTGCCCTTGCTCTCACCCCTCGAACGCCGTTTGCTACTGCCTGGGCAGCTGCTGGATGACGACAAATAGAGACGGATGTCTGATCTTATACTGATATATATAGCGCCTTCTGTCCAAGGAGCTTTACAGTGATCATGAAATTGTGCATTAGATTATGGTGGTTGAAATAAAGAGCGGGGTTATTAATGTGGTGGCGTAGTTATGGTGGTAGTTAGGAGGATAAGTAGGAGTGGTTAAGAAGGGGTTGGGGTAAGGGTAGTGATATGGGTTGGGGTAGTGGTAGGGAAAGGTCTAGTGATAGGGGTAGGAGTAGTGATAGGTGTAGGGGTAGTGACAAGGGTTGGGGTCGGCCTGGTCATACCTAGGGTGCGGAGACAGGGAGTAGCAGTAGCATGATGGGTTAAATGAGAAGAGATGGAGGTTGTTTATGGGAGGAATGGAATCTGGTTAGAGTGAAGATGATTGCTTTATGTGGGAGTTTGCGGCAGTGAAGGGGAGCAAGGAGGGAAGAGGACCGAGAGCATGACGGGACGAGGCACGGAGAGGGACAGTAGAGACTGGGAGTGTAGAGGATGGGATGGGGCAAGACCATGGAGGGCTTTATAGACTAGAGTGAGATGTTTAAACAGACAGCGATAGTGCCAGTGGAGTTGGGACAGTAGAGCAAGTGTGGGAATTGTGGGGAATTGATTCCTGCAGTCACGAAAGCTTCAAATCAAGATTGAACCACCTCTACGGGGAGGGTTTACACACATTTGTTACCAACTTTGGTTAGGCACTGCCTTACCAACACTTACTTCACCTGGAATGGTATATTCTACAAACAAAATGAAGATACTCCATGAGTTCCCCCTTATCACCAGTGATGCGAATGTTTTCATGGAGAAATTTGAAACAGATGCCATCCAGACATCCACCCTACATCCTTCCTTGTGGAAGAGATACGTAGTCATTTGTCCACATGGCCTGCCAGCATTGAACCAATTTCTCAACCACATCAATTCCATACACCCATCCATCAAATTATTTCTACCTACGTGACTTTACCGAAAGAACCAAAGAGTACGGATTCCTGCAGTCACGAAAGCTTCAAATCAAAATTGTGGGGAATGTGAAAAAAATATCCGGGCTAAGGCATATTGTATCTGTTGGAGAGGAGTGAAGGTGTAGGCAGACAGGATATAGAGGGAGACATGGAAGGAGTCACACGCCCAGAGACATATGCAAAGAAACCTGGAGAAAGAAAAATGCAAATAGACACAAATAGAAACACAGAGACACACGAACAGATGCAACGAGATACAAAGACAGATCCATGGAGAGCCACACACCATGCCAGCGTGAATGGTGCTTAGTCCCTTAAAAACACACCAACAGAACGTGGCATGTGGCCACAGTACAGTACTCGTTTCATCACAATGTCGTAATAACAATTATTATTATTAAATCTTACGTCTTTTAGAATGTGTCTGCTACTCAAACGCTACTGTTAGGTAACTATTGTTATGCCTATTTAGTAACTGCTCATGATAAACTATATTTGTTATATTATCCTCATCAGGCGCCCCCCCTGCCCCACCACCATGGTGTGAAGTGAAGTCCCCGAGTGCTCTCCACTGTCTCTGTAGCCTCTCTCTCTCTCTGTACTACAAAGAAGAAGGACATTGCCCAACAAATCACCGATTTTAAATGTTCCCTTCGAATTCTGCAGAGTTATCGCCGAATGTGCCGTGTGTGTTTTTTAAATAATAATAATTGAATTCAGGCCTTTATCAATCCACTGCTGGATGATAGCGCCCCCCTCTCCCGCACCGCATCCAAGTCAATCATAGAGGTCGTTTGACCATAGTTCACCGTGCTGGTGAGTGGTGGGTTAGTGAGGGGGGCACGCAGGAGGATCTCTTCAGATATCGCTCGCCACTGACGTTCGTCGGGGCTGGGAATTCACGTCGCTGGGTTCATCAGTGCAGCGCGTTAACCTCTGCACTGCTAACAATGAACACGCTTTAAAACGCGCGTACGTAACGAATCCAACACATTGTTCCGTTGAGAACTCAGAGGCCTCATAATATCATCACCATCCATGATCAATTCACCGAGAGAGATAAAGGGCCCCCCAAGCTACCGGCACATCTGCTGTCCCCGACGGTCTGTTCAGGAAATATTGGCGACGTTTGTCTTTTGTGTCACACAGTGCGGGCGGAGAGATCGGCGTGAGTGTCGGTGGCACCGCGTGCATCGTGCGGTCCGTCTCCGACTCGGAGGTCGTGTGCATGACAGAGGCACACTCGCCCTCCCAGCTGGCGACCGTGCGCGTGCACAGCAGCTCCGGAGATGCCCTGCCTGTGAGTACTGTGAATGTTCGAGGTGACAATGGCGACGGCGTTGCGACACGTGGCGTCGTTCACACGCGTTCGAATCTCAAAACGCCAAATGTCGCGAGCCGCATTCGGTGAACACAACGCGAACACCATCAAGGGTATGGAGGTGAACATCACGTTAATGAGGCAGGGTGCGCTCGATGCAGAAAGTTTTGTATGTTTCATTGTGGATAATGTGCTGCTTTAGCGCTTTGGTATTTGCCTATTAGGCTACAATATACCCACCCCTACTGGACATCTGTGAAAAAGAGCTTTTTTAGCTCATCGGATTCCTCCAGTATGAATAAATATTCTGATATAGCACATTGTCGGTTGTAACCCATACCATTTTGAAATAAGCACCGCTTCTTAGTATGTGTGTGTATTGCTTTACACCGTTCTCCTGCCCTGCACTTGTGAACCCTTTTGGAAAAATATTTCATTCTTTACGTTATTTTGTTCAAATGTTTTTTTTCTATCCCGGGTCTCTTTTGAAAAAAATGAATTATAGTTGAAATGGACTCATTAACAAATTTCACGAGTGAATAAACGCTGGTTGTGGGGGTGACCTCTACCAGATTATAACATCATCCCATTCAATCTTGAATGAAAAACGGCACTGGGTTGTGAGTGTCCGGTGGTGTGCAGTATTGACAACATTCAGAGCCTTTACACTCACTATTCCCAATGCGCAGCCTGTACGTATTTCAAAGCAACCGTTTAGAGCATCTGCATTAAACGAATATATCAATGTGCTATCGTGCCCAGATGGCATTACAACCTTAAGAGTGGCGGCTAGGGTCACCACCTGATCAGGTTTGACCCGGGCAGGAATTGGCACCTGAACGTATTGGCGGTACACCAGTGGTGCGTGGTATATAATTAAAAAAAGGCAACATTTTTTGCTATGTTTATTTTCCCGGGCAGAAAATCTTGCGAGGTGGTGGTGGTGCGTCAAAATCAGTTCCCTTGATGTCGAAGCAGTGGGAAGATGAATGTCACTTCAAATTGAGATTTTAGACTCTTTTTTACGAGGACCGGTGTGTTATACTGCACCGGTGGACCGCCAATACGTCCATCCGTTGTTTGGTTGGCAGGATTTGATTGGTGACGAGAGATCCGGCACCGGTATTGCCGCGTTATACTTTTTACGATGATAGTCTGCAGCGCAGCATTGTTTAACAGACCTCGGCCGACTCAGCAAAACGCACCCCGGTTTAGCGGCGGTCCCCGATGGGTTCTCGCCCCGACCACGTCCGCGTGCCGTGCGCAGGAGGGCCCGGCGGAGTTCCTCTATGTGGACGTTTGGTCGTCGCGGTTCACGTGGGGCGGCGACTCCCCGCCGGAGGAGGGCTCCTTCGCCGTCATCACGGCCAACCAGACGGTGCTGCTCGACCAGAGTACGCCCGTGCTCAAGATGCTGCTCATACAAGGTGCATGAGCGGCATAAGGTCGCGCTCATTACACACGCAATAGTGCTCGCCATAAATGAACCACGGCACCTCGCTGATCTCGTCAAAGGATGTAAACCATCACGTGAACTCCGGTCATCCTCGCAGCAGCGGCTTTTGGCTGGCCATCAAACAAAGACGGTCACTTCATCGCGCGCTTTCAGATGCGCTTCTGCGGCCATCTGGAACGCTCTTCCTTCCGATATTAGGAAGCCACTGGAGCTATGCACTTTTACATCATCTAGATTGAGCACCTATTTCTTTAGAACGGCTTTTTGTGTTTAGTTTGTTTTCCTTCCCCCCGCACCTCCGATTCGCATGGTTGGCTACGTACGGTGCGAAAGAAGTTCAACGTACAAGGTGTTCATGAGGGGGTGGCGGTGGCGGCGTCTGAGCCCATATTCTTTCTTGTACAGCAATGTGGCTTGTTGGTGATCTCCCACTCGCTCTTAGTTTCATTAACGAGATTGACGTTTGACCATACCTCACCGAGCTGGTCAGTGAAGGTGGTGGGGTGGTGCCGAAGAACAATGGATCTCGCTGGCGCTGCCTACTAGTGCCCACAACGCTTGTCTTTTGCGTGTCCTGGTTACCTACCCAAGCACCTCAACCCTGCTTAGCTTCTGACATTTGACAAGATCGGGCGCATTCTCGGTGAATTGGTCACATGCATATGAGATATGAATTCCCACCACAGCAACGTGTATATATTATCCAGACCCCTGCCACAGCGAGGTGGAATTTTCATCAAAGTTTTAAACCAAAAACTAAACTATAAACATTTTTTTTTATTTTACCAGATAAAGCACACTGAGCTACATAGCTCTTTTTCAAAGTGACATGGCCACAAATTATAGCTCAACGAGGTGGCTTATCACGTGGATATTTATAGCAGCCAAATACTCTAAACGTATGTTTCAAAATGTGGAGGGAAAAACCGGAGGACCCAGAGAAAAAATCCACGTGACCATGTGGAGAAGATGCAAATTCCAAATATAGAACAGGCGTCAGGGTCAGGCGAGGGTTAACATCTCGCCACCACGGCGCCAGTGGAGATGAACACTTGCCCATTTTCAGTTGAGCATGGAGACATCGACTAAATGCCACCGTAGTATGCATTGTGCACGTATACATTTGATGTGTGCAGTTTGTGTATCTATTACACACCGATGCCCTGCCCATGACGCTGTGTACCCCACGCGTGTGGTTCTGATGGCAGGAGGGCGTCTCGTGTTTGAGGAGAAGGACCTGGAGCTGCAAGCTGAGAACATTCTCATCACAGATGGAGGGGCCTTACAGGTTCACAAAATGCACTCTCGTTTCTAGCTCAGTGCCAACAAGGTGGCAGTTCACCAACACTGGTTGAAACAAGCTTGGCTCTGCTGATGAGACACTGCATTTCTAAACCGTTCCACGAGCTTGGTTGCATTTTACTCGGTGTCGGCCGTTGAGGTCGTGACGGGTTTATTTTTTCGTTCCTTTTGCTGCTCATAGCCTCCTGTACCGTTCCCGTTCCGCTGTAATGTGCACTGAGGTCCACTGTACTGAGGGCGGTATTCGCACGTAAAATAAAGATGGATTGTTTGTTCAATGAATGCACTCCCACAAAGGCAATATGACCGATGGGATGTGTAAAAAGTGTATTTGTTATTTTCTGTGTAGTACGACAACTATGTGAAGGAGTCATATTTACGGATTATTTATTTTAAGGTTTATTTTCCTCAAATGTATCACATCGGTTTTGCTTTTCACATACAAGGGACTGTCATTCATAAGTTAGAGTAATGAGTTCTCACAGACTAAATTGCTGAGTAATTTTAAATTACACACCATGATACGGTATATTTTAAAAACATAGGAAGCGGAGCACTGCAGTACTCGGTCAGACAGAAAAGACAGACGAACAGAATCTTGATTAAGGGTGGAGGAATCAGATGAATTGAGAAGCTCGCGAACGTGCGGGTCGGCGAAGCAGCCCTGTGTTGGTTTCTCCGCCCTTACAGGTGGGCACCGAGGAGGCCCCGTTCCAGCACAAGGCCATCATAACCCTGCACGGACACATCCGCTCGCCCGAGCTGCCCATGTACGGGGCGAAAACCCTCGGGGTGCGCCACGGCGTCCTCGACCTGCACGGTGGGCACACGCACAGCCGTGTCGATCCCCCGGAGCCCCACTTGCGTAGGCCGGCCCTCGTAAAAGGCACTCGCTAATGACGCTTGCCACGACAGCTCGTAAACTAAACTGTTTTTTTTTATTTTACCAGGTAAGGCCCACGGAGGGGTAGTGGAGCAGTTAGCGTGTTCGATTCCCGCTTGCAGCCAACACCAGTGACAATTATCTGAACTCGTCCTGGGCCTTCCTTAGGTGGACTCAGCCTCAAATGAGTACCTGATGTGGGGTGTAAAGATCCCCTCTGGGGAGACAAAGGCAGTCAGGCATGGTGTTGGCCACCCACTCCCTCGTGTACCGTGCCGGCCATCGCAGGTGCTCGCTAACAGCACTCGCCTCAACAGTCTGTTAAGGCTATACAGGGGATCTTTGTCTTTGTTGGGGAGTGCAGGTCGTCCTGTGCCGGTGCCGTGGACGCGCCTGGCCGAGACGGCGGAGGCAGGGAGCACGACGCTGCGTCTGCAGGTGGCGGTCACGTGGGCGCCCGGAGACTCCATCGTCATAGCAACGACCGGCGGCAGGTCACTACTACAGAGGGTTTCTCCTACACAGGGGAATTCTAATGCAGACGAATAATGGAGAGTGTATCCCATTTTTCGTATGAAAGAGATGTCTCGTACTTACCTTTGGGTTTGCTTTTTGACAGCACCACCACTGGCTCAGACTGTGATAGAAGATTGTGTAAAGTGGAAATATTTAGAGCAAAGCTGCTTTGGGGAACCGAATTAAGCCACGACGTTGGCTTTTACATTTCAATGTATAATACAATTGAATGTGAAAAAGGTGTCTGGATGTGGTTTAAACATGAAGTTTGAGTCAAATAGCAGCGGTAATGTAAAATGAAATGCCCTTTTGGAAATTATCTATGGATTTGTTGTAAATGTTGTCTCTTGACTGGAAATGCCAGGATATTAACGTTGATCATCCTGCCCAATATATGCAATATGGATGTCTATAAAAGCAGCATGTGCCCCATAAGTGATTTAAAATGTACATTTGCATCTCTTCTATTAACGTCACACGACAAAATATTGTTGCCAATATTATCACCGTCATCATTAGCCGTGATCAATGCACTGCTGGTGGAAGGCCTCTGCAGGTCGTCGCCAGCTTACACTTATTTTTGTTATTTTATTGTTTCCCTTCTACGTGACTTTACCGAAAGAACCAAGAATATAGCTTACACGGTCTCGCGATGGAGCGTTGAACCCGCAACGAGCACGTTCCCCTTCGCTCGGCTGCCACTCTGGCGTGGCTCTCGACCCCACCAGCGACATGTCCTGTCCAGGCCCCGCGTACTTTCTTCACAGTAAAAAAAAGTTTGGCAATTCTTGGTGCCGGTTCTGGTTGCCTTGTATGTACCGTGTGTTTGAACTTCCTTTGCACCGTACGTAGCCAACCGTGCTAGTCGAAGCTGCAGGGGAAGGACAACAAACTAAACACACAAAAAGCAGTTTAACAAAAATGGGTTTGCAATCTACGGTAGTTTTAAAAGTGCATGTCTCCGGTGGCTTCCTAACATTGGAAAGAAGAGTTTTAGAGACGGCCGTGGAAAGCGAATCTGAAAGTGCGCGACACCGTGATGCATCTGAAAGCATGTTGCAGCGATGCAGCCTTTCACCTTGTCTGTCATTTTCCGCGCCTCCGTTAGAAAACTTACACGCGTTACAAATTGTAAAGTGTCGTGGGATGCTGCTTGCATGAGTTTCTCCATGTTTGACGCCGTGTGAGAATTACACTTCTAAGCAGGAACTCCTTTCCATCTGGTCTATTCAAAGCTTTAGAACATACGTGGCACTCGCCTTGTGTAATTACCACAGGAGATGCCCATGAGCGACACTATGAGCTCATGCAAATGAACCATGTCAAATCGTATCTCCGCTTGCCATCCCCTCTGTGCTCTCATTTGCTAACTCCAGGAGGCTGCTCAGCGTGCCTTGACAGCGATGTCTCGCGTAAATACATGTAAACGATGTGGTTTGAAAACGGTCATTATAACACAATGGTCACAACAGAAATAATTTCAGGCATGGGGATATAAATTCAGTAGAAGCACATGAAGAGAGTACAATACTGGAGTCACTGAGCCTCTCAACTGCATGTAAATTTAATTCCAACCACAGCTGAGTTTGAAGAACAATTAATGATGAGGCTCTGACGAACACCTATGTAAATGTGTTGGGTTAGTCTGTGTCAGTTTTAATGTTTTCTAGCCGCTTCAAGCCAATTTGTCTAATATAGTCACTTTCCTTCCCTTCTTACATTTCTTGCATGTTTAAATTGTTAAAACGCAGTTCACCTTCTTAGCCTTATTCACAATTGCATGGATTGAGGATTGTAATATAGATTCGGTGAATGTAAATGTTTTTCAAATATTCTTTGTGTTTAAAAAAGAGGCAATGTTGCCATGCGTCTCAATGAGTTCATCTCCTGGTTAAACGAAGGATACTGATCCCCGTAGTTAAGCGGCTATACGCAGATAGCTGTGCGGAGCACACCGCCTGTTGAACTGTGGTGGTCTCCTCAGGCACAGCCAGCGGGAGAACGAGCAGCGCACCATCGCGGTGGTGTCAGCCGACGGGCGGACCGTGACTCTGCGCGAGCCACTCGCGTTCCGGCACCTGGGGGTGTCGGTGGGGCTGCCGGGCGGGAGGAAGCTGCAGGCCCGGGCCGAGGTCGGCCTGCTGACCCGCAACGTCGTGGTTCGTGGCTCCGAGCAGGTGGCCTGGAGTGAGCACATCCAGGCCTGTCCGGAAGGCTTCAACACCGGTACGTGAGGTGTTCATTTCTGGGCCAGCCGCCACTTGAACGGTGATCCGTGAATGGATCAGTGGCAACGGCCGATGTGAGAGAAGCACAGGAATAGAAGCTGGTGGTGCGAAGGCTCTGCAGTTATTTAATAACGCCGTGTGGGGACTATCCAGCCTTTATTTATGTTTAACATATTTATTCATTAAAGTACTTCACTTGGAAAGCCCCTTGAGATGGAGCCTATTGTTCTCAAGAGTGTCGATGCGAATTTCTATAAGGCTACCCATAGGCCAAGGAGAGATAACCTTTCCAAAAGACTGCTGGGGGAAGAGGCCGAGTTTATGTGGACTGCCTCGCCACATAATATCAATACTGCTCCATGGAGCTCGGGGTTGGAATGATTCCATGCTGCGCCCTCCTTATGAGGGGGCCACGGTCATTGTGACTAGTATCGGACATTTCCTTCCTCAGTGTGTCAGCAGAGGGCTCATGGGGAAGAAAATTATTCCCCATCATCCTGTCCCCATCACTTTCTATTTTTTTCACTGTTTTCAGTGCCTTTATTTTTCAAAGAGAGGAAGTAGGTGTGGTTCAAACTTGATTTGAAGCTTTCGTGACTGCAGGAATTACTCTTTGGTTCTTTCGGTAAAGTCACGTAGAAAGAAAATAAATTAAATAATGTGTGGTTGTTTTAATTTAAATACAAAAAATACGGTGCACATTCATGTAAAGTGTGCAGTAATAAACTGGTTTTACAGACAATTCCTCTATTTATAAGATAAACAGAGCAACATCATTTATTTCGTCTGCAAAGAAAACATTTGTGTAAGTAAACCCCTTATCAGTGCCTACCTTAATACAGACCAATTCAGACTTTATTGGTCACCCCGTGCCCTTATAAATCTCAACGTTCATTCTACAAAGTCCCATCACAAGGGAGAAACACAAACAAATAGACAAAAACAATGATTCCCGTATTGAAACAGCTGTACGCCGAAAACTCTATTTCCCTGTACAAGAATACGGGTAAACTGTATGAGTTGACAGCTATGGTAAATCGTCGATGTCTTGGGAGGCAACAATGCTAAAGTGTCCACAGCACACAAACATTAGAAAAGTAGAAAGTAAATAGTGACATCTTAATTGTTGCCATGCCACCCAACAATAGCTCCGACGGGACATTCGCCACTAAGGACGGCCGCCTCGAGTTTGTGTGAGGAGGGTCCCACACGGCGGAATCGCGAGTCCTGCGATCCAGAGAGTTCATAATCACTAGTTCATAATCAATGCAAGCGGCAGATGTGGGAGAGGCTGAACGTCCCAACTCACAACATTTCCTGTTTTCCTCGCAGTGAACACGAGTCACACAGGTCGACCTTTTCCGATGCATTGTCTTCTAAGGGAAATATTTGCCCTGGTTAGTGCTCATCTTCATGCTTTTTTTTTATTTCATCAGACCAGACCAAAGGATGCTCATCTCATTCAATCTATCATCTTTGAGTTTTTAATCACGTTTTGTGACGTATATACAGTAAACGATTGATAGGTATAGAGGTTGTTAGTTTGGTAAAATAGAATTTTACATTTATTTAGAACATGCCCAGCCTCTGTATAACACAGCCGTTGGGAGCACTTTTTTAGACACTTTGCAACTGATTCTGCAAAACGATTATGCATTTATCCAGTTTTTAACTTTTAAAAAATGATTATTAATGGGAGTCACAACTCGTGTAGAGATGATCCAATTTGAACTAAGCTGTATAGTATAAAGTTGCGTTGCCGTAGGGACTTACCCTGCCAAAAAGTGATCAAATTGACCAAAGAGGCGCCCAAAACCTGGGGACGCAGATCATAGAACAAAATGCTTTGACAATATGCAACGCATTTTGCTCCAACAGCTGCCCCGTACCACTATTTAAATATGGCAGTTGTATTTCGTAAATTTAATATAATCCATGCACATAATAATCAACTTAACAATCGGTAACTCAATATTTACAATTACAATTTGTACAATATTAACAGCTTAGTAACATATTCTTAGTTTTATATATATTTTATTATTTTGTTGTTTCTCTTCAACGTGACTTTACCGAAAAAACTAAGAATATGAATTACTGCAGTCACGAAAGCTTTAAATCAAAAGCTTAGTAACACTTCACAAATCACTAATGTACAGTTTACACTGGGTTACTTTTCATCACCGTGAAGTAGAGGTTCACCGGATCTGGAAGGAAGAAGATAATTTCTGACTTGAAGAACTTTGTCTACCTGTAAAATAAATCAGGCATACATGACGCGAATTGGATATAACGCGACGATTAATGTATTAGGGAACACATTTTTTATAACACGGATGCGAATTGGATATAATGCGATCGGGTGAACGGAACAACGTCGCACGAGTAGGAATATGAGGTTGTGTGACTGCCTCGGCATAGCATCACACACGAGGCATTGGGATGCTGCTGGATGCTTCTAGATGCTACCCACGCGCCTCGGTCTTTGTTCAGCCTGCGTACGCATCTCACGCGTTATCGCGGACTGCATTACCCTATATTATTCATTTATTATAACGCGATTTTTGCATGACGCGGTGTTCTTCAGGAACGCTACTACCGCCGCGTTATAGGACAACAGGCTGTACGTGGCTGCTGTGTGTGCAGCGAACGCGCGCTCGGCTCGCTTCGCCCCGCGAAGTGGCGCACACACACACACACGTGATCACGCCACTGGCAACGACGTTGCGGCAGATTATCCTCCACGCATCGGAACTTTCCGCGGCAGGACATTGCCAAAAAAGAATGAATCGCGCCCAAATTATTCCAACGTGTCGCCGCGGTTTGCCGAGAAAGGATGCGCTTGTGTGTGCCACAGGGGAGTTTGCCACGCAGACGTGCTTCCAGGGCCGCTTCGGAGAGGAGATAGGGAGCGACCAGTTTGGAGGCTGCATTATGTTCCACGCCCCGCGGCCCGGCCAGGGATTGGCCCTTGGCCGTATTGAACACGTAGAGGTGAGAGGCCGGTTCACACCGTTTCCACAGTCCCTTTCATGGGCAAAAACTGCACACCTGTGTTTAACATTGTTACATTTATGGTTTTGAATATCTGAATTGTTTTACGTAAATGTTCGGCGTATATTGCTTAATGTCTGAAATTCTTTCACTTTACTGATAGGTGTTTCTTTCCTAATTGAAGGATTCAAAATAATTGTATTTCCTCCACACATCGAAAGTGACCTAATTTACCTGAATAGGATCTTCCAATATAGTCTGAAAATTATGTAAATACTATAAGCAATGTTAGCTCTTTAACATTGCTGCAATCATCAGTGCTTAACGTTGACATCTGTTTAGCAACGGGATTTAAAGGAGCTGTCTTGTGACGGTGGCTGCGGTTGGCGATTCTGTGACGCCCGGCAGATTTACCACGCGGGGCAGGCGTTCCGCCTCGGCCGCTACCCCATCCACTGGCATCTTATGGGCGACGTGGCGTTCCGCTCGTACGTCCGAGGCTGCGCCCTGCACCACACCTTCAACCGAGCGATCACCATCCACAACACGCACCAGCTGCTCGTGGAGCGCAACGTGGCGTACAACGTGATGGGTGGCGCCTACTTCATCGAGGACGGCATCGAGCAAGGGAACGTGCTGCAGCACAACCTCGCCGTGTTTGTGCGCCAGAGCACAAGCCTGCTGAACGATGATGTCACGCCGGCGGGCTACTGGATCACCAACCCCAACAACACGGTGCGTCACAACGCGGCCGCTGGGGGCACCCACTTTGGCTTCTGGTACCGCATGCACGAGCACCCCGACGGGCCCTCCTTCGACCGCAACGTCTGCCAGAAGCGCATGCCGCTGGGGGAGTTCTTCAACAACACCGTTCACTCGCAGGGCTGGTTTGGCCTCTGGATCTTTGAGGCGTACTTCCCGATGCGCGGTGGGGGTTGCAGCTCGGTGGAGCCGGAGCCGGCGCGCTTCGACTCGCTCACCGTGTGGAACTGTGAAAAGGGCGCAGAGTGGGTCAACGGCGGGGCGCTGCAGTTCCACAATTTCCTCCTCGCCAACAACGAGAACGCCGGCGTTGAAAGTAAACGCGTGATTTCAGAATTCGTGGGCGGTTGGGGCGAGAATGCCGGTGCGCTTCTGAAGGATGTGGTGGTGGTCGGACATCTGGATGAGCTGGGCCTGGGTCCAAATCACTGCACGGTACATGGGTTAATTCTGCCATTCAACGAAGGGCTGACAGTATCGGGGGCACAGTTTGTGAACTTTGACCGTCGAAGCTGTGCGGTCTTTGGAGTGACTTCCATCCAGGGAGTGTGCATCGATCGGTGTGGAGGCTGGAGTGAGCGGTTCGAGCGTGTGAAATTCATCAACAGCCCTAACAAGGCCAAATTCCGTTGGGAGCATGAGGCCATCCTTCACGATATGGATGGCTCACTTACAGGTGAGATGACAAGAGGACCTACTTCCAAGACCATTACATCACACTTGTATAACACACAAAATCAGGGTTTAATTATAAATATTTCAATCAAGTTAAAACAATTATCTGATAGCTGAATAATTAACTTACAAACTCATAATTGAAATGAAATGTAACGAACGTTACTGAAAACTCTGCATAAACTCATCCAAAAATTCGAGCTCAAAGCTGCGGAATGTACAGGAGGTAGTATAGGTTTACATTGGGATGTGTTTTTAAAAGTGAGTCACACAACCCATGTTGATATGAAAGGTACGCAAGATTTCTGGCGTTGAAGTGGGAAGGCACTATTCCACAACCAGCCCTGCACTCTAAGTGATGTGGGAGAGCAGTGTTTGAGAATAAACTCTTTACAAATGGAAAATAGCACATGACTGTGATTACCAAAAGCGATAAATTGAATTTACATTATGAGACCTCCTTTGCCAGTAACAAGATATAGTAATAGGTTTTACCCTTTTAACTGGCACAAAAACTGACACCATTATTCAAGGCATCATCTTTGCAATAACCACAACACAAGCAGTCACAATGCAAACAAAAGAGACAACTCTGATAATAATATGCACTGTCCTTGAATTTGATTGGTCCACACCCGAGACGGCTTTTCTTAGAGCCGAGTCTCCACTGGTGTTGGACCAGATGACACCAAAAGGCGTACAACTAAAAAAACAGCGCACTATCAGAGTATTGAGGGCTCGGGGTGAGCATTTACATGATGAGACCTCCTTTGCCAGTAACAAGATATAGTAATAGGTTTTACCCTTTTAACTGGCACAAAAACTGACACCATTATTCAAGGCATCATGTTTGCAATAACCACAAGGACAGTGCATATTATTATCAGAGTTGCCTCTTTTGTTTGCATTTTGACTGCTTGTGTTGTGGTTATTGCAAACATGATGCCTTGAATAATGGTGTCAGTTTTTGCGCCAGTTAAAAGGGTAAAACCTATTACTATAATATGGAATTGTTAGATTAATTCTAAAACTTTTAGTAGTCCTCAGCAATTGAATACTTTCTAAATAAATACCATTCCCAACGCTGTCCTGCGCAGCACCCGTACTGTTATTTTCCATAACACTCGTTAATTTAAAAGTTTTATTTTTCAATGTGTGCAATAATGGAAACCTTCTGTGACTCAGATGATTTGAAGCCAACCTCTGGCCTTTGAGTGCATGTGGAGGACGCTAAGCATTTAATTGTAGGGCAGTGCATTTGTATACATCAATCTCACCCTAAACTGCAGTTTGATCTGACTCCGTACACCCTCATCTCACATTGGCTCTGCTCTTCTTGACTCACTCTGTATCTATCTCTACACCGCATTAGTCCCAAAAAATGTTTCTCGCTCATGAACCCTCTCTCAACGTTCTATGTCCGCCACTTCATCTGTGCTCACTTCAGCTTGGTGGCACACCTTTAATCCAGCACTGTGGAGGCAAGGGTTGGTGGATCACACAAATGTTGTGAAACTCCCTTTCCCGTAGCTGTCAAGGTACCATCTCCTGGCTGGCCAGGAGACGGCAGTCTAGCAGTGTGGAATAATCTCCATCTGTTCCATCGTGGTGGGATGGGGTTTCTCCTAATGCTCCGGTTTCCTCTCACATGTACAAACACTCCTTAATTGGCTGAAAACATCTTAATATATATGCATCTCTGTGTGTTACGGATATGTGCGGTGCTGTGATATGCATTGTGCATGGATGACGCTCGATAAAAAAATCATATCCAAAAACCGGCTCTCTATACAACCTGTCTCCCCCTTCCCACTTTGGTTATTATATATATTCACACAAGACTAATTTTGAAGATTTACCTTTAAGTTAATAAAAACTGCTTTTTGAATTAAAATTATTCTTGAATCGCGCACGCGTGTGTGTGTGTGCGTGCGTGTTATATGCAACAGTAGTGCAGCGTGGATAGCGCGCTGCACTACGAACCCAGCGACTCGAGTTGGATTCCCGCTCACGGCCAACATCGGTGACGATTATCTGAACCAGTCATGGGCCTCCCCTAAGTCGACTTAGCCTCAAATGAGTACCTGGTGCAGGTGGGCAAAAATCGCCACTGGGGAGACAAAGGCGGCCAGGCGCGGTGTTGGCCACCCACCCCTCCATGTGCCATGGGGGCCTTCATAGGTGCTCACTAACAGCACTTTCCCCAACAGTCTGATCAGGCTATACGGGGGATCTTTGTCCTTGTTACATGCAATACAAATAATTTGCGCATGCTATTGTGTGAAAAACGGAATTCTCACTAATAAGTGTTGTGTCCTTTTGTGGCATGCTTGTCTCTGTGTCCACGTCGGATGTAGGTAATGTTGGCAGCAAAGTAGTTGCCCGGAGTGACCTGCTAGACCCAGCTCACTGCAAGCCGGGCCCCGAGTGGAATCATGGGGACTACCCGGCCATGGTGTGCGATGCCTCGGTGCGCTTCCACCGACTCGCCTTCAACAGGCCTAGCCCCAGTTCCCTGGAGGGCAAGAATGTACTGCTCACCAACGCACACGGTGAGCCATCATACCTCTCTCGTGTGCCGTTTCACATCGCCACTGATACGAAATCAATAAATAGGCTGAAAGTGTTCATCCTGCAGCTATGTGTGAATGTTGAACTTCATTTACATTTTACGTAGCCAACCGTGCTAAACGGAGGCGCGGGGAAGTACAACAAACTAAACACTAAAAGCAGTTTTAAAGAAATTAATTTTCAATATTGGTTTTAAAGTGCATAGCTCCGGGAGCTCCATAATAACTAAGGCATACCCTTCATGGATTCAAACCCGTGTTGCCCAGCTGCAAACTGAGACTGGAAAATATTTGTTGCTGTTCTTGGACGTTCAGTGTCCTCACACTTTGGTCTGTTTTAGTAATTTCCAGCTAAAATAATTGGGCTCGATTCATCGACCGGCTTGAAGACATTGCTGCAGCAGAAAGTTCCAGCAGTGGAAAAACGATTCCTAAATGTATCTGGTTGCTATTGTTGGAACGCTACAGGTTGAAGCCATGTCCACTCTACGCACGCGTCTGGGACTGGTTTTCAACATTTACTGCACACAAACATAGGTGTGCGTGTATGATGTATACATGTATGTACGTCACGTGCATACTTATGTTTACAATATGGTACACACGGCCTGCATGTAGTCCTGTATAGTATGGAGCATTCATAGACGTTACTGTGGTCGTGCATTATATGGTACACTACATATAGAGAGTTATGGTAAATACTATATGGAGCACAGTATGCAATGTATGCATACTGTCTGAAACTATTATATATAGTAAAACCTTGTTATTTCAGTTGTTGAGCATTCGTAACTGGGAATATAATTAGGCACGGCCGCGCTTTCGGCGCCTATACGGTGTATTAGTAATTCGCCATGAGCCGAATGGTCCAATTTCGGCATAGCACGTGGAGCGACGCCGGAGCGCCACGACCAAAACGACGACTCTCGGTCTGGTGGCGGCGCACGTGGTGAGCGTTAGCGCAGGGCTTCCCGTTGCCTTGGACGTTACGTTGCTTATGCACCCTGTGCAAGACAACCCTCTCAGAAATGTCGTCTACACCTACATCAAGAAGTCACAGAAAGGGACTGAAGTATAAATCCCAAAGTCTGCGAGACAAATCCAAACTTTCGGATATAATTGATGCAGGGGGGGGGGGGGGTGTCAATGCGTATGGTGTGTGAAGAGTTTGGAAAACAAATGTGGGGGAAAAAATGTATTGGTGCAGGAGACACTGGGGAATATTGGATAATTCGGCAAGGCCAGAGCCCCATATGTGTCGAATTAACAAGGGTTTACTGTATATGTATGCATGCATGTGATATTCGTGGTCAGACTGTATACACAGTACTTCATGTCCAGTGTATATCGTACTCCGGCTGTGACCAGTACATCAAGCACTGCGATGAGCTTTGTTGGGCTCCTCAATGATTCAACAGGGAGCTAGTGGCCAACAACGAATTACCCCATTATACATGTTTTTTTTGGGTTAGATCGTGTAAATAGAAATGTGCCGCTAGACCCGCCACCACCCGGCAGCAAATATGTAAGGTTTGTCACGTAAACAGAACATTCCAATTCGTTACTAGTACAGCACACCGAATGTGTTTGAGAGTAAATCCACAACATTTACAAACGTTTCGCCTGTAATTACAATCAGCATAATCAAGCGATAGCCAGATTTGTGGAGAAATACTCTTGCCTCGTTATTAAATAGAGGGATAGATGTGATGTCGCTCACCTGTAGTGAATTACCCCGCATGGATGTAATCCAAATCCCTGTAATAAAGTACCATCGCCATCTAGTGGTAGAAGTTCATGTTTTTAATGTCGTAGACTCGCAGAGTATACATTTTTAGTCGGCGATTATATTTTTTTGCCATAAGCCCTAAACTAAAATTGTTCGCTTTTGTCAGTGTTCCGTTTGTCCTGAGATCCACATCAAATCTCTTGTTGTTGCACCACCAGTGGATTCGTTGTATCGTTTGTTGTTACTTGCTTACCCGCCACAATTGGACGTCTGTGAAAAAAAGAGCTTCATAGTGCATCGGATTCCTTTCTGCAGTCTAAATATTCGGATTCTGTGTCGCCCATCCATTACCAGGCGATTAAAATAATCATTGTTTTATTATCCTTGTTGGAAGTTACAACAGTCGTCAAGAGCAGGACACCCAGACCTCGCTACTGCTGTTCATGGCCACCCACAGCAAGAAACACAAATGTAATGTAACAGGAATTGGGCGAAGCTGCTATGACCTAATACATTATTTCATCCGTGGCGACCTGCCAACCCATCCACACGAAAGCCGAAGGGATTTGACAATTGTGTTGACATTACAGACGAAGATACAGACTTCTGCTGTTGTCACCAGCACGCCGAAGCAGCTCTTGCTCCGCGCCTACCCTCGAATGTCACGGCACTGAACAGTGATGACAGTAGCTGGGGCAGCTCAAGGAGGCCACCATCCAGCAGTGGATTGCTCACCATAGCTGTCAACCCATACGGTTTACCCCGTTTCAATACGGGCAACAACAGAGATGGTCTCTTTGTGTTTCTCCCTCCCTTGTGATGGGACTTTGCCGGATGAACGTCGACGATTAACAAGTGGCACGGGGTGACCAATAATGTCTGAATTTGGTGTGTTAGAAGGTAGGTTCTGATAAGGGGTTGACAGCTATGGGATCAATGAGTTGGCTGCTCCACGGCTCGTATAAGATCAGTGGCCGGGGAAAGATGAAAACCGGGACACCGGCAAACCATTTTTACCAACCCGCACTTGACCAGCGTGGTGAAGTATGGCCAAACAACGCCAAACCACAGCGGTGTAGGATTGAGAAAGTTCATAAGTGGGGGACGGGAGGGAAAAAAGCACCCATTGAGCTATCATATACAACTCGATCTTCACATTATAAAACGGCGGCAGCAAAGTGCTGCGTAAATGTGATACTGATGCTCCTGTTGTTGTGGAGTGTGACTCATGCAGCCAGCTATGGCTCTAGGATTTGGTGTTACATGTTATTATTTATGTAGTTTATTGTTAAAACTTCGGTCACGGTCCCTATGATCACTGTTACGTTGCAATTATGGCTTTATTTTTTTGTAATTTCGAACACGTTTTTTGGTTTTGGACATGTTTGTTTTGTTGTAGTACGGAGTTAGACTGATGGCCTTAATCTAAGTTTTCTTGTGGTTGTTGTTGTTTGACTTGCATCCCACTGAGATTTTTTTCACACAGCGTTGGTGGTGGACGGTGATTTTTTCAGGAATATTTTTCCTGTTTTTTTTCCCCATGGATTTTCTGTTTTGCACAGTCAACACATAGTCACTTTAAGATGTTTTTCTTGTTCGTGTTTTTTTTAGTTTGTTTGTTGCGGTTGCACCCGATTCAAGGGCCGAATGTCTCACAGGGCTATACCAAAATAAATTGAACTATGAACTATTTACAAGTTACGCACGCTCCTTCTAGTTCGCATTGTAACGATGCGATTGTTAGAGGGCGCCGCTCGGCGGTTCCTAGGCGGTGGGGTGGCGCGGGCGGTACCGGCAGGAGGCGTCGCTTCTCGGGGAGGGAACTAGGCGAGCGCGGGGCTTGCGGCCCTGTCCGCCACGGGATTGGGAAACGTCTCCACAAAGACAAAGACCTCCCGTGTAGCCTTAACAGACTGTTGGGGGGGGGGGAAAGTGCTGTTAGCGAGCACCTATGACGGTGCTAGTTGTAATTTCGAAACGTCGTATTCAAGATTGTAAATGTTGTGGATTTGCTCTCCCAACACACCGGTGTGCTGTCATAGTAACGAATTGGCCATGTTCTGTTTACGTGACAAACCTTATTAAGTGTCTGTGTCGGGAGGTGGCGGGTTTTAGCGACACATTTACGCGATCAAAACCCCCTTAAGATCATGGGGCGTAAGAGACTACACGGGGCACCCGGCACGACTTTAACTGAGCCCCGACAGCCATGCCTACTCAGCCGCGTTGGTGGTATAGTGGTGAGCATAGCTGCCTTCCAAGCAGTTGACCCGGGTTCGATTCCCGGCCAACGCATGTTTTAGTATTTTTTAAAAATACAATTTTTACACAAAACTTACAAATTATATATTCGAATAATAATAAACCCGTTCAATGCAATTAATAATGATTTAGCTCCGCATCGAGAGTTGTGTACAAATGTAAATCATGTTGTAAGCGTTGTCGAGTTCATGTGCGTTAGAGACACCGCGTGCGACGGGTGTTACGGCTGAGACAGATTCGCTCTCATCACAGTGTGCGCATTGGCGACAGAGTTGGGGTGGGCAGTTAAAATAGCACGTGTGTGCTCCGTACGGTGCGGAAGAAGATCAACATGCAGCAGTGTAACACTGCAGCTGAAGCACTTGCAGCAGCACGAGCAGCAAGGTGGACGCTACAGGGCCCGCACCGCGTGGTGGCCACGAGGGGGCGCGATCCGGAGCGCGTGATGCTGGGTGGGAGCCACCAACACCGCTGAGTTAAAGCGGCGCTGCTCTGCACCGCGCGCAGCGTCTTTGAGACCGTCCATAAATGACGTCACGAGATTTTGGGCGATTTTTGACCCCCCTCGTCACACGGCGTCACAAAAAATCAGACAACCCCTCAAATATGACGTCACAAAGCTCTGCCCCCCCCCCCCACCAAAACCATATTTCTATTTTGAAAATAAAACATGCTTCAAATCGCTTTAAACTATTGTCATTGTAGTGCGTATTTAATGTGGCGCTGCAGTTTGATGTTGTAGGAGTGTTGTTATAACAATTAGTGTTATTATAACTATTCTATATTTATTTAAAGTTGTGCATTTGATGTGACGACACATTTCTCAACACCCCCCCTCCCTCGTCACACATCGTCACAAATATCTGACCCCCCTCTTAAGTGCGTGACGTCATTTATGGACGGCCCCTTTTTACGGTAGCTCCTTGCGTGGTCGTTTGAATGAGATGTTTAGGAATGAATGTATACAAAAAAAATTACCGTGAAAAAACCCATTTTTGCTGAATTCCCATTTTCCCCATCGGTGCGCATCACTTACGAACCATTAGGATTTAAAAAAAAACTGTCGTGTAACGCCTCCGATATACCTTTGTGTATTTCGCCCCGCAATGTCACGTAACGTGGTGTCCCGTGTGTCCCATTTGCAGGTACTAGTGAGGTCCCTTTCCTTAAGAAGCGCCTCACCCACCAGCGGGGCTGGATGGCTCTGCTGCCCAGCCGCCAAACTTACCGCTGGGCCTTCCAGGACGCCGAACACATCACCAACATCTCCTACACGGCCACCTTTTATGGCCTCGCGGTGGGTACATTTCTCTTTCCTCTTAGCACTCTCTCTCAGTTAGGCAGCTTGCAGGGATGTTTACATCGATCAAAAGAAATACGACATTTCTAGATTTGAACCTTTCGTGACTGCAAGGATCCATACTCTTTGGTTCTATTCGGTAAAGTCACGTAGGTAAAAAATAAAACAACAAAAATCACGACGTTTCGGCCACAACACAAGTGGCCTTCTTCAGGTGAAAGGAACAGAACTGTCGGGACGACAGTTCTGCTTCAACACTTTAACACAGCTATTTTTATATGTAAACTCCTTTGTCAAGGCGTCCTGCTCCTCCCACCGAGATTGAAAGACGCTGCGAATCTTAGCAGCGGTCATTGAAGTGCTGTCGTCCCGACAGTTCTGTTCCTTCACCTGAAGAAGGCCACTTGTGTTGTGGCCGAAACGTCGTGATTTTTGTTGTTTTATTTTTTACCTACGTGACTTTACCGAATAGGAAAAAAAATACGCCATTCTTTGCACATCTGATCATCTCTCGCCAACAGTTCATATTCTTAAATAATTTGTCCGTCCACATAAGGGGCCGTCCATAAATGACGTAGAACACCTCGTGGGGGGGGGGGGTGGTCAGACATTTGTGACGATGTGTGACGAGGGGGGAGGCGGTTTGAGAAATGTGACGTCAAATCAAAATGCGCAACTTTAAATAAATATAGACAACACGTTCTACTTAATTAAATAGACCTTTTAATAAATGTTTTCTCCTACAACATCAGAGTGCAGCGTCACATTAAATACGCACTACAATGACAATAAATTTTGATTTAAAGCTTTCGTGACTGCAGTGACTCGTATTCTTGGTTCTTTCGGTAAAGCCACGTTGAAGGGAAACGATAAATAATAAAATATATATAAAACAATAGTGTAAAGCGATTTGAAGCATGTTTTATTTGTGACGTCATATTTGGGGGGGGGGTCTGACTTTTTGTGCCGCCGTGTGACGAGCGGGGAGGGGTCAAAAATCGTCCAAAATCGCGTGACGTCATTTAAGACGGCCCCCTAATCTGTGCGAGCTGGAGGAATGTCAGTTGGCTACCACATTCCCAAGCCCTCCTTCATCAGCTGTAGCAATCATTTTCACGTATGTATGTTGAACTTCTTTCGCACCATACGTAGCCAACCGTGCTAATCCCGGAGAGGTCCTCGTCGGCAATTGAAGTGCAGCATTATGCACGAAATAATTGTCGTGGAAAGTCGTCGAAAGTCAGACTGCAATCCCGTGCAACTCCAGGTGGAGGGGGTCACGAGCCGGAGGTGGACGTCCTATTACCGTCTTATTGCGGAGAACGAAGTACCGGCAGGCCTCGCCGAACGCGGAGTTTACGTTCCCAGAAAATGTCGCGTTGGACAAAACCACATTCGACAAATAATAATAATAATAGACCTCATGGGGAAAATGGGGTTGCATTCCTGGGCCTCAAATTTGTATCCTCTCCCTCTTTGTTGAACTAATTCTGCTTGATTTATGCCCTTGTGATTGTATGCCGAGTCACTCCCCGTTGCACATTATTCCCTCGTTATTCGCGAGGGATACGTTCCGGAGATGCTTGTGAATAGAAAATTTTGCAGATAATGATTTTAGTCCACGAATATAAATCGCGCAAAACATCTGCGATGCTTCTAAAGCTTCTCTCATCTCTTTAACTCATCACTTTCTCTAACATAACTTTCTCTCTCGTCAATTTCTTTCTCGTTCTCGATACTGTCATGTCGAGTTCCAGATGCGATTCGCGGCTTAGCACGTTTGTCAATAACGAGGGAATATTGTATACTCTTCATTTTTCAATTTAACCTCAACACAAAACCCCCGGCTCCATTACTCTTCCCGCACCACTGTACTCATGCCTAACGCTAGCCCCTAACACTGTACGACGTTTCGCCAGTAATTACAACTAGCTTCATCAGGTGACAGCCAGATTTGTGGAGAAGTCTACCCGTTTCTTATATAGAGGCGTAGATGTGGTGACCACACTTCTGCCCTCTTGTGCAAAGTGGGGGGGTGATTAATGAGTCATCGTACATTATGCATGCGCATTATGCGAGCCCTTTGATATTGTCCTTGCTGTCCATTGTGTGTATTAAAATAGCTGAGATGACTAGGCACGAGGTTGCCAACATTATTGAGAACAGCAAATTGCCAAAAACAATTCTAGATTTGAAGTTTTCGTGACTACAATGATCCATACTCTTTGGTTCTTTCGGTAAAGTCACGTAGGTAAAAAAAATACAATTAATCAAATCACGATGTTTCGGAGGCAACACAAGCTTCCGTCATCAGGTGTAACTAGCACAGCAAAAATTACTGTAAAAATTTAGCTGTATGCCAAAAACAAATATTAACTTCAGTGAAGCAATAGCCTTAAGAGAATTGACAGCAAATAAAGATATCCAAGTTCTTGCTGCTGATAAAGGCTGATCAACTGTTGTGCTGCTCCATGAGGACGACGATAATAAAATCAAAGAGTTACTCGATGAAGGTACCTACCTTAAAATTAAACGAGATCCAACCGGCACCTTGGGACGTAAAACAACGGCAATCATTTCCAAGTCATCAATTCCCCAGGAAGAGCAATACCTAATCAAACCAAGGGCACCAAGACTTTATGGGCTACCAAGACTTTATGGGCTACCAAAAATTCACAAACCTGATGTCCCATTAAGACCCATAGTTAGTACAAAATAACCTCTATTATGGATGATATTGGTCGTGAAAACCTACTTGTTAAACTGGCTAGATGCATGTGCATTGTGCATGTTGAGTGTGCTACATTATCACGCAAAAACATACACACACTAAAAACATACACGGTATATAAATCGTTCTCACAGTCGATTCATTGACACCTTCTAATGGATGCAACGCTCTCATGGCATTACTTTGAGACATGGAGATGAGAATTTTAGTAGCTTCAAGCCGCGTATAGCCGAAACATCACCCCCATGTTCCGGAAAACAGATTTCACGAGGTAAAGCGTGTAGAGTCGAAACACGCTTTAGATAAAGCCGAGTTGGCTTCAATAGTAATGTTGGAACAGAATTACCCCAGAATATGAACTCGTGGCCAAAATGCAAGACTTGTTACTTAAAGACAAAACACTTCTCTTTGGGGATTTTGCCAGCTATTGGTAATTTTTGCCAAGAGTACTGGGCCAACCCAGTTATTTTGAGGTGAAATGCTTGCCTGTGTAGATGGTATATTAAAAGTTGTCATTTAGTTATTTTATTCATAACGATTTGCAGCTCATTCTCAATTTCCTTCTGAATGAGGATTTTTTTCATGACACGGAACTTTGTGGTCTGTGTGGGTACGTGCCGGGAGGAGCCCAGGACCGGTTTAGACATCACTCAACATAAATGTTAGCTATAGCCAGGAATTCAACTCAGCAGTAACCACTGCACCACAGCTCCATCCCATGTTATTTTATTTTCACTCTCTTTATCAGTTTCTGTGTGTGTGTGCGTTTAAGGGGATTCTGCCCCCGTCTCAAGTAGAGAGAACCCCACTCACGCGGGGGTTGTGTAACGGTTCCCGCTCTAGGCTCTGTCGTGGCGATGCTGTTGCCTTGCGTGGTGCCAATGATGCCGTTGCTCTCACAGGAGGATGACTACGTCATCATAAACCACAACCTGATGCAGGCGCCTGACAAGTTTTTCACCAATGGGCTGGACAGAAATAACTCCGTGACGGGGCTCAGCGCAACCAGCAGCCGCACCGGGGACTGGTTCTTCAACGCGACGAGCCGGGACCTCTATTACATGGGTAATGAGTGTGCAGACCTCCGCTCCCACGCTTCCTCCGCACGGGATAAGAAATACACATCCCAAGTCATGGCGGCGTGTTCCAGACACCTCTCCACTATACCAATTTTGAAAATAAACTGTGGCGGGGATGTATTGTACGCCAGTTTAAAACGGTTGCATTTATCGTGATAAAAACACGTGAAGAATAGCTGTGGATCATCAGATAGCAAAATGTATCTGCGATCGTCCTTGGCTGTGGGGGTGCCACTTTTCCTGTGTAATATTTGAGGTATGATGCAGGGGGTGATGGGTGAGGCAGCCCAAATGAATCCTGTATAGTGAGTGTGTTCAGCCTGTGTCAGCGCATGAGTTGATCCGCACGTGTGTATACCACATGTGTATATCGACATACTTACAGTGTAGTATACATATGTGACACGTAGTATTTGTCTGTATCCACTACCTCCTTACAGTCCCAGAAAGGCGTAACGTCGATCGCTGCAGGTACTTTTGTACCGCTGCAGGAGCGTTCAGTATTTTCTGGGAGGGGGAAATCTGTGGATGTATTTTTTATTTTATACACTTATTTCTATTTAAAGACAGTTGCCGAGCACAAAACCCAACGTCCCCAAAAGCATCATGCGGCCAGTAACAAACAGCACAAACGACTGTCTGGGTTGCATTGTGAGGTTGTGGCCGTTTATTCGGCGCTGAGCGTGCGTCACTTTGTCGCAGTGTCGGGGAACGAGTCGGGGCCCACGGGACGGCCCTCGTCCTCCTCGCTGGACGCGAGCTTGCGGAACCAGAACGTGATGCTTCAGGTGCTGCGCTGCTTCTACGAGGGATGCATCGTTCCGAAAGTCAAGCCCGTTCCTCCCAATGCCGTGAAATACGAGTAAGCCTCCTCCCGCACTGCGAGCGTTCGTGACGTGCGTTCATTCAGCGTGGCGCACTGAACACTTAAAACTGTAAAGCCCAGAGAAAGAGGCGTTTAAGTCTGATCATTTTGGCGCCTTGGATCAACAATCGCAATAGGACTTCAGTTTTGTGCAGGATGTTCATAAAGAAAAACTAATAATAGGGTGTTCCCCTTTTTCCTGGCTACAAAACTGAAACCTTTTTACAAGGATTCATGTCTGCATTAACCACAATACCTGCAGTCAAAATGCAAACAAAAAACATACTATGATAATATATGCATTGTCCTTGAAACTGATTGGTCCACACCAAGGGACGGCTTTCTTTTGAGCCTCGACCCAATTGGTGCTCGACCAGATGACCCCAGAAGGCGTACAGCTCAAAGACAATGCACTATCAAAGTAATGAGGGCTCGGGGTGAGCATCTACATCATTAGACCTCCTTTGCCAGTACCAAAATGTAATAATAGGGTTGTTGCCAGAAAAAAGGGGAAAACCCCTATTATTAAAGAAAAACTAATTAGTGGGTAATACATATATTTTTTTATCGTGGAAATTGTGGAAATATTCGATCGTTGAGAACTATTGATTCAGCAATAAGATCACTCGCAGCAACGAAGCTGTGTAAAGTGAAACCTTGAGAAATAATAGCTGTAACAGGCAAGGAGAGGGAGATATTATTTGGAGTCGCATTTGCAGTCAGTTTTTTCGGTGGTGGTGGTGGTGGAGGCTGCCGCCACGCCGCTGCCTCAGAAAAATCCACCAGCACAAGCAGAGTTCACTCTCTCAATACCTGGCCTTTCACGAGTCTCTCGGTTGCATTGTGAGGTTGAACAACTAACCATGGGGTTTCATCCCGTCGCTTGAGAAATGCCATAGTAATTGTAACTTTTTATATCCTTATATGTTCCAGTCGTGCTCTTGCACAATGTCACGCGACGAAGGGTCCATTCATGAATGTCACCCAGCAGTGTGCCGTGTGCAATCATTTTGTTGAGGAAGAGTGTTTTGCAAGAATTCTCCCCAAAAAATACATAATGCGGCCTTTTTATCCATTTATACAGGGGGCATTTCGCTCCCCCAATAAACTCTGTGATGAAAGCTAAACTTGAACAACATACAATCAGGCGACGTTATGGCTATTCTTCTTAGCACAATGAGATCGTTGCATAACAGTACACTGATAAGAGCTGTATTTTATCCAAATGAATAATGTTATATTTTTTTTTGGTGTGCAATCATTGGTGAGCCAGCCGAGGCTATCAACTCACTCCACTTGAGAAGCCTCTTTAACGACGGGCCGATGAAACCCAGACTTTACCCCGTAACCTCATCAGAGCTGGCTCAGCACTCTTACCTCGGAGCTACGCAGCCACCTTGGGAAATCCCACATGAGAGAACACACGTGGGTTTCAGCACAGCGATTATTAGCAGGCGGCGGGGAAGATTGCTTTGGCACGGAACAGTGAAGCCGTATGAAGCAGTGGAGAGCAGGAATGTAAAGTAGAGTTGTCCAGAGAACAACATCACGTTTATAATTGAACGCCGCGGGTGGAGATGTTAACTACCACGCCTGGTATACAGGAGGCGTGGGTTCGATCCTGACCCTGATGCCTGCTGTATATTTGGAGATTCCATGCTCTCCCCGTGGTCACTTGAATTTCTTTCCAGGTCCTCCGGTTTTTCCCTCCACATTTAAAAACGTGTTTAGAGTATTCGGTTGCTATACATTTCCATGTGATAAGCCACTTCGTTGAGTTGTAATTTGTGACTTCTCAAGCAGAGCTATATAGCTCAGTGGGCCTTACCTGGTCAAAAAAAAAGTACAAAAATCGTCAAATAATGACAACTCAAGAAGACAGGGGGAGGGGGTGAACACCTTCAGGGCACTTGTAAGAATGATACTATTGCAACTCCCACGGAAAGGGGTGCGTTTTGAGGAATGGCTAGGTAATAGAGAATGGAGCGGCTATCAAATTGTGGGATCTCATTACCTGCAAAGATGTTACATGTTGTAGTGGCGATGGAGGGGGTTTCAGTGTGTGACAAGAGACGTTTTTGTAACGCGTGACAAGAGAAGGTTGTTCCCTCTGAACAGACATTTTTTTAAAGAGTAAGATTTCTAGGGGAACATTAAAACATAAATTCAGGTCATCCTATCAAGTACTTGTCCCATTATTAAACGAATATTTCGAAACCATATGTCCACAGAAATTAAGCAGGTCCGTAGCATTTGAATTGCTGATTTCACTTGTGTAACAGAAGCGTGCGTGTGCCAATCTCTGGCGTGACAGTAGCGTGCCTGTGCCAGGCTGTGGTGTAACAGTAGCGTGTACGTACCAGGGTGTGGTGTGACAGTAGCGTGCACGTGCCAGGGTGTGGTGTGATAGTAGCGTGCACGTGCCAGGCTGTGGCGTGACAGCGTGCACTTGGTAACAAAGTGAGGCCCTCTTTGACTGCGCGCATCGCTGACGGTGTCGTCCTTCTGTCAGGATCTGAAGAATTTTTTTTTTATTCTCCGACGATTCTGAATGTAATAAAGTATTAAAGCTTTCGTGACTGCATAAAATTACTCATTGGTTGTTTCGGTAAAGTCACGTATGTAGAAATATAATAAAATTATATTAAAACAAAAAACAATCACGACGTTTCGATCACAACGCAAGCGATCTTAATCAGGTGTCAAGAACAAATCATGGAGGTAAATACAACAAAAAGATGAGAGACAAGAATTCAACAAACCTGAAAAAACATTATGTGAAGCACATCCAGTCAGGCCAACAACACAGTTAGACACTTCCTGGCGGACCACGTTTTGTATTTACAAGAGGTGGTCATTTTTTGAGCTGCCGTTTTGTATTTACAAGAGGTGGTCCTTTTTTGAGCTGCCGTTTTGTATGTGTAAGATGTGCGTGTTTGAGCTGCCGCTCTCGCTCTGGCCCCTCCTCCCCTCCAACCGTATTTCCTATTTAAGCTTCTGTTCATCCCTCCGCCCCCCCCCTCTCTCTCTGCCTCCCTGTCCGTCTTTCCTCCCTCCTTACCTCTTGGTGGACTTGTATATGTATTTCTACTGACCGTGTACCTCGTATTTTTCATTCTATCTATGCTGGTATGTGCAATCCAAAGGTTGAACACGAAATTTAACACTCTTCTGAAATTCGTGGTCCGCCAGGAAGTGTCTAACTGTGTTGTTGGCCTGACTGGATGTGCTTCACATAATGTTTTTTCAGGTTTGTTGAATTCTCGTCTCTCATCTTTTTGTTGTATTTACCTCCGTGATTTGTTCTTGACACCTGATGAAGATCGCTTGCGTTGTGATCGAAACGTCGTGATTGTTTTTTGTTTTAATATAATTTTATTGTATTTCTACATACGTGACTTTACCGAAAAAAACAATGAGTGACTCTGAATGTCTTCTTTTTAAAATGCAATTCGTGCACGTTGAGAAAATGATACAATGAACGAACGAACTGACGCTCGGCGTGAAACGTCTTGCGCCGTATCTGCAGCCTGTGGTCAAACAGCAGCTTCTGGCTCGCGTCGCCCGAGAACGACCACTCCGTGCCGGCCGAGGGCAGCAACGTCACCGTGCCACCAGGTACACGCGCCCCGTCTCCACGTCCCTCTTCTTGCCGTCGCCTGCCTCCCGCAAGAGCGTCCCCTGGACGACCACGCGTCCGCCGCAGCTGGGGCCGCTTTGCGAGCGTTAAAGCTGCCACGTGTACCGGAATATTGACCCCCGAGCCGATGTGTTGCGCAAAATCTCCCCTCGCGTGAAAAAAAAGGAAAAAAAGCAAAGCAGACCAGCGTAATTAAGAGTTGTGATTTGCGTTTGGCATTTTGCGGTCCGGTGACTTGAATCTTCCCTTGGGCTTGTACACATTGCAGTGCCAGGGCTACTCAAATAGCAGGGCTGTTGTGGTGGTGCAGTGGTTCGCACACCGTGCCGTGAACTTGGCTGCTTGAGTTGTCATGGCGAACATTAGTCGCAAGTGGTGATGAATATACATTTGAAATTATTGTGCTTGCGTGATCAAGAAAAATTATCGCCGAGTCTCGACATTGTTTTTTGAGGAGGATCCTGCCAAATGTTCACAGGAGGCGGCTGTGTGATCCCAATTGAGTAATTTGCAGGTAAATTTTCAGCCTTGGAATGTTTGGCCAATCCCAGTTGCATCATGTGTTTTTTTTCGCTGATTTTTCTTTTTGAACATAACTGTGAATGCATTTCAACAAGTGCCTTCTCTGCGCTGATTGTGGCACCCTGGGCCTGAAACAGGTTCCTGGCTGGTCCTGGACGTGGCCCCGCCCGTGCTGCACCGGCTCACCGTGTACGGGGTGCTTGAGGTGCCGGTCGACGTGTGGAACCGCAGTGCCCCACCGCTGGTGCTGAACGTCACCTATCTATCCATCCAGGTGAGTGCACCGCCCGTTGAACTCCTAAACTAAAAATAGAAACTAAAATATTAATATATATTTATATATAGCTTATTTTTTTTCAACAGCGACCTGCCCACAAATGATTGGTCATTCTAAATGTGTAGGGAAAAACCGGAGGACCTGGAGAAAAATCCACACAACCACAGGGAGAACATGCATACTCCATATATACAGGTGTCAGGGTCAGGATCGAACCCACGACCTCCTGTAGACCAGCACCTCAAGCACACCATGTACAGTGTGCTTGAGGTGCCGGTCGACACACAGACGCACAAACCACGCGTTTGCTCTCGCGTTGGGTGTTACGTTAAACGTACGGTTCGTACGATGGAGAGATTGGGCAGCCAAAATTAAAAATGTAGCTTATTTCGTGCCACTTGCGTCTCCCATCTCACACTTCCGCCCGCTTGTCGCTGTGAGGCGAGTTGTGTTTCACGCAGACTGGCGGGTCTCGGGAGGCAAGCGTCGTGAGCTTGTGGCACTCTCCCTGCAGAGAACCCTCATAAGTGGGAGTGTACTGCACCACCGTGTCATGCACCTAGTACATGCCAGCACTGTCATTCACTTACAGAGGAGATTTATTCCACTACATTCAAATAAACTGACAATAACCTTGTAGGCCCGAGCTGTGTTTTCGGAAAAAGGAAGCTTCCATGCATATATTTTTTTGCAGAACAACAGAGATTGCTGTCAGGTGAGTAACATGAATCTGGCAGGACACACACTTGTACTTGTTTGTGGTGAGTGTGCGTGTTTCTGTGGACTATTACGACTGATATTCATTCTCAGCAAGGTTCCCTTAGTTTTAGCCTGAATAGTTTGAGAATAAGTTTTCCCCCAAGTCTCAGACATTGGATGGCACCGAGGGTCGTTTTCAGCTCACAGAGGAGTCAAGGCCTGTTTAACACGTAGGCTTTTGCAGCCAATATTATCCATATTAGAGGGTTTTTTTGTTAGATCGCGTAAATATAAATGTGTCGTTAAACCTGCAATTCGACACAGCAAATGTAGTAAAGCTTATCACGTAAACAAAACATGCCAATTCGCTGGCGACAGCCAGTCGCCTAATGAGGCTGGTTGTAATTATCGCCAAAACGTCGTACTCCAATGGATACTGTTGTGGGTTTTACTCTCCCACACACCGGTGTGCTGAACAAGTGACGAATTGGCATGTTTTGTTTAGTGACAACTTACTGATTGGCTGTGTCGGGTGGTGGTGGGTTTAGCGACACATTTATATTCATGCGATCTAACCCAAAAAAAACTATTTTATGGAGCTAAGGCCTGTGTCCAAAATCGATGTCTCGATTTCACACGGGATGTTAGTGGTGGGGATTTGATGTGAGTGGTGTGCACACCCTATCCCTCTGGCCTATGTGCTGTGAAGAATGACTGTTGCCCACAACGCCGCCTATGATATGCTTTTTCTTTTGAAGGCTACGGCGTTATTGACTAATGTATTGAGTTATTTTGTTATCAATGCTGTAACATGTTGGCATGCGAAGAAAGTTGCAGCACTGTGGTTCTAATACGACTTGACGCAGGCCGAAACGCTTCTCGATTAATTTGTATTCTCCTGTCCAGCCTGCAGTTTGGTGCGTATGTTTAAAGATCAGTATATCTGCTGCAATGCATGCGCGCAAGTAATTGCGTGTGGTTATCTATTTGAAATGTGTTGGTGCGCGGTTCTGTTCACACGTGCTTGCATGTATATGTGTGGAGAGCGCTAGTATAGTGTTAGCGTGCTGCGCTCCGAGCTCGGTGACCCAAGTTCGATTCCTGCTCACGGCCAATACTGGTGGCGAATATCTGAATCGGTCCTGGGCCTCCCCTAGGTCGACTGAGCCTCAGATGAGTAGTTGGGTATGATGTCTAAACCTCGCCACTAAGGACACATGGGTGGGCGTGTATGGTGCTGGCCACCGACCCCTACTGTACGTGCATTCCGCCGGCCTTCATATGTGCTCGCGAACTGCACTTGCCCCAACGGTCCGTTAGAGCTATATACGGCGAATCTCTGTCTCTGCGCGCGTCTGGCAGGGCGGGCGTTTCATCGCGGGCCGGGAGGATAGTCCGCTGGAGGGGGACTTCTCTGTGGTGCTGCGCGGTGACCATCTCACCCCGGACTGGCCCCTTCCCAACGGACCCAACCAGGGCTCCAAAGTGATCGGTGCGTCCTCCATCCACCTGCCGTGATCTCGCTGATCGCCACCGTGACCGTGGCTACCGATGGAAACGTAAAGTTAGGAAATGATCGGTAAAAAAAAAACAACGTGCGTGTCTTTTTTTTTAAAAGATGCTCATCACCCACGCTTTCCACCCACGCTTTCCAGCGTGGGTGATGAGCATCAGCGTGGGTGATGAGATCCGGAAGTACAAGGATCACATGAGCAAAGAAGTGTGATGAGCCCTCCGGCGGTGATTTTTAGAATGATGCCTCAATCGTGTGGAATATTCTTTATTTAAAGAAATCTAAGTAATCCTTGATTACTCTATTATACAAGTGTGGTGTAAGCTGTACAATTAGTGAAACCCAGTAATGTTCACAAGGGCAGGGCATTATGCACAATTTGTCAAATACTGTAGAACAAATGTTTACCGCCATTGGTTGGTTAGATGTACACCCGTCCACTTCTATGGCTGCAAATCATAAATGAAACCGATATATAGATAACAGTTGTATCATTATTATTATGATGCTTCTTTAGCCAGGAAGGCCTCACCGAGTCTCAAGACTTCTTTGGGAGGGTCCGCCCAAGTGGCCATAGTCAGCACGATCGCGAGCCACTCACTCGACCGCTGAGCCAGCAGAGTACAGAGACAATACTATTCACAATAGTGCTGAGATTCTCTTTGCAAAGCCATTTAGAACTTTGATTTAAAGCTTTCGTGACTGCAGTAATTCATATTCTTAGCTCTTTCGGTAAGTCACGTTGAAGGGAAACATCTGGCTACCATGAGAGATTCGTTCATGAGGCTATCCACATATACAAGCACAGAGACAATTTCAACCGAGAAGATGGATTCTGGCTTAGCAATCATTGGAAGGATTTGATAAAACCATTTCAGGTCTTAATTGATTGTTCACGCTTACGGTGGCTTTTAGACAGCATACATTAATTTTTCGTCTCCCCCCTCCTCTTTTCAGAACATAGATGGACTAGTCCTTCTAAATAAACTGCCAAATCGCTGCCCGTGGCGCTGACGTTTTTTATAAATAAGTAAAAAACGTTTAAAAATAAATAACTTAATGCAAACCGACACTTCTTTCAAATGTTTCTTTCCGTTGGTTTTTTCATACCTGATGACGACCGTTTGTGTTATGGTCGAAACGTCGTGAGAATTTTTATTGTTTTATATATATTATTATTTTATTGTTTCCCTTCAACGTGACTTTACCGAAAGAGCTAAGAATACCATTTAGAACTATTCCACAATTTGAAATCGAAAACTATCAAAAGTTTTGAGCCATCGGGCCGTCCCCGTGTGGCGTTGGACGTGGCGCTGCGAGGATCCCCGTGCGTTTCGCTTCTCATCTCTCTCTCTCTCCTGTGCCGCTGCTGACCAGGCGTATTCGGGGGCTTGGACCTGCACGGCACGAACCACTCCGTGTACAAAACAAAACTGGGCCAAACGGCTGCAGCCGGGAGCGGCAGCATCACGCTCGCCAGCCCTGTTGACTGGAAGGTGGGATCTAGTGTGTGTGCGCGTGTTCACTGAGCGGCGTGTAGCAGTTAGTGTGATGCATTTTGAACGCGGCGACCCGAGTTCAATTCCCGCTCATGGCCAACACCAGTGACAATTATCTGAACTGGTCCTGGGCCTCCTCTAGGTCTACTCAGCCTGAAACAAGTGCCTGGTGCAGTGTGTAAACATCACCACTGGGAAGACAAAGGTGGTCGGGCGTGGTGCTGACCACCCACCCCCTTGTGTGCCATCCCGGTCTTCATAGGTGCTCGCTAACAGCACTTGCCCCAAAAGTCTGTGAAGGCTACCTGGGGGTATTTGTCTTTATGTTTGCTAAAGGATTAGATGACAACTTACGGCAAATGTATCGGCTGTAACCAGACTGTGATTTTTTTGTGTGTGTGGCTTAATTTACGCTTTATATTCACATGTCAGCATTTATTATAGCATGGTCTTAATGGAGTACTGAGACCAAGCAATATGTGGTGAGAAGTAGATTAACCCATCTGTATTGGTCGTCCATTAAAGGGCTGATCATGAATAAGTAATGAACTTTCACATAGGTGGTCATTACACATTACCATCCATCATCATCATCATTCTACCCGTAGCTTTTCTCTTATGAAGTTTCTGTCACGTTTTTATGGATCTCATGGTATTATCACAAGCTTGTTTTATATAAAATTTAAGCCATGGCAGCTTTACAAAGCATTGTCAATGATGCCAGCTTCTGATGACGATGCGCCACGTGCACGAGCGTAGGTGGGCAGTGACATCGTGATCAGCACCAGCAGCTATGACAGCTGGCAGACGGAGACTCGACGCGTCACGGCCATATCCGCCGATGGGCGCACGTTGTCCCTCAACGCCACCCTGCAGCACTCGCATAAGGGTACGTGCGGCATCGTCTCCTTTATGTCGTAGTCTGGTGCCAACGCACCGGTGTTTTAGCTCTTAGACTACTCCTAAAGCCTCACGTCACAGTCCTTCCGCAAACACGCACAAGATCAACACCGTAAACATTCGCCGAGAGAGTCCACGTGTCGAGGTGTCTCTTGAGCGTGTCCGGCTAGCCTAGCAGCTTGTCTCCGAGCGACGAATCGTTCCGTCGCCCGCCGTGCATTTTGTAGTTGAGCGTCGTCATCGTGGTCCTCGTCATCGCGTGCATCCCCCTCCCTCAACGTGGCTGCGTCCGTCTGTGCCAGGAGAGACGCACGCCGTGCAGGACGCGCGCTACACGCTGGCGACCGACGTGGGCCTCCTCACGCGCAACGTGCGGGTGCTGGGCCATGACCAGCCCGCCTGGTACTCCGAGTCGTTCGGGGCACGCGTGCTGGTCAGCGCCTATGCCTCCGGGGAAACGGAGTACCGAGGTACGTCCGGTACCTCGCCCCCACCGCATGCTCATGCATGGCCACACGTCGCCGCAACACTTACGGCAAAGATACAGCAGCAGCAGCAGCTTTGCGAGAGCAACTGAATTTTTCATCCTGAGACTAAGTCACCCACAATGCACCAGGTCTTGTCAAATGTCCAGGGTTGAACCTGAATAGTGCTTATAATGTGCAACCGCCATTTTCTGAAGGCGTTGTTGGCAGTAGAGAGCAATTAATAAAATCCACTGTTCTTCTGCACTCTGCAAATATAGAAATTCGAGGGTAGGATTACAGATCCGGGGGAGAAAATTAGGAACCGTGAGTATTACAAATGGGGAAAATACAAGAAGCCACAGTAACAGAGTTAGCCACGTATAAAACAAAGTGTTTGAGCCAGGGAACACAGCTATGGAGAGATGTGGGCTTATGAAAACAAAACGTTCACTGGAAGTTACAGAAGCAGAGAGAATTTGCCTGGAAGAAATACAAAGGTAGAAAGATTCAGGCAGAGAGAAAGGCAGAGGCAGTTCTACAAAACTTGTAAAGATATCTCCATGACATTCCTTGTGATGCAGATATCACATTGCTTGGTGTGAAGTATTAAATATATAATTAAGGCGCTCATATAAAATGTATTAACGTAATGCAGCTGGATCACATAACGAGCAGCGTGTTTTGGCGAAAGTTGTATTTGAGAGCGTTGGATGTACGTATTTTTTTGGGTCAATTTAAATGTACGTCACTAAATGGGAATTTATTTGGACGCGGCGCGCCCTGGCAGCTATGTGAGCTGCTGCTTCCACCAACCTGCGATGTGCTTCCGCAGGGTTCGCACGCATCAGCAACGTGGAGTTCTACCACAGCGGCCAGGAGGGATACCGCGAGCCGACAGACCCACGCTACTCCGTCGCCTTCCTGGGGCTGGGCCAGGTCCGTGCCTTGCGACCACAAAGACAAAGATTCCCCCTTTAACAGACCTTTAGGGCGAGTGCTGTTTGCGGGCACCCCTATGAAGGCCAGAATGGCACACGAGGGGTTGGGGGGGGGGGGTGTGTGGCCAGCACCATGCCCAGCCGCCTTTGTGTTCCCAATGCTGATATTCACACACTGCATTAGGTACTCGTTGAAGGCTGAGTCAACGTAGGGGAGGTCCTGAACCGGTTTAGATATTGGTCACTCATTTTGCCTGTGAAAGGGAAGCAAACTCGGTTCTCCAAGTTCTAACCACTGCGCCACCGCTCCCCACGCGCACTCACGCACACATACAAACTTTTGGGGGTAACAGCATGGCAATCGGAACTCCTACGTTTAGGGTTTTTACTTCTCAACCTGCTTCCTTCAACCTTTTTTCTGTCAAATACCATCCGTTTGCAGCTCCGCTTTCTGTGTTCCTCCCATGGCGAGATGTTATCTCTCTCCCCTGGTATGCAGGAGATCGTGGGTTAAATCCCGACCATGTCGGCTGTAGATTTGGAGTTTGCATGTTCTCCCCGTGGTCGCGTAGATTTTTCTCCGGGTCCTCCGATTTTTCCCTCCACATTTAGAAACGTGCGTTTAAGAGTATTTGGCTGCTGATATAAATGTCCACGTGATAAGCCATTTCGTGGAGCTTATAGTCTGTGGCTAAGTCGCTTCTAAAAATAACTATATAGCTCAATGGGCCTTACCTGGTAAAATAAAAAAAACTACTATTTACCACTATTTCTTTTTTAGCAGCCAAATACTTTAAACGCGGACGTTGATTCTAAATGTGGAGGGAAAAACTGGAGGACCCGGAGAAAAATCCACGCGACTACGTGGAGAGAGACACGCAAACTCCAAATACAAAACAGGCGTCAGGGTCGGAATCGAATTCGCGACCTCCTGCATACCAGGCGAGGTAGTTAATGTCTCGCCACCGTTCCTCCTCGTCCCTGTCTCAAGGCAAACAGTGAGACCCCGTCCTACGTGCGGGGCTGCTCTTTCCACCACGGCTTCGCTCCGGCCATCGGCGTGTTCAGCACAGACGGCGTTGACATCGACGACAACGTTGTGCACTTCACCGTCGGAGAGGGTGAGGGATGGCGCGGCAATCGCGGCGATGGCAGCGGGCAGGTGCCTTTGACTGGGAATGCTCGATTAAAAAAACAGACAGCAAGCGAATCACCGAATCATCGTTTGCGAACGTTGGCCAATCAAAAACGGGGGGTTGGGCGTTTCTCGTGACGCTGTACTAACCAATGGAATTATTCGACCCACGGATCGCTTGCCAGTGATTCGACTCGGTGATTAACATTCCATTAATCTATTACTCTAACGTGGCTTTTGGGTCAACTGTGAGCAGAATTGGTGCAATAGACACCTCGGTTCACGATCCTCAAGACCACATGTGGGCAGAGACACGCCCCTACGGGCAACGCCACACCTACTTTGTTCCACATATAGGCTGATCGATGATTTCGTCGGGTGTCAGATTTTATTGCATTACAGCACCCTCCCATATGCACTTCTCATCTCATCTCAACAGATTTTAAAGGGCACCCCCAGTGGCAGCCATCTCTGTGCGGCACAAATTGACTCAGCACCTGGCCTGCTATTAGGCATTAGTCGGGGGCGAAGATTGCTATATATAATTAGAGGTCATTTTTCGAAAATGTGGACAGACGCCCGCGTGCAATGGCCTACTCTTGCGAATGACGTCAAGGGGTCTTTAACGTCCACCATGAAGTGGACGGCGAGTAGTATTAATATGGTTATTACGTTTGCATTTCTAACCAGGGCGGCCTGCCGGATTTGAACTGTGGTCCTCTGCACCAATGAGGGAACGTGCTACCGCTAGGCCAGGTCACTGGCCAAGAGTGCAAAGTTGTTCTGCGGAGAACAACGCTGATTCTTATACTCCTTGGTTCTTTCGGTAAAGTCATCACGTCGAAGGGAAACAATAACATAATAATAATATAAAACGATAAAATTCTCACGACGTTTCGACTGCAACACAAGCAATCATCATCAGGTGTGAAAACCACAGCAGGAACATTTTAAAAAAGCGATTATGTTCCCTTTCAATCTCCTTAGCATTTACTGGCAACAATGTTTTTCAGCAAAACTCGAGGTTAAAAGCAACAGGCTGTTGTCACAGCTCAGTGATTAGACACAAGAGGCCCTCACTTGACATTGCAAATGAAGTGCATGGTTTCCAGCTGGGGAAACTGTTTTCTCATCTAGCATCACCAAAACCTATTCTTTTTTCGTCGTAAATATTCAACTAATTAGGAATTAAATGAATGTGCAATGAGCAATTACAAGGTGAAATGACGGATGCATGTATGCTCATTGCGCAAAGATGAATGGAGGTGTGCATGCTGGGAATTGCACAGAAAGTGGGAATACATGAATTGGGGAACATGTTAATTATTGGCATAATATTTATTTCTCTGAAAAATTGAGTGGGCGTGGGCAGGAACGCATCGCTAGGAGGAGGGATCATGGCAAATGGTAGAGACTGACAGTGGGATGACAACAACAGGAGGAAACTCGCCTGAGAAGATGAACTTCACAAAGATGAGATCAGGTCACGTGCAGGAGGTGCTTGATGATTTTTACATCACAAGACAATGACGACCTCTTTCAGCAGTGGATAGATCATGGTTGATTATGATGACACATATATGTACACAACTGCCCGTTCTGTTTTGCTCTTGCCCTCCTCATGATGAGTTGCGTGCCTACTCGCGCCTGCTGTAATTATGGTGACATTTCAAACCACAGCCTCCTTGGTGTAGCCAGAGCGTCTCAGTCCAGGTTGGCGTGCCCCAACTTGCCAAGTAAAGGATCGTTTTGTGACCCGAGCCTGGAATCAAGCCTGCAGCAGGCCTTCTCATAGCTCCTCAGCTACAGTGTCACTCCACAAAGAAACACATTTTTGTTTCCCCCTAACTAACACTACGAGTGTTAAAAACAATTACGAATAAAAATTGCTGGTCTCTTGTCCCCAATAATTATATAAGTGTAAAGTACATTTGTGGGAATTCATCATCACTAACTTTTAATTGATTCTTGGATGTTGAGTACCACTCTGAGACTCCGGTCTTGTGACGCACAGGAAACTCATCACAGGGCTCCTGGCTTACAGCACGTTCGATCGAATTAGCGTGCGGTGGATGAAGCACGTCCCTTGGTTTGAGTTCTGGGCATGCCTGCCTGTGAGAGACGAGACGGTTTGTGGTTTCTGCGTAGAAAAAAAACCTTTATAGCTCATTGGACTCCTCCAATACAAACAAAGATTCCGATTCTGAAGTGATTTAAACGGTCACACCCCTCGTCATGGTGAGCTGCCGTGATGCGAAGGTTAGAATCACTGCACCTGGGACCCGAATGTCGCCGGTTCCATCTGCTGGCGCGGCAGTTAAAACGATGGCTCATGGAGGTTTTTTTTTCTTGTGATCTCTCCTCTTGCCTCTGTTGGGCCAGCGGTATAAATGGGTACTCCACAGATAGTTGATCGGCGGGTCGCGTGTTGGTGGGGTATGGGGTGCGCCCACCTTTTCCAACACATCTGGTCACCGTGGAAGGGTTTGCCCTTAATCGAGGTCCTTCCACCAACAGTGGCACAAGCAAGCTCATTTCAGGACCGCACTTCTGTTAACTGCTCGTCACGAGTGAAAACAGCTGTTCAAGTGGAAGTGGGCGGATGTGTTAATGTGGCGGTGCCGATGTCTGCAGGCATCCGTGTGGAAGGGGGACACGTGCGCATACGCAGGAACCTGGTCACCCTCTCCGTGTGGCCGGGGACCTACCAAGACCGCCTAGAGACAAACAACCTACTGCTGTGGCCTGCAGCCATACAGGTATCTTTGGTGGCACACCTGCGCTGCAGCTCCGCTCCGCCATTCTCGCGTCAAGTGCCGATACGCCGAGGACAATCGTGCAAGCGTGCCGTACCTCCGATTGGCACGTTTGGCTGTGTACGGCGCAAAGGAAGTTCGATACACATACGTACAAGTGAGGTGTCGCCATCGACGTGCGTTTAGCCGTCCGTGAGTTCCTCCGCTCGCAGCGTTGCGCTGCCTGTGCGGCCACGCCATAGGGATTTTGCACAGGGGGAACCATCACAGCGCGGCGCAAAAGTCTCACAGCCTTGGCTGCCACTCATGCAGGGTCTGATAAAAAAACAACACGCTTGACATTTTTGTCAGCATAATTCAACCATGATCTATCTGCTGATGGATGAGAGCCTTGCTGTCTCACGATGCAACAATCCATCTTGGTCCTACACACGAGCTCATCATATTGTTCTGTCTCCTTAGTGGCCCCACCTCTTGGGCATGGCCTCTTCTTTGGCTGCGACTCTGTAGATGCATCTCAACCGCCGGCCATCATCCCTTACAGTCAATACGATTCCCACACCTGTGTTCTCTAATGCATGTGTTCCTATTCCTCTCTCTTCAGTGTAATTCCCGGAATTCATCTCTCCATGTTGGCCAGGCAAGGTCAAGCACTGTGCCTGGGCTGGCCTACACGAGGCTGCCTAGGCCCTACAGGCCCTTGTTGCCTGAACACCACGTGTTGGGAACTAATTCCGACACTAAGGATTGGGAGTGCATTTTAATGGTGATGCTGGCCAGGATCGCCATGCGTACTTCTTTGAACACGTTTCAACTGAGGGGAGATGCATGCCTGGAATTACCACTGAGAGAGAGAACACGGGGACACATATGGGGTAGAGAACAAAAAAACGCAAATCAGAGACACCGTATTGACTGTGATGATGGTATTGGCCAAGCACGCACTGAAGGGTACACGGCCATTGTAAGAGACTGGCGATAGAATGTGTGCTAAAGAAGGGAGCACGCCTGGGAAGACGGTGAAACTATCTCCTGTGGAGGAGCAGGATCATAAGGGATGGCAGTGTCGTAGGGAGGTATTCATCGAGTAGTAGATAGATCATGGATGATGGTAATCATGATGATGTCCTCATGGATGGTGCTCAATGTTGTGATTCCAGTGCTTAGTCGAGTGCTAAGCTCATCATCTCCCATGGGGTTATTAAAATGAGCACTGCTCATTATCCTGGTTTACAACTCGATACGTCGCTCCATTCCAACATACAAACTAAACTCTAGCAATTTTGTTTTCTATTACCAGGTAAGGCCCACTGAGATATGTAACTCTTTTTCAGAAGCAACCTGGCCCCACATGATAGCTCACCGAAGTGGCTTATTATGTTCAAATTTATAGCAGCCAAATACTCTAAACGTATGTTTATTCGAAATGTGGGGGTGAAACTACAGTGGGCAGAGAGACACGCAAACGCCAAGTATGCAGGCATCAGGGTCAGGGTCGAACCCACGACTTCCTGCATACCAGGCGAGGGAGTTAACATCTCGCCAGCTCTTCACACCCCGTTGATCACAGGGGGAGGGAGTATGTGTGTACGTTATGACAACAGGTGACACAAAACACGATGCACCTGCAGTTAATTGTACACAGCAGCTGGGAGGGCCTGTGAGAGGAGCAGATACAGCCACATGCTCTTCATGAACGGCACTGGCAATTAAATAATAATTCAACAAGAATTAAACAACTCGTATGTGTATGTGGAGTGGTGGTGCAATGGTGAGCGCTCTGTGCTTTGAACCCGGCGACCTGAGTTGAACATCCGCTTACAATCAACACCAGTGACAATGATCTGAACTGGTCCTGGGTCTTCCCTAGGTCGACTCAGCCTCAAATGAGTACCTGATGTGGGGTGTAAACATCCCCTCTGGGGAGACAAAGGTGGTTTGGCGTTGTGGTGGCCACCCGCTAACAGCACTTGCCCCAACAATCTGTTAAGGCTATAGGGGGGATATTTGTCTTTGTCCTTCTTCAGGTACTCTCTACCTTCATTGATATCGCCTGGTGATGTTTAGTGTCCTCGCAGCAGCTGATGGGTGAGTTGTGTTGGCTGTACTTTTGTGGGACCGCAGGTGCACGAAGCCACCGATGTGGTGCTGCAGGGAAACGTGGTGGCCGGATTTGAAAGGTTAGGATTCCGGATCGATGGTGAACCCTGTCCAGGTCAGTTGCCTCCACATTGGTTACCACGATGCTTTAAATGAACAGCTTTCCATGGGGTTATTGTTTTTTTACTTGTTTTACACAGTTGCTGAGCACAGGTCTAAAAATATAACAGCAATCAGCCCTGTAAAAAGTTGTGTACTCGATAAGAGTTAATGCGTTTTTTTGAATTGAGCAAGGCTATTACGTGAGCCTGGGGAAGGAGACACTGGGAGGGAATTCCTAAGCAGAGCAGTGAGAGTGTAGAAGCAGGAAGAGAAGTGTGACCTGCAGTGCGGTGGTTGATTGAGTGGGTGAGTGAAGTGGTGAGTGCATGGTTGAGTGAGTGAATGTGTTATTGTGACCTGTGGTGGTTGAACACAGTATGAATGAGATTAAACAGTCAGAGACCGAGTCCTCAACCTGAATGAAATAGTGTAATGTAATGAAAAAGACTCACATGTGACGATTGGATTGAATTAATTTAATCGAAAATGTCTCAATATATAGCACATTTGGTCTAAATTGACGATCATCTCCCAAAAGTTTTCGTTGAGATGAATTTTGTTGAATCAGCACTTTAGTGTTGGTTGGATTTTAATTTTCACTCTAAGTGCGAGTAAAGAGTCATCAAAGTGAAACTGCGCTGAGTTCAAATTAAAAGCGATTCTTCTTTATTTCAATTTCTATTCGATGTAAAAAAAAAAACATTGTCACACACAAATGAACTGAATGAATTATTATTATTCTGTAATGGCGTGCATAAACACAAAGATAAGATACAAAAACAGGAGCGCACTTGGCTTTTATCAATGGTATATTTTGGAGAAAATGTATTATTCTTGTAACAAACTAATAATTAATTAGTTACAATTTTAATAATAAGCCTTGCATGAAAAACAACAAATATATATATATATAATTGCATGGAAATGAACGTAGCCTACCCAGCAGCGTTACACACAGCATACCGAGTGTCAGGCGTTCGGCACAGATCACCAAAACTATATGTAGAATGAGATGAATGAGATGAATGAATGAGATGAAATAGTCTAGGAGACCGATTCCTCAACTTAGGTAGAGGAATCAGTAAGTGAAGAACAGTCTTGATATTATACTAAAACTACTCAACTATTTTTTATTTTACCAGATAAGGCCCACGGGTTGGGGCCACCAAACAGGTACGACGCCATAGTTGTTGCTGATTGACGCTAGCCTCCGTATCAGCTGCACACAGCGAGGGGAGAGCGACAGCAGGGGGGGGTGCTGTGGCCTTGACGAGCCCCCGATTTGAGGTGTGGTGGCAGAGCGACGGGCTGGAACGACATTTGCTCGGCTGTTACTTTGGATAAATTGCTTGAGTTGGGATTGTGAAAGCGTTGAGGTGTTGGGGAGGTGTTGAGGAGGTGTTGGGGAGGAGTTGAGGAGGTGTTGGAGATATTGAGGAGAAGGGCGTGCTGTGCTCACAGGTGTGTCGAGTGCCGTGGCGGCGTGGAGCGACAACGAGGTGCACGGGGGCCTCTTCGGGGTCTACATGAACAAAGACGGCTACCCTGGCTGCTCCCACATCCAGGGCTTCCTCATCTGGAGCTGCTGGGACTACGGCATCTACTTCCAGGTCACTCGCACCAACTCACACACAGAGTCACCTCCGCTGCACAGGGCTCGAACATAAAGCAAAGGATCTATAGACATATAAAGACAAAGATCCCCCGTATAGCCTTAACAGACTGTTGGGACAACTGCTGTTAGCGAGTAGCACCTATGAAGGCAGGCATTGCACACGAGGGGGTGGTTAGCCAGCATCCCGCCTGGCCGTCTTTGTCTCTCCCCAGTGGTGATGATTTGACACATTGCACCAGGTACTCATTTGGGGCTGAGTCGACCTAGGGGAGGCCGAGGACCAGTTCAGATAATCGTCACTGGTGTTGGCCATGAGCGGGGATCCAACTCGGGTCGCCGAGTTAGTAGTGCAACGCGCTAACCGTTACACTATGGCTATACACACAATGCCACCTACCTGCTACTTGACATAAACGTGTAAAAGAGACAAGGGTCTTGATTCACCACCGGAAAATTAATTAAAATGCATCTACCCCGTGGCCTTGTGGAGCAAACCAGGCAAACGCTTGGCTTTCTGCAGTCTCATCGGCAGACAGCGGCATGTGAAACAAATGCCTTTGGGTTGCCCGACGTTTCAGGCAAGAGCCTTCCACAGACACTACGTCGCTTCCTTAGCACAGGACGACTGCCTTGCACACAACGCTGATCACATTTCCCCCTGGTGGATTGTGTTTTTTTTAGCCTGCTACCAAACGGTGGCCTCTCCCACGCCATGACGGTCATGGGGCTCGTTTGACCATACTTCGCCACCCTAGTCAGTGCGGCTTGGTGAATGGGGAGTGGGTCCTAATTACCGGTTCAGATGTCAGTCACCACTTTCCTAGTATTTTACATGGAAGGGCTCGGCATCAGTGTGAATTGTTGAGGATTCCCGTGGTTACAATCATCTTTAAACATTGCAGTACATGGTGATACAAATGTCATTCCTTCAGCTCATTCGCGAGAGAAAATGGTACATGTTGGAAACGTGTATGTAAAGTATTAATTGTTTAAAAATATTATTCTACTATTGATATTAAACATATCATAGCTGTACACACCACAACAATGTGCACATGTGTGACAACACAGGGATATTGCAGTCTAATCTCTCTGGTCATATATTTATGGAAAATAAAAAGCGCAATGATTTCATATTCAAATCCAGAGACAACAGTGCAAATTCAAATACTAAGTTGTAGAGTACACAAGCCTGATTCTGACCCTGGAAAATACACTTCTTTAGTCCCAGCTTATAACGATAACAAAATCAACAAGATTCGGAGAGGCCTTGCTGAAATGAGGATAAACTCGGCGCCTCACGTGCACACGCGCGTTGCGCAATCCTGCCCCCCCCCCCCACCGCCTTGTGCAGGTGACGGAGAGCGTGCGGGTATCCAACGTCTCACTGGTGGACAACGGCATGGGGCTCATGTCCATCATCTACTCCCCTCTGGCCACCAGCCACAAGTACTCCCAAAAGACCGTGCTCGTGCAGGTACTATAAACTATAAAAAAATATATATTTATTCTATAAAGCATTTAGGCCCATAAAGATATTTAGCTCTTTTTCAGACGCGACCTGGCCACAAATGATAGCTCAACGAAGTGGCCAATCATCGTGTGGAGATTTATAGCAGCAGCCAAATACTCTAAACGCATGTCATTAAATGTGTAGGGAAATACCGGAGGACCTGGAAAAAAATCCACGCAACCATGGGGAGAGAGGCATGCAAACTCCAAATATACAGTTGTCAGGGTCGGGATCTGGACACATTCCCATCAGTTCGCTCCTCCGGCAAGCAAGGCTGAGTTGGTTGGGTCATGTAGCCCACATGCCATATTCCCAAGCAGTTTCTGTTTGGCCAGAGAGAGGGGGCTAAACAGATATAATATGGGCTGGAAAAGAGATGGACTAATGCGGTACGGGAGGATGTGGAGCTGAGTGGACTTGCCGAAGACTGGTACCAGCGGTGTCATGATCGGCCGCTATGGAGGAGGCGCGTGAAGGACGCTACTGGGCAGTTGGAAGGCAGTCGTACCCTAACAACAACGGAGGGTAGAGGAGCGACGCTCACAACAACGAGCGGAGCGCAGGGTGGCTAAAGCACAGCAAGTTGGTACAGTAGGGGGCACAGGTGGTGCATCTGCCAGTCACCTCAGTCGTTCAACTCATGGCTGCTGGGTCTGTCCTGAGAGCCGAGTTCGGTTGCTGCTCATGGCCAACATCAATGACAATTATCCGAACTGGTCCTGAGCCTCAACCTTGGTCGATTCAGCCTCAAATGAGAACTTGGTGCGGTGTGTAAAACATCGCCACTGGGGTAACGAAGGCGACCGGGCGTGGTCCTGGCCATCCACCCCCTTGTGTGCCGTGCCGGCTGTCATAGGTGCTTGTAAACAGCACTTGCCCTAATGGGGGGGGGGGGGGAAATCTTTGTCTTTGCACGTGTGCCCCTTTAGAATTCTCTGGTGGTGGGCACCAGCCCGTCCTTCAGTTGCTCGGATCGGCTGACGAACACCAACCCCAACGTGCAGTTGACCATGGAGCATCGTAGCCCCCGCCCTGCCACCAGTAAATACCGCTCGCCACTCATACGGCGCTCACCACACACCATACACTGTTCACCACTCACACGGCGCTCACTACTTACCACGCACTGCTAAATACTCACACGGCACTCACCACGCACTGCTCACCACTCACACGGCACTCACCACGCACTGCTTACCACTCACACGGCGCTCTCCATGCAGAGTGGGGAGTGTGCATGGTTGGGTCCATCCCTCCACCGCCCACTCACAAGAGAGCACCTTAGGCACAGAACAAGCGACCCATGAACAATGAAGCTGCCGACTTCGGTCTCGGGGGGCGCTGGCCTGGTCTAGTGGTGGCGCGTTCGCCGTTGTTTTACGCAGAGGTTCGCGGTTCAAATATGACGGCCACCCTGGGTATTACCGTGGCTGTATTAATCATGTTGATTATGATGATGATGACACTACGCGCCGTCCCTTTCAAAATGGACATGATCCCCCTGACGTCATTTGGAAGAGTAATGCCATCGCGTGTCCGCATCAGGGTGCACATTTGCGAAATTCGAAAATTACCACACAGCAGCAATCATCGCTACCCTACTGGCAGGCTATTGCCCCAGGTCATTTTTGCAATTGAGAATCATCCTTGTATCTCGAGTTCTCACTTTCCATCATGTCGTGGGCAACAAAGTGTTGTCACGTGCAGGACAATTTCGTTATCACTGATGTCACGGGTAACCTTCAACCAAAACAATGCAATAAGAGCCAGGTTACAGATACCAGTAAGATTGACAGATAACATAATCTGCTAGTCGCGTCAATGCGGCATACACGCTGTATTGTGCTGTTGCAAGCATTGCGTGTGTGAACGGGAATATTGTCACGGTTGAGTAAAAGCACGAGTGACAACGTGAAACCGACTGCAATCTGCGGCGTTCACCTTGCGACGAGAAAGACGACGGAACGGCTGAGACACATCTCGTTACCGCTGCCAGCGACGGAGGCAAAAGGGGAACCGTCTCACCCAAAGTTAGACAGGAAGGTGATACATGCAGATGGTATTCAGGCACCCTGGACTGATCATTATGAAACCCCGCACCGCACATTCGACCTGGTCGCCGTGCTAGAGGCATTGCTCACAAGCGTTGTTCTAACCACAGACGGGAGGAGTGGCATCTGCTGGCCGACCTTTGCCTCGGGCCACAACAGAGCTCCGGAGAAGCCCCACGCCGGGATCATGAGCTACAACGCCATCAGTGGCATGATGCTCGTCGAAGGTAAGGCGCCTTCTCTGCACGCCAGCCGTCGGCATCGCTCCGCGATTGGGCCTCTAGGATCACCCCGCCCAACCTCGCGTTCATCGTAATCAGCATCAGTCACAGGTCATTCGGCGAAATGAACTTTGACTTGCATTTTACAAGGGTCAGATTAACACACAGCATGTTTACGGTACTGGTATGTAAATATATTCTTGGAAATAACTCCCGAGTGCAAGGAGCACAACATGTGGCACAGGGCAACCAAGGACACACACGCTGGTGTCTCAGGGAGACAGGGACACACACCCTGGTGTCTCAGGGAGACAGAGACACACACCCTGGTGTCTCAGGGAGACAGGGGGACACACCCTGGTGTCTCAGGGGGACAGGGACACACACCCTGGTGTCTCAGGGAGACAGGGACACACACCCTGGTGTCTCAGGGAGACAGGGACACACACCCTGGTGTCTCAGGGGGACAGGGACACACACCCTGGTGTCTCAGGGAGACAGGGACACACACCCTGGTGTCTCAGGGAGACAGGGACACACACCCTGGTGTCTCAGGGAGACAGGGACACACACCCTGGTGTCTCAGGGAGACAGGGACACACACCCTGGTGTCTCAGGGAGACAGGGACACACACCCTGGTGTCTCAGGGAGACAGGGACACACACCCTGGTGTCTCAGGGGGACAGGGACACACACCCTGGTGTCTCAGGGGGACAGGGACACACACCCTGGTGTCTCAGGGAGACAGGGACACACACCCTGGTGTCTCAGGGAGACAGGCCATGGCACCCTCTGACAAAGTGTAGTGTTCGTTCGTTTCTGAATCCGCTTGTTCTGGTGAGGGTCGCGGCAGCAGATTGTTGAGTCGGGTGGTCCAGACCTCCCCTGCTCTAGTGACAGACTCTAGCTGTTCCTGGGGAATTCCCACGCGTTCCCAGGCCAGCTGAGTGACATAGTCCTGCCAGCGTCTCCTGGGCCTGCCCCGGGGCCTTCACCCAGTGGGACGTGCCCAATAGAATTCCAGGGGAAGCCTACCGGGGGGCATCCTTACCAGGTGCCCGAACCACCTCAACTGAATCCTCTCAATCCAGAGGAGCAGCGGCTCGACTCTGAGGCTCTCCCGGATTACCGACCTCCTCACCCGATCACGGAGAGCGAGCCCCGCAACCCTGAAGGATTTTAGGATCGTAACCTTACCATGGTGGTGTGGGTTTGTGTGTTCCAATGACCCTCAGAGCTATGTCGCCTGGAGTCCTATACTCCTGGTAGGGTCTCCCTTGACGAAGAGGTCTGGGGGGAGGTTCCAGACAGATAACGGTTAAAAAAAAATCCCATTATGAACGGTTCTAAATGATAAATATCAGAGAATCTTAACCGGACAAGGTATACCGGGACATTCCCCTGGAGCCAGGCCTGGGGGTGGTGTTCGCCGGCAAGCTCCTGGTGGCCGGGTGACCCACGTAACCCGGTCGGGCCAAGCCTGAAATGGCTACGTGGCACGGTCTTGTGGGCCCACCATCCGCAGGACAAAGGGTGAGAGGCGGGCGCGACGCCAGTTTGGCCGGGAGAGAGATGGTCTCGGACGAACTGGACCTTGACAATGGAAGTTTAGTGTGTGATTAATAATAAGTGTGAAGGAGCCATTCAGATGTCTCCGTATCTCCAGGGCGTTACACAGCGGCGGGTAGCTTAGCGCCAGCAGAGTGACACGTGCATAACGAGCAATGTGTGCGTGTAGCTCCCAATAGGACATTTCTTGGGTAATGTAACTCTTACATTTGCCAATTTTTGAGCGTCTGGGAATGAGGTAATCATAAAAACATTTTTTTTTGCTGAAAACATCGTTTTTGAATTGCTTTATTGGTTGCAACAGATGTGCTTCTCTCTATGCCAGCACTGATTACAAAACGGTAAAAGTCACATGACACCGTGGTCGTTACGTAGCCGATTGTAAAAAAATGCTTGTATGGCAGGTTTTATTTATTTATTGATAGGCCACGTATGCTGAAATTTAATTATCGAATTGTTGGCTCTCATATTTTACAGACAAAAATACTCATGTGCTGTGTCCCATGTACAGTGCGAAGGAAGTTCAACATACATAAATACGTACATTCACGCAGGTCCCATGATCTGCGGGGAGCGGGTGACCATCGCTCCCGCACGTTCTACGTGGATGCACACGGAGGGTTTCAGGCGCCGTGCTAACACCGCCGACGACGAAATCCACATCGTGTAGGAGCATAGGCAGAGTTTGACTTCTAGTTTTTGGGGGGCAGGAGTTCGCTTTGTCCCTCACATTTGGAATCGCGGGTAAATATAATATATTTATCTGTATCTTAATTGTAAACTGCTGAAAATACATTTTAAAAGGTGTCCAGTTTGGGGGGGGGGCAAAGCTCACGTCTACCTTCACGCACTCTACTTGCGCCATTCGAGCGGAGTGGGAGTGACACAGCCTAATCTGTTCGCCACCTCATTGTCGAGCAGTTTTACGAGATCCACAAGATGATGGCCTCTTGGAGCAGTGGTTCCCGATCTTTCTGGACGTGCGGAAACACAGGCGAAGGCTCAAAACATGTCTGGGGTTCAAATCTGGCGCTTCTAATGAAGAAATCGAATGCGCAACAACATGAGTTCTTCTCACGGTCTTTCAAACCACACACTTTGTAAAATATCTACAAACACCAGTCCAAATAAGAGAAATACTTTAATAAGATAAGTTATGTTCCCACCCCCAGGTCAGCCAACGTTGCACACTTCACTTCCAGCAATATAGTTAGAACTTAAACATTGAAAGCAACTCTGAAGAGATCTATTTTAAAAAGACTGGTGTCACAGGGAGACAAGGACACACACCCTGGTGTCTCAGGGAGACAGGAACACACACCCTGGTGTCTCAGGGAGACAGGGACACACACCCTGATGTCTCAGGGGAGACAGAGACACACACCCTGGTGTCACGGGAGACAGGGACACACACCCTGGTGTCTCAGGGAGACAGGGGGACACACCCTGGTGTCTCAGGGGAGACAGGGACACACACCCTGGTGTCTCAGGGAGACAGGGACACACACCCTGGTGTCACGGGAGACAGAGACACACACCCTGGTGTCTCAGGGAGACAGAGACACACACCCTGGTGTCTCAGGGGAGACAGGGAGACACACCCTGGTGTCTCAGGGAGACAGGGACACACACCCTGGTGTCTCAGGGAGACAGGGACACATACCCTGGTGTCTCAGGGAGACAGGGACACACACCCTGGTGTCTCAGGGGAGACAGGGACACACACCCTGGTGTCTCAGGGAGACAAGGACACACACCCTGGTGTCTCAGGGAGACAAAGACACACACCCTGGTGTCTCAGAGAGACAGGGGGACACACCCTGGTGTCTCAGGGGAGACAGGGACACACACCCTGGTGTCTCAGGGGAGACAGGGACACACACCCTGGTGTCTCAGGGGAGACAGGGACACACACCCTGGTGTCTCAGGGAGACAGAGACACACACCCTGGTGTCTCAGGGAGACAAAGACACATACCCTGGTGTCTCAGGGGAGACAAGGACACACACCCTGGTGTCTCAGGGAGACAGGGACACACACCCTGGTGTCTCAGGGGAGACAGAGACACACACACTGGTGTCTCAGGGAGACAGAGACACACACCCTGGTGTCTCAGGGGAGACAGGGGGACACACCCTGGTGTCTCAGGGGAGACAGGGACACACACCCTGGTGTCTCAGGGAGACAGAGACACACACCCTGGTGTCTCAGGGAGACAGGGACACACACCCTGGTGTCTCAGGGGAGACAGGGAGACACACCCTGGTGTCTCAGGGAGACAGGGACACACACCCTGGTGTCTCAGCGGAGACAGAGACACACACCCTGGTGTCTCAGGGAGACAGAGACACACACCCTGGTGTCTCAGGGAGACAGGGACACACACCGTGGTGTCTCAGGGGAGACAAGGACACACACCCTGGTGTCTCAGGGAGACAGAGACACACACCCTGGTGTCTCAGGGAGACAGGGGGACACACACCCTGGTGTCTCGGGGAGACAGGGACACACACCCTGGTGTCTCAGGGAGACAGAGACACACACCCTGGTGTCTCAGGGAGACAGAGACACACACCCTGGTGTCTCAGGGAGACAGGGACACACACCGTGGTGTCTCAGGGGAGACAAGGACACACACCCTGGTGTCTCAGGGAGACAGAGACACACACCCTGGTGTCTCAGGGAGACAGGGGGACACACACCCTGGTGTCTCGGGGAGACAGGGACACACACCCTGGTGTCTCAGGGAGACAGGGACCACACCCTGGTGTTTTGGGATCGAACCCACGACCTCCTGTGTACTACGTGAGGTAGTTAACATCTCCTAGCCACCGTGATAGCAACTCGCCTCTGGTAGGGTGATATATTTTCACGAGAAGAAGATATGTTTAAATGAAAAGTATAATCTACTTGTGAATATTTTTTTCAGTGCTGTGTTCGTGGCATAGTTTTGTGTACGTCGTGAAACAAATACACCGCAATGCAGGGCACGAATGTTGTTCCAGACACTGCAAGATGATTCATCGCAATCAGCAGAAAGAATAGCTGTTTTTGAGTTTTCAGTTTTCATTTATTAGGTATAGCCCTGTGAGCCATGCGGCTCTTGACTCGGGTGCAACCGCAACAAACAAAAACATGAACAAAGAAAACATCTTAAAGTGATGACGCACAACAGAAAAATCCAGGAAAAAACAGCAAAGTCTTCCAGAAAAGAACACCGTATATCAACGCTGTGTGCAAAAATCCCAGCTGTTCATCCAGGCCACCACACAATCAGGGCCCTGTTCGTAGCACTTGGTAATTGTAGTTTTTAGTATGTTTACACGTGTGGGTAAACTGTGGTATTGAAAGGACAAATTATGCACAGAAGTGACGACAACCTACTTGCTGTACACCCTTCTGCAGGCAGCTTTCTGCATGTTGGTGGTCCTTAATACGATATGGTTATGTGAAACGAATTGTATGAATTTATGTTGAACTTCTTTCGCACCGTACGTAGCCAACCGTGCTCATCAGAGTTGCAGGAAATTGCAGTTGTATTTACCGCAGCATGGGCTGCAAATAACTCATTCCATGAGCTAATAATCACACTTTTTGCGCAGTTTTTACCTTGATAGAATGTTACATTTTTGCAATTGAATATATTTTTTAAGATCAGGTTAATTATTACTGACTGGAGATTGTTCTGGAGCAATGCAGCTTCAATGATTGTGTGCATCATGGATTACGTGCAACAATTTTTGTATTTTTTGTTCCTGGGTAGTAAGTGTTATTTCCTAATTTCTTATGCTTCAAAAGTACAGAAAATTGCTATTATTCCCCACAAACTTTGCTTTTGTGACCAGGACAGTGATATTTCGAAATTTACCTATTTTCAATAAGAAACGCGTGGATTTGTGTAATTCCTTCACGTAAAGTCCTGGTCACAAAAGCAACGTTTGTGGCGAATAATATAATGTTTTTAATACTTTTTGAGGCATAAGCAATTAGAAAATAATCCTTACTACCCAGGAACAAAAAATCGTGTTACATAGTGAATTATTATGTGCAGTTGCGATTTTCTTGGATGCACCACTGCCTGTTGAAATCTAGGACTTTAGCTCTTTACATCATCATATTATCATGTTAATGACTCACAACGAAATGTACATATACAGTATTTGCATAAGGGAGCGTTTAGCGGATAAAGGATAACGAGGTTCAATGTAGATTTGAAGTTTTCGTGACTGCAGGGATCCATACTCTTTGGTTATTTCGGTAAAGTCACGACGTAGGTATAAAAAATAAAATACATTTTCCCACTTCAGCAATTGTTTCTTGCTGTGGTTATCCCACCTGATGACGGACGCTTGTGTTGCACCCGAAACGTCGTGATTAAATGTATTTTATTTTTTATACCTACGTGACTTTACCGAAAGAACCAAAGATAACGAGGTTGTTATTTGGCAGCTGTGGAGATCGGGCACGCAGGTCAAGTGCCTTTATTTTACTTCAGAATGAGAATCTTTATTCAGATTAGACGAATCCGATGAGCTATGAAGCTCTTGTTCACAGACGTCCATTAGGGGCGGGTCAGAAATTTGCTACAACAAAGAGCACAAAAACACGATAGGAGTGAAAAACAGAGAAAATGTAAGCAAGTCGCTGAAACGAAATGAATAAAATAGATAAAGTGTGTCAGTACAAATTACATAAGTACATGTGTCCCTGGCAGCTCCATATCTGGCCCCACGGTGGTGAGATGTTTACTACCTCGCCTGGTATACAGGCAGTTGTGGCTTCGATCCCGACCCTGACGCTTGTATATTTGGAGTTTGCATGTCTCTCTCTCCTCGTGGTCACGTGGACTTTTCTTGAGGTCCTCCAGTTTTTCCCTCCACATTTAGAATCAACATGCGTTTAGAGTGCTGTATTTGGCTGCTATACATTTCCACATGATAAGCCAGTTCGTTGAGCTATCATTTGTGGCCAGGTGACTTCTGAAAAAGAGCTCTATAGCTCAGTGGGCCTTAAAAAAATATATTTACTCGGTAAAAAATGTTTTAATATTCTGTGTCATGTGTTACGTGTCTCTCCGTTCCCTGTCCTGTGCTCTATCCTCGTCCCAAACCGCACGCTCCTCTAGCCACACACTGCAAGTCTTGCATCTTTTACAAGTGCTCTTTCCACTGTTAAACACTTTTATGACTTTATTGAGAACGATATCTTCAAAATGATTGTTACATAATTCCTCTCTCACACTCCCCCTTCCTCTCCCCAACTTTCAACTGCCCCTTACACCCACTCCCAAGACGTCTCCCCTCTTTTTCGGTTACTGGGAACGATCTTTATTTCACATAGATAAAACAAAAAATAATGTGGTTCTATAATGAAGTTGCTTTATAATAGATCGATGTTTGCATGTTGCAATAATATTGCAGACAATAAACGAGAGTATACTGTGCTACAACACGCCACACACGTGGTTAGCCAGTCTTCCTTACTCCGCTGTACTCCGCTGGTGTCCTCTCCGGATGTCCAAACACGGTTTTTGTGTCCTACCGTAGAGAAACCTTTCTCGACCTTAACTACTATCTTTTATGTTACTATCAATGTGTGTATGTTGAACTTCTTTCGCACCGTACACAGCCAATTCAAAGGAGAGCCATTGTCAGGGTCATATTCTCCGATCTATGAAACCCATTGCCATTTATGGACGTGTTGGCCTTGTGCTCCCTTGTGTTTTATTGGCTCTCCTTTCAGCTCTGCCCATCCCTGTACCCTCAACGATTCATCCTCCTATCTTAATTTGTTTGGTTTCCTGCCATCCGTGTCACATTTTTATGAAACCAGAGTCTTGATTACTACTGATATATGAAACCCTCTGCTATCTGATTTTAAGTAATATTTTTAATTTCAAATATTGAATCTAATTATATCATGGTTCCCCCTTTAGGCACCATTATAAACTCGATGTTTCTCTCCCGCTTCTTCCACTTTTTTGGAGTAATAATAAGAATTGTAAGTTCAACTTTTAACGCCGCGCCGCCACCACCGTCGTACGGTATCTGCTCCTCGCTCTCCTAGAGAGAGAGAAGACGGCTCAGAGCCAGGGGGAGGTACCACAGATGAGGAGGACCTCCGCGGGGATGGAGCAATGAGATCAGTTCATGTGAATAGATTGTGGCATTACGGGAACCATGAGCGATTGGGAGACCTTCATTGAGCAGTGCGTAGACCATGTGGGTGGTGATGACGATGGTGCACCTTTAGAACGTTGTTTTGTGCAACTCCTCATCTCTTAACGCATGCCTTTCCACGCGACTATTTAGATCAAATGAGACATGTGACCGACGATCAAACCAGACGCGTGACCGACGACGCCAATGAGTAGAACAAGCGGGGCAACAGACATCCTTGAACCGTGATGCTGAATCACGATCGTTTTTGGATTTTATTTTCCAGTTTTAATTCTTCAATCACCGTGGGCGTGAATCGATTCTCCCAAGAGAAAATACCACGCCAAAAAGGCTAAGGTCGTCTCGCCATGAGTGGAGGTAGCTGACGTTTTGTGCCGTGTGTTCAGATGTCGTGTTTGCGGGCTTCGGAGAGGCATGCTCCGGCAAGAGGAGTGTGGCCTTCATGACCAATCCGCTCAACGAGGACCTCCAGCACCCGGTCCACACACGGCGCCTCCGTTGGTTTGACGCTCCCGCCAGCGCACGCGTCTTCATCCACAGGCCCGACCTGAGGTAAACGGCGAGCGTGCTTCGCGACCCTACTCTCCACGCGTCGCGTGCCTCCCGCTTTGTTTTAAGTTCAACCAGGTCGGAATATTGATAGATCTGGACGAGCGATTTGCCAGGGTGACCTGAGTCGACACAATGACAATAATCAATTACAACGAAAATAAACTAAAATAATTTTTATTTTATATAGAGATATATAGCTCTTTTTCAGAAGCGACCTGGCCACAAATGATAGTGGCTTATCATGTGGAAATTCATAGCAGTCAAATACTCTAAACACATGTTTCTAAATGTGGAGGGAAAAATCGGAGGACCCAGAGAAAAATCCACGCAACCACGGGGAAAGTGACACACAAACTCTAAATATACAGCAGGCGTCAGGGTCGGGATCGAACCCACGACCTCCTGATAACATCTCGCCACCGTGGTGCATTGAAGCCGATAAAAATCAGAGCCAAATCAACCAAATGGGACAGCAAAGACAACCAAAGGGAAACAAACATTAATATTAAATTAAATACATTTTTGAAACAAACATTGACTATGACAAATTACTTTTGAAAACGAGAATAACATTAAGTTGCAGAAACACCTAATGAACTAAGGATGATCATTACACTTGTGTCAAATACAAGAACTACAATGTACGAGGATAAAAAAACACAAGTCCTGACCGTATTTGAATGTAAACCACCGCAGAGAAGATGGTCCCCCGAGTTGGATGTGTCGTAGTTGTTTTGTTAAGGGTAAATTGATGATGATTTGTTGCGTTCACTTGATGATGATGATGATGACGACGATTATAGTAATGGCGCTGAAAAGGTGCGAGGCATGAACGCTGCATGCGTGAGGTGCGAGTGACGGGCGACGTGCTGGGCGTGCGGTGACCAGCAAGGTGAACCCGTCGGATTGCGTGGACATGGACTGCGACGCCAAGAAGAAGGCCCTGCTGCGGGACCTCGACGGCTCGCTGCTCGGAGGCTCCGCCGGCGCCGTGGTGCCGCAGTCCGAGTACGAGTGGGACGGAGACCCCCGCCACGGCTTGGGGGACTATCGCATCCCTCGCACGCTGCTCACCAGAGCCGACGGCTCCCGCATCCCCGTCGCCAGCATCGCGCCCAACAAGGGTACGCGGTCGCCAGCAGCGACGGCTAGGGGGGGCGGTGCAAGCCACTCAGGGCCTGGTGGTGGCCGGGAGTCTGCAGAAGGCGCTGCCACGGGGTGGGCGGGGGGGGGGTAATGTTATTGTAGAAAGGTTGTAACTTTAGAGCGACACCGACTGGGACGCAGCGTCCGCTGGGCACGTTTGTGTCACCCGTGGACCCGGTCGCCCCCCCGAGCAGCGATCAAAACAAGCAGCGAAGCTTTTGCGAAACGTAGAATGGTGGTTGTCTCTTAATGGAACTGGACCTGCCGTAGACGTTTGGAATTCTCAACACTGGCTCAGCTCCATAAGTGAGAATGAGCTCTGCTTCGTGCTCATTCGAGCAGAGAGACGCTCGATTATTACTACTTACGTTGATGTGGGAACGCCTGCAACACTGCCAAATGTAGCCGCGACGTATCGACCAGTTTGACTTTGAGGAGAACGGAACAGCTTTCTGCCTCTTTCGTACATATTCATGCTGCGATGATTCGCAGGTCCGACTTTGTTTCGTCAGATATTTCAGCACCACGGCAGTTGGCCTGTCAGTATGACGCGCGCGTTGCCAGTTGAGTGTGCGTTTGTGGCGCGGGGGCGCGCAGGCGTGGTGCGCGACGCCACCTGCGTGCTGGAGGCCGCGTGGCAGGCGTGGCGCTGCTCGGGCCTGCAGTACGAGATGCTCGTCATCGAGAGCCTGGACCCCGACACGGAGACGCGTCGCCTCTCCCCCGTGGCGCTGCTCGCCAACGGCTACGTCGACCTCATCAACGGTGCCCGCCCGCACGCTCGGCATGACCCGTGAATTGCACGGCCTGTTTCACCTTGCCTGGGAGTTTCATCTCTGTGGGCCCTCATGCGCCTGCACAGCCATTGAGTCGGCCCGCTGCTATTAACGTCCACGTTATAAGTCATTTTGTTGAGCTATCATTTGTGGCCAGATCGCTTCTAAAAAATAAGTTAATACCTCAAGTGGGCTTTTGCCTTGTAGGATGGAGATGGTTTAGTTTTATTTGTGTGTTTGGGTGATATGTTTACCTTTTTTATACTTTGCACTCCTATCGTTTTTTTTGTATTGTTTGCCGTTGTAACGTTCTTACCCACCCCTACTGGACATCTGTGAAAAAGAGCTTTATAGCTCATCAGATTCCTCTAGTATAAATAAATATCCTGATTCTGATTCTGCTGGATGAGGGCCTGCCCACATCCCGTGCGGTCTGTGAAGCTTCTTTTGACCGTACTTCACCACGATGGTGGAGATTAGTCCGCGTGGACGTGGGGGCGTAGGAGTAGAGTCCAGCAATGCCCGCCGTGTAGCTCGGCAAGCCCTATAACAACCTGTGTGCAAGGTGGTCACCAATCCAAGCACCATCCAAGCTCAACCCTGTTAAGCTTCTGGAGATATTTTCTAAACAACTACTTGGAAATTACCTCGGATCCCGCCAGTCCCAGAACACGGAGGTCCATCTCCCCCCCCCCTTCTCTCTCCCCCCCGGCAGCCGGTCTCTCCAGTGCTGCCGCGGTGGTCCTCTCTACTCCAGTGACCCGGGTGCTGCTGCTGGGTCCACTTTCTGCCCCGCCCCCTCTCTCCCCCCACCCCCTTCTCTCCCCCCCTACTGCCGAGGCCTACACTATATAACCTCGTGCCACGGCAGATCTCTCGCCTACTTCAGCCGTTGTTTCTTGCTGTGATTGTCCCACCTGATGACGAGTGCTTGCGTTGCGATCGAAACGTCGTGATCTGTTATTTTTTCTACCTACGTGACTTTACCGAAAGAACCAAAGAGTATAATATATGTAGTTATAGCCTACATATTATTGTATACGGGTTAGAAACATCCGTAGCTATTTTGGTATAAGTGAGTCGGGAGAGAGGAGGGGGCCCCACAGTCGTATGTTGCGTAGCCCCGGTTGAAATAGCTCGTTGTGCCCCTGATGATGGTTGTTGTTGTTGTTGTCTCCTACACGGTACTCAGGCCCACAGGACCACGGCTGGTGCACAGGGTACACGTGCCAGCGCCGCATCTCTCTGTTCCACGGAGTGGTGGCCGCCAACATGTCGTACAGCCTGCACTTCACCAGCACCAGCCCCCAGCACCTGCGCCTCATGATGCTCAACGCGGAGCCCGAGACGGTGAGCGCTGCCGTGCGCGCAGTCCTCCCGCAGTGTCCGCTATTCGGAAGCCATTGCCGCAACGGGAACGTGTTGCCGTTACAGATAGTTTTGGTTGTAGTTCCGTTTGTACTCGTGACATCGGTGAAGCATCCTAAATCTCCTGCAGAACCTGAAAATTGCTTCGTTAGGATTACGCTTGGCAACAACTTGGCGGGACCCTCCTGAGAAAGTCTTGAGACTCAGCGAGGCTTTCCTGGTTGTAAAAGCATCATAATAAATAATGAAAGAAAGGCCAATGCAGCCCAATGACCTCTATTTAAAGTTGAATGCCGCGATACAAAGGGAGCCAGGTATTGAAAATTTGATGAATATAATAAACATAAAATGTAATTTGGGAATATTCCTTAATTGTCCGAAATTATGTTAATTGGTGTAATTATATGCATAGATTATGCTAATTAAGATGTAATCAGATCAACTTATGCAAATGTGTCTGATTATGCTAATGTATGCAGTTATGATAATTAGGCTCAACCTCGTTGTCGATGGTAGTATTATCAATCGGGATAAGACAATTAATTGTATGAAGTTATGCAAGTGTGATGTAAGTATGCTAGATTAAGCTCGGCTTCGTTGTCTAGGGTTGTATTATCAATCAGTATAATACAATTATTCTTGCTTTAACATTTACTGATTATGTCTTAGTGTGTTTATATTAGGTCTCCAAATTCAAATCTCACCGCAGGATACAGTTCTTATTATTAAGATTTTATTATGCACTTCTGTGTTAAGCAATTTTAATTTCTAAACAAACCTTAACACTCTAATATGTGAACTCTTATGCTTGGAATTGTCAACACAGTACTCCTGGAGATGTTCCCCTCATTCATTCATACATTTAACCCTCAATGGTCACGTTTGTTAACTGGGTAACAGTACAATTGATTATTCCTCAGAGTACGCGAGCAAACACGACGAGAGGAAAAGTCCTTAAAATTCATGCAACGATATTCATACGAAGGGCAATGAAGAAACATGTCCCGAAGGCAAGAGTAGTTATCAATTAATTCATTGGTAAGATTATGTAATTAAAAATAAAAAACGAACGACTAAAATACTTCTAAATGACCGTATCCACGTAACTCAATGGGCAGCAATGTTCTTCACGATCAATTGATATTTAACGCACCACCTTGGAATGGCAACCCTTCTTGAAACACAAAGATAACTTTTTGGAACAAACTTAAATGCGTGTTGTGTGTCTTCTTTGCCACTTGTTCAATTCTTTGCGTAAAGCAGACGCCGGGCGATGCGTCGTGAGGGTGTGAGTGTGGGGGAGGGTCGTACAAACGGCTTCGCTCTCTCTCTTGCTCGGGGGCGGCCACAGTTTCGGGCCGCAGCTGGCTGGAAGAGTCGGCACGACGCTCGCCGTCGGCGCGCGATGATCCGTCGTCAGATAGCGCCCGCAGCTCGTCCGCTGGCTGCAGTTCCTCACTCTCGTCTTGGTTCCCAGCCGGTGCCGGTCGGCGTGCGTGTGGGTCGAACCCACGGCGCGCTCGCTGGCGCCGACGCTCTTGCTCACGGGCGGCTGGTCGGGCTCTTTCCCCTGCTGGATGAGCAGAGTCGGCACAACGCTTGTCCGCTGGCGGCTGTCACCCTTCGCTTGGTGGCGCTGGTGGCGCTCTCTCCGTCTCCGTCTCTCTCTCTGGCGATGCTGGATTGCGCGTGCAGCTCGTTAGCTGGTGGCAGACACCCTCGCTCGGTGGAGCTGGCTCTCTGTGACGCTGGCTTGGTTTAGGCTTGGCGCTTTCCGCCCTTTCTCCAGGTTGATTGCTTGTCGTCGCTCGGCACTCTTTCTCTCTCATTTCTCTTGCTCTCTCCTTGATCGTGCAGCTGCCAGCTTCACACGGACACCCGCCCTTACTTCAGGGCTGCGCTTTGTCGTTGCTCAACTTTCGTGCTCTTCACCCTTCTTCCAAGAGGGCTCTTGCTGTGAGCTGCTCGTCGCTGGCTGGATCACTCACTCTCAAAAATTTGAAAATTGTATTAGCACACCTCTTACACAACTCTGATAGCTTAGTACAATACAACTTATCGCAATCCTTGACTTTGCAAGCGACTCAAAACATCAGGATGAATGTAGAATCACTTTCAGCGATACTCTGTCGGTCCATGCCGAACTCTTCTCTGCGAGACGCAGCACCCATTGCTAATGTCTCGAGGCCATGCCCTGGAGCTGGCTTGCTGTCCTCTTCCGAGCTGCTGTGTCGAGCTGTCCCTTGGCGAGCTTAAAATTGTGTGTCGTGTTGCTGTTGCTGTTTATATCTGAAAATGTCTCCCCTCTGCGCGTCTCTTGCGAGAAAAAAAAAACAGATGCTTACTCCGTCATGCTCTCCCCCCGCGGCCGCGCCTGATTGCCCCCCCCCCTCTTCCCTTGGTGACCCGGCGGGCTGCTTAACATCAAATTGATGTTTGTTTGCACTCCCAACCCCTCTCTTCGCGGTGTCCGCTAAGGGAGGGGACGCACCTTTCATACGTATTCATGGCTACCATGTGTTTGTGTCAAATTGTTGGAAGACAAAGGCAGCCGGGGAGGCTCTGATTTTATGGAATACATTTATCTGGTCTTGTGTGTTTGACCTATTTTTTTGTACCTCTAATGAGTTACCCTTGGTCTAATCTCTTGTGATTATTATTTGGTTTATGTTTAACCAAGATTTGTAATGTCATTAGATGTTACCTCCGGTATTTCAAGGGTTTTATTACTTTTTGCTCCCTGTCTGCATCCAGGGATCCGTGCTTTTTATTCTCGAGGTCAGAGATATCGCTTAGTTTGGACTTAAGTTTTCGTGATTGCAGGAACTCATGTACTTTGGTTCTCTTGGTAAAGTCACGTAGATAGAAAGATACAATAAGAAATAATATAAGGAATACTGCAGTCTATAATGTCGACTTATTCTTATAGCCAAGCTTCAACTTTTTCCGTACAAAAAAATATATATCAGTTATAATGTCCGTTTGCCCTGTGCTCTGCGTCCGTGCCTGTGATTCTGGATATTTGTTTGTGAACTGTCCAAAGTGCCAAGCAGGTCATGACATGCGGTCCTCTGGCAATCTGGAGATTTTGCAGATCGTCGTTATCCTCCCTTTGTCCCGGAGTTTATTATTTAATGGCCTTTTACGACCTCCAGATGCTTGGTGCTTGTGGGAGGTAGCGGGTTTGAGGGCGTTTTATTTATTTATTTCATCGCTTATTATTATAAAATAAAATGGCAGAATTATTTTTTATATTATTTTTTTGGAAAAAGGCTTATATAAACAACACTCGCCACAGTGGTAAAACGGTTCACACACTGGACCTGCCATCTCGATTCTATCTCCCTGTGCGGCAGCTGAAACGATGGGGCACGTTCATTCGTTTTCACCTTCTCTCTTCACTAAGCAGTTGTAAATTAGTTCACCACAGGCATGGGGCAGGTCACGTCCGGAGGGTCGGGGGGGGGTGTGGTCATTCCCACCTCTTCCAAGGCATCTGTCCAGTGTGGAAGAGTAGGCTGAATACCCTCCAGGGGGGGCTCTCTGCAATGCCCCATATGCAGAGTCTTGCTCACGCCAGTAGCATATGCAGCAGGGTTGCACCTTCGTTTCCTATTGCCATGTTGCAGCTTGCAGGCGGTAGGTGCACCCTGCGTTGACTGCGTGCGATGGGGGCTGGCCAGTGTGCGCGCTCGTGTGTGGCCTGCGTGTAAGCTGCAGTGCGCGTGCGGTCCCCTGTCGGTGGGCTCTGCAGCTTACAGGTGCACCTTGCGTTGGCCGCGCCGTAGGTGTCGGGAGCCGGTCAGCGTGCGCCCGCGTGCAGGCTGTGCGGCCGCGCTGCAGTGCGCGTGTGGTGCCGTGTGTCTGCGCGCAGGCGGTGCGCGTGGGGGTGTTCTATTCCACGCCTCAGCGCCTGGACGTCTACGTGGACGGAGCGCTGGTGGCGCCCGGCAATGCTCAGTGGAACGCGGAGCGAACTGAGTACACTCTTGTGGCCCCCAGCTATGAAGGTAGGGCTTGCTGTACAAACAGCAGGCTTGGCCTGACGGTTACTGACCATTCTCTGACGATGGTGTACGTCCCTCATCAATCCACTGTAGGATAAATGCCTCCTAGCCGTGCCATGTCGGTCACTTCACCACACCTCGCCAGTAAGGGGTTTGTGAAGGCAGGGTGCATATATAGATACGGGAGCATAGGGGTGCAGTGCAGTCATTGCTATTGCACCCTGCTCTCTGCTGCACACTACTTAGCCCCGAAGCCTATAACAACCTACTTGTGCACAGTGGTTGCCCATTCCAGCACTGTCCAGGCCCAAGCCCTGCTTAGCTCCTGAAATCATCGTTTTACGTGCGCTGGTTTTGCACTCAAAATGAACGACTGGTAAATCGGCATGTCGGTGACCAAGGAGCGATGTGGTTAGGACGGCGTCGTGTTCCGCGCGACCACGGCAAACGAACGAATGCGGCGCGGGCGTCTCTCCGCCGCAGGCGAATTCGTGCCGGCGGTGAGCTCCTCCGTTGTGGGCGCCAACTACTTCGAGCGCGGGGAGCAGACTCTGCACGTGGTGCTGCGGGGCGGGGCGCCCGTGGAGGTGCGCGTCTCGCCGATGCTCTTCGTCTCCTTCGACGTGCCCGCCATGACGCTGGAGGCGTTCTACTCGTCGGAGCTGGTGCCCAAGCTGGCGCTGCTGCTCGGCGTGCCGGCCGACAAGCTGCGCGCGACGCGCGTCGTGCGCGAGGACGGCGGCGCGCGCCGGCGCCGGAGGAGGCGCTCGGCCACGGTGCTGCACGTGGAGATCGCCGTCTCCGGTCGGCCGCCGCTCAGGCTCCCCGCCGACGACGACGGGGACGGTGCGCGAGGGGGCGGCCGCGGTGCTCTCGTTGCCGCCCGTTGGCCGTGGGTTGCAAGGTTCACGGCTGCCTTTGGCCAACGGTGGTGACGTTTGAGAGGCCAGGGGAATGTGACCTTTATATCTTCATAGATACCGGGCCGAGGCTGGTTTTACATGCAAACCAACGATCGCTGTTGACCTAGTTCCAGTCTTTTTTCTGAACACGCCCGCAGATAATTCACTGCATTATTATTATTATTACTACTACATGCATAAAGTGCGGTTGCATAACAGTGCATCGTTCGCAATAGACAGTCAATGCATTCTCGTGTCACGGCCAGATTTTTTTTTTATTACCACCGGATCAGCTGATGTATTCTGAACGTGGCTGGGGTGGATGGATTCCTCAGTGGAGCATTCCAGATGCTCGTTGTATGGACAAGGCTGGACATGGCAGTGGTTACGGACCTGGGAACTTAGTGCTGCCCATCTTGCTTATTTGTATAGATGAGAGCATGCGCAAAAGCCTGCGGGGCACATGCGACCACGGGGAGAACATGCAATGAACATGCAATTTACAAATACAGTCAAACCTTAGATTGCGAGCATTATTCGTTCCGGAAACGTGTTTGTAATCCAAAGCACTCGTATATCAGTTGTGATCCAGTGACGCTCGGCAGACAAAGCGTATACGTGCTACTCGTATTGCAAGACCTCGCTCGTTTATCAAATTAATATTTATTTTAAAAAAATTGCTCGTCTTGCAAAACACTCGCAGACCAAGTTACTCGCAATCCAAGGTTTTACTGTATACAGGCGTCAAGATCAGGATGGAACCCACGACCTACACAGGTTGCGCCATGGGAGGCGAGGTGGGCGCCACTGTGGCGAGATGTTCACTGCCTCACCTTGTACACAGGAGGTCGTGCATTCGATCCTGACCCTGACGCTTGTATATTTGCCTGTCTATCTCCCCGTGGCCGCGTGGAATTTTTCTCCAGGTCCTCCGGTTTTCCCCTCCACATTTAGAAACTCACGTTTAGAGTATTTGGCTGCTATAAATTTCCACATGATAAGCCACTTCGTTGAGCTGTCATTTATGGCCAGGACGCTTATGAAAAAGAGCTAAATAGCTCAGTGGGCCTTACCTGGTAAAATAAAAAAAAATGTTTAGTTTAGTTTTAATATGCGAATGCCCTGCTCATGAAGTCGTCCATCCTTGGTACCAACATTGGGGTCGCCACCTGTCTGGGTTTGACCCAGACACAGTTGGGAATTGGCAGGAATTGATTTGAGAAAATTGGCAGGAATTTGAGAGAATTGGCAGGAATTTGAGAGAATTGGCAGGAATTGATTTGAGACTGAGATGTTGTACCGGTATTATGTCAAAATGTATCGCAGCGCACTGCACATTTTTGGTAGGCCTAAGGCTGCCTGAGAAATATGTCCGGGTTTGGTCTGCAAAAAAGGTCGCGACCCTAAGCCAACACATACATCTCAGGTGACGACGTGTGTGTAGCCTCTCCCTAGTGTGACTGCTGCCCTGTGTTTCCGGTTGTCTGCAGAATCGGAGCTCGATCCATGATTTATTTTCTGTTTTTTTTGTGGAAATTCAGATTTTGGGAAATTTTCTGAAAAATCACCAGCAGTTGGATGCAACAGTGACATTTTCTCTCTCTCGCACACACGGAGACAAACACAAAGATCCCTGACGGCATTGTAGACCGCGCAAAACACAAAGGGGTGAGTGAGGATAGCAACATGCCTGACCTCCTTTGTCTCACCAGTGCTGATATTTAGTCGCCACACTGGGTACTTATTTAAGGTTTGGTCAACCTCAGTGAGGCCCAGAAACGGATGGGACATTATATAGTACTGAAGTTATCAGTGGTCAGGCAGTGAAATCAGGCCATCGGTTTCATACAGCCTCCATTCGCCATGAAGCATCGGTAACATTACCACGGCACTTGTGCCAGGCCAGGTGCACTTTGGACCACGCGAAGTGTGGAAGACTCGCTGGCAGGTCATGGGACAGATCCAGATGTGTTGGCCACCCGGCGCTCTGCTTGTTGTTGTGAGAGTCGCTCCTCCACGCTCCATTGTTCCTGGAGGGCAGCTGCCTCCAATTGACCAATTGCATCCTTTATGAGTCTCCTTATGGAGTCCTAACTCTGCACACTCCATCATTATCACTGCCCAGTCTATGAGTTGATTACAAAGCGTTATTGTCCATTCCTGCCCTGTAGTCGACGTAACGAACGTAACGCCTTCCCCATTGCCATTTGGTCTGCTCAGCCTCATCTGGCCTGACGTGGGCCGAGCTGCAGGAAGCGACAAAGCGGCTCTCTGCATCGCTGCAGCTTGGCAATCTTAGCACTGCCCTGGGAGTGAACATCACAGGAGCCAAGATCATCAAACCCATGCCGCCTGCGGGCAGTGTGGCATGGGATAAGGTGAGGTCCACCGCGGTTCTTCCCCTCCAGCTCGCAGCTACTAGAGGCATTGGCTATCTCCCACGGGTATTTTATGGTGTCAAGAAAGAGTTACCATCGTAGAAACCGTTCCGTTAATATTTACAGATGACAATGGATTATATGGATATGGGTGGGAGCGGTGGCGCAGTGGTTGGCGCAATATGCAATGTAAACGTAGAAGTTATGGTATTTAAGCTATTTGGCTTGCAACCCATGTTCACTGATACACAGAGACAAATAAATAGCTCCGGTATAGCATTAACTGACTGTCGGGGCACATGCTGTTAGTGAGCACCTACAAAGGCCGACACGGCACACGTGGGGATGGATGGCCAGCACCACGCCTGGCCACCTTTGTTTGCCTTGTGGAGATATTTACACACCGTACCAGGTACTCATTTAAGGCTGAGTCGACCTAGGGGAGGCCCAGAACCAGTTCAGATATTCGTTACTTGTGTTTACCGTGAGCAGGAATCGAACTCAGATCGCCGGGTTCATACAGTGAGAGAAAAAAGTATTTGATCCCCTGCTGATTTTGTACGTTCGCCCACTGACAAGGAATGATCAGTCTATAATTTTAATGGTAGGTTTATTTGAACAGTGAGAGACAGAATAACAACAACAAAATCCAGAAAAACGCATGTCAAAAATGTTATAAATTGATTTGCATTTTAATGAGGGAAATAAGTATTTGACCCCTCTTAATGACCCCTCTGCAAAACATGACTTAGTACTTGGTGGCAAAACCCTTGTTGGCAATCACAGAGGTCAGATGTTTCTTGTAGTTGGCCACCACTCCTATTTGCAGATCTTCTCCAAGTCATTAAGGTTTCGAGGCTGACGTTTGGCAACTCGAACCTTCAGCTCCCTCCACAGATTTTCTATGGGATTAAGGTCTGGAGACTGGCTAGGCCACTCCAGGACCTTAACGTGCTTCTTCTTGAGCCACTCCTTTGTTGCCTTGGCCGTGTGTTTTGGGTCATTGTCATGCTGCAATACCCATCCACGACCCATTTTCAATGCCCTGGCTGAGGGAAGGAGGTTCTCACCCAAGATTTGACGGTACATGGCCCCGCCCATCGTCCCTTTGATGCGGTTTCCACCTCCATGTTTGACGGTGGGGATGGTGTTCTTGGTGTCATAGGCAGCATTCCTCCTCCTCCAAACACGGCGAGCTGAGTTGATGCCAAAGAGCTCCATTTTGGTCTCATCTGACCACAACACTTTCACCCAGTTGTCCTCTGAATCATTCAGATGTCTATTGGTAAACTTCAGACGGGCATGTATGTCCTTGAGCAGGGGGACTTTGTGGGCGCTGCAGGATTTCAGTCCTTCACGGCGTAGTGTGTTACCAATTGTTTTCTTGGTGACTATGGTCCCAGCTGCCTTGAGATCATTGACAAGATCATCCCGTGTAGTTCTGGGCTGATTCCTCACCGTTCTCATGATCATTGCAACTCCACGAGGTGAGATCTTGCATGCAGCCCCAGGCCGAGGGAGATTGACAGTTCTTTTGTGTTTCTTCCATTTGCGAATAATCGCACCAACTGTTGTCACCTTCTCACCAAGCTGCTTGGCAATGGTCTTGTAGCCCATTCCAGCCTTGTGTAGGTCTACATTCATGTCCCTAACATCCTTGGAGAGCTCTTTGGTCTTGGCCATGGTGGAGAGTTTGGAATCTGATTGATTGATTGCTTCTGTGGACAGGTGTCTTTTATACAAATAACAAGCTGAGATTAGCAGCACTCCCTATAAGAGTGTGCTCCTAATCTCAGCTCGCTACCTGTATAAAAGACACCTGGGAGCCAGAAATCTTTCTGATTGAGAGGGGGTCAAATACTTATTTCCCTCATTAAAATGCAAATCAATTTATAATATTTTTGACATGCGCTTTTCTGGATTTTTGTTGTTGTTATTCTGTCTCTCACTGTTCAAATACACCCACCATTACAATTATAGACTGATCATTTCTTTGTCAGTGGGCAAACGTACAAAATCAGCAGGGGATCTAATACTTTTTTCCCTCACTGTAGTACAGCGTGCTAAATGCTGTGCCACCACTCCCCACTACACATAGACACTCACACTCTAACACTCACTGCTGTTTCCCCTCTGCAAAAAACACCGCAGCATAGGAATGGTTCTGAACAGTGCAGGTACACACGTGTCTGGTACTCTGAGAATAGCCAGTGCAGCGTACCATCGTTTACCGGAACTTCTCGCCCGCCACTCGTCCGTGTGATTCACAGAAGCCGTATGTGAGCAGTTGTGGCCGTGTTTTTGGTGGTGTTTTCGTTGCAGATGGCCTCGGTGCCAGTGAACTGGTCTGACCCCTGGCTGCCCGTGCCGGAGCTGGGCTCTCTGGTGCTGGCAGTCGAGCCCATGGCTGGGCCCCTAGGCCAACCTTTCCTCGTGCAGCCCGCCCTCCGAGCCGATGACCGAGATGTACGTCACCTTTGTCCCTTTGCTCGTCATGCGCGTGCTGCTCTGTGTATCAATGAAAGCATTAACTACAGCTGCAATGATACAAAGCGCCGTCTGAATACATATTAGGTCACTCTAGAGCGTATTAGCGCACTCGAATAACTCAACGAATACTTTAGGGACAATGTGTGACGGTGGAGAAAGAGAGCGATAACTGCTCAGAAACTTGAATTTGGAGCTTTCGTGACTGCAGTAATTAATCTTTGTTTTTTTCGGTAAAGTCACGTAGAAATAATAAAATAACATAATAGTGTACGACGTTTCGATTGCAACACAAGCAATCATCATCAGGTACAGAAGAGCTACATTTACGAGAGAGAGGAGACACATAACCGCAGATATATGTACAGACACAGATATCCCCTGTTGTATCTGTGTCTGTACATATAGCTGCAGTTATGTCTCCTTTCTCTCGTAAATTTAGCTCTTCTGTACCTGATGATGATTGCTTGTGTTGAAATCGAAACGTCGTACACTGTTATGTTATTTTATTATTTCTACCGCAGCGTGATGCTCTCTTGTGCATTAACCTCTTATGGAGGAACCCTTTCATTATTTGTGGAATCCATGAGACCCACATGTCTTATTTATCAGTAATTATAATTTATCTGCCAATCCGCGGATGCCCCAAGGACTGAGAGACAATAATGATGACAGTTGAGGCGTCTATTTTGTGGCGCAGCTGCCATTGGTCACGGGGCTCCCACGACGAGCACGGCGAGCACGGGAGCGGCGTTGCGACGCACACTCTGATCTCACTCTGCGTGGCATGCTGGCAGCACAGTGGTGACGCTCGTGCCCCACAGCCAGAAGGGGCCTTGGTTTGATTCCCGACTCGGGCGCCACTGTCTGTGGAGTTTGTATGTTCTCCCCCTGTTCTGCACGGGTTTCCTCCGAATTCTCTGATTTACTCGCATAGCTAAAACCCCCAACACATTTTGAAAAGGGGTATTGGCCAAACATTACGATGCTGAATAATGAGCTGCAAATTACTCAATTGAGATCACTCATGGCAACATTTCCCCCTGCGGCAAAAAGCTTGGCATAAATTCTCCGGATAAAGAGTCTCGAAGCTCGATGAGGCTTTCCTGGTGAAAAAGCATTGTAGTAATAATAATAATGACTTGTTCGCTCACAAAGTCATGGCAGACCTTGACTCAAGGCATATCACTGGCTGACTCATTCAGCAAAAATGTGGAAATATTTTTTTTCCCTTGTCAACGACAGTAAAATCCTCTTGTCAGTCTTTTTTATTAGTTTTCTGTTTGACTCGTCCGTGATGCAGCGATTGCATTGAGAATCGCAGGGTGGGGGGGAAGAGATGCAACAATAGCTCGGAAGATAAAACAGTGCCGCTCCCCTTTTTGAGAAACTTATAGCGCCCTGGTTGTGAAGGTGAGATTAGAGCGGGTTGTACTTTTGCACTTGCGATTGGGAGAATTGTTGTTTGGCCCGAGTGTTTTTTTTCTGGGAAACTCGGAATTTTGGACATGTTGGCAAAATGAACTTTAGACCTAACATTGTTATCCTATGGCCTCTGATGTTCAACGATGGAATGGGTTTGGCGCAATAGATCCTTAAGACATGTTTGTTTTACAATAGTTATATTGCCGTTGACGAAACCAACATCAGTGATGTTTTTTAGTCATTATAGCTAACAATAAATAAATAAATAATGCGCACGGCTCAATATATAGATGCTGAATTGTATTCACAGTTGTATTTTTCCCATTTGTGTCTTGGCAACACAACAAACTTGTTTCACGTTTGCCAACAGCTCTGTCGCTTACTTCATCATTGCCAAGTGATGAGTGCTTTGTTGCGTTTTTGCCTTGATGAGAAAATCATTAAAACTGATTTTATTTTTTATGATCTCTAAAGCGCGCTTTTGATATTATCGCCCGATTTTATCATTGGCCATCAGTTCACACCTTCTCCTGCCTACCAAGATGTCATTGTAGATTCAGAATTAAGTGTACATTTTCCTTAGTAGAGGTTTTTTGGGTTAGATCGTGTAAATATAAATTTGTCGTTTAACTCGCTACCACCTGACCGTCAATTAGTAAGGTTTGTCACGTAAGTCCACAGCATTTACAATTCGAGTACAACGCTTTATTGGTAATTACAACCAGTCTCATCAGGCGACAGCTAGAGTTGTGGATACATCCTCCAGTTTCTGTCTTAAATAGAGGGGATAAATGTGAGGTCACTTGTGAACCAATCATGTGTGAAGGCCAGAGTGTTAATGTATTCATATAAATGACAATATATCTGTTATTGGTTGGGTTATTCACAGTTAATCAACATACATAATGTTCATATGTAATTAATTACACGAGTAATTCATTATAGTAGGATGAATTGTGACAATAGTTACAATACTTTTTTTACAATGTGCGGTCTCCAACACATGTTCGCTGTTGTAATGCACTAAGGTTCAAAGTATCGAGCTTATTGTGTCGTACCAATTTAACGTGTACAACTTTGGCTACGAATAATATAGAAAGTGCTGTCACTGCTGCTGCTGGGTCCTTTGCTGACATGATGGTTCTCTCCGCTGCTCCGTGGGCAGGGTAACTGCATGGAGTTTGGGGTCACATCGTGGAGTGTCCTGGCTCTCCTGAAAAACACATCGGGTGAGATGGTGCCGTACCTCAATGGCACCAAAACCATCGCATTTTCGGGCTGCTGGGCCAACTTCAGTGATTTGAGCATCACCCAAACAGGTAAAAAGGGGTGCCGTGGTGGCGAGATGTCATCTCCCTCGCCTGGTACGCAGGAGGTTGTGGGTTCGATCCCGACCCTGACGCCCCCTGTATATCTGGAGTTTGCGTGTCTCTCTCTCCCTGTGGTTGCGTGGATATTTTCTCGAGGTCCTTCACATTTAGAATAAACGTCACGCGTTCAGAGTATTTGGCTGCTGCTATGCATGTACACGTGATAAGCCACTTCGTTGAGCTATCATTTGTGGCCAGGTCTCCTTCTGAAACAGAGCTACATATCTCAGTAGTGGGCCTTACCTGGGTAAGATGAAAACATAGTTTAGTAGTAAACCACTGTGCGACAGCGCTTCAGCAAAGCACGATAATCGGCGCTACATTCCAGTGATCACTCGGTCTCATTGCCAGCTGCCTAAAGAAGTGCCGTGATTACGGGAGGATTACTAGGAGAGAGGTGTGAAGGCTGGCAAGAGAGTGGTGATGGTTGAGGAAGACAAACAGGGCTCGGTCTGTCATAAGCTCACAGCAGAAACCCGGCCTAGTGGGTGGGCTCTGTGGTTGTGGAGCCTCCTGTTGAGGTGTGGAGAGAAACACGACAGTAGTTATCCTCCTGTGGGAGACACCATGAATGAAAAATGTGTGTATTTCATTTGTAGCCATTCGATAAAAATATATCTCATGAAGGCAAACAGGCGTTTGAATTTCAGAATCAGAGGCAGCCATTTTCAGCTTTTCAAGATTAAATTAGCAGAGATTTTGAAAACTTGACCAGGCAACGAAGCACAGTGCACACATGTTCAGCTACCCACGAGACTCACAAAGCTATTTATAAGTTTAACGCCTGAACGTCAACGGTGCGTAAAGCTGTGCACGGGTGGCTGCTGTTAGACATGAGGTGCGCCAAATTGCCCGAGACGCGGCTGACGTCTGCGGTGCCACTGCCTGGAGCGAGTCGTGACCACAGCGGGCACGTCGAGAAAAGCCCCGGGTCTGAACGTACGTTGACTTCATTCCACAAAGACTCGGGCCACACATTTCTCATGTTGTCTTCAGTCAATTATGTCACTTTGACATCCAGCACGAGTTTTTTTTAGATAACTCGTTCATTGAATGTTTATTATGACACGAGCCATACATTTTTTGGTATATCTGAAAATGAAAAAAATTGTGTGAATTTTCTAGGCATTTTACCATCACCCAAAGAGTAATAAAAAGTATATATAGTGCATCCTTTAAAATACAACTATGCCCAATTAAGGGTTACTGAAGCGACTCTAAGTTAAATGCATGTAAACATGAGTCTGGAGGACCAGTGACCTGCACTAGAATGGTCCGTCAGGGTGTCACCCGCATGTTATATTCAGATGTCATATCTCAAAGTGGTATTCAGTAGATGACAGTGTCCACCAGGTGTGATAACTCTTTTCCTGTGTGCCCCTGTATATGCTGCTGCTGTGTCTCCTGCTGTTGATGCTGTCTGCTGCTACTGCTGCTCTGTCTGCAGGGGAGTTTGTAATGGAGTTTGTGCTGGAGGGGTCGTTCCGTGCCCACTCCCGGGCGATGATGGTGCAGCAGGGCAGGAGCCCTGCTGATGGACTGACCGCATCCCAGCGCACAGTGCTCATCTTGGGGCTGGCCGTGCCGCTCTCGTTGCTTCTGCTCGTCCTCATTGTCGTGATGATCGTCCGCTCTGCGTCCTCAAGTAAGCTCATCTCGCCACCATGGGCGCTAAATACGCCAGTGGGCCTTACCTGGTGAAATAAAATAGTTTCTAGTTCATAAGCAGTGGCAAAGCCCCCGTTGTGAGCATTGGCTACCTGCCACGCGAGTGCTGGGAATTGATAGTGGTCGTGGTAGAGGATATGGCGAAGCGTTGTTCGGTAAGAGACCTAGAAGAAAGTCAATGAGCCTGACTCTGCTGATGAGGCACTGTTTTGCAACACCAGTGCAGACGTTTGGTTGTGTTGAACACATGCTGCTGAAAAAAGTAACTTCCAGGAGGTCGTGAGGCCCGTAGGGTATGTAACAAATATACTCGTACATTTTATCTGGACAGGCAGATATGGGAATTAGGCGTATTGTCTGCCAATTGACTCATCCCATCGTCCCTCCAGGGTTGATAAAATAGGCACTACTCTGGTGAGGAAGTCAGCTTTGGTTATCCTATGGATCGGCTCACTGCCGCCGTAGGGATTTGGAATTTCCGACACTGACTTAGGGCTGTAGACTGGAGATGAGCACGAGTGCCTGGATGCTCAACCGAGGCGAAACTCACGTTGATTTTGAAGCCAGGGAGCGGAGCAGAGGAGGGAAGGCAGCCGGCCGGAGTGACGCCATCTTGCTTACAATCACCACAAATGTTAATTGTTAACATACAGGTTACAATATTTCACCTGGGAAATCCCCTTCAGATGGAAAGTCTAATTTGCAAGGGTGTCCAGGGTGTCGATTGGCACAAACACTGCAAAAACAATGGTCGCACTTTAACACTTGAGGTTAAATGCTCTTTTTGTAAGTATGCATTTTGGCGTCCTCTGGTCTAGCACCGTTTGGGACTATGCTCAAAAGAAAGCTGTCTCTGGTGTGGACCAATCAGTTTCAAGGACAATGCATCATAATATCAGTGTGTTTTTTGTTTGATTTTTGACTACAAGTATTGTGGTTAATGCAGACATGATTCCTTGTAAAAGGTTTCAGTTTGGTGTTTTAACATCTTAATACCTGTTTTATTGCCAGAAAAAAAGGGGAAAATCTATTCTCATATTTTGGTACTGGCAAAGGAGGTCCCATGATAATTACAGTGTGTTATAGGATAGCATAATGTACTGGATATTTTGTACAAAAGGATTAACAAACTGCACACTTTTGCAATCTTCTCTTAACGTAACCAGCAAAGCGGTATTTAAATACTTTACTTTAAATTCAGGATATACCATGGATGAGGTGACACAACGTGTGTAGATGTCGTCACATGCAGTAACCATGCGCATTTCATTCCCTTGTACACAGAGGCTTACGTGGTTCCACAGGGATCAGGTACAGTTGTGTCGCAGTCAGTGTGCAGGGATGAGCACATGCCCAGGCCCAGTCGGCTCTGGGAACGTGGCGCTGGTCCCTTGTCACCGTGTGGCTCACCTACGCGGCTTTCCCAGGATTGGCCTGCATACATCGTTTAAAGTTTTTCACACAGTTGCAACTGTATTTGGTGAACTCACATTACACGCATTTGGAGATTGTTTTTTTTCTTATCAATATTGTCAATTATTTGGCGCTTAAATGCCCCCCCCCCTACATCTCAAAGCGTCTTACATTACATCTGAATTATTCTGATGTCCCAACAGTAGTTTTTATTTAAAGAGGGACAGCCACGCAGGTGACCTACACGGAGTAGCTTCTCCGTGCCGCTGTTTGTGTTGCCTCATGCTTCCGTGACGGTGTCCTGGCCCCCTAGCGCAAGGTGCCTCCTCCTGTGGCGTCACAGACGATGTCCACGACGCTTATCCTTTCAAATACACAGCTTTATCCACCCCACGTTCCTCCACTGCTGCCCTGCTCTTCTTATAATTCCCTGTACTTCAGCGCCAAGCTGTCATAAACCAAAACCCCTCTCTCTCTCTGCTTTAAGTCAGTGGATTAATGCTGCGGCCCGTGACACTAAAAATGGAGGCCCTGCCGGCTACGGTCTGTGCACAGGGTAAGGTGCGTCAAATGCGCCATCCAAATTGCCCTAGGCTACAATCGATGTTTATTGCAAAAAAAACAACACACGATGCAACTGTTATTGACCAAAACATCCCAATGATGAAAAGTGCCTGCAAGTTACTCGATTAGGATTACACATCGAAATATTGCCCCCCTCCTGCCAAAGTATTGGCAGGACCCTCCTGAAATGCATCTTGAGTTTCAGTGAGGCTCTCCTAGGTAAAGAAGCATAAATAATAGTATTAAATGTGTTTTACCTCGCAAGAGATACACAACTGTATTGTCTCCTCCTGGAAATTTATTTTCACAATGACTGATAGATTTTATTCCAAATGAATGGTTGGAAAAGTATTTTTTTAGTGAAATATTCGCAATAAATAAATTATCCGTTTTGAAATGTGCCCCTCTTGACTTGTTTCACACAGATTCGAAATCCCAGGTTAACCCTGAGGTCTACACGCACAGCAACCAAGTGTACAACAGCATGCCGGACAACACTTCTCTTCCAGCCGGTAATACTTCTGTTTATCAAAGCATATTCTCACAAAGTGTGACGAGCGTTCAATTTAACGTTAGGATGTCCTGGCTCACTAATAATCAGTAATGGGGTTCTTAATAATTCCCTTAACGGTGTCCGTGTGATTTAGTGTGATCCTGCTACACGTATGCATAATGTGTGTACATATTTTGCTGTTAGATGGCACACGTATAACGTGACCAAAGATGGCGGCACAGCTGCACATTTGAAGAGCAGTGAGCTCGCCCTTGATACAGAAACTCAATGTGCTCTTCATATACCTTTTATAGTTCATGCAGCAGCTCTTTATTCTCTTGATCCGTATGATGATGATGATGACTTTTCAACAACAGAACATAAACATATGGTTGGCGAAATGTCCCTTCTTCATAGCACATAGAGAGGCCATTGCCAAAAATGTCTCCAATTATATATATAGTTTTCTTTTAAGGCCACAGTGTTGTTGACGAGTGTGTTAAGTTGTCTTTGTTCATCGTGCTTGTGCTCCAGTGCTGACGCAGCAGCATCATCAAATAATTAATCCTTGATCGGGCATATGCTGTGCCCTTCACTGGATCTTCATACTCGTTCTGGCTTTCTCCATATGTTATTTAACAATAATCACTCAGTCGAGAAAACCCTGCAATAAGAGAGGTGCTTCAGGATTTCTCCGCCATGTTAAGAAGTAAATTTAAAGCGCGGTTATAAATGCGTTAAATGATGCCTCCTGTGCGTTGAGCGATATTGCATCTGCATTACAATAGTAGTTCCTGCCCGGTCTGCGACGTTAACGATGCAGGACTGAGTCACTTAGATGTTTTGATTAGCAATGAACTACTCGCATAGTGTTCATAAGTACTTTATTTCTTGTGGCTGGTTATCTGCAGGAAGAGGGCGTTTGGTGGTAAATTGTAGCACTACACTGGCGTATTTGGGATACGTGTAGAGTTGTGACTTTCTATGTTTGATCTTGCACACGTCCGTTTTTATTTACTAAAGAACTTAAAAGTATTTTTTTTAAATCTCACCTAATTTTTTAAGATTGTATCGCAGAATTGTCTGCACCAAGATGAAACTAAAGTTAACCCGTTATATCTGCTTAGGGTGCATTGGTGTTTCTCTATTAATGTCATGTAGGCTGATAGTTGAAAGACATGGAAGATTGTGACACTGAAACTGAACACTTACATTTAATTCCAAAAGCTGCGTTGCATATTGAGCCAAATTACCGTGCTGCCACGCTAATCTCGCATGTCTTCCAGCCGTTAATAATATCCTGTTCCTTTTTCACAGTGACACAGGAGAAGAATATGCTGGCTGAGCCAGCAAGCATGTAGCAATGGATACATCGCAATGCAGGTAGGCCGCTGGTTTCAGCGGTCGGCGATGACGGTTGCTCGCCCACTGTGCATGCGAGCCCCTACCCGTATGCTCTGCCTGCGATGGTTAGCTGCCCTGTAAGCGAGTCTATTCGGCGAGATCATTAATCGCACGCACAGGCAATTTTCGTCAAAATGAAAATGTGCGAGTGCGTAGCATCGCTGGACTCGCAAATCATTAAGGTTGTGAGTTCGGATCCTGGCTCGGGGGTTTACTTAGCCCATCATTCCTATGAGGTGAACAAAATGTCCAAAGGATAGCCACAGCTTGTGAGGCGTCTCGAGCACTGAGTGAAGGGCTATTGCGGTAGAGCAGCGCATGCTTGTCAGCAGCTTGACCTGCCTTGTAAATGCCACGTGTTTTCTTCTTTACTTTTTATGAGTTTCTAAAGTTGTGAAATGTTTTATTATCCTACATTTCTTTTAAGTCAGCATGTTTATGCATCAGAACTCCTGTCATCTGTGACCCTATCACCAACACCTCTTATTATCAACGGAAGTCGTTGTGTCCCCAGAAACTTATATTGTCTGCTTTCCAGCAATACTGTACTGACAATTATCGGAATGTTTTCCAATAGTTCATTGCATGTGCGTGTCACCGTGTCTATGTTTCTTTGTGTGCGTCTCCATTCATTCTGTACGTGTCTCTTGTCTTCCTCTGTCTGTGCATGTGTCTTCATGTCTCTGCGTGTGTTACGTCATAATTTGAATTATCCGAAAAATGTTCACGGTTAAGATGAGTTGAGTGCCAGATTATCAGTAACAAAAATGTTTACCCACGGATAAGTAATCACGGATGACCCTGTGGATAATAAAAGGAGTTCCACGGATGTCCCTCGGAGGAGTGGTGGCACAGTGATTAGCGTAGTGCGCGTTGAACACAGCAACCCGAGTTCGATTTCCTGGTCGCGGTTATCTTGAGTCTCCTGAGTGAAATCTGAACTGGAACTGGGACACCCCCTTTCACCAACTTGGACAGACCAGGGTGGTGAAGTATGGTAAAACAAGCCCCCTTCATCCAGTAGTGTATTGACAAAGAGCTGTAGATGATTATATTATTAGCATCATTATGCACCTATTGTAAATATGTTATATTACTTTTGTGAAAGCCATACTGCTGTTTGTTGCTGGCCACTTGGTGGTTTGGGCTTTTGGGCCTGTGCTGTGCTCAGCATCTGTGTTAGACAAAATACCTCTGCATTGCACACTAACACTCATTTGTGTTCAGTCTGTTATGGCAAGATATTGCAAATAGAACCTGCTAGACTAACCGTCGTGTTCAACCAATGATGTGTTAAATTAACCTTGATTTCCTTTAATCTGCAGTCCAGTAGCTGCACGAGGGTGGACATTGGTGAGACGCGACGGTGGAGATAACTTACAGATCGAGAGAGCAGTCTTCACCTTCTGCGTTATCAGTCTTCAATCCTCATGCATCTGCCGGAGCCCTCAAGCCCGAATATTCAATAAGGTGGACATTTAAAGTCTGCCTCAAGTGTAACCCAAAGATGAAAAGTTGTTCAGTGCCGAGTGAGCCCTCACATTTAAATATACATATTCGTAGGGAATAGCAACTGGGTATGAAATCAGACATTAAGCATTAGCCAATATCCAATTCTTTTATAAAATTGATTTCATTCAAGGACACAAAAACACCACGCAGACATCCGAGAGGGAAACAGACAAAGCTCACAATAGCACAACAGTCTGCAGCAATTCGCCCTCAAATCGGGGTCCTGTTGAAAGCATTTGGGCTCACTGCCCTGCCAATTTCCAGTCTTAATATATTTCATGCACAATCACGTGATATTAATATAATGAAGTGATTTTGTTTCCATAAGCTATGAGAGTCCTGGTTACTTTGACCTATGATGAGCTGGTTCTTCCTCAAGCCTCTTCAGTGCATTACGGAATTCGCAATACGTTATTGAAATTAAACGTTAATAACCCGGTCACATGACGGATAACCGGACACATGTGGCTAAGCGTAGACAAGGTGCACGGTTTCCCACTGCTGCTGCACACACTCTGTGTGCAAAACGATCATTCAGCAGTAGGGAGATGGCTCACCGGTGGATCTCAACCCTGCAAATGAAGCTTCTCACCACAAGCGTAGAGTTCGTACATTTTGTGTGAACGCTGAAAATGTCGACCGGCATAGTCCCATTTCATATTCTAACCCGGACACAGCACAGCAGTGAGCTTTACATAGCCGCATACTTTGCATACGTGTAAAAATAATGTTAAAATTATATGTTCACTGTAAGTTGCGAGATCAAATCCGGGGTCACAAACAGGAAATGAGCAGCAGCTCCATCGCTTTGACTCTGACTCTATAATTATGTAGTGTTTCTAAAGACGAATAAACTTCTTATGAGGCACTCTGTTTATTGTAATCCTTCTCTTACACAGTCCTTAACACACGGAGGGGTATACGGTCCCCTCACCCGATACCCTAAAGAGGTACAGCCTCCGGGCTCAGTGTAACCTACACACAGGTCTCCTTGATACCTAAGGAGGTAAAGCCTCCTATCTTGGCGGGACTTACACGTCTACCGCTATCCCAGAGTCCTCCGGCTGGGACCTAGGGGAGGCTATCTGACCCACCGCTGGCCCGGTGAGTCCTGACCACTGGGTACGCCGAGCCTTAGCCCTCAGAAGGGCTGGACGGCTGGTCCAGGGTCCTAGCTAGCCTTCAGCCCAGGCTTCAGTCTTCGTGTAGGCTGTAGGGAGACAACTCCCGGTGCTCTGCGTGGTCACCCTTCTTATAGCCGTTTGTGGCCAGGTGTAACCAATCCCACAGTCCCACGTGAATCTGTCTGATTGGTTCTTACCAAACTGTGGCTACGATCCACTTCACCTCCTCTGACCCCAACCGTTATGTACACAGAGGTAACGCTGCACTGCCCCTTTGATACCTGGTGGCAATGCAGGTTACCGAACAGTGCGTAGTTAACACCTCTACAATTACAACGCGACCTTTGCTGTGATTAGTTTTGGTCAGTACTGTATTTGCCTAAATTAATGTTGATGTAATTTTCGCTTTGGTCGTTCTTGATGTTATATTTACCATGCACTGTGCAGTTAATTCATTACTACAGAACAGCAGAGTCAAACGTTTGAGTTGGGGACTGCAGGCTGTTCGGATTTGTACAATGCTTGGACTTTTGAACGTTGCCATTTAGCAATGTATTATATTTTGAATAATACCACAATACCACAAGAATATTCCAGGCACGTGTTGACAATTACGACGAACAAGTGGATACTCTTTGACTTTTTGAAGCTAGTAACATAAATGTGTTATCATGTGATAGGGTATTATCCGTTCTTTTCCCATTCAAAACGATAGTTCCATGTATGTGTTAACATATTTTTTTAAGCACCCTGTATAATCAAAGCATGCTACCAATTATAAACGTATTCAATTATTTCTCAATTTTATTCCGGGTCGCTGGTAGACTGCAGTAGGTACCGTAGCCACAGCCATAGTCAGTCGTGTACTCAATGTGGCTTGTCAATTACAAACATTTTCCGGGTCACCGACTTGACAGACTCGGCTGAAATGATGCCTGAGGACTGTGCATGTAAGTTCTTATAACTCACAATACAACTCGCAATATTATTATGCAGCCTCTATTTGGAAACAGCATGCCTATGGTTGACTCTAACGTTCCCAACATGTTTCTGCAAGAGTGGTGAAATCAATAAGCAGGCAATTTGCCCCCACATTCCTGTCCCTCTGCACACAATATAAGAGTACTGTAGTGTTTTACACAGCTCATCAACCATGCGGCATTCTCGCAGTGAGTCATTTCATCAGCAATGATTCAACACCAGCAAACTCGGGACCGGTTCGACACTCCGTGTCTCATCAGCAGTCAGGCTTGCTTGAGCCAATGCCGGTGAACTGCCGGATGGGAGGTTGGTGGATGTGCTGTGTTGGGGTATCACAGGTGCGTGTTTTCACCAGGAGTGCTTGAAGTCGGTTAGTAAATCGTCACCGACATACCAGTAATATGCATTATTCATGGGTTGATGCTGTTTAACAGCAGAGTACACAAGACAGACTGTTGGAGCAGGCACACAAGGGGTGGGTGTCCAGCACAACAGCAGGGTACAACACACATATACACACATCATGTGGACTACTGTTGGCAGTAGTGGATAACTGTGCATGCAATGCCACATTTAATGCTTCTACCATGAATAAAATATACTATATGCCTGGTTAAATTTTGACTTAAAACTTTCGTGACTGCAGGAATTCATATTCTTTGGTTCTTTTGGTAAAGTCACGTAGATAGAAAAATAATAATAAAAATAAAGTTAATAAAAATTGAATTTAAATAATAATAAAACAAAACCCACTAGCATAGACTGTAGCCTGGTTCTTAATCTGAGTACTGTCAGTCTATAATGTAGACTGGAGCCTGGTTATTCATCTGGGTGAGTATACTGGCAGTCTATAATGTAGACTGTAGCCTGGTTATTAATCTGAGTGAGTGTACTGACAGTCTATAATGTAAACTGGAGCCTGGTTATTAATCTGAGTGAGTGTACTGGCAGTCTATAATTTAGACTGTAGCCTGGTTATTAATCTGAGTGAGTGTACTGGCAGTCTATAATGTAGACTGTAGCCATGGTTATTAAGCTGGGTGAGCGTACTGGCAGTCTATAATGTAGACTGTAGCCATGGTTATTAAGCTGGGTGAGTGTACTGGCAGTCTATAATTTAGACTGTAGCCTGGTTATTAATCTGAGTGAGTGTACTGACAGTCTATAATGTAGACTGTAGCCTGGTTATTAATCTGAGTACTGACAGTCTATAATGTAGACTGGAGCCTGGTTATTAATCTGGGTGAGTATACTGACAGTCTATAATTTAGACTGTAGCCTGGTTATTAATCTGAGTGAGTGTACTGACAGTCTATAATGTAGACTGGAGCCTGGTTATTAATCTGAGTGAGTGTACTGGCTGTCTATAATGTAGACTGTAGCCTGGTTATTAATCTGGGTGAGTATACTGGCAGTGTTTTGGCCTCGCTGTGCGCTGCGTTGCACCGCTATCCGAGTCGTTTACCTCGCATTCAATACACTTTCAGAGCCAGGGTGAACATCCGACTCCGATGTATTTAATGAATTGAACGAGGTAAAAACACAGCACAAAATACGGCATCTGTTAATACTTGCAATATCGATACAATGAACACAAGGAGCATCATAACGTTGTCTTAGATAACATGAAACTCAACAATAGGTCCTGGATGGACCAGGCACCTCCATTAGCACTGAATAGCTACACAAGAGAATAAGCTACTGTGTTAAATAAGGTCACTTCGTGTAATCACCATACTGCAGCCTAAATCTACAGCGCTGCACATAACACTGAACTGTGGATTGGATACTTATTCATCATTGCTCTCAAGATCGCATTAAAGTTGCATGGGTACAAGTCTGACTCGACTTATTCAATTACAATTAACATTCACAATAATGCGATCCCTGTATATTTGGAGTTTGCGTGTCTCTCTCTTTCTCCCCGTGGTCGCGTGGATTTTTCTCCGGGTCCTCAGGTGTTTCCCTCCACATTTAGAATCAACATCACCACGCGTTTAGGCGACTTGGCTGTGCATACATTTCCACCACGACGATACGCCGCTTCATCGTCGTGTGGCCAGGTCCCTTCTGAAAAATAGCCAATAGCGCAGTGGGTCTTACCTGTTAAAATAAAACTATCCCATCGTGTTATTGTAGTCCCTCCGTACGAGCTGACTCCTCTTTATAATACAGAATCGCTGGCAAACGTCTGGAATCAGTGGGGGGGGGGGGGGGGTTGATTGTTTATAGGACGGCAGCGCTCTGCGCATGGGGACTCCTGCAGAGGCAAACGGCAGCGGAAGATTCGTGGGGCATGCGGGGGCGGGGGGAGGAGTGTGGGGGGCGGACGCGTGGGATCGGAGCCGAGGTGGTGGCGAGAGGCTGGTGGAGGAACGGCGAAAGGAGCGCGGTTGAGGTGGCAGGCAACGGTTATTGGGGGGGGGGGGGAGGGCAGTGCTTCTTAATCCCGTGGACCCCTCGGGGGTGCACGTGGCGATGTCCCAGGGGGTACGCTAGGTGATTGTCTAAATAAGTGTGAAATTATATTGTGCGCGAGTCAATTGGTGAATAATCCGCGTGCGTGAATCTACCGCTGCGATATAACTACGATACAATTATGAATCCACATGGTAACCTAGAACTACAGTGAGGGAAAAAAGTATTTGATCCCCTGCTGATTTTGTACGTTTGCCCACTGACAAAGAAATGATCAGTCTATAATTTTATTGGTAGGTTTATTTAAACAGTGAGAGACAGAATAACAACAAGAAAATCCAGGAAAACGCATGTCAAAAATGTTATCAATTGATTTGCATTTTAATGAGGGAAATAAGTATTTGACCCCTCTGCAAAACATGACTTAGTACTTGGTGGCAAAACCCTTGTTGGCAATCACAGAGGTCAGACGTTTCTTGTAGTTGGCCACCAGCTTTGCACACATCTCAGGAGGGATTTTGTCCCACTCCTATTTGCAGATCTTCTCCAAGTCATTAAGGTTTCGAGGCTGACGTTTGGCAACTCGAACCTTCAGCTCCCTCCACAGATTTTCTATGGGATTAAGGTCTGGAGACTGGCTAGGCCACTCCAGGACCTTAATGTGCTTCTTCTTGAGCCACTCCTTAGTTGCCTTGGCCGTGTGTTTTGGGTCATTGTCATGCTGGAATACCCATCCACGACCCATTTTCAATGCCCTGGCTGAGGGAAGGAGGTTCTCACCCAAGATTTGACGGTACATTACCCCGTCCATCGTCCTTTTGATGCGGTGAAGTTGTCCTGTCCCCTTAGCAGAAAACACCCCCAAAGCATAATGTTTCCACCTCCATGTTTGACGGTGGGGATGGTGTTCCTGGGGTCATAGGCAGCATTCCTCCTCCAAACACGGCGAGTTGAGTTGATGCCAAAGAGCTCCATTTTGGTCTCATCTGACCACAACACTTTCACCCAGTTGTGCTCTGAATCATTCAGATGTTCATTGGTAAACTTGAGCAGGGGGACCTTGCGGGCACTGCAGGATTTCAGTCCTTCACGTCGTAGTGTGTTACCAATTTTTTCTTGGCAACTATGGTCCCAGCTGCCTTGAGATCATTGACAAGTTCCTCCCGTGTAGTTCTGAGATGATTCCTCACCGTTCTCACGATCATTGGAACATCCACGAGGTGCGATCTTGCATGGAGCCCCAGGCCGAGGGAGATTGACAGTTATTTTGTGTTTCTTCCATTTGCGAATAATCGCACCAACTGTTGTCACCTTCTCACCAAGCTGCTTGGCAATGGTCTTGTAGCCCATTCCAGCCTTGTGTAGGTCTACAATCTTGTCCCTGACATCCTTGGAGAGCTCTTTGGTCTTGGCCATGGTGGAGAGTTTGGAATCTTATTGAATGATTGCTTCTGTGGACAGGTGTCTTTTATACAGGTAACAAGCTGAGATTAGGAGCACTCCCTTTAAGAGTGTGCTCCTAATCTCAGCTCGTTACCTGTATAAAAGACACCTGGGAGCCAGAAATCTTTCTGATTGAGAGGGGGTCAAATACTTATTTCCCTCATTAAAATGCAAATCAATTTATAACATTTTGACATGCGTTTTTCTGGATTTTCTTGTTGTTATTCTGTTTCTCATTGTTCAAATAAACCTACCATTAAAATTATAGACTGATCATTTCCTTGTCAGTGGGCAAACGCACAAAATCAGCAGGGGATCAAATGCTTTTTTCCCTCACTGTATATACAAGGTATTTTCGAAACTCATTGATCGTAAGCAATGTGGTTTACAAGAGTAACCAGCGAGCCCAAACAGATGACCTCACGCGTGCAGAGCGTCCGTTTATTTTAGTTTGTAATCGCTTGCAGTTCGCAGCTAGTTAGGATACCTCACAAAAATGAAAATTGGTTAAAGTATTAATGTTCATTATTCTTAAAATGTATTTCTTAGAACCATGTTGTGTCAGGCATGGGGGTTACTCGGTTAAAGCTATTCAACAAGGGGGTACAAAATGGGACCTTTTCTTTTGGCAGTATCAAATTGTGAAAAAATAAGAATACATCTTTACTCTTTCTGGCAATAAGAGGGGTAACAGCAGTAGCCAAACAAGGTTAAGAATCATCACTGGGCTAGAGAACTGAAACTCTCCATCAACACGGTCAGCATAAACTTTCACGTGGCGTGTTGCATGCAGAGTTACGCAACTGTGTCATAAGCAGCCGAGAGAAGAGTTGGTAACTCTCGGAGGTGAAGTTTATTTTGGCTGTGTTTAGTTTGTTGTCCTCCTACGCGCACCTCCGATTCGCACGGTGGTTGGCTGCGTGCAGTGCGAAATAAGTTCAACAAAGTACAGTTCGTACATATTTTTTGCGTCTTTCGGTGAAAAAATATGAATTTCTGCAGTCACGAAAGCTGTAAGTCAAGATATACAGTACGTACATTTAACTATATTCCGATATAACAGGCAGCCAGCCACTGCTGAAGAGCTTGCTTCATGTGGTTATTGTGATGGACGCTTTGTTGGTGAGGGCTTGTGCACCGCGAGGGTTTGAGAAACTCAAACGCGCTGAGCTGCGAGGTGCAAACCCACGGGTTTTTATCAGAGATTTGTTCACGAGGCAATTCAGATTTACAAACACAGACACAATTTCAACCGAGAAGATGGTTTCAAATTAAGCAACCATTGGAAAGATGTTCTAAATCGAACCAAACATTAAACTAATTTTCAATGGTACAGTATATTTTTCAAGTAGTGGTACCCCAAACTTTCGCAGCTTCTTATAATCCCTTTTCACACCACCAGCATGTGGACGCTACCGTGCCCCCTCGCCAGCCTGCACAGGTCGACCCCCTCCCTACCTTTCATCATGCTAAGTCCGCCTATTAAAATGCAAATTATTATGCTAAATTCCTTTTTCAAGGCACCTTAATTACTCTCACACAGCTTAAAGGTCGCGGTCTGAGCTTGGCTGTGTTCACTCCAGCGCTGTCCTCGAGACAGTCTGGTCCCTTCACCTGATGAAGGCCGCTTGTGTTGTGGCCGAAACGTCGTGATTTTTGTTGTTTTATTTCTTACCTACGTGACTTTACCCAATAGAACCAAAGAGGTGGAGAGCAGTTGGCAGTGCGCGCGTGCATGTACCGTAGTGCTATGTTGAACTTCTTTCACACCGTACATAGCCAACCGCGCTAGTCGGAGGGCGCGGGGGAAGGACAACAAACTAAACACACAAAACAGTTGTAAAGAAATGTTTGTTTAATCAATGTAGATCAGTGATTCCTTACCTGGGGTGCAAGCACCCCTTGTGAGTGCGAGATGCCCTTTCTAGGTAAATCATCGAAACAAATTAAGCATAGGCACCTAAGGACAACTATTATAGATTTGAAGCTTTCGTGACTGCAATGATTCATACTCTTTGTTTTTTTCGGTAAAGTCACGTAGGTAAAACAAAATAAAAGAAAACAATTAAATCACGACGTTTCGGAGGCAACACAAGTTTCCGTCTTCAGGTGGAACAGTCACAGCAAGATCGCTGCATCAAGTGGGGAGCTCTGAGACACCCGAGCTTATATACAGGTTAAGGTGGGGGGGGGGAGGAGCCAAGCAGGGGACATTGATGGGGTGCGGGGCTAAGTTAATCCGTCTTTTGTTATGTTGAGGGTGCGGGGGATGCGGTGGGTCACTGCACGGGGGCAATGGAAAAATGGTAACAAAAATGGAAAAATTAGAAAAATGGAAAAAATCAAATTTTTCCATTTTTGTTTCCATTTTTCCATTGCCCCCGTGCCGTGACCCACCGCATCCCCCGCACCCTCAACATAACAAAAGACGGATTAACTTAGCCCCGCAACCCATCAATGTCCCCTACTTGGCTCCTCCCCCCCTCCTTAACCTGTATATATAAGCTCGAGGCTCTCAGAGCCTCCCCACTTGATGCAGCGATCTTGCTGTGACTGTTCCACCTGAAGACGGAAGCTTGTGTTGCCTCCGAAACGTCGTGATTTAATTGTTTTCTTATATTTTACCGACGTGACTTTACCGAAAAAAAACAAAGAGTATAAGGACAACTACTTTGTTTAATCAAACCTACGTTTTTATTAGCATATTAAAACAATTTAACGACTGAGAATGAAAGGGGTGTAAGGCTGCAGAACAGGTGAAGAACGACCGGTCTAGATGATGTAAAAGTGCGTATCTCGAGTGGCTTCCTAATATCGGAATGAAGAGCGTTCCAGACGGCCGCAGAAGCGGTGATCGTCGTTGTTCGATGGCCAGCCAAAAGTGACTGCTGCTGGGGAGGATGAGCGGACAGTTAATGCCCCTTGACGAGATCAGCGAGGTGTTGTGTTTCGTGCGGCAGGTGGGTTCATGAACCCGTCTGTGTGGACCCGTGTCACCTCATTGTTTGGGTCTTCGCCAGGGTATTGCATTCTTCACGAACCAAGCAAAAACAAATCCTCATCAAAGGAACTGGTCAAATATTCCCAATTACAGCGTCCTCTTGGGGCATGGATCTTGAGGTTCATTGAGGCGCTTCTTTGCAAATACAGGGCTCGTGATTTTTTTTTACCAAAGGCGTGTGTTGCTCTATGCACTACAGTACTGTGTAAGGTGTAAGCGAAAATATTACGCTTCTGTGCAATTCACGTGACACATTTTTATCAATGCCTTTGGGAGGCACTTCGAGCGTATGAAAGGGAATTACGATAAAATATTCAACACGTTGCTTTATTTTACAGCAATTATGCATAATGAACAAACATGTATAATGCCCAACTTAAATACCTATTTTGCTTTGCTTATCCATGATTTCCCTAAAGCCCCGCACCATCGATGCAGACTCTGCTAAAGTGCCAACAAGACACCACTGGCTAGGTGCCACTTAGCAGGACATCGTCTTAAGTTTTCTTGGCAACCGTACATTTATACCGTTCCAAACGCATTCCGACAAATGTTGCCAAACCTATGTTGGATTATAATATTTCCCTAAAGCCCCGCACCATCGATGCAGACTCATTTCTATTGTACTTATTTTGTTTAAAAAAAAATGTGGACAAGTTTGCCAGTTTGGCGACAAACGTAAGTCCAAATGTTTCTCAAGTCCTCAACACCCGAGCGTCAAAAACGCCACCCACTCTCACTTCCTCGTTGGTGCTAACCAGAGGGCCCATGGTCCCGCAGGCTGCACGCAAATCGGGGTTCCCCTTCACATCGGTGGCTTACTTCGTGCTCCGAACACGATGGAAATTTATTTTCTTGCGTTTACTGAGCGAAGTTTGGCCACTTTTCACCCAGGCAGCACAGACTCGGGTGTTTCTTGGCCCATCGCTTTAAGCAACAGTTATATTATTATTGAAGAATTCACGATTTTATAAAATAAATAACATATATACAATTAAGAAAATTTGTTTAAAAGATATTGTTTCAAACTCAAAATCGTATCAGTGATTCTCATACTGCTGCAGTCGCAGCAGTGTGTGGCCGATGTTCGCAGCAGAGAACCGTACACTTAATAGATACTGGCACACAGTTAAAGCAGGGGTCGAGCATGGGCACAGTTTGATACACAACCAAAGTCAAACAAAACTTTTTTCAAGATCATTTTTTTGTTAAATGGCAGTGGTTAGTGCACTGCACTTTGAACCCCATGACCTGAGTTTCATTCCAGGGCATAGCTAATATCAGCAGTGGGTACTATCTGAAACCTTTAAGTGACCAGCATGGTGAAGTATGGTCAAACAATCCCCATGACTGCCATGGCATGGGGGTTGTTTTTTTCATCCAGCAGTAGCAGATTGACAAAGGGCTGTATTTTATTAACTAATTCATATCACACAATGACGTTACCTTGGCTTAATCTGGCATCGGTCGTACAGGCGCCGCTCCCACTGGGAGTCTGCCATTGAGCTGCGCCCATATTCCGGAAGCACGACATCTTCCCTTTTTAATCCAAATGTCAATGTGGACAATGAGGTAGATGTAAACATTTTCTGCATCCAGCTGTAGTTCCTGCCACTCGTGCACCCCTCAGCTAGCGTTCACGTGCCATCCGTTTTAAAATCGCGAGGGTAAAATACATGAACAGGTGAATCCATAGCCTCTATATAGGCACAGTGGGGTCTTGCTAGCATTGTCGCCTGTGGCCACGTTGGGAACGTTCTTTAAGTCGACCTATCAGTTCCCAAAATGTGGATTCTCATCCATTACTCTTCCACAGGTGACAGCATAACTCTATGTGAACGCAGCGGCAGGCCAAATAGCCGGCAAGCTTTGTATGTGCACCCTCGTCCAGGGTGACTCAAGGCCTCCTGGCCGCACTGCACAACGTTGGGACGAACGCGCCGTGGTCGGGAAGTGGAACAGAAACGGGGGTGGGGGTGGAGGGGGGTTCCCTTCTTTTTCTCCCTTTTACTATTCTGCACATTATTAATAAATATGGTTAATTATTGGCCACAGCCTTTTCTTGGTAAAGCGCACAGTGCACTGGACTTCCACTCCTACACAGAGATAGAGCTTTATGGAAGAGTTGGGTAATAGTGTATTGTGAAGTGCGATCGTGGCTAGAAGGACTAGAGGTGGACGCTGCGAGACGTGGGTTTGATTCGGTAGCGGAAGGGAACATCTGTAGCGGGCTGCAGGATACCGAGCCCGACCCGGGCCTGGTCCAGGGTTGGCGGGACCTCCTCCGAGTCCAGCAGCTCCATGTCATACAGGCTCATGACCAGCAGCAGGAACTGCTTCATCTCGATCATGGCAAAGAAGCGTCCGGGGCACATGGTGATTCCGGAGCCGAAGGGCATGTAGTAGTACTTGAGCTTCCGCCCGTTCTTATAGAAGTTTGTCCTCTCTTGGCCGTTGTCGTCCAAAAACCGGTCGTGCTTGAATTTCTGTCGAAAGCAAACGCACCATCCATGTTAGCTGCTAAATTTAAACCGATTAAAATGTCAACCTTCGATTAAAATCAGGAACTTTTTTTTTATACCGATGTTTCGAAGCGGTCATAATTAAAATTGTATTCTGAGACGTGTGTACATATATATTGTGGCAGATTAATTTGGTTGTGTTGAACCATTACTGCGGAGATTGTGCACTCCTGGATGGCTGGGTGGTTGAGGGGATGTGTCAGATTTACTCTTAAGCCTTTCCAATTCCAAAACATCTGCAAATTGTAGGGTGTGGTTGTCCCGTTCACCTCTGAATCTCGGAATGCGCACGCGGCTCAGCATTAATTTTATTTACAGAGGCGTAGCGCCGTTGTTTTTAAAGACATCGTACTCCCCACAGAGAATCGTAGCGACACGACCTCCCGCATGGCCTTGTGGGAGCCTCGGTACTGAGAAGTTATTTTATTTTTCTTCCGGTTTCGTTGTGATGATGTACATGTACATTGTCGGAACGGAATCGGAAGAAAAACTAATAACGTACACGTACGTCATCGGAACGGGAAAGGATAACTTTTTACATGGAGAGATACACATAGGTAGGAGGAGCACTGCTTATTTATCTTGGTTTTTATTTACAGTTCATTCTACCGTAGCCCAAAACGTATTGCGCACGGACCGATTAACACGCGAGTGGGGGAATTTAAAGTCACGTTCACGGCTGCGCATATTTACCAGCGGATCGTGGAATATGTCGGGGTCGTAGTGCAGCAGCTGTGGGTACAGCGCGATGACGTCACCCTTGCGGACCCGGTACCCTCTGCTTGAGTCCAGGGCAAGCTCAAAGTCTTCCTTCACCACTCGGACGTTCATGGAGGCGCTGGAGAGCCGCATCGCCTCCTTGATCACGCTCTCTGCAGCAGCAGCAGCAAAAACAACGGACAGCGCATGAGACTCGTGTGGCGCACGCTTGTTTGAAAAAAGTGAGGGCGGTCTGAGGATCGTCCAAAACTGTGAAAAATACAGTTTCATAGCCAAGAGCAGTAATACCCAGATACTACAACACGATCACTTTATTTAAAACGTTGTGTTTGTGAACCGATTAACACCACGTGACAGCGAAGGTTGAGTAAAGGGCGATGTGTACCTAATATGACGAGCCTGTTCAGTTGCTCTTCGCTAAACTTGAGGAGCTCTCCCTCCTTCCAGTGGCAGTCCCCAATGACCTCCTTGATTTCCTTCCTGGCCGCCTGCATTGCCTCCGGAGACCTGGAGAGCAGCGGCGGAGCAAATTCATTTCACCGCTCCGAAGGGCGAGAGCGCTCACGCCACCAACACCCGAGAGTCGCGGCGAGTCGTGGGCGAGGAGGGCGCACACAGAGCTCGGGGAGCCTTCCACATACCTGAGGAGGTAGAAGAGGCTCCAGAAGGCGGCTGGAAGGGTGTTGGCCAGCGAGGCCCACAGCAGGGCCAGGTGGGTGCGTGCCTTGCCCATGTCGTCCATGCGAGACAGCGTGTCATTGAGTTGTATTCGGAGGGCGATGAGCGCCGACATGTTGTGCCGCTCGTACAGCTTCTCCTGCTTGAGCTCCTTGGCGAGCTTCTCGCGCGCGCTGTGCGCCCAGTAGAAGAGCTTGATGGGGAGGCCCGCGACCAGCGCAGGGAAGAAGCTGTCGAAGGTCTTGAAGTTGTTCTGCATGCTGTGGATGTTGGCTCGATGCTCCCTGGGACTGTTCTGCTGATGCAGCTCTTTCCCGAACATGGTCATGAAGCTCGCCTCGAACATGATGCTGTAGCAGAAGAGGTAGAGTCCATTCTGCTGCCAGGCAGTGGGCAGGCCCTGGTGTCCCAGCAGTGGCAATGGCTTGGATTGTGGTGGCCGAATTAGAGCGTCTGTCTGAGCACACCTGTGCCGCGTGATTTGCATGTCACTGGAGCTGCCAACTGATTCGCCCTTATTTGTATAAGCGGTAGTGTCCACATTGTCCCTGTCTGCCTGGCCTCTTGACTCAGATTTAATCAAATTGACACGATTTGGATCGGGGAGGAGATGCGCCGCATCCTCAGCGCAGGGGGGTTGCGCCGCCGAGTTGGGGCTGCGTCTGCGCTGCCTGGCCGCCTCGGGTGGTGACTCGTGCTCGGCTCCCAGCACCGGCTTGGAGCGATCGGAGTCGCGCAGCATGACGCTTTGCATGTTCTCCAGCATGCTCTCGGACATCCCCACCAGGCCCTCTCCCTGCAGCGTACGCAGGAACGTTTGGTGCAGATTCTCCGTGGTGTAGCCGGCGTCCGGGTCCATGCTGTGGTGGCCAAACAGCTACGCACCACAAAACAACATCGATTCACACAAACTATTGAACGAATTTTTTAAAAAAAATTTACCAGGTAAGGCCCGCTGAGTTGTACAGCTCTTTTTCAGAATTCGCTGCCAGCTGTACACGAGCACGTTCGTCGACCACCCGACAGAACAAATCGAACTGTCACCCGGGAAGATATTCCAATTGATTGTTTGTGGTTCATCAACAAACGGGGGCGGGGGGGGGAGAGACCGCTGAAAAGCCCAAGCGAAAACTTCGGCAAATTTTATACGCTGCAGATTACACCCAGCATTGTCGGGCGTTCACAGCGTTCTCGGCTCTGACGAGGAGGCCCTCCGGCGAAACGTCAAATACAATCGCCACCAACTTAGCTTGCCGTGAGTCTCACGACGACGACGAGGACAATGACCGTGGTCATCGTCAACGTTCAGGGGCTCCCGGGGAGGGAGAAGCGTCGGGCGTCCACCTTCACCGTCGCTTACCTTCGACGAGAGCTCGTAGGCGAACTTGTTCCAGTCGAGGTGGCGGCCTCGCCGTGCCACGGCGCTGTAGGAGAATGGGTCCGTGATGAAGTGGATGTATTTGCCGGCGATCCTGCACGTGAAGATGTCCCCGTGCCGCCGCTGGCGCTTGCGCAAGAACTCCAGCGGGTTGACCCCGAACTGCAGCGCGAGGCCGAGGAAGGGCAGCCAGCCATTCTCCAGCGGAGGCTCCCCGGGCGTCCTTCCAGGATACAGCAGCGGGGGGGGGGGGGGAGGCAATGAGCACCATGCGGCCCAAAAGGACTTTTCTGCAGTGGTCAAAAGAGTTCAAGTGATTTGCTGTTGAGTCAACGGTGGAAATTCCACATTCCTATGGCAGGGTGAGCAAGCCTATCCGTTTTCATAACGTAAATTGGATATAATGCGATTGATGTATTAGGGCAGACATTTTTTTCGTACAACGCGGATGCCAACTGGATGTAACGCGATTGAGTGAATGGAATAACATCGCGCGAGTAGGAATGAGCGGTTGTACGGCGGCGTCGGCGTAGCATCGCACGAGACATTGGGATGCTGCTGGATGCTTCTAGATGCTACGCACACGCCTCGGTCTTTGTTCAGCCTGCGTACGCATCGCACGTGTTACGTGACGTAACATCGAATTGTCAGTATTATGTTAATCATTTATTGTACTACAACACTTTTCAGTGTTATTAAACATGGGAACTTAACAGATTGGAAATTTGCCCAATTCTACTGAAGTCACTGAAGCAATAATATTCATATTTGATTTCTTCTGAGCGTACACTCTATGCAGAGGCGATATATGTTGTTTGCGACGAATTGCCATTTAGTGTAAGTGACTGTTATTGTTTGTCCACTTTCATTACGTTACGTTCAATAGTTTATCCTAACAATGTGCGCGTTACAACCTACCAACATATCTTATCGCACCATCTCGTGCACAACATTCCAAATAAACACGACAATGATCAAACAATAATTCTACTGTCGAATGCATGGCCTAACATTTGCTTTATCGTTGATGGAGGGGGTGAGGTGGCGTGGGTTGGGGTGGGGGGTTGCTTGACCAAAAGTTTCGCCGCGCTGCTGGGCACTGGTCGCTGGCGAAGGCTCCTGGCGCCGTTTGCCAGCGGCGTTCGCCGTGGTCGGGGTTCGACTCCAGGTTACGGGATCTGCCGCCACGGGGTGGCAGCAGGCCGTGGCTGGAAGTCAATCGCTCGTTACCTGCTCTGACTTCAGCGTCTGCACATTGGAGTTCGTTTTTTTGCAATCGCCTTGCGATTTTCGCAGCTTGTGCTTGTGTTGTCCTTGCATTCGTGTGCGCGGAAGCGTTTCATGCGGCACTCTTCACTCCAATGCCATCAAATGGCCGAGTCGTTGAAGTTATTAAGGAGATACGATGCAGTATTTGCATTGAGCACCGGGGGTTCCATAAACAAACAAAATCGTGGATGGGTTTTTTGCATCTCCAATGCCTTATTGGGACTCAGTGACATTTAAACCCCAGCATAGAATGCTTCCCCCCTACCCCCAACCACCAACTTTTTGAGGGGTCCAAAGAAATTAAAATTATTTTTTTTTGGTTTCTTGTATAATAGAGGGGGGGTTTTTTGGGTTATATCGCTTAAATATATGTCGTTAAAACCCGCCACCACCCGACACAGCCAACTAGTAAGGATTGTCACGTAAACAGAACGTGGCCAATTCGTCACTAGTACAGCACTAAGCGGTGTGGATGATTATGGATGATATTGGTCGCGAAAACCCTCCTGTTAAACTGACTTGTTTCTTGTAGTTACAAGCATGGACTCGGCTATCAGCGGTCACAAATTTCACCGTTCTAGCCCTTTCTAGGACATCGTCACGCACGGCTGTACCTCGTATTTGCCCAAGAGTTCAAACGTTAGAGGCCATCGGGGGAGATAGCAGAGAACCACGCGAAAACGGTGACGGCGCTTTTCGTGAACACCATTTGGCCACCGCTGTTCACCGAATACGCACCGTCCCAATTACAATGCAGAAATAAACAGGGTTTGTTGCGCGCACGCATAACGGACAAGCTTCTTCTCATTTCATCAACCCACGGTGTGTTTAGCTTCGTTTGAGAACGTCCCTGCTCTAGGACGGACTCGCACCCCTTTCCACAGCTTACGTTCTGGCGCATGGCTCTCGCGAGCCGAACGTGCAGTTGACAATGTACACTTTGGCAACGTTGATTATTTGGGGTACAAAAAAAACCCCAAGACATTTCATCAACATCTGCACTTAAACGTGCACCGCATCAAAAAGGTCACCATCGAAGAGCTCGCGATACGCAGGGGTCTTCCAGGACCACTCGCGTCTTGGTGTTGCCTGTTGCGAGGGCAGCGAGGCACCCGGGAGGGACCGGTTTACCTGCGCCGCAGGCTGAGCAGGATGCAGAGCAGCACGCAGGCGGAGAGCGCGGCGGCGATGGTGAGGGTCACCAGGAGAGGCATCGTCTTTGTCGGAGGCGCCGTCTGCTGTTGGGTCACGGTTGTTTGCTGGCCTGGGGGGGGTCGGGGATGTCTTGCCAGGTGGGGGACCAGGGTGGCGGAACGCAGCACACGGGCGGGCTGGTTAGCTGGGAGGTGCGCGCCGCTCGACTTTTATAAGCAAGGTTCACGCTGAGCGTCGGTGGGTGGGTGGGTGTGGGGGGTTATAATTGCCAATCGCTATCTCGTCGCCCTACTGCCTTCCCCAAACATTTCTCCCCCCCCCACCATCCCCCACCACCCCCACTCCTAATATCATCCCAACCCCAACTCAGTCCCGCTTCTCCTCTCCATCTCTTGCCCACCTCCCTTTGAAGTGATAGGCCAAGGTTATCTTAGTTTGCTAAGCAGCAGCAGCACATTTTTTTGCACGTTTGTGTACGAAGCACTCAACAAGTGAGAGCGGTGGTGCCGCTAGACGATGGCAGTCGAGGCTCACCCGTACGACACGCGCACACGAGTCCCGACAGCTCCGACAGATCGCTCCGTTACTACCCGCGCCTGTGGCGCGCGTTCCGCTGTTGCCCGCTCCTCCGTATGGATCGCATTGATCGTTGTTTTGATGCACCACGGATCTCTCTGGCAAACGAGCTGGGCAACCGGCTACAAGGGACTTTCCGTGCGACGAATGAACATTTATTGATTCATTGATTGTACATGGTGAGCACCATTTATTTATTTATACGCTTGCGAGACTAGGCACTAAGGAAGGCAGTCTTTGGTGGAGGCCAATGAGTTTCAAAGGCAATGCCATAAATTATCAGAGCATGTTTGTTCGGCATGTTGCCCGCAAGCACGTGTGGTTAAGGCAGACTTGATTCCTTGCAACTGGTTTTCTATTTGGTGTTTGAACATCTTAACACTGCCTCTTCCTTTGCCAGAGAGGGCAAAGACCCATTCAAATTTTTTCATAACTGTGATCCCGGCAAAAAAAGGTCCCATTCTGTAGTCCTAAGTTGGGGGTGTGTGGCCAACTCTATCGAAGAGCGTTCATAGCCGTGGGAGGACACCAAAGGACCCGGAGGATACCCACATTTACCGCGTGTCCAGCCTTTTCAAGGCATTTTGCCCGAAGATTTCCATCATAGAGGTTTTATTTGGGTTACATCGGTGTGTTGGAGCGTCACACCGGTGTGTTGGAGGGTCACACCGGTGTGTTGAAGTGGTCACACCGGTGTGTTGAAGTGGTCACACCGGTGTGTTGGAGTGGTCACACCGGTGTGTTGGAGTGGTCACACCGGTGTGTTGGAGGGTCACACCGGTGTGTTGGAGTGGTCACACCGGTGTGTTGAAGTGGTCACACCGGTGTGTTGGAGCGTCACACCGGTGTGTTGGAGTGGTCACACCGGTGTGTTGGAGTGGTCACACCGGTGTGTTGGAGGGTCACACCGGTGTGTTGGTGGGTCACACCGGTGTGTTGGAGCGTCACACCGGTGTGTTGAAGTGGTCACACCGGTGTGTTGGAGGGTCACACCGGTGTGTTGGAGCGTCACACCGGTATGTTGGAGCGTCACACCGGTGTGTTGGAGTGGTCACACCGGTGTGTTGAAGTGGTCACACCGGTGTGTTGAAGTGGTCACACCGGTGTGTTGGAGGGTCACACCGGTGTGTTGGAGCGTCACACCGGTGTGTTGGAGCGTCACACCGGTGTGTTGGAGTGGTCACACCGGGGTGTTGGAGTGTCACACCGGTGTGTTGGAGCGTCACACCGGTGTGTTGGAGTGGTCACACCGGTGTGTTGGAGCGTCACACCGGTGTGTTAGAGTGGTCACACCGGTGTGTTGGAGTAGTCACACCGGTGTGTTGGAGGGTCACACCGGTGTGTTGGAGTGGTCACACCGGTGTGTTGGAGTGGTCACATCGGTGTGTTGGAGCGTCACACCGGTGTGTTGGAGTGGTCACACCGGTGTGTTGAAGTGGTCACACCGGTGTGTTGGAGCGTCACACCGGTGTGTTGGAGCGTCACACCGGTGTGTTGGAGGGTCACACCGGTGTGTTGGAGGGTCACACCGGTGTGTTGGAGCGTCACACCGGTGTGTTGAAGTGGTCACACCGGTGTGTTGAAGTGGTCACACCGGTGTGTTGGAGCGTCACACCGGTGTGTTGGAGCGTCACACCGGTGTGTTGGAGCGTCACACCGGTGTGTTGGAGTGGTCACACCGGTGTGTTGAAGTGGTCACACCGGTATGTTGAAGTGGTCACACCGGTGTGTTGGAGGGTCACACCGGTGTGTTGGAGCGTCACACCGGTGTGTTGGAGCGTCACACCGGTGTGTTGGAGGGTCACACCGGTGTGTTGGAGCGTCACACCGGTGTGTTGGAGTGGTCACACCGGTGTGTTGAAGTGGTCACACCGGTGTGTTGAAGTGGTCACACCGGTGTGTTGGAGCATCACACCGGTGTGTTGGAGCGTCACACCGATGTGTTGAAGCGCTCACACCAGTGTGTTGGAGGGTCACACCGGTGTGTTGGAGCGTCACACCGGTGTGTTGAAGTGGTCACACCGGTGTGTTGGAGCGTCACACCAGTGTGTTGAAGTGGTCACACCGGTGTGTTGGAGTGGTCACACCGGTGTGTTGGAGCGTCACACCGGTGTGTTGGAGTTGTCACACCGGTGTGTTGAAGCGTCACACCGGTGTGTTGGAGCGTCACACTGGTGTGTTGGAGCGTCACACCGGTGTGTTGGAGCGTCACACCAGTGTGTTGGAGTGGTCACACTGGTTTGTTGGAGCGTCACACCGGTGTGTTGGTGTGGTCACACCGGTGTGCTGGAGCGTCACACCGGTGTGTTGGTGGGTCACACCGGTGTGTTGAAGTGGTCACACCGGTGTGTTAGAGGGTCACACCGGTGTGTTGGAGCGTCACACCGGTGTGTTGGAGTGGTCACACCGGTGTGTTGAAGCGTCACACCGGTGTGTTGGAGCGTCACACCGGTGTGTTGAAGTGGTCACACCGGTGAGTTGATGTGGTCACACCGGTGTGTTGGAGCGCTCACACCGGTGTGTTGGAGTGGTCACACCGGTGTGTTGGAGCGTCACACCGGTGTGTTGGAGTGGTCACACCGGTGTGTTAAAGCGTCACACCGGTGTGTTGGAGCGTCACACCGGTGTGTTGGTGTGGTCACACCGGTGTGCTGGAGCGTCACACCGGTGTGTTGGTGGGTCACACCGGTGTGTTGGAGCGTCACACCGGTGTGTTGAAGTGGTCACACCGGTGTGTTGGAGCGTCACACCGGTGTGTTGAAGTGGTCACACCGGTGTGTTGGAGGGTCACACCGGTGTGTTGGAGTGGTCACACCGGTGTGTTAGAGGGTCACACCGGTGTGTTGGAGCGTCGCACCGGTGTGTTGAAGTGGTCACACCGGTGTGTTAGAGGGTCACACCGGTGTGTTGGAGTGTCACACCGGTGTGTTGAAGTGGTCACACCAGTGTGTTGGAGCCTCACACCTGTGTGTTGGAGCGTCACACCGTTGTGTTGGAGTGGTCACACCGGTGTGTTGGAGGGTCACACCGGTGTTGGAGTTGTCACACCGGTGTGTTGGAGCGTCACACCGGTGTGTTGGAGTGGTCACACCGGTGTGTTGGAGTGGTCACACCGGTGTGTTGGAGCGTCACACCGGTGTGTTGGAGGGTCACACCGGTGTGTTGGAGTTGTCACACCGGTGTGTTGGAGCGTCACACCGGTGTGTTGGAGCGTCACACCGGTGTGTTGGAGTGGTCACACCGGTGTGTTGGAGCCTCACACCGGTGTGTTGGAGCCTCACACCGGTGTGTTGGAGTGGTCACACCGGTGTGTTGGAGGGTCACACCGGTGTGTTGGAGTTGTCACACCGGTGTGTTGGAGCGTCACACCGGTGTGTTGGAGCGTCACACCGGTGTGTTGGAGCGTCACACCAGTTTGTTGGAGGGTAAATCCACGGCTTTTACAATTCCACTGCCGTGTGATGTTTCGACGTTCTCTCTGCTGATTCTTGGTGCATGTTCCATGCCGTCCTGCATCCAGTGCTGCTTTACTGCACCCTCGCCCCCACCTGCTCAGCTTCATCACAGATTTTCAGACGCGCCCTTTCATTCCCCATCAACAGTCGTGGTGTATCCTCCGCAGCCTTGGCCTCATCAGGGCCCTGATAGTGAACTTCTGAGAAATGCCGCACAACGCTGCTGACGTTGGCAATATTACAGAGGGAGCCTACGAACCAGATGCGGTGTTTATGACCCTACCTGTGCAATACCCCAGCGACCTTGACTTGCGTGTGGCCTTGAACGATGAGTTCAATCATCTACAACAACAAAAAAAAGTTTATAAACTTCACCGTTAGGTTGCCACCCCCGTGCCGAGCGTGTGCGCGTGTGCGGTAGGGAGATATTAACTACCTCGCCTGGTATGGAGGAGGTTGTGGGTTTCATCCCAACCCTGATGTTTTCTGTATATTTTGAGTTTGTGTGTCTCTCTCCCCGTGGCCTCGTGAATTTTTCTCCAGATCCTCTGGTTTTTCCCTCCGCATTGAGACTCAACATGCGTTTAGAGTATATGGATGTTATACATTTCCACGTGATGAGCCACTGTCTATTGTTTGTGGCCAGGTTGCTTCTCAGAAAGAACTGTGTAGCTCAGTGGGCCTTTCCTGGTCAAATTCTAATTGTAAAAAAAAGATTTATAGATGGGAATTTGAAAATGTTTTCATCACAAACCGCAGGACGTATATTCATATCGTATTCTAATCAAAAGCATTACTCGGCCTCGTAGGTTTGCAAACGCCTGTGATCACCAACACACCAGTGGTGACACCAACACACCAGGAGTGACACCAACACACCAGCGGTGACACCAACACACCAGTGGTGACACCAACACACCAGCGGTGACACCAACACACCAGTAGTGACACCAACACACCAGTGGTGACACCAACACACCAGTGGTGACACCAACACACCAGTAGTGACACCAACACACCAGTGGTGACACCAACACACCAGTAGTGACACCAACACACCAGTAGTGACACCAACACACTAGTGGTGACACCAACACACCAGTGGTGACACCAACACACCAGTGGTGACACCAACACACCAGTAGTGACACCAACACACCAGTAGTGACACCAACACACCAGTGGTGACACCAACACACCAGGAGTGACACCAACACACCAGTAGTGACACTAACACACAGTGGTGACACCAACACACCAGTAGTGACACCAACACACCAGTGGTGACACCAACACACCAGGAGTGACACCAACACACCAGTGGTGACACTAACACACCAGTGGTGACACCAACACACCAGGAGTGACACTAACACACCCAGTAGTGACACCAACACACAGTGGTGACACCAACACACCAGTGGTGACACCAACACACCAGTAGTGACACCAACACACCAGTGGTGACACCAACACACCAGTAGTGACACCAACACACCAGTAGTGACACTAACACACAGTGGTGACACCAACACACCAGCGGTGACACCAACACACCAGTGGTGACACCAACACACCAGGAGTGACACTAACACACCCAGTAGTGACACCAACACACAGTGGTGACACCAACACACCAGTGGTGACACCAACACACCAGGAGTGACACCAACACACCAGTGGTGACACCAACACACCAGTGGTGACACCAACACACCAGTAGTGACACCAACACACCAGTAGTGACACTAACACACAGTGGTGACACCAACACACCAGTAGTGACACCAACACACCAGTGGTGACACCAACACACCAGCGGTGACACCAACACACCAGTGGTGACACCAACACACCAGTGGTGACACCAACACACCAGTGGTGACACCAACACACCAGTGGTGACACCAACACACCAGTGGTGACACCAACACACCAGTAGTGACACCAACACACCAGTGGTCACACCAACACACCAGTGGTGACACCAACACACCAGTAGTGACACCAACACACCAGTGGTGACACCAACACACCAGTGATGACACCAACACACCAGTAGTGACACCAACACACCAGTAGTGACACCAACACACCAGTGGTGACACCAACACACCAGTGGTCACACCAACACACCAGTAGTGACACTAACACACCAGTGATGACACCAACACACCAGTGGTCACACCAACACACCAGTGGTGACACCAACACACCAGTGATGACACCAACACACCAGTGGTGACACCAACACACCAGTGGTCACACCAACACACCAGTGGTCACACCAACACACCAGTGGTCACACCAACACACTAGTGGTGACACCAACACACCAGAAGTGACTCCAACACACTAGTAGTGACACCAACACACCAGTGGTCACACCAACACACCAGTGGTGACACCAACACACCAGTGGTCACACCAACACACCAGTGGTGACACCAACACACTAGTGGTGACACCAACACACCAGGAGTGACACCAACACACCAGTAGTGACACCAACACACCAGTAGTGACACCAACACACCAGTAGTGACACCAACACACCAGTGGTCACACCAACACACCAGCGGTGACACCAACACACCAGTAGTGACACCAACACACCAGTGGTGACACCAACACACCAGCGGTGACATTCTGATTTTTAGGGGAGAGTGCGGTTACTTCAACGGGCATCACGCAATCACCCAACACACGTGGCGAGCGCGGGGTTCAAGGTGACAATTTGCCTCAGGTCGTAGTTCAAGGCTCAGAGCAGCACTGGTTATCACAAAGCATACACTTGTATTCTAGCGAGGGGGCATGACAGCACAGTGTGACGTACAACAGCGGTGTATAAAATGCGTTCAAGGGCATCAATCAAGGCCACCACACCAATCCTCTGCGGAGCTGATAACGACGCTTGGAGTTTTTATTTGCGCAGGTCATAATGAAATGTGATAACTTTGAAAAGTGGTTTTATTGTCACATTTTTGAAATATCATAAAGTCTCTTCTCCTATAACGCGGCGGTAGTTGCATTCCTGAATGACACCGCTTTTATGGGGAAAATATAGAGGGGTAACGCGCAGTTCGCGATAACACGTGAAATGCGTACGCAGGCTGAACAAAGACTGAGGAGCGTGCGTAGCATCTTGAAGCATCCAGCAGCATCCCAATATCTCGTGTGATGCTACGCCGAGGCCGCCGTACAACCGCTCATTCCTACTCGCGCGATGTAGTTCCGTTCACTCGATCGCGTTACATCCAATTCACATCTGTGTTATAAAACATGTGTTTCCTCATACATTCATCACGTTATGTACAATTAAAAATACCCTCACATTACTGATTTCACTTTGGTATGCTTTTTACTATTTGCAGCGCTGTTGTGGTTATACACATTGTCATAAAGTTTGGTAAAATGCAGTATAATATAATGTAATCCAATATAATTTTAGATGAATACACATTTCCATGTCATGCTACCTGAAATGGATTTCCGTGTGTCAATGTTACCATTGCAGGCGCTTGCCAACGCCTTGACAACTGGAGTCTCGAATGAATGCCGTAAGGCAGTGGCCACTTTTCTCACGCCATTCTGACACAGCAATCAGAGTTTGGAAATTCTGTATGTCGATGTCGAGGTCTGTCAGCCGTGATGGGAGAACTCCAGGAGAGTTTGCGTTGTTTTGCTATTGCTGCGTTCTATGAGCGCAGGTTCCTGTAGCTTACCGTGTGGTGCATAGTTGGGGTCGCATGGCCACAATCCCGCAGCCGCGGCTCGTATCTTTAATTCTCCATTCTGTGTCAGAATCTGTATTATAGAGAAATCCGATGAGCTGTGAAGCTCTTTTTCGCAGATGTCCAGTGGTTTTCATCACCAGGCCAATGCACACATTGGCACACGTTGCTCTGATGCGGTTGACGGTTTCCACTCAATGCCTTAGAGGAATCAACACATTTCCGTTCGTAAGAATGGAAGGAAAATCGTCCTCCTAAGTGTGCCAAGACTTACGTGTATGCAGATTGACTTGGCATATTGTTAATGTTCACGTGGCAATTACACCTAACTTGCTAAAGGGACTTCGACGTTCCGCAAAATATTGGAACACTGCGGGTGATGACTCTCGATGGGATCCCGGTATGCCGAGCTTGTCCTGTACGATGTTGGCACACGCGATGCACGTGATGTGTACGATACAGCGAAACTCCGTGGCGATGTATGCGTTTTTGTTTCATTTATTTCGCACCGTGCGTAGCCAACGGTGCTAATCGAATGTGCTCGATGTGTCGAGAATGAGAGAGGTAATCTGTAGAGGGAGAAGATCGCATCCTGTTATCTGCATGCGCCAGAGATGGTAGTGTATATCAACGCTCATTCACGTGGCTCGTCAAACATCCAAATGGAGGACCAAAGAGCTTGGGCAATTGTCGGCACCGCTTCTGGCTGCACTTCATGCTCGTCTCTGGCTTCTCCTCCGTGTGAAAACCACGTGCTTACGTTCTACTGCGGCGTTTCGAAATGCAATTTGCGTCTGTATGTACATATGTTGAACTTCTTTCGCACCGTGCGTATCCAGGCGTGCCAATCGGAGGTGCGTGAGCGACACCGCTGTATAAAGAATAAATATTGGTGTAAGTGGACTCCTGCAATCGGGGTGGTGGCGATATTGATGAGATTACGATCAAGACAACGATGCAGGAAGACCAGAGATAATGAATACGAATGGCGACGGAGATTACCATAAAGTTTTCTGGTGCTGAATAACAAGAACGTCGCCAGATTTCACGGATTTTAATCCAAAGATATTGAACGGAACAGCCACACACACAAAAATTAATCAACATTTAATTCGAATAAAGCTTCCCACGACTTGGCAGGTCCATGTAGATTCTACGCCCGGGTTTAAGTTTGCGAGCCACGTGATAAGTTTTGCGAGCAGCGCGACTGATCAACGCCGTCCAGTGCGCCAGAGAGCGGGCGTCGAAATTCAGCCGCCGTTCAGTGATGTGGCAAGGTGCGTGGTTTGGTTCAGGTGGCCGCAGTCACCACCGAGGGCTCGTCTGTGACGCCCCACGTGTGCACACTACGAGCGGTCGCTCGTCTCAAGCGGCTCGACGGAGAGTCCTGTTGATGTCGCGTGTGTGAATCTTTCCACTCGGGTGGCGGAGAAGAGACAAGGGGGTTCTGGGCTCCTCGTGCCGTGTCCCCGCGTCAGTTGGCCTGCAGGAGGCTCCTTATACGCCTCACGCTCGTGAAAAGCCTTGTGCGGGGATTTCACGACTTCGTCAACTTCGCCGGTGGCACGGAACCAAGGCACCCACGCTAACGACATAAATCAATACCGGCTAACGTAACGGGAGTCAACACGTTTCGAGTTTTGTGGAGCAGAGGAGCTTTGTGGAACTTCTCCCCGAATGCGCTCGCTGGCAGGCGATGCATTCCAGGCTTTGGGGGGCAGAGGCGGGGGGGGGGGCGCTCGTGGCCCACAAAAGCTCACGATCGATTCGCGCGGCTCAGAACAATGTGACCTTGACCGCTCTCCAGCGCTGTCGCGGCCGTGCGTGCGCGTGGTTGACGTTGCGCTCACACCTCTTGTGCAACGCGCGGCGGGGCACGAGATGCCGCGAGGCCGCAAGAGCTCGCGGGAGAAACGTTCCGCAGCCAGACCCAGACCCGTGGCCTGGGGTGCGGCGTTCGCCCCTGTCGTTGGATGCGCTGGAGTTCGGCGGCGAATCGTCGTTCGGAGATGCTGGAGTCTTGCAGGCGGCTCGTGTGTGTGTGTGAGTGTGTGTGCGCGCGCGTGTGTGTGTGTGAGTGCACGCACGTGTGTGTGCGTGTGTGTGTGTGCGCGCGTGTGTGTGTGTGTGCGCGCGCGTGTGTGTGTGTGTGTGAGTGCACGCGCGTGCACGTGTGTGTGTGCACGCGTGTGTGTGTGAGTGCACGCGCGCGTGTGTGTGTGCGCGCGTGTGTGTGTTTGTGAGTGCACGCGCGTGCACGTGTGTGTGTGCACGCGCGTGTGTGTGTGAGTGCACGCGCGTGTGTGTGTGTGTGCACACGCGTGCGCGTGTGTGTGTGAGTGCACGCGCGCGTGTGTGTGTGCGCGCGTGTGTGTGTGTGAGTGCACGCGCGTGCACGTGTGTGAGTGCACGCGCGTGTGTGTGTGTGTGCACACGCGTGCGTGTGTGTGTGTGAGTGCACGCGCGTGCACGTGTGTGTGTGCGCGCGTGTGTGTGTGAGTGCACGCGCGTGCACGTGTGTGTGTGCACACGTACGCGCGTGTGCGTGCGTGCGGTCATTCTGTACAGCTGCGGTCTGTACAGCGGTCAGCGCGCTGTGCTCTAAACCCGCCCACCTGAGTTTGATTCCCGCTCACGACAAATAAACAGCGGCGATTAACTGAACCGGTCCTGAGTCTCCTCTAGGTCGACTCAGCCTCAAATGAGTACATGGTGCGGTGCGTAAACATCGCCACTGTGGAGACAAAGGCGGTCGGGCGTGGTGCTGACCACCCACCCCCTCGTGAGCCGTGCCGACCTTCATAGGTGCTCGCTAACAGCACTTGCCCCTACAGTCTGTCAAGGCTGTACGGGGGATCTTTGTCTTCATCTGTAAAGCTGCACTGTGGCCGAGTTTGTTGCGAGAGACAGCACCGCACGGCAGAAACTGCGAGTTAATATCCGGGCCGTCCATAAATGACGTCACGCACCTGGGGTGGGGGGGTATGTCAGACATTTGTGACGATGTGTGACGAGGGGGGCGGGGGGTGTGAGAAATGTGATGTCACATCAAAATGCGCAACTTTAAATAAATATAGACAACACGTTCTACTTAATTAAATAGACTTTTTAATCAATGTTTTCTCCTACAATATCAGAGTGCAGCGCCACATTAAATACACACTACGATGAAATAGTTTAAAGCGATTTGAAGCATGTTTTAAATGGAAATATGGTTTTGGGGGGGGGGGCAGAGCTTTGTGACGTCATATTTGAGGGGGGGTCTGACTTTTTGTGACGCCGTGTGCCGAGGGTGTGGGAGGGTCAAAAATCGTCCAGAATCGCGTGACGTCATTTATGGACGGCCCCTAAGGGTTCAATGGTGCATGCGATGATATCGATTTAAAGCTTTCGTGACTGCAAGGATTCATCTTCTTGGCTCTGTCGGTAAAGTCACGTAGAATGAGAATAAAACAATAAAACAAAATAAGACAATAAAATTCTCACGACGTTTCGGCCACAACACAAGCAGCCCTCTTCAGGTCGTGAGAATTTTGTTGTCTTATTTTGTTTTATTGTCTTATTCTCATTACACGTGGTGACTTTACCGAAAGGACCAAGAAGATGATATTGATTCTTGAGGCTTGCTTTTTGCATTAAATCACACTGGTAAACATTCATGATCCTCAGCATCTGCAAATTATGTGCTCACTAGCTAGAGTCATTGCTGGACCGCAGACGTGGTGGAGGGAACGGGATCCATAACTCATGGACACCGGGGTGACATCTGTGACCACATCAGGCTAAACTCCTTTTTTTTAAAACACAAATTTCCAAGCAAAGGCCCAAAACATCAGATTGTGAACAACGAATAGCAACAAAGACTGTCAAAGGGGCCGTCCAAAAATGACGTCACGCACCTGGGGGGAGGGGGTTGCGAATGACGTCACATCAAAATGCGCAACTTTAAATAAATAGACAACACGTTCTACTTAATTAAATAGACTTTTTAATAAATGTTTTCTCCCACAACATCAGAGTGCAGCACCACATTAAATACGCACTACAATGACAATAGTTTAAAGCGATTTGAAATTGGGTTTTTTTTTTGGGGGGGGGGTGGGGGCAGAGCTTCGTGACGTCATATTTGAGGGGGGGTCTGACTTTTTGTGACGTCGTGTGCCGAGGGTGGGGGGGGGGTCAAAAATCGTCCAGAAGCGCGTGACGTCATTTATGGACGGTCCCAAAGGTCAACCGACTACACAAAAAGGCAGTTCTAAAGAAATTCGTTTTCTATCTGGATTATTTAAAATTTCGTAGCTCCAGTGGCTTCCTAATATCGGAAGGAAGAGCGTTCCAGACGGCAGCAGAAGCGCATCCAAAAAGCGCGCGATGCAGTGAGCGTGTTTGTTCGATGGGCGGCCTGTATGGGAGTGAGAGGGTGAGTGCGTGAGTGAGTGGGTGACTGTTTGTAGGCGAGTGCGTGAACTGCGGTGTGTGGGTTGAACGCAGCGTGGTGGAAGAGACGAAACGGTCAGCGTCTGGCAACCCGAGTCCTCAGCACGGGGTGGAGGAATCAAGTGAGTGAAGATCATGGGAAGGGTTACCACATTAGTAGCTATATAAGACTGATAAGCGATCTTTGCTGTGACTGTTCCACCTGAAGACGGAAGCTTGTGTTGCCTCCGAAACGTCGTGATTTAATTGTTTTCTTTTATTTTACCTACGTGACTTTACCGAAAAAACCAAAGAGCATGATAAGGTGATGCCTGATCTCCCACGAGTGACTGGAGTCAGTCAGTGCGCTTGATCATCAATTGACCCGACTGATTCACATTGAATCGCGTACATTAGAGCGAGTCAGACGATGAAGCGATTCTCCAGTTTCGAGGCCACAATTGATTTTGCCAGGTCAAAAGCCACAGTTGCCCGTCTGCCTCTCCAGCATCAAGCGGCTTTGTACGGCTGTGCACTCTGCTGCACGGTCCCCACACGAGAGCTCGCCGCGAACTCCAACGAGAAAACGTACGCCGGGCTCCAGATTTTACACCTGGACAATGCCTTTACCAACAATCCACGCGAATTCCAAACGATCCGGCTCAAGGGCCCGCAACGGGCTGCATGCAAACGGCGATTCGCGCGAGATCCGCATGAAGCGAGTGTAGTCACTGCGGGTGGTGACTTTTATTTTTATGTAATACTGGAGCGGATTCATTCGTTGAATTGGAGGCCCCTGGGAGCGCACTTTTTTCAGTACATTTGCACACAATAATTATTCGCGTCGTTGTGGATAATATATGCAGTGTACCTCGCCCGATTTTGTCCCTCCACGCAACGAATAATAATGGACACATTGGGTCGTTTTCACGCCACCCTGTCTTGGTTTGCTCAGGCAGTTGTAGTTCCCCTGGTCGAGCCTGTCTAGAGGTTCTACCTTGTTTGCTAATGATGATGGTACACTGGTTTGTTTTAAGGCAGTGTTAGTGACGAATGGGCGATTTGCAAGCTCGCTCCATTCCATCGGTTCCCTTTGCCACCTCAATCCAGCCCGCAGCTCTTGCTATCTGCGATACTTGTATACGGAATCCAAGGGGTTCAACTGGGAAATCACTTGGCGGCAGGGCGGCAAACACTTTGTGCTTCACAGCAAGACGTCCCTGGGTTCAATTCCTGACTCGGATGCCTCCCTGTGTGGAGTTTGTGTGTCCTTCCCTTGATCTGCAATGGGTTTCCTCTGGGTTCCCTTACAGCGAACTCGTATTGGCAAAAACATCCCAATGCAAAAAAAAACATTAATTATGATAAAATAGCAAAATGAGAACAAAATTTGGCTTTTGTGTGGATGATCTTCTCTGAACCACTGTGGATCCAGACCAGTCTGGTAATGAGCTGGAAATATACCTGCACTTCGGGGTATAAAATAAACCCTAAAAATGTAAATCCTCCCCTGAGTAGCTGCATCTCGAGCCTTCTGCCTTTACCCAGTTATTAAATGCAGAGAGCTTTGTCACATTCAATGTAGTGCATGTTGCATTAATACATTGCCAAAAATGTCAGGGCATCTCCAGATGCAGTACAGAAACAGTGGGACGGGGGGTAATCCTTGGAAATGGAGGCGTGTTATATTTAGAGAAACAAAAATACAATTCGTCAAGGCAGAGGAAAAGAGGAGGGTCTTGAGACCGGACTTGCAGGGATTTCACCACGTGGATGGCGAGAATGTGTCCCCTCCACTTTGGGCTTCTAGTAAGCCTTGGATCCTCGAGCGCAGTGCTTCTCAACCTTTTTTGGCGGCTGTGTACCCCTTGTTGAGTTTAGATTCCACTGACTAACCCCCTTGCTTGACCAAACATGGTTGAAGGAGGAGGTTGTGGGTTCGATCATGACCCTGACACCTGCTGTATATTTGAGTTAACGTGATCTCCCCATGGTCGCGTACATTTTTCTCCAGGTCTTCCGGGTTTTGCCTCCACATTTAGAAACGTGCGCTTAGAGTATTTGGATGCTGTACATTTTCACGTGATAAGCCACTTTCTTGAGCTACCGTTTGTGGCCAGATCGCTTCTGCGAAAGAGCCGCAGTCAACTCGGGATGTGATGGAGGCATCGGTGAGGATCTCGGCGTTAACTTGGGTAAAGGGCACGGCGGATGTGGGAGTTGTGTTGCACAGCGGAGATGTGAGTTCCTGCGTAATTGAGAGATGTGGAAAGAGGAGCGGCGAACGAGATGGACAACGGCTCCGATGCGGCGTTCGAGCGGAAGGCGGTCGCGCGCGTAACGACTCCGGTCCATGTTTGCCGTGCGTAGAGGAAGCTTCGCGCCGCCTCATCAACCTCCGCAGGCCGAAGCTGCGGGCAACCGCTCCCGTTAGCGCTCGATGAGTTCAGCAGCAGCGGTGCGGTCGTCGTTACCCACACGTCGCGAATCACGCTCGCCGCGAGCGCGTGCGGCCGCGTTTGCCGCGCGCGCCGAGAGGCCTCGCGGAGCGCGGGGGGGGGGAAGGGGAGAAGGAGCTGCACGCGTCCTCGTGGCGACAGCGATCTCGCTCGCCGGTGCACGCTGGGAGAGGGCGACGTTGGGACGGCCGACGGGGGGACGGGGAGCCGACGCCACGGAGCCCCCGGGGCGCCGAGCCGGCAGCGCCTTTGCGAAGTGCGAACCGTGGAGTGGCTCCACGAAGCGCGAAGCCGTTGGGGTTTTGGTTCGGTTGGACGCGCGCGTGCGTCGTGGGGAGAGGATCGTATGCCGGAGTTACGACAGGATGCCTACGCCACAGCCCTTTCTTAGGCTTAGCCGCCATCTGCTGCACAAATATGGGGTCCACCTATTTTCCGCACAAAAGCAGAGTCTAAGTATTGGTGGTCGGATGTCCCCGTGTGGGATTTCTGTGTGTGTGTTTTTTTTTCCCGATGGCAACATGCTCGTCTGCAACCTACATTTTTTTTTAGTCCGTTCATGTTTCTGTAACTTTATTGTACTATGAACAGTTTGGTGGTCCAGGTGACTCTTGCCCATGAAATGATGTTGGTCTCTTGCGTGTTCACCTGGTTAAGTTCTCACTAAATGGACTTGACAATGAGCTGGTATTGTGAACCTTTCTACTCACAGGCAAAGCGACTCCCAGCTCAAACCAACATTGAGGCGTTGTACATCTCCTGCTAACAGCCAGTGGTGGAAATCCCACATTCCAATTGTTGACTTCCCAATAAAGTGGTACTCGTTTTGTCGACCCTGGAGGGGTGAAGGGCTGAGTCAATCCCCAACCAAGATGTGAACTTTACATCCTGATTGCGAGCCCGTCGCTCTACCACTGAGTGACTTGGCAAATACTTTTTGGGCACTACGGTGGCAAGATATTAACTACCTCGCCTGGTATGCAGGAAGTTGTGGGTTCGATTCCGACGCGTATGCCTGTATATGGTCGCGTGGATTTTAATCCAGGCCCTCCTGTTTTTCCCTACACATTTAGAAACGTGCGTTTAGAGGATATGGATGCTGTACATTTTCACGTGATAAGCCACTTTCTTGAGCTATCATTTGTGGCCAGGTCGCTTCTGAAAAGGAGCTATATAGCTCAGTGGGCTTTAGCTAAGTCATATCACTTCCTGAGATATTGGCAGGGCTACGTTTGTAATTCCTGATCGGAGAGGTTCGTCGTTGGTGAGAATACATAGGGGCGAAGCAAATCACCGATTGCCATTGTGATAGAGAGGTCAATTCAAGCCAATCAGTCAATCTTTATTTTACGTGTCAATATCACCCTCAATAAAGTAGGCATCAGTGCACATGACAGCAGAACAGGAAAGGTCCCGGGGGCATACAGCAACAGGAATGAAAAAAAACAACTGAGCAAAGTAAATTGGAACTGGACACAAAATAAAGTGCAACCGTACGCAACGAATAGCATAAGCAATATACATAGTAAATAAAATAAATAATAAGTAAATACACTTTTTGGTTTCCTTCTAAAAACTTTAGATGTTCTGTGAAGGCAAGTCTGAATAGACGCGTCTTGTTCTGCACAGACCATGGAATTGAGCGACACTTCGACGCGTTTCGGATGTCTGGCGGCAGGCGAGGGTATTCCACATTTTTGAGGCTGCCCTCGAGAAGGCCTCGTCCATCCCAGCGTTGGGTGAACATTCCTGGGCTGGGCAAATCTCGCCGTTCCCGTGGAGTGGAGTGTATAGAATGTTTCCATGAAGATTGGAGGGAGAGGATGTTTTGCAGGTAGATAGGGGGCCAAGACACGCAGTGCTTTGTAGGTTAGGAGAGCAACCTTTTCATTGGATGTGGGAGCGGATCAGATGCCGGTGCAAGCTGCGGTGGGAAGGCGTGATGGGTTCAAGCGGCTAACCCACCGGATCATCTGGGCAGCTGCATTTTGCACTAACTGGAGCCTCTGCACCAATCTCAGTGGTCGCGCTGCATTGAGAGCATTCCCATAACTCAGGCGTGTTGAGACAAAGACATGAATTCATGATTTCCAGGTCTGGGGCGGAGGCAGTAGAAACTGGCCCTGACCGTAGCTGCGACCTGCGAGTGTGCGGTCAAGCTCTGATGGACCAGCACGCTGAGGTTGGGTATGTTCTAGATTCAATGAATAACGAGAGCAGACAGCAGCGTCTGAGATCAGCAGCCAAGTTCACAAGCCCAGTTCAAAAGACATTCTCAAAGAGCGAATGACGTCGTGCCATGACGTCACGCTACAACGCAATGACGCAATCCCCACACCATGTGACTTGCCAACAGCATGCTTAGGACACAGGGAGAGGGCGAGCTCCGTTAACCAGTGAAGGAGTCGATCTGAGCCCTGCCCCGCTCTCAAACGCCGCTCCGAGCCGACAATCGTGCACTCTTTGTCTTGCCCGGGTTTAGCTTCAGCCAATTGTTGCTCCATCCAAACGACGATTTCAGACAAGCATTCGGATAGGGGAGAGATCGCGGCGTCTGGATTTGACATAAAAGAGATGTATACCTGAGTACTGTGTCATCAGAATATTGATGGCATTGAAAGACCATGTCTACGGATGAGATTACCTTATGGCCGAGCGTAAACATTGAACAGTACAAGGGGCGGGTTATATCGAACCCTGAGGTACTCCGAATAGAGTAGGACGAACAGGAGAGGTACAAGGCCCCATAACGACTTGTTGGGGTTTGTCCTGTAGGAAAGAGGAGAGCCAGCTTAATGCTGAGCCTCGAATTCCAGCGAGGGACTTGGGGCGTCGCAACAACACCTCAATGGTATCAATGGTATCAGCAGGCAGGTTGAGTGTGACAAAGGCAGACAGGCACCCATTATCCATAGCCTGAATGAGATCATCCGTGATGCAGACTAGAGCCGTCTCTGTCCCATGCAGATCTCTAAACCCGGCTTGGGTTGGGCTCAACAATCACGTCTGCTCCTGACAGAATTCCAGTTGGATTGCTACGACTTTTTTTAACACCTTCCCTACAAAAGGGAGGTTTGAGATTGGGCGGTAATTGGCCAGCTGGGCAACATTCAAACCTTTGGCTTCTTGAGTAATGGTGTGTTTTTTTTTTCAATCGGAGGGTGACTGCCCTCAAGGATGGAGGAGTTAATCCGCTCCGCTACCAATGGGACCATTGGACCAAACGCCTCTCGAAGGAGCCAAGAGCGCATCCCCCTGACAATCCGCTCGAAGTCGGGCAGTGGAGTGGACAGGAAGCGGTCGAGACCAAAATGGGGTTCTGTGGCAAAACACGGGGCAGCAGTTGCCACTGGAGTTAATGAATTTCAAGATGAGATCGATGTTTATGGCGAAAAAAGTTTTAAACTCCTTGCAGCGTTCCGTGCATGCGGCGATCTCGACAGAGAGCTTCCCGTCTGCTCTTTGCCAGTGAGATCTTTGAGGCGATATAGGATTTCCTTGTTTCAAAAACCGCCCTAACGTAAGCACGCTGGTAGGCACGGTAACGTACCAGGTTATCATCGTGGCCTCGAGCGCCTCCAGCACCCCTACTCTTTTTGTACCTGCGCACGCAGTGTGGGGGTCTTGTACTGTACGTTGAACTTCTTTCACGCCATACGTAGCCAACCGTGCTAATCGGAAGTGCGGAGGAAGGATAACAAACTCAATGCCAAAAAAAAATCAGTTCTAAAGAAATTAGTTTATAATTTAGGTTGAAAAGTGCACTGCCCCAGTGTAATCCGTTTATTCCAGATGGCTGCAAGACGCGCATCCAAAAGCGCGCAATGCGGTGAGCGTCATTTTTCGATGGCCAGCCAAAAGCCGTTGCGAGAATGAGCGGAGCTTGCATGATGGTCTATGCACCTTGACGAGATTAGGAAGATATTTGTAGTTCATTTTGTGGCAAGCACTTTACGTGTGTAATGAGCATGAAATTAGAATGTGTTCGTTCAGCAACCGAAAGCCAATTGAGCTTGGCGAGCACCGGGCGGACACGGGCGGATCTTGCAGTACCCGTCATGACAGCAGCTTGCTGATGTTATTTTTTGGCAGACGTCCTTTACAGTAGCGAGTTACAATAATAGAGCCTCGTCGATACTACGCTACACATCACCGTGTTGGCCACGTCATGACTCAATATTGGCCGCACGTGTCGCAGAGACCCTAACGTGGACGTTGCAGGAGATATTTTGCACGTGGTTCTCAAACGACATATTCTGGTCGAGTGCGGTGACGAAGCTCTTTAGACGGGTAGAAAACTGAATCCTGGAGTGTGCGACAGCCACAGTGTTCCTCGCCTGAGCCCGAGTCCCAACCAGCAGAACCTCCGATCTTCCTGGGTTAAGCAGCATCTCGTTTCATGCAAACCAAACGGACGGCGCTCGTGTGCAATCTTCCAGGCTCTCCATATCTAAGTTTTACTTTACTGCGGTGCACAATTGTGTATCATCAGTATATTGATGGAACTTGATCTCACGCGTTGACATTACATCGGCGATCTTCTGAGTACCGGGGGGGGGGGGGGGGGTGGGGGGGATTGGTGTTTTGCGAACGGCCACGTGATGAAAGGGTGTGACACTGTCGATGGCGGACCGGAGCACATCCAATCAATCATTGAACCATGGTGTGAGACACAGACGAGAGTGGACTGGAAAAGGCACAGCGTGCCCTCCAACCAATGGGTAGCTAAGAAGAGCAGGGGAATCGGTTAATTTCACAATTTCCTTCCGAGAGAATAATTTGTGGACGATTGCGGAAGGTCAGATGGGGAACCAGGGATGTCCTGAAGCTGCGATGATCGAGGCGCAGAAAACATGGTTTTACGAGTTGCACTCTGCCATCTCTTCCAGGTAGAATTTCTGGTGGAGTCTAATCAGAGACGACGCCAGCTTCGGCCAGCAGGAAATATCTGTGCAAGTCTAGAAAAGGCATGACATTTGGAGTAAGTCAACTACTGAATCTTCATTCAGGGAAGATTACGGTGCCAGATAAATTAGGATAGTATTAGTTGCATTGAGTCAGCAATTTACGTAAGGATTACCCTAAGACTGCAGAATATCTCCATCATCACCTGTTGCCAGTGGTTCCCGACCTTGCAGAGGCACCAGTGGTCTGTGAAACTGTTGCAGTCTATAATTTACAGCGGATTTAATGGCGAATAATGCGTCCCAAAAACATTCTGTGGGTTGACATTGGTCCGCGGGTCCAGAAGGTTTAGGAACTACGAATCTCTACTGAGTTTACCAAGCCAATGAAGGGAATCGGTAGAGGCTTCCTAATGGTTCCAGGTACCTCTTTTAATCATGTATTACATTAAGGGTCACCTGTGCCCCCAGGTGGTTACCTTCTGTTGGTCTCAAGACGAATGGGCATGAGCCAAGAACATGTCGAGGCGGGAGAGAGACGCTCGGGAGTGAAAGTCGTCTACTCGTGTGTTACGTTTGCACGGAGAGATACGAGTGGATATTTCGATAAATCGATATCGGGAGATTAGATGCATGCGGGTCAGCTTTGATACGATAACTTTCTAAAACCCCCAGGATTCCCTCTGCTTTACGCATCGTGACAACTAAAGGTTTTTATGACACCGCAAACAAACGCAGCGATAATGGGCAGCCCTGGCTGGTACCTTTTGCAAAAACCTTAGACAAGTCATACCCTTAGTGCATACATACAGCCACTGACAGATGAAAACACACGAGCCGACAGGAAAATACAAAACGCTCTCCAAAATCCCTCTCCATCCAGCGTTTTCTCAGGACCCACGGCTTAGGCAATCGCATGTTGGTGATGGCATTAGGCGACAATGATTGAGTTGATCAGATCCCACGTGGAATTGGCCAAGAGCCGGCCCTTAATGAACGCTGTCTGTGTGCCATAGATCATACTGGAGCTTCCTTAAATATAAACGCGTGCCACGGTGGTAGGATATGTTAACTACCTGGCCTGGTATACAGAAGGTCATGGATTCGATCCCGACCCTGATGAAATGTGTATTTGGACTTTTGAATGTTCTTCCTTCGGTCACGTGATTTTTTTTCCTCCGGGTCCTCCGGTTTTTCCCCCAACATTTATAAACATGCGTCGAGAGTATTTGGCTGCTTAAATTTCCACATTATAAGCCACTTCGTTGAGCTATCATTTGTGGCCAGGTCTCTTCTGAAAATAGAGCTACTGTATATAGCTCAGTGGGCCTTGTCTAGTAACATAAAATAGATTCCATTGAAAATAGTAAAACTGCTCAGTTTAACACGTAGGCTTTCACGACCAATGTCCATAAGAGGTTTTTTTCTTTCTCTCCTTCACGTTTGTCCCTCTATTTAAGACTTAAACAGGAAGAGGATTTCTCCACAATTTTGGCTGTCGCCTGATGAGGCTGGTTGTACTTACCGTCGAAACGTTGTACTCGAATTGTAAATGTTGTGGGTTTTCTCTCGAACACAGCGGTGTGCTGAACTGTTTGTGTTGTAATGTTCTTACCCGCCCCTACTGGACATCTGTGAAAAAAAGACCTTTATAGCTCATCGGATACCTCCAGTGTAAATATTCATATTCTGAATTGGCATGTTTTGTTTACGTGACAAACCTTACTAATTGGCTTGTGTCTGGTGGTGGCAGATTTTTTTATGACACATTTATATTTACGAGATCCAAGCCAAAAAAACCCCTCTAATTCTAGTAAAACTGCAGATTAATATTCGAGGTTTTGGGGATGATCACAACCCTCTCGTTTCCCTGCATGTACCGCACCGGGTGAATGAGATTGCAACCTGCAGACTCTACACCCTCTGGTCAGGTCTGCCCAGCCTGGTGAAGTCTTATTGTTTGTTTAGAAGTCGATATCATGTACGTTTCACGCGCGTTATTGTGGAGAGAATCCAAAACGACGCTCATTATTATCGTGTGTTGTGTATCATAGAGCTTTGCATCCAACTGTGACCCATATTTAACAGAGAGTGTCCTTGCCAATAAACAGCTGGCAGCACGCCGGCGTCGGTTCAAACGCAGCCTGACCCTGCTGATGAGAAGCCGAATGTTGAAACCGCTCCAGAGTTCGTGTGTTGAACCAATGCTTCTGAAAGTATGTGCTCCCAGAAGGAATTGTGGCTGGTGGGATGTATAAACACATTTTTTTGTTTTACGTGAATACGAACAGATCCGTAAAGCAGAAAAATCGTCTGCTTCTTTAATGTCTCATTTAAGTTTGAGCTCTTTAACAGACACATTTTTCAGTCGCTTGCAATTTTCAAGATTAAGAATTAAAATCTATTTCGCGATAACTACGATTACATTATTAACTACGATTACATTACACGTATGTGCAATCGTGGACGCGGCCAAAGGCGAAGCGCTTCTCACAGAGGTAATGCTCCGTCACGTGGCTCTCTCTCTCTCTCACCTGCAAACATGCGGACGTGGACGCGGAAGATTGATACGGAATACGTTTGCAGCATCGATTGCTTCGAGAGGTTACAATTGGTCAATGAACTGAACCGGGAGAGCTGTTAAGTCTTCGAAAATATTTATCGGCGGCTATCGCATTTGCGGGTCAAGTCTTTGTTATTTTCAAGCATGACAGTGTTAAGTCCCGCAGCCACCCACTAATACTGGGGGGGAGGGGGGGGGCAATTTCAAAGCCTATCGTTATCTCTCACAAGGACGTTAGCGACCCTGTGACCCCCTTCACGAGGATGTGTCAACGTTACCTTCGACACTTATCTTATTCTGAGCGTTGCCCTGTCAGGTGGGGGTCTACTGCCCCCCCCCGCCCCCTCTCTCTCTCTGCACAATCTTTAATCCGTTTAACAAGTAGGCTTTCGCGACCAATATCATCCATCAGGACCGGATCATGGTCCCGTCAGGCCCCTGGTCACGTGTCTATTGGAGCCTCCCCCCTCTCCCCGCTTTCCTATATTGGTGTCTTTACTGCCTTCCTCCCCGCAAAACCATCCACTAGATCGTCAACATCAAGTTGTCTGACAATGTCTGACTCTATCGACACGAGTGGCAATGAGCTGAGACGTCCTTGGCAACGCCGCTACCCCGCAGCTCATTTTTTATTCTGCCTAAAAGGGAGAATGTCCGCTCAACCCTGGCGGTTTGTCACTGGCAAAGTTAGACAAATCCGAAGTTCCACGAGAGCATTGGGGAACACTGACTAGCAGATTAAGGTGCCTGCAACGTCTCAAGTTGGGCACTTCTCACCCTCAGTCAGATATGAAAGAAGTTCATGTCCAGGTCTGATGGATATGCAGCGGAGAGCGCATTTACCTTTCCCACTATGACATCGCTGTTAGACACCTGATCTAACATGAACAGAACTCCAAAGAGTCTGGTCAAACGCTTGTAAGCGTCCAAGCGATGTTCAAGGCATGCCACTAGCTTATCAATGACCACATAAAATGTTTCTATTTTGAACTTCTCCCTCCCCTCAAGTGTCACACCTGGCTCTGAGCTCTCATCTGCAAATGTTTTTGCGTTTCCTCTTTCGCTGAAGATCGTGCTTATATGACTGAGAGACACCTGTCACATTTAAGGCTGCCCTTTCAAAAGCCTCAAACTGGTCTCGCTGTCCCGCCACAAAATTCCTCAACGAAGACAAAAGCTGTGCTGCTACAGAGATGTCAATGTCACTTTTCTGTAGGTGCATGCTTGTAGCGTGGAACCGGTCAAGTATTACGTCCCAGAAATGTGCCCTGAACACCATCTCTAAGGTGTCCAATTTAGCACATAGTCCAGCGGCGTAAATTCGAGTATCTTTTTTCTCATTATCATCATTGCACATACTACCGAAGGCCTCTCTAATGTCCGAGCACTCCATCGAGTACTGGACAGCGATTTTAATGTGCATAGCCAATACAGCCCGGCGCGACATCTGTCGGAGGGACGGAATTCGAAAGAACATCAGAGCACGAATACCCAAAGGCGTTTATTATCGCGGACAGCACAGGGTCGCAATGATCGAATAGAGCGGGCAGACTAGATCAAGCTTTTGAAACACTTGAACTGAATTAAAGATGATTAATCTTGATTTGAAGCTTTCGTGACTGCAGGAATCCATACATATGAATTAAAGATGGTTTAAATTGTCTTGATGAATACATGGAGGCGTGCACGGGGGTGCCTACGCGCAAAGCCAACATCTGCGTCCTTATCTGCAGTGCCATCGTTGTTCTGTTGAGACAATGCGTTGTTAATAAGTCAGCGATGGGCCAGCTATTCCGACCAAACAAAGGCACGCGCTCGTGTTCCATTGGTGCCGGCGGATGTGTTGACGGCGGAGCTGGGCAGAGGCACTCCCACTCCATCGCGCCGATTTGCAGATTTCGTTAAAATAACACTTTAAATAATATTTTTTGCAAATTGTTATATAATTGAACTATGTGACTTGTTTTCATATTTAGTCCCCCCCCTCCGCTCCCCGCCAAAAAAAATAGTAACACGTGCTGCATGTTTATTCTGTGATTCTGCACTTAATCAGCAAACATGTTTTGTTATTTGTTGGATACTTGGGAGTGTTGCGTAACACGCGGCTATGACGTACCATTGACTCTTCGTGACTCCTGTTGGTCCGCTACGTCATCCAGGGCCTGGACGTTACTGTCGGTCACTCTGTGTCGCGGCTCTCGGCCACCATCACTGCGGCAGTCGCGGCTCCTTCGGTCGCAGGGCGTCCATGGCTGTTGCACCACGTGTTCAGTCCGCTTGGGATTAATGAGGTTACATTTCACTAGATTTTCCAAATCCATTGTATAATTTTTAACCCTCCAGCCCGTGTGACCAACCTGCAGCGTGACAGCTCACACACACGAGGCATGCGCGTGCGCGCGTCCACACACACGGGAACACGCACACACAAAAAGACACACACACACATCCTGATCGCCTGAACAGGCTGCAGGGGGCAAGTGCTGAAAGCGAGAAGCCCCTATGAAGGCTGGCACGGCACACGAGGGGGGTGAGTGGCCAGCGCCACGCCCGGCCGCCTTTGTCTCCCCAGTAGTGATGTTTATCCACCACACCAGATACTGGTGTTGGCCGTGAGCAAGAATTGAACTCGGGTCGCCGCTTTCGTAGCGAAGCGTAGCAGCAAACCGCTCCACAGTCACTTTCACACACACACACACGTCCGCACGCACGCACACACACGCCAACACTCACTCCCCCTGAACAAAAACACTTGCGCGTCCCAGTTTGCAATTGCGAGTCCGCGTTTTCAGTCAATGCAATTTTTGTTTTATATCTCATGAGAGCTGGCTCGTAAGTGCGGGTGTTCGTAAGTCGGGCGCTCGTAAGTCGAGGTCTGCCATTTTTTTGTTAAAATATCGATATCCGTAAAACAATTGTGCTACACGTGGGAAGGAACACACGTAGGCACCCACGATGCCCACAACCCGAGTTGGGACACTGGACAAATTGAAAGTGCACAAGGCCGCTCGCCGCCTTCCCCTCCACGACTCCCCCCTCCGCAGCCCCTCTGCCTTTCACGGTCGGGGCGGCTCAGGCTGCAGCATGGTTACCGTGCAGGAGATATAGCGAATGAGCACCCTTAAATCTAGATTGTAAAACTCATTTCTTTAAAACAACTATTTAGTGCGTTCGTTTGTTATCCTGTCCCCACACCTTGGCTACGTACGGTGCAAAAAAAAAGTTCAGCATACACATACATCTCCTGCACGGTGACCACGCCTTAAGTCTCCGTCGCAGCGACAAAACGCAAATAAACCCCGCTTGGCCACTGGCTAAACCGGGACAGAGGCGTCACCGTTGCTTTATGTTCTCGCGCTGCGGCAATGAACACATGTCAGCCGCCGCCACGTGACGCCTACTCATGCTCACTTGAGGAGCACTGCACTATAAACCAGGGGACCGGACCGATACCGGCACGTGGCCTGTTAGGGACCGGGCAGCACAGCAGGAGGTGAGAGCGGTGAGTCCGCGCGTGGAACCCGCCCACATTATTTTATTATTTACCACTTCCGTCCGCGCCTGTCTCAGTCACAGTGTTGGTATGAAGCACACAAGCTAACCCCCCTAGTAGCCAAAATGAGTAAAAAAAACAAACGTCGCTGGAGAGCTTCTTTGAAAAGGGGGGAAAGACCCAATGATGAACCCCCCCCCCCCCCCGGTCCGTGAAAAAATGGTCTTCCACGAAACCGGTCCCTGGTGCCAAAAACGTTGGGGACCGCTGCCAGTATAAACAACTATTTAGTGCGTTCGAACTCTGGTCATCCAAGAGTATGTCTGGTCATCCTCGCAGCAGCAGCAGCAGCAGCGGCGGCGGCTTTTGTAAGGCTAGTCGTCAAAGACGGTGGTCACTGCTTTGCATTGCGCTTTAAGACGCGCTCCTGCGGCCGTCTGGAACGCTCTTCCTTCTGATATTAAGGTAGCCACTGTAGACTGAAAACTAATTTCTTTAAAGCTGCCTTTTGCGTTCAGCTTTCTTGTCGTTCCCCTGTACCTCCGATAGTCACGGCTGGCTACGTACGGTGAGAAAGAAGTGCAACATACATACGTACACTAGACATCGGACAACAGCTCACGGCAGGGAATTGTTGATTTGTTCAATTTTGGTGCTTTCTATTCTCAGCAGTCATTCACTGCCCGCCCACCCCGGGGTATGTTTGTTACATTCACATGGTTTGATTAAACAATATCAGTGCTGTCACGCACTTTCATGTCTGTACAAAAGCAACATTTTTCACTGGTGCCTACATGCCAAAGACCCATGCCGACAACAATGGGTAATCACAGTGCAATGATGTAACCTGCTTCTCGTATTGCTGTAACACGGGCAACAGGGGGCACGATGGTGATGATGTAAAACAATGTTATCGTACTTTAGAGCCCTTCAAGATGTGCAGGCAACTCTCTTGCTAAATGCATGTCGGAAATATGTTGGCCAAAGATCCCCTTTGCCATACGAGACTTTCCGCTGGAAATCTGAGCTCCTGGTAATTAAACCAAAACATGAAGCTAAACTCGTTTATTTTTTTATTTTTATACCAGGTAAGGCCCACTGAGCTATATAACTCTTTTTCAGAAGCTAACTGGCCTCAAATGACAGCCCAACGAAGTTGCTTATCACGTGGAAATTTATAGCAGCCAAACTCAACGAACGTTGATTCTAAACGCAGAGGGAAACATCGGAGGACCCGGAGAAAAATCCACGCGGCCACGGGGAGAGAGACGCGGACTCCAAATATACAGCAGGTGTCAGGGTTGGGATCGAACCCACGACCTCTTGCATTATTACCAGGCGAGGTAGTTGACATCTCGCCACCTGATTATGCTTGGTGTCATCTCCAGCGAAACGTCGCTTGCATTTAAATGTTGAGGTTGCTCTTCAACAACGACGCTAGGGGTGCTGCTGAAGTCACGTGTGAATCACGTGACACTTTTATCAATTCGCTGTCGGGTGGAGGAGGGGGTTTGACGACACACATGACACAACCCGAAAAAAAACACAATAATCATATCGGTCATGAAGGCCTATGTATAGAAGAGTAATGCATTCAGAATAGAGTAGTTCCTTTAGAATAGAGATAGGAGAGAGAGAAATGTATTCAGAAAACAGAAGAGATATTTATATAAGGCGTGTGTGTGTGTATAAAGTGGGGAGCGGTGGTGTATTGCTTAGCGAGTTGCGCTATGAACCTGGCGACCCGAGTTGGATTCCCGCTCATGGCCAACATCAATGACGATGATCTGAACTGGTCATGGGCCTCCCCTAGGTCGACTCATACTCAAATGAGTACCTGGTGCGGTGTGTAAACATCGCCACTAGGGAGACAAAGGCGGTCGGGCGTGGTGTTGGCCACCCACCCCCTCGTGTGCCGTGCCAGCCTTCATAGGTGCTACTCGCTGAACAGAAATTTCCCCAACAGTCTGTTAAGGCGGCTGTGGGCACAGCACCGAGCCGTGTCGACGTTTGTGTCCCAGGCAGCCGTGCACACTACCCATAACACCCTCAAACATCACGTGACTGCAAGAGACGACATCGAGCGCTCGACAATGCAAAACTAATTGTATTTCAAAGCCACAAAGGGAGGCTTCTAATAAGAAATCTCGGGACACCGCAGGGCAGATTTAGCTCACTGGGCAGCCCGAACGCAGCTGGTTTGTGGTATCAGCTATCATGCACATCAATACTAATCCCTGTATCATCCTCATGTATAGCGATTATTTAGTGAATGTCTTTGTGTGCCGCCTATGCAGAAACATGCCAGGGGAATTGTAAGTCATCAATAAAAAATAATTATCATGTCTTAAGCAGCAATTGTAAAATAAGACGTTGCCTAGAGATTAACGACATTTCACATATGCGCCAAACATCACCCAAGACTAATTATAAAATATTTTCAGACAGTAGTGCACTACCCATAACCAAGCTTACAACTAGATATCTACGCAGATTCCTAAGAGTCCGTACAGTGTAGTTAAAATGTACCCCTACATGTGGATTGAAGGAAAAAAACACTCGAGAATATGCACCTTCTGCTTCTGCATCCTGCAATGGGCTTCCTGCTTGTAAATATTAAATTGCGCTCTTTTACCCAGGAAGCATCGTCGAGTCTCTCGACAGGAGACTCCCGCCAAGTCTGTTGCCGTCGAAGTACGTTGCAGTCGGGGGACGATGAATGCTATGTTTTTATTTAATTGGAATAATTTGTGGATATTTCTTTTAATTATGCAAATTTGGATGACATGAGCACACAATGGGCGACTCTTGCGAACGACGTCACGGGATCTGTGATGTCGCCCTGCGAAGCGGCCATCGCCGTAGTATTTTAGGGGTCTGATGCACTCTGCAGTAATAACCAGGGCGGCCGGTGGATCAAACCGCAAACCTCTCCAAAAACTGGCCAAACGCGCCACAGAGGGCCGTTTAGAAATGGTTGCAGCAATGTACGCAGTCGTCTTCCAAATATGCTGTAGGGAGAAGTGCTATGGTAGTATGGTTACTACTCAGTCCCGTTTACATGGGTACGATGCATGTAAAGGTGGTATGTACTTGGGTTGAGTTTAGCATTTAAACATTTAGAATTTTGTCTTTTTAAGGACAATTACAGTTTTATTTATTTACCAGGTGAGGCCCAATAAGCTATGTAGCTCTTTTTTAGAAGCGACCTGGCCACAATTAATAGCTCAACAAAGTGGCTTATCATCGTGTGGACATTTATAGCAGCCAAGATACTCTCAATGCGTGACGTTGATTCTAAATGTGGAGGGAAAAACCGGAGGACCTGGATAAATATCCACGCGACCACGGGGAGAGAGAGACACGCAAACTCCAAATATAGAGCAGGCATCAGGGTAGGGATCGAACCCACGACCTCCTGTGTACCAGGCGAGGTAATTAACATCTCATGGGAGTGATCCAGACATATTGCGCCGATGTCTGCATCACTGGCATTCTGTACGAATGTAAAATATCTTGGTGCCAATGACGTGACTCCGATATTTGTGGGGAAAGCGTTGCAAGTGAAGTCTTGAGATTCGTGACGTTAATTCGAAACGAACACGTTTTACATATCATCCAAATTTTTGTATCTCAGCTGGATTTTTCGGATTTATCCGGAATTTAGAAGCTCGTCCATACTATGTACGCACGGTAACTATGAACTTGACGTATATTAAATTTCGATTTAAAGCTTTCGTGACTGCAAGGATTCATCTTCTTTGGTTCTTTCTGTAAAGTCACGTAGAATGAGAATAAAATAATAAATTGATAAAATAAAATAACACAATCATATTCTCACGACGTGACTTTACCGAAAGAACCAAAGAAGATTGACGTATATTGTCTGTTAACACACGAGTGTCATGTTCACCCGAAGTCCATTTTGATGTTTTTGTTACTTAATTTTACTGTAAACGGTTCTGAAAAGTAATTGATCCGATCAAACTTTCTGTTCAAGAAAATAATTTGATTAAATAATTTAATTTAATTATGTCATTTATTTGGTTGACTTTGTTCCGATTGATATCGACTGCACGGTTGTACTTTCTTTAATAACATTGCTTGTTATTTTTGACAACCGAGGTCACTCGTGAAGGTGACACTCATGCCGGTCTCCCCCCCGAGTCACCCCCCCCCCCCCGCAGTTCAACAAAACAAACAAACTCGCCACTAAACTTTAGCCTCCTGCCTTAAGACGTCGTGAAAACACGGCTCGGAGCGAGCGCGAGTTTCACCTCCACGCCCGGCAGCCCGGAGGTCCGCGGAACGGAGGCTCCCCGCCAATGCCTCCGGCGACCCCGGGCCCTCCCGGTCGTCAAGCTCCGGGCCCACCGGCCGGTGGCCTCTCTCCAGCAGGCAGATGTCCAGCCGTTGGCGGCTCTCGTTATAGACAAACACTCGGCCGGGTAGACACGGGAAGCTGCAGTGCACGCCATCCGCCAACTCTGAGAACGACACGCACGCACACAGTGTGGAAGGGCTATTCTATTTAGGATGTATACAGCGTCCTTTCCAGGGCACTTTGCAGCACAAGCCGACGGTGGTACTCGAGGGGCAAAAGGGGAGCAACGGATGGGGTGGAGCGGCTGTCAGTGAGGGAGGTGACGGAAGGGATGGGACTGGGCCTGGGAATGGAGCTGCTGATGGTGCAAGTGTAGGGAAGGAGGAATAAGGTGGGAGTGTGATAGTGAATGAGGGTGACAGATGGATGCAACGTGGATGAGGCAGCGGGGTATGGGGCACATACGTGAAATATCTCAACGATTCTTTTTTTACTGCTAATTACTCAGTATTCTTGGGTCTTTCGGTAAAGTCACGTAGATAGGTTCAAAGAAAATAACAAAATACTACGACGTTTCGATCGCAACACAAGCAATCGTCATCAGGAAGAAAAAAGAGGGGGACAGCTGTGATGTTAATGTGAGAGATGAGCGTGTTAATGGGAGATCGGAGAGCGGCCTCCAAGTGGGCGTGGAGGTGGCTATGTTAATGTGAGAGATTGGCGTGTTAATGGGAGATCGTAGAGCGGCAACGTCGAGCTCGTGAGCGAGGTGGCTGTTTTGGTGTGGGAAATGTAACCTGTTAATGTAAAATCAGAGACGGTTCAATTTTGATTTGAAGCTTTCGTGACTGCAGGAATTCATACTCTTTGGTTCTTTCGGTGATGTCACGTTAAATCAAATAAATCACGACGTTTCGATCGCAAGACAAGCGATCAAAACGTCGTAGTTTCTTTTATTATTTTGTGTTATTTTATTTGAACCTATCTACGTGACTTTACCGAAAGACCCAAGAATATGAATTCCTGCAGTCACGAAAGCTTTAAGTCAAGATTACTCAGTAGCGTAACGACGTGGCCAAAGCTACGAGTTGGGCCCCCTTTCCAACCACCATGAGATTTGTGTTCAACAAAAGTGTAAAAAACAAAACACTTATTTAAAACACGATAAATCTATTTTTTAATGAAAATACTTTTATTATGTTCCACGTTTTATTTTACTTTAATTAGAGCAGCAACGTTTGGCTTTCGCAAATTGCGCAAATCATATATTGGGCCCCCACCTAACCGATTGCCGCACCCCCCCGAGCTGACATTGTAGTTGCTCCACCACGGACATTACTCAATTGGGTTCACACACAGCGGCAACATCATTGCCCCCTGCTGTGAAAAACTTGGCAGGACTCTCCTGAAAAAGAGTTGAGACTCGGCGAGGCCCTGCTGCGCAAATAAGTGGAGCAACAATAACTAAAACAAGAAACAGCGTTGAAACTACATTCACTCATTTTCAATTAATATCACAACTTCAGAACCTGTGACAAGTGACAAAATTGTTTCAAGAGTTCACTCTTGTATGTGCAGTACAGTATGTTGAACTTCTTAATGAGTGGTGCTGCATACCCAAGTCGTCGCTGGCCTTACGGCAAAACACTCCGTTGTCGCAGAACGTGTACGGAAGTTTCTTGACAAACGACCACAAACTGTCTCCTGCAACACAAGTTAGCCAAACATCAGGTACCGTGCGGACGATTCATCGAGGGGACTGCATTCAGTGTCAGTCACTCGACGCTCACAGAGGGCTTTGAATATCCTTTAAATGGTACACCGTAAGCGGTGGTGGAATTGTCGGTATATTTACGTTGAATTTTCTTTCACAGCGTACGTAGCCAACCGTGCTAATCGGGCGTGCTGTATACCACATGGTGGTATACCGGACCATAACACCACACAACGTGTTCCGGCACCTTTAAAACCGGTTCCTATTCCTATTCAACTTGTTTTCCGCAGAGGGCAGTGACCAGGGGCCGCAGAACGCATGGGTGCTGAGACTGGCACGTCGTCAGCTCCAATTGTCAGAAAAAAACATTCCATGAAGGCGTATTTTGAAATCTGTAAATTAGATATGAGATGTGTAAATTGTTTGCTGATATCGACCAACGAATTGAAAATTTAAGGGTGGGGATTTTAAATCCACCCAAAATAACGAGGCCGGTATAGGAATTGTCACACACTTGTACATGTCTGCTTACACACAGGTACTCGAACTTACCATTTTCACTATTTTTATTTTACCAGGGAAGGTCCACTGAGCTATTATAGCTCTTTTTCAGAAGCGACCTGGCTGTCACAAATGGTTCATCATGTGGAAATAAATAGCAGCCCAATATTCTAAAGGCGTGTTTCCAAATGCGGAGGGAAAAACCGGAGGACCTGGAGAAAAGTCCACGTGACCACGGAAAGAGAGACACGCAGACTCCAAAAATGCAGCAGACGTCATGGTCGAGATTGAACCCACGACATCCTGTATACCAGGCGAGGTAGTTAGCATCTCCTAGACACTGTGGCGCCCAAATCCTGGTTGAGGGTTGACTCAGCCCATCATCATCATCATCCCTCCATCTGGGGTGGATGAAATGAGCACCACTCTGTGGGGACCATCAAAGCAGTTGTCCTACGGATAGCCCCGTCCGACCCACTGGCTCAGGGCTGTAAACGGGAGATGAGCAAAATCTCAAAGCTCGTTTGTGCAACAGGGATGCCCTCCGAGTTTGAGCCGCGGCCGGGTGGCAATGCCGACTGCGGGTGACGTGCCTGGTATTTTCAGCTCGCCCGTCCTCGTTCGCATCCCGGCATCCTGGCAAGTTGCGAATGAGTGGATCTATTGTGCGGCTTTACCAATCCTTGCATGTAATGCTGTCAACATAAACTGTCACACTATTCAATAGCCACCGCAATAATAACAAGTCCATTGTGTTTTTTCTCACCCAAAACGTTGGCCATCGTGTTGAGTAAAATGAGCTCCTGCATGCAATCTGCCTGCAGACGCACGACGACTCCCTGGGGCTCGTCAGTGCGAGCGCTGCCACGCTTCACCCCGACATGTTCCGAGGCAGGTGACGAGTTCCGCGCGGCGTGCGGAGCAGCATTTGGCGCTTGATTCTGCACGAGGCATTGGCTCCCAGAAGCTGCGGCTGCTGCGTCTGCAGCTGCGGCTGCTGCATTCGATACGGTCCCACCCTGGGATGTGCTTTGCCAGCCAGGCTGGCGCGCCTGTTCTTTGCCCGCGGGTTCCTCGGCGCTGCCCAGAGCGTCTGTGCCCTCGGCACGGTCTTTTGACAGCGGGGCGCCGTTGGGCTTCGCGTTTTCTGCCGCGTCGTCTGCACGCGTCTCTCTGTCGCCGGCGTCGACGCTACGGTCGCCCCGCTCTGTGGCCAACAGCTGCTGCTGCTTGTACAGGATGAGAGTGGCTAGAGTCTCCAGCTCACCGCTCACCTCTGCGCCCGGAAAATGTTTGAGCTGCAAATACTGAGCCATCTTCTGCGCATTTGTGTTGAGCCCGGGGTCACTCTGGTCCTTGAACACCACCACGGTGTCCTCGATCCGCTTGCCATGCAAGCTGAAGGAGACCCCCAAGAGCTGCGGCAGCCCATCGTACTCCTGACCGTCCCAGTAGTGCTTAAATCCACATTTACACGTGCCGGAGGGGGTTGACGTTCGGTCGGTATTTTCATATTGCGTGGAGCCGTCCTCGCGGATCATTCGGACCCTTTCCGAGCAACAGCTTCTGCAAGGCGAAGGGGCACGAGCGCCCGATGGTGCGCCCGCCCCGACCGCGCAGGGTTGCTGCTCTTCGTCCTGGACACCTGCTGCCCTGTCGCCGTCGGTCGTTTCATTCCCAACCACGAATACGCCCGTGCAGTCGATGCACCGATACAGCTGGCCCTTGCTCAAATACACCTTCAGCGTCGTGATCATTTCTCCGTCCGTCTTCCACGATCCCATGTTGAGCGACTCTTGACAGTCAACCACAAAGGAAGGGGGAATTCCGTGTACTTCGGTAAACATCTCCTGCATGGACGAGATGAGACGTTCGACGTAGCTGTCGGTCAGCATTCGGTCTCCACCGATGACGCAGCAGTCGCCCTCGCTGAAGTCGATGTAATCTTCCAGGGCCTTGTCGGTAAATCCCCAGACCGTGGGCAGCATTTCTTTGGGCAGAACAGGAGGCACAAGGCCCCTGACTCCGACGAGAGGAACAAAGTGAATGTGCTCCAGGTTGGCCCACGCCACGCACAGCGGCCGGTGTAACTTGCCGTCGCTCGGTCTGCGACGCTGTTCGGAAGGAACTAAGCCCGGGAGGAACGTCCCTGAAACACACACATCGCCGCTGTGTGATAACAACCACTGAAACTCTCACATTTGATTTTTTGTTTTAATTGCAGAAACGTTTTCCATACGAGGGTATTTTGGGTTACGAACTCTTGGGCATGGTTCCTGATTCGCCGCTATGTCTACTGGTTCTGATCATGAGTGCAAAATGAATTGGGGGTGACAAAGATAAAGATCCCCCGTATAGCCTTAACAGACTGTCGGGGCAAGTGCCGTTAGCGAGCACCTATGAAGGCCAGAACGGTACACCGAGGGGGTGGGGGGGCGATGATTTTTACACACTGCACTCATTTGAGACTGAGTTGACCTAGCGGAGGCCCAGGATCGGTTGAGATAATCGTCACCAGTGTTTTGGTGGCCATGAGCGGGACTCGAACTCAGGCCGCCAGGTTCATAGCGCAGCGCGCTAGCCGCTACGCCACCGCTCCCCATCCATACACTCACACACACACACACACCACGTGTTGTGACAGTGGCGCTCGGCTGTGCGGTCACACGGCCTTTCGGCGAGTCACTCGCTCGTGCAATGTGACGACTCTCCCTCGCAATTTCACGCAGGGCTCTAGTTTAACACGTGGGCGATGTATACGCGCGCATCGTGATGCGCACACGCGGGCAACCCTCAAGAGCCATCCCCGCAACGCCCGCGGCCACCACCTGCGTAGTCCCCCGAAGAAGCCATGCCGCCGTCCGAGTCCAGCAGGATGATGGGCCGTCGCAGCACGCTGGACAGGCCCAGCAGGTGCACGTTTCTCAGGCCGTGCAGGGTGCCCCGCAGCGGCCTGTAGTCGGGCTCGCTCTCGCGCACGATCTCGTCCCACTCGTCGTCCACCAAGAAGTCGGCGAGCAGCGCGCGGTACGTGTCCCTCTCCTCCGCCAGGTGGGCGCGCAGCGCCGTGCGCAGCGCGTGCCAGAAGAGCTCGCGGCCCACCAGCGCCCGCGAGATGGCGTGCACCAGGCAGTGGCCGTCCCCGTCCACGTGCAGCGGGACCAGGCGCGAGTCCCCGCTGTTGGCCTGCTGCACCTGGTGGGCGAGAGGCACCGGCGGCGTCAGAGGCTGCCGCGCGACGGCTCCGGGGTCGATTCGCGGCTGATGAGTGCCAGGGGCGCCACGGTGGCGAGATGTTGACTACCTCGCCTGGTTTGCAGGGTGTCGTGGGTTCAATCCCGAGCGTGACGCCTGCGTTATATTTGGAGTTTGCGTGTTTCTCTCTCCCCGTGGTCGCGTGGATTTTTCTCTGGGTCCTCCGGTTCTTCCCTCCATATTTTAGAATCAACATCACCACGCGTTTAGAGTATTGCTGCTGCTGTAAATTTCCACGTGATGATGATAAGCCATTTCGTTGAGCTATCATTTGCGGCCAGGTCACTGCTATAAAATAACGGCAAAGCTCAGTGGGGCTTGAGTAAAATATAATTTTATATTAAAAATTGTTTCATTTATCTCACATTTACAGCCACCGTTTGCAGCCATGAGCTAAGTGCAGTGTAAATTCCGCATTCTCATGGCCGGGGCGAGTCCATCCATAGGACAACCACTGTTGACTAGCCCACAAAGTGGTGCTCGTTGAGCTTCGAAGGGTCAAGTCGACCAACCAATCAGGAGTTGAACTCACAGCCTTCCCACTGCCGAGCCGCGTAGCCGGTGGTGTTGATGACTTCCCTGTGCGGAGTGTTGCTATGCAAAGTAAACAATGCAGCAGTTCTTGTTTGTTATGAACGTATTGACATTCCTTCAGACGTTATAAATGGACAAGTTTATGACATTTTATAATTAATGGTTTAAAAGTTATTTTTCACCTGGAATAAGTGACCCCCCCCCCCCGGGCCATTTTTCCCAGGCCTCCAGGGACCTCTGTGGTCCTGCTGAGAACATACTAACCCCATCTTACATGACCCTTGTGTGTGAAAATGCTTTCACCTCAATTCATTACCAAAATGTGCCCAGCCGGTTCAGCCGCACATCCATAAACAACAAGCATAGCCGCCAGCACCACAACAAATGAAATGTAGATCAACTCTCATACCAAGGTGACGGAACACACTGCCCATAATAAACACCAAATACAAGATCCCCCAATGTGGCAAGTGCTGTGAGCGAGCACCTGTGAAGGCCGGCACGGCACACGAGGAGGTGGATGGCTATCGCAATGTCCAAATGCCTTTGTCTCCCAAGTGCTGATGGTTACATGTCGCACCAGCCACTGTGCTAATTTCAGACTGAGTCGATCTAGGGGAGGCCCAGGACCATTTCAGACAATCATCACTGGTGTTGCTGATTGTGAGTGGAAATCAGACTCGGGTCGCCGGGTTCGTAGCACAGTGCACTAACTGTCACACTTCCGCTCCCCACCATAGACACCACGCACACAGACGTCGGGAATTATAAATGTGCTAAATTAAGAGCGAGCGCCAAGCCCTTAGGGGCGCTGCTGCAGATGGCAGCTGGGAGCGATGTGCGAGGGGGCTGGAGCACAGGAGGACCAACGATCGCGTATCACCAACAACAAAAGCATTCCCAAGGCGGATCGTGGTGCGCGGTATATATTTTGCGAAATAAATAACGTCACCTTGTTCTACCAGGATCGCTCATTCAAAGTTGTTGAGATGAAATTATTCATTCACTTTATTGAAGTAAAACGGGGCTCGTGGCATCACTGTCTGGTGCCGTTCTCTCTGCCAGCTGTGAAAGCCCCAAATTGAAATTCCCTCGACTAATGGCGACGCGTTCTCAGTTTCGACCGATATCGTGAATAAAATTTAATTTAATAAGCGAAAAACCTGAAAGGAACACGCGATCGCCCATCGCCATTTGGCTACGAACAACTACACAGGGCCACGCAGGTATGAAGACACAGACACATGGATATAATACAAAAACCCTTCACAGAGACACACAGAGAGACAGGAACACTGAGACAAGCACACAGATAACAAGAAAGAGTAAATATTTTACCAAGGCCCACTGAGTCTAATAGCTCTTTTTCAGATGCGACCCAGACGCAAATGATAGCTCAACGAAGTGGCTTATCATCACGTGGACATTTATAGTAGCAGCCAAATAATCTAAACTCATGTTTCTAAATGTAGAGGGAAAACCCGGAGGACCTTGAGGAAATTCCACGCGACAACGGGGAGAACACGCAAACTCCATGTATACAGGCATCGGGGTCGAACCCACGACCTCATGTACACCAGGCGAGGTACTTAACATCTCGCCATTGAAACACCTGGGGAGTGCCTAATCCTGTGCTTGACTGGAATGATCGCTGGAGTCACGCGAACACAACGTGTAAATATGGGTCCATGGAAACAACGGCTCTTCATAAAACTGTACTGTCAGGACATATTTTTACTATTTAAAACATTTCGATTGCATCATACATGACCCAATCAGCTGATCAGGATGCCATCTAATCCCCATTGCATCACATCGCATGGATGACCACTCCCACCGTACGCGATCCGGCCACTGCTAGCTGACCACACACCTGTTTGAACCAACTCGTTGCATCATACCACTGTGCTAGTTATAGGGGGCACGCTGCTGTTTAGGAATGCCTCGTGCCTTTCCAATCAGGCCACCCCCTTAGGATTCCTATAACAGGACAAGTGCTACTGGGGCTCAAGATGCAGGTTTATTTTGATTAACCAGGTGAGAACTCAAGAGACCAAGCGTGTCCCTTTGCAAGAGTGACCTGGGCCTAGTCTGCCAGTAGGAGGCGATCATTGCGAATAGTTTTCAAATGCAGGTGTCCCACAAAAAGGAGCTCATAGCTGACGTCATCACATCTATTTAAGGAACGACACAGAAGGAGGATTTCTCCACAATTCTGGCCGCCGCCTGATGATGCCGGTTGTAATTACTGCCGAAACGTCGTACTCCGATTGTAAATGTTGTGGATTTTCTCTCCAACACACCGGTGTGCTGTACTAATAACGAATTGGCATTTTCTGTTCACGTTCCAAAACCTTACTAATTGGCTGTGTCGGGTAGTGGCGGGTTTAACGACACATTTATATTTAAGCGACCTAACCCAAAAAACCTGGATTATGAAAGGGATGCGTAAAAAAACACAGGTAAAAAGAAATGTCATTAATTTTAAACGAACAATTATGGATGTGTTTCGGACAGTCATTCCAACTCTACTCCTAACCTAAAACTATACAGCTACAGTGAGGGAAAAAAGTATTTGATCCCCTGCTGATTTTGTACGTTTGCCCACTGACAAAGAAATGATCAGTGTATAATTTTATTGGAATATTTTATTTGAACAGCGAGAGACAGAATAACAACAAGAAAATCCAGGAAAACGCATGTCAAAAATGTTATAAATTGATTTGCATTTTAATGAGGGAAATGAGTATTTGACTCCTCTGCAAAACATGACTTAGTACTTGGTGGCAAAACCCTTGTTGGCAATCACAGAGGTCAGACGTTTCTTGTAGTTGGCCACCAGGTTTGTACACATCTCAGGAGAGATTTTGTCCTACTCCTCTTTGCAGATCTTCTCCAAGTCATTAAGGTTTCGAGGCTGACGTTTGGCAACTCGAACCTTCAGCTCCCTCCACAGATTTTCTATGGTATTAAGGTCTGGAGACTGGCTAGGCCACTCCAGGACCTTAATGTGCTTCTTCTTGAGCCACTCCTTTGTTGCCTTGGCCGTGTGTTTTGGGTCATTGTCATGCTGGAATACCCATCGACGACCCATTTTCAATGCCCTGGCTGAGGGAAGGAGGTTCTCACCCAAGTTTTGACGGTACATGGCCCCGTCCATCGTCCCTTTGATGCGGTGAAGTTGTCCTGTCCCCTTAGCAGAAAAACACCCCCAAAGCATAATATTTCCACCTCCATGTTTGACGGTGGGGATGGTGTTCTTGGGGTCATAGGCAGCATTCCTCCTCCTCCAAACACGGCGAGTTGAGTTGATGCCAAACAGCTCCATTTTGGTCTCATCTGACCACAACACTTTCACCCAGTTGTCCTCTGAATCATTCAGGTGTTCATTGGCAAACTTTAGATGGGCATGTATATGTGCTTTCTTGAGCAGGGGGACCTTGCGGGCGCTGCAGGATTTCAGTCCATGGCAGAGTGTGTTACCAATTGTTTTCTTGATGACTATGGTCCCAGCTGCCTTGAGATCATCTGGGCTGATTCCTCACCGTTCTCATGATCATTGCAACTCCACGAGGTGAGATCTTGCATGGAGCCCCAGGCCGAGGGAGATTGACAGTTCTTTTGTGTTTCTTCCATTTGCGAATAATCAAACCAACTGTTGTCACCTTCTCACCAAGCTGCTTGGCAATGGTCTTGTAACCCATTCCAGCCTTGTGTAGGTCTACAATCTTGTCCCTGACATCCTTGGAGAGCTTTTGGTCTTGGCCATGGTGGAGAGTTTGGAATCTGATTGATTGCTTCTGTGGACAGGTGTCATTTATACAGGTAACAAGCTGAGATTAGGAACAATCCCTTTAAGAGTGTGCTCCTAATCTCAGCTCGTTACCTGTATAAAAGACACCTGAGAGCCATCTGAATTTGATGTCCTACTTGGCTACCGCGCAATGCGACCTGTTAGTACATCTAACTTACACTTCTCTACTTGCTGTGCTGCAGGCTACTATCCCCACCACTCCTCACCCTCACTCTCTCATCTCACTCGCCGGGCTCTCCCAGTCATCCCCGTTTCTCTCCAGGCCTCTCCTTTCGCTCGCTTTGTTGTTCTCTCACTTGCAGAACCTGGTTCACTTTATCCAACAATACACGGACCTGACCACTCACACCCTGCTTCATATGTCCATCACTTCGTTACTCTGACCACGCAGTTTGCTCTACGTGGCAGGTACCCGTGACTGTTCACACACGCACACACACGTGCGATAATCACCATCAACCAAATCTGATGATTCCGCGACTTAATTATGGCGCCACAGTGACAAGATGTTAACTACCTTGCCTGGTATACAGGAGGTCGTGAGGTCGATTCCGACCCTAACGCCTGTATATTTGAAGTTCGCAAGTTCCCCCTGTGGTCGCGTGGATTTTTGTGTTCCCCCTCCATATTTAGAATCAACACACGTTTAGAGTATTTGTCTGCCATAAATGTCCACAGAAGCCACTTCGTTGAGCTATCATTTGTGATAGAACGCGACTGAAAAAGAGCTGTATGGCTCAATGGGCCTTACCTGGTAAAATAAAAATAGTTTGTATTATTAATCATTTTTTAAAAGTACAAATTTTCAAGACTTTTGTTACAAGAAACATGTTTGTGTTCTGTTTTTTTTCCTTTATTCAGTAGCGCGGGTGTTTTTGCTCTAATTTCTATTAGCTTAATTGTTGTACTTTTATTGCATTGCTGTTGTAATTTTGGTGACCCATTCCACTTGAAAATGGGACCATACCCTAGTCTCGTGAGTTCGGACCAGGCTAAACAAAATTAAGGTGGAACTCGTTCATCCGACAATCGCTATATATCCCATTTGTCTCGGCCTCTCCCCGCACATCCATCCGACCGATTCTCAGGTCCGTTCGCGTCGTACGCACGGCATATTTGGCGCAGGCGAGCGCCCCGTACCTTGTCGAGTGTCGCGCACAGGTAGTCTGTGCTGCCTGTGCGGTCGATGCCGTAGCCCGGGCACCTCAGTAGCTCGGGCCGCACCTGGAAGGCTCGGTCAGCCAGGGAGCTGCAGTCGAACGCCTCGCGTCCCAGCAGCTGCGTGAGCGGCAAAGCCTTCCCCGTGCGCCTGTCCATGCCGTGCGTGGTGAGCAGCGGAGAGAGCAGCTTGCACAGCAGGGATGACGTGTGCAGCTTGCTCGCAGCTACCGTAACTGAGCCCTTTACGCCGCACGATCCTGTGCCCGCCATGACCCTATTGCCAGGGGAAAAAAAAAAAGACGTGATTTATAATGAAGGCAATTTGCGTTAAAAAAATGTTGTTTCCGCACCAAACTTATTTTTTCCCCCTCTTTTTTCATTTTACCAGGCGAAGCCCCACGGAGCTCTTAGAACGTTTTCAGAAGCGACGTGGCCATAAATGAAAGCTCAACGAAGTGGCTAACCTCAAGTTTCTAACTGTGGAGGGAAAACCCGAAGGAACCAGAGAAAAATTCTACGTGACCCCGGGGAGAACACGCAAACTCCAAATATCGAGGCGTCAGGGTCGGCATCAAACCCACAACCTTCTGTATACCAGATGAGGGAGTTAAACATCTCACCACCGCGGAATGTTTGTTGAACTTCTTTCGCACAGTACGCAGCCAACCGTGCCAATCGGCGCCCCTAGGCAAACGGTCACGTCCGACCCAGCCAGCCAGCAATACTTTGTTTAATATGGTATGATGCAGATATGCTGCTGCCACGCTATAATGGTTATCACACTGCGTTTGCAATGCAGAGTTCTCCGTTTCGTTCACCCGGCGCGGAAATGACATGGGGCACGTGTATTAAATCTCTCCGCCTCTGTCCACCCAGCAGTGTCAATGGGTAACACCACAGTTAGTTGATCGCCTTACCAGGCCTTAGGGGCCGTCCATAAATGACGTCACGCACCGAGGGGGGGGGGAGGGGAGGTCAGACATTTGTGACGATGTGTGACGAGGGGGGGAGGGGGCGGGGATCAAAAATCGGCCAAAATCGCGTGACGTCATTTATGGACGGCCCCTTATGTCTTAACAGAGGTCATTGTCTATAACATCTGGCAGTTTCATCAGCGTTGATCAAGCGAGCTTGACTCTGCCACTGATGAGACACCGAATGTCGAAACCGATCCAAAGTGTTGCGTGCACTGAATCAACGTTGCTTTAAAATATATATTTTGTATTTTGTAACGATAGAATATAGTATTGTCATCAGTATGACATACGTTTAATCAAGTTTGCAGTCGATACCACATTGGGAAGTGTGTTAAAATTGAGTTACAAGATTTGAGGATACAACGACAACAGGCAGAGTGAGTTAATAAAAAGCGTGTAATAATAAATGCATGTTTTTTGCTTGTTCTCTAATGCGGGAGACGGAGATGCTTAGTCGACGTCGTTACTCGCCCACAGTACTGGGTCGCTCTCTCAGAGGCGCTCACTCGAGCGGTGAGGCCCTTTCGCCAGCAGTCGCTTTGGGGCGCGCAATTGCAGGGCCTGCGCCTCTACCATACGAACGTCTTCATGTACTGATGTACACAGCACCAGCGTACTACAGTGTAATCATTCACCAACTTGCACCCCTTCAAATATGTCCCTGCACATACAAAAAACAACAACCCCAATATGAGTTTTACACTTCCCAATCGGCCACACGACGTTCAGGAGGTGATACATTTCAGCAGTACCAGCAGCGTGGTTTCCACATGCAGCGTCTCATCAGCAGTGCTGCGGTGTGCACGCGCTCGCTGCTCGATTTTGTTTTCACTGAACCGAGGTCTACTCCACGATACTGCAGCGGGACACAACGAGAAAAAAAACTACGTTCCCCATCACCACCAACTAAGCAACCACCACCATCATCATCACAGAATGCCAGCAGTGGAGGTCGCCACACACTCGTAGGGATCTGGCACAACCACAGAGGTTGTGGTGAGTGTGGTCAAGGCTACCTGGGGTAGCTCTACCTTTGTGTGTGGTCAAGGCTACCTGGGGTAGCTCTACCTGTGTGTGTGTGTGGTCAAGGCTACCTGGGGGCGCTCTACCTCTACCTGTGAGTGTGTGTGAGTGTGCTCTGTTAACGTAGGACAGCGCCTCCCCGTCACTGCCCTGGGCCATCGCTCCTCTGCCGCACACAAAACGCGAAGTGAAACCGAAAGCGGGCGGGCGAGTTGCGTTGTTTTCCTGGCTGTGGTTTCGCCTTCTTCAACCGCCGACGACGTCGTCAACATTTGTTTGCGCACTCTGTTGACTAAAAGTCGCCTGGCGGCTCGTGGCATCGTGCACACAAACACAACAAACTCGCAATCGTGTGCGGAGAGACGATGATTCTTCTGCTGCTCGCGATGACTCCGCCGACACCGTCGCTAACCGCGGAACGACGCCGAATGATGTTTTTGCGTTGCAGGAAAAAAAACACACACACACACCCAAAGAGTATGAATCCTCGCAGTCACGAAAGCTTTCAAATCTAGAATTGCGTTGCAGGTGACCTGCGGTGAGCCTCGGGCTGGCTCTGGCTGGCTCGCAGGCGAGGGGAGAGAGAGAGGTGGCGGTGTCTCTTGCCTGGGAGTCGTCCGAGCGCCTTGCCCGTGCGTGCTCCCCGATGTGGTCCCAGGGGTGGTGCCGTGGAGGAAGATCCCCGCAGCTCAACACGCTGGGGGGGGGGGGGGGCAGCTGGAGCCGCCGCACCGGGGAAGTGACCCGCGGGGTGCAGTTCCGTGTCGTGACGACAGCAACAGCGAGCACGCGGGCCGCCCCTGTGCGTGTACTGTGTGTGTGTACTGTGTGTGTGTACTGTGTACTGTGTGAGTGTACTGTGTATGTACTGTGTGTGTACTCTGTGTGTGTGTACTCTGTACTGTGTACTGTGTGTACTGTGTGTGTGTACTGTGTGTGTACTCTGTACTGTGTGTACTCTGTGTGTGTACTCTGTACTGTGTGTGTACTCTGTACTGTGTGTGTACTCTGTGTGTGTACTCTGTACTGTGTGTACTGTGTGTGTACTCTGTACTGTGTGTGTACTGTGTACTGTGTGAGTGTACTCTGTACTGTGTGTACTCTGTGTGTGTGTACTGTGTGTGTACTCTGTGTGTGTGTACTCTGTACTGTGTACTGTGTGTACTGTGTGTGTATACTGTGTGTGTGTACTCTGTACTGTGTGTGTACTCTGTACTGTGTGTGTACTCTGTGTGTGTACTCTGTACTGTGTGTACTGTGTGTGTACTCTGTACTGTGTGTGTACTGTGTGTGTACTCTGTGTAGTGTGTGTGTACTGTGTGTACTGTGTGTGTGTACTCTGTACTGTGTGCACTCTGTACTGTGTGTACTCTATACTGTGTGTACTGTGTGTGTGTGTACTGTGTGTGTACTCTGTACTGTGTGTACTGTGTGTGTACTCTGTGTGTGTACTCTGTGTGTGCTATGTACTGTGTGTGTACTCTGTACTGTGTGTGTACTGTGTGTGTACTGTGTGTGTGTACTCTGTACTGTGTGTGTGTACTGTGTGTGTACTCTGTACTGTGTGTACTCTGTGTGTGTACTCTGTACTGTGTGTGTACTGTGTGTGTACTTTGTACTATGTGTGTACTCTGCGTGTGTACTATGTGTGTGTACTCTGTACTGTGTGTACTGTGTACTGTGTGCGTGTACTCTGTACTGTATTTACTGTGTGTGTACTCTGTACCGTGTGCACTCTGTACTGTGTGTACGCTATACTGTGCTTATTGTGTGTGTGTACTCTGTACTGTGTGTACTGTGTGTGTACACTGTGCATTGTGTACTGTGTGTGTGTACTCTGGTTTGTTTTTTTCCGAAAACGCAGTAAAATGGTTACAAAATTACCTCTTTTCTCGCACCCAAACTGTATTCACAGATGGTTGGAGGTCAAACAGTGTTAAGATAACAATAGGGGTTCCACAGGGTTCCATCCTCAGCCCCCTTTTGTTCTCTCTTTATGTCAATGACTTGGGCACTGAACTGGATCATTCCAGGGTAAATCTTTTTGCAGATGACACGATACTGATTACTGCTGGCCGCTCTCCGGATGACGTGTTTGCTAAGCTACAGGGTGATTTCAACAAACTACAACATCAACTAGTTCTGAATACCTCCAAAACCAAGGTGCTATGCTTCTCACCAGGACTAAAGCAGGAAATTATTTTTCCCCAATTACATTCCTTAAATAATTATCAAATAGAGCAAGTCAAGATCTATAAGTATCTTGGGGCCATCCTGGATTCAAAACTGAATTTTGAAGATCACATTGATTATATTGGTAAAAAGACAAAAATAAAAATTGGTTTTCTGTATCGACACAAGCACTGCTTCCCCCCAATGTTCCGTTTGGAATTGATAAAAGACTACTGTGACATTGTGTATAAATCAGCACCAAGTACTGTACTGAAGAAGCTTGATTCCATCTATCACTCGGCCTTAAGGTTTACATTGAACTGCCCAAATAGGACTCACCACTGTGATCTCTACATTGGGTCAAACTTAACATCTCTTAATGTTGGACGGCTTGTGCACCAGATCTTATTTATTCACGATGTACTTACAAAAAAAATCTGCAGACTACCTGCTGGATCTCCTCTCTGTTTCAAAGAACAAATTTGACCTCAGGTCTTCGCTCATTTACCAGCTTCACATTCCCTATTGCCGTACAAAAACTGGAGGAAGGGCCTTTGCTATTGATGCCCCCAGGGTCTGGAATGCTATTGCCAATAAACTGCAACTTGAATCGCTAACAATGAGATCTTCTCTCAAAACTGCTCTAGAGGAGTTGTACACCCCTAGCTGCCACTGCTATTAATTGGCGTAAAATAAAATAAAATGTTTCGCTCCGGATGATGCTGCAAAGTATTATCTGTATTTTGATTTAGCGTGCTGATCTTAAAGGTGCATTTAAAAATTTGATACTCCGACTGATGCTTCTATTGTTGTGGAGTAACTCATGCAGCCAGCTATGGCTCTAGGATTTGGTGTTACATGTTATTTATGTAGTTTATTGTAAAAATTCGGTCACAGTCCCTGTGATTACTGTTACGTTGCAATTATGGATTTATTTTTTGGTGATTTCGAAAAGTTTTTTTTGGTTTGGACATGTTTGTTTTGTTGTAGTACGGAGTTATACTGATGGCCTTAATCTAAGTTTTCTTGTGGTTGTTGTTTGACTTGCATCCCACTGGGATTTTTTGCACACAGCGTTGGTGTACGGTGCTTTAATCAGGAATATTTTTGCTGTTTTTTTCATGGATTTTCTGTTTGCACAGTCACATAGTTACTTTAAGATGTTTTCTTGTTCGTGTTTTTGTTTTTTTGTTTGTTGTGGTTGCACCCGATTCAAGAGCCGAATGGCTCACAGGGCTATACCAAAATAAATTAACTGAAAACTGAAAATGTGTACTGAGTGTGTGTACTCTGTACTGTGTGTACTGTGTACGTGTACTCTGTACTGTGTTTACTCTGTGTGTGTGTAGTCTGTACTGTGTTTACTCTGTACTGTGTGCGTGTACTCTGTACTGTGTGTACTATGTACTGTGTTTACTCTGTGTGTGTACTCTGCGCTGTGTGTGTACTATGTACTGTGTTTACTCTGTGTGTGTACTCTGGGCTGTGTGTGTACTGTGTACTGTGTTTACTCTGTGTGTGTACTCTGCGCTGTGTGTGTACTATGTACTGTATTTACTCTGTGTGTGTACTCTGCGCTGTGTGTGTACTATGTACTGTGTTTACTCTGTGTGTGTACTCTGGGCTGTGTGTGTACTGTGTACTGTGTTTACTCTGTGTGTGTACTCTGCGCTGTGTGTGTACTATGTACTGTGTTTACTCTGTGTGTGTACTCTGGGCTGTGTGTTTACTGTGTACTGTGTTTACTCTGTGTGTGTACTCTGCGCTGTGTGTGTACTATGTACTGTGTTTACTCTGTGTGTGTACTATGTACTGTGTGTGTACTATGTACTGTGTTTACTCTGTGTGTGTGTACTCTACGCTGTGTGTGTACTATGTACTGTGTTTACTCTGTGTGTGTACTCTGGGCTGTATGCACCAAGGTCGTAGCCATGGAGTCAACATTGGGGGGGACCAAATCTTCCAGGGTGTCTGGGGGTCCCAACCCAGAAAAAATATCTACATTTGAAAACTCATTTCGTGCATAAATTATAAAAAAAAAACTTCACTAACACATGGGATGGACTTTTTTGTTTACAATAATGTCTAATAGTGTGTTTTGTATTACATTGCTCTGTTTTTACTTTTTTACCATTTCTTGTTTCATTGTATGTAATGGCAGAGATTAGGGATTAATAAAGTACAACCATAACCACAATCATATAAACAGAAATCTATGCATTGTTATATGAAGACAAGTCCAGATATTGTGGCCAAGGTTTAGCAAATTGTTCTTTCTATTTACATAGCATCGCAATTATTGTTTTATATAAATATATTGGGGGGGGGGGACTTTTTGAGCATATTTGAATATTGGGGGGGAATATGTCTGCACTATGGAGACTCAAATTCCGTGCCATTGAGCGCCGGGAGCTACATCAAACGGCAGGGTAGCAGTGTCGTCTGGTCATCCCTAAAGCAATGATGACACGTGCGCCTGTTGTTGTCAGTTCATAGAGTTCAGCAGGAAGGATCCCAAATGGAGCAACCACCGTGCATGTATGTTGAACTTCGTTCGCACCGTACGTAGCCTAACGTGCTAATCGGGAGGTGGAGATGAAGCAATGAGAGATCAGAAAAAAAAATCTAAATTTGAAAATGAATTTCCTGCCTAAAATATATTTTAAAAATCACTAACACACAGGATGGACTTTTTTTTTTTACAATAATGGCTAATAATGTAATTGTATGACATTGCCCTGTTTTTTTTTACCTTTTCTCGTTTCATTGTATGTAATGGCAGAGCTTAGGGATTAATAAAGTACAACCATAACCACAATCATATAAACAGAAATCTATTTTATAGCAATATATTGGGGGGGACATTTTGAGCATATTTGAATATTGGGGGGGGTCCCCCAATACATATGTAAAGGAGTTCCCGACGACTCACTCGGAGGCTAAGGTAAGGTAAGGGCTTCCGCCAAGGTTTTATTACAAATCTTTAACAATACACAGGGGTGAACAACTCCCCAGGGGTTAGGGGTCCCGGGCTAGGTCCCGACACAGCCGGCTGCCCTGTGCTGTCTCCTCTGCCCCGGCCGTGGGATCAACCAAAACGTCCGACCGAGGAGCACAGCCACGTCTAGCCTGGCACTGTGCTCTCCCCTATCCCTACCCTCTTGCCCCTGGCTCCCCGTTCCACCCTTCTCAGACCCTACTCTCCAGCTACGACCCCGCTTACGTCACGGGGTCCCCCCTTTATCCTTGAGGAGCCGTGATGTCACTCTGCTGCCCCGAGCACCTGACATCACGTCATCGCCCTGGACAGCACAAGTGACGCCACTTCCCCATTCTACTCCTCTACATTACCCCGCCCTGTGAAAAAAAACAGCCGACCCGGCTGCAACCACCATGTCAACGGGGCACAACCCCCCCATTGAAAGCCGAACAACTAACCGTGCACGTACCCGAAGGTAAAACCGGCTGCTAGAAAACCCCAACCTTATGGCAGCACGGCATCCCAAGCATCACAATAACAACAACAACAACCAAATGAACGGGAAAAGTAAGACGGCCTCTTCCGGCCGGCAGTGCCGAGCGGGCGCCGGGGCTGGGCCCTACGAACGTCCGCCCAAGCCATCACCGGAGCCGCATCCCCCTTGAACGGGTATGCGCTGCCGGCCCGCTTCCCCGTGTGGCGTCCGCCGCCGGTGCAGGTGGGCTGTCCGCAGGCAACAGGCCCACTGCCGTAGCCTCCGGTGGCCGGGGGGTCCTCGCCGGCGCTACTTGGAAGGGCCCTAGGGGCACACAAACAGGGCGAACGCCGCCCCCGTCAACAGGACCCGGCCGGACAGGCACGACGGACGCATAACCCGCCAGGCCGCCCTGGAGTTGGGGGTGGATCCCCCAGGGTAGATGGAATATAGCGTTTGAGCCGGGACGGGTACATTATCCACCGCTGGCGTCCAAACCGAATCCGGACGCACTGCGGCCGGGGGACTTCCACGACCTCAACGGGACCCTGCCAAGGGCGGTGCAATTTGGCAGATGTGCCAACCGGGACCTAGGGACAATCCAGCCACACTTTTTTAGCCCGCTACCCACGGGAGACCCGCTGCCTGGTGTTTGGGCAGCCGCTCATTAGCCGCCTGCCGGCCGGCGGAGTTCTCGGCAGTGGCCTGCCGTGCCTCGCGCAGCCGGTCAAGCGCGACTTTCAAAGGGACCGGCACAGCCGACCCCTTCCTGGAGGACCCCACGTCCAGTTGGACGTGCACCAGGGGCTCCGGCTCCCTCCCATACATTAAATAAAAAGGCGAAAATCCCGTTGAGGCGTGAGGAGCTAACCGATATGCTGCCAAGACCCCCGGGATGAACAGGTCCCAGTCCGATTGAGACGTATTCACATGGTGGCACAGCATGAAAGTGAGGGTGCGGTTCAAGCGCTCTACCATCCCGTCCGATTGGGGGTGGTAGGGCGAGGTGCGGATTTTCTTGGTGCCAAGGAGGTCACACACCTCCTTGAGCAGCTTAGACGAGAAATTCCGCCCCTGATCCGTCAACATTTCTTCCGGCTGCGCCCTTGTCCAACACGTACCCCTGGACGAACGCCTCGGTGATAGAAGAGGCCGACTGATCGACCAAAGGCCACGCCACAGGCCAACGTGTGAGGCACTCAACGCCCACCAAGAGGTATTAATGGCCCCGTTGGGATGCAGGGAATGGGCCCAAGATGTTGGGCGCCACGAGGTCTTTAACGCGAGAAACCCGGATGGACTGCAGCGGGGCCCGGTCCTGGACAACTGGGGCCTTCCTCCGCGCGCAGTCGTGGCAACCCTTCAAAATGAGTGCCACGTCACCCTCCACACCTGGCCAGTAATAGTCCCGCTTAAGGGTCAATATGGTCTTGTGGTAGCCAAGGTGCATAAGCTTCTCGTGAATGGCTCGGGTTAATTTACCACGAAGGCTAGTGGGCACAACCACACAATAGCATTCCAATTGGGCATCCCAACGCATGAGGAGTCCGTCATGCCCCGGGCCGTACGTCCGACGCGTCGCCGTAGCTTCAGCAGAGAGGAATCCTCCATCTGCAAGCTGGACCATACCTCCCGGCGGGGTCCCAGGTCGAAATCCGCAGATGTCACCGCACCTGGGGGGTGGCCGTCGCGGCCGACGTAACCAACTGGGCCGCGACGTCCCTTGGGGCCTTGCAACGGCTAGAGCCCAGGGCACAAGCACACCCGCCGCCTGCCGGCAATCTGGACAAACCGTCCGCATTTCCATGCAGTGCCCCCTTTCTGTGGATTACGTCAAAGGGGTAATCCTGGAGCATCTCGAGCCAGCGGGACAGCTGACCCGAGGGCTGACCAATCCTCAGCAAATATTGCAGGGCCGCGCGGTCGGTTCGGACTGTAAACCGCCTACCGTACAAGTAGGGCCTATACAATTGAACAAAAAAAACTATGGCCAAAAGCTCCCTCTGAGTCACGCAGTATCGCTGTTCCGTCGGGGACAGAACCCGACTGCCGTAGGCTACCACCCTCTCCACCCCGTCGACCACCTGGGCCAGGACTGCCCCAATGCCCGTGTCGCTGGCATCGGTGTCAAGCAGAAAGGGCTTCGAGAAATCGGGGTACCCCAAGGGTGGCGCATCCGCCAAGGCCGTGCGAAGCGTCGCAAAAGCAGCCTCCTCCTCCGCGCCTCAGTAAAACCTTTGGCCTTTGGCGGAGAGGGCGTGCAGCGGCTTCGCAATCGTCGCAAAATCACGGACAAACCGGCGATAGTACGATGCGAAGCCGACGAAGCTACGCACCTCCGCGACAGATGTGGGAGTCAGCCACGTCCAGACACAAGCCGTTTTCTCCAGGTTCGTGGCGACACCTGACGCACTAACGATGTGTCCCAAATACTTCACCGATGGTTGTAGCAAATGGCATTTCTGGGGTTTAAATTTCAAGCCCGCAGCGCACACTTTTATGAACACAGCCTCGAGGCGTTGCAAGTGCTCGTCAAACGTACGCCCAAAAACAATAACGTCGTCCAAGTAGATTAAACAAGACTCCCACTGCAGCCCCGCCAAAACCATCTCCATGAGACGCTGGAAGGTGGCTGGGTCCGAATAAAGACCCATAGGAAGCCGATTGAACTCGAACAGCCCCTGGGGTGTGTGGAACGCTGTCTTGGGTCTAGAGGCATTGTCAAGCGGCAAATTGCCAGAAGCCGGAGAGCAAATCTAGAGTCGAAAAGAACCGCGCGCCCGAGAGGGCGTCCAGGGAATCATCCATCCGAGGTAATGGATATGCGTCAGCCACCGAGATCTTGTTCAATTTACGGAAATCGACGTAGAACCGGAGACTCCTGTCCCGTTTCTTGACTAGCACAATGGGGGCACCCCAAGGGCTAGTGGAAGGGGAGACGATGTCCGCTGCCAACATTTTGTCGACAGTCGAGCGGACATGCTCCTTTTCCGCAGGGCTAAAGCGGTGGTAATTAAGCTGAATACAGGCTGAGTTGCCCGTATCTATGTGGTGTTCCAAAAGAGTAGTGCAACCCAGATCAAACTTACTTTGGCTAAACACATCGGTGAACCTCTCGATGAGTTCGCGGAGTTGCTGACGCTCCCCGGTGGACAACGAGGCATTCTCGTCGCACAATGTGGTGATCCACGATGCGTCGGAGTCCCCCACGCACATCACGCCCGCCACGACTTCTCCATCCGGGGCAGCGCTCTCGGGTGGGGGAGCCGGGGTCGCGTGCGCCAGGACGGCACCGGCCGGGATTACGATCGGCGTGGGCCCCGAATTGAGGACCTGTAGAAAAAGGTCCTGGCCCCCCGACACGGCCGTCAAGGCGTCCACCAATCCCATCGTCCTTGAAAAGTAACTCGACGGGGACAGGAGGATACCTGTCTCCGTGGAGCCCCCTTCGAGCGGTCTGCGCAACCTAAGGGGTAGCAAGATTTGTGACGCCGGCGGCACGGTCACCGCCACCCTATTCAAGGCCCAAACACTGGCAACCAAGGGAGACAGGACGGTGGGCGATTGTAGGAATTGCAGCCGCCTCCCTGACGGCAATTCCACACAGCCCTGGTCAACGAGAATTCGAATGGGCATTCTAGACAAAAAGTCGGTCCCCAAGAGGCATGGAACTGCCAAGGTCTTGGAGACCAAAATAGGCCCGGCCAACTCAATCTCGTCAACCCGAACCAACGCTATAACTTGGCCCAATATGCCCAAACTGCTGCCATTCGGGGCGGCACAAGCCCCACGAACCGGCCCTAACGGACCGACGCTGCGGGGTAGGAGCTTGAAAATGGCCTCTGAAATAATGGTGGCAGACGCCCCCGTATCCACCAAGAAGCGAACGCGCACCCCCTGCACGCAACCCGCCAACGCTGAGGAGCCAGCAGCTGCCGCCACCATCCGATGCGCCAGCACGTTACAGTGGCGGGTCAGCCTGGGCCATCCAGTGGGTGACAATGGTGGTGCACACGACCCCTCGAGGACAACCCCCTGACGATGGGCCCTAGCCCCGCTAGATGCATGAGGTGAGGGGGGCGGCCGCGCCGGTGATGCGTCGCGACTCGCCTGGGGCCCTGGGCTCGATGCCGATGAGGGTTGGAGGAGTTGGAGCCCCCTTGCTGAAGGCCCCCGGGGCATTCCTACACCCCCGCTCAATGTGGCCCTGCTGACCACAGCGGAAGCAGGTCACCGTGGCAATGTCCTGTGGGCGGGAAGGTCCCGGCCGCCCCCGCTGCTCCGGACGGCGATCACCCGCCCCCCTCCCGCGATGACCGGGCATTGCCAGGGCCGCGAGGGTGTCCACACCCCGAGAGGCGGCCTTCTCTTCTGGCGCCGGGATCCCCGCGCACGCCGCCATCCGGGGCTGTTGGCGGAGGGAGAGGTGCGCCTGGATGTTTTCGGCCACCGCCAACGACGTGATCTGGCGATCGCTATTTATGGACAAAGCGATCCCCAGCTCACGTGCCAGGTCGGAAGAGTAGCCTTATCGGCCGGGGGAATGGACTTGAAGACCTGCATCGCCTTCTCGTCCAGGTAGGTCGGAAGGGCCCCCAACGCCTCCTCCATGGACCAGCCGACCGACATATACGCCGCGTCGAACCGGTCCTGGAAGGCCAACCAGTCGCCCGCTTTCGTGACAAACGGCGCGATGTGGGGAAACCGGCGCAGCCCCTGGCCGCGCGGTGCGGCGAGGTATGGAAGCCCCCCGACCCTGCAACCACGGCGTGGTGCGGCAGCGTTGCGGCCCCCATAGGCCACGCCGAAGACGCGGCAAGGTGCGGTAGCGCTGCGGCCCCCGTAGGCCACGCCGGAGACGCGGCGGCATAACACGGCCCCGCGGTGGCCCCTGCGGGCCACCCCGCAGGCACGGCGACGGATCGATCTGCAGCCGCAGCCGCGGCAACCTCCCGCGATGCGGCGAGGGGCGGCGGCGTTGCGGCCTCCCCAGGCCACGCCGTAGACGCGGCGAGGTGTGGAGGCGCCACAGCACCCGCAACCCACCTGTCCGCAGCGCCGTACGGAGCCGCGGTGCCGGCGTGTGTTCCTGCGGCGGCCTCCGCAGCCGCGGCAACCTCCCGCGACGCGGCATGGTGCGGTAGCGTTGCGGCCCCCGTGGGCCACGCCGGAGACGCGGCGGGATGCGGAGGTGCAGCAGCGGCTGCCGCCCACCCCGCCGGCGCGGCGGGATGCGGAGGCGCACTAGCGCCCGTGACCCACCTTGAAGGCGCGACAAGGTGCGGGCCCGCGGCATCGCCAACGGCCAGCCCCGCGGCCCCGCCCGCGTGCTGAGCCGCGGCAGCCCCCGCGGCCCCTCCCACAGACGTGACGAGGGCCGGCACGGCGGGATGAGGAGCCGCAGCGGCGCCCGCGAGCCACCTCGCAATTGCGGCGGAATCCGCGGCAGCATCCGCGGCCAAGCTCGCAGCCACGGCGAGGTGCGGAGCCGCGGCGGCATCCGCAGCCGCATCCGCGGCAGCCATGGCCGTAACAATGGCTGCCGCTTCCCGCGTTGCAGCGGAAATGACGTCCGCTTGCGGCTCCCCCACCAACATGGCCGCCACCTCCGGCGGCGCATGAAAAATGGCGCCGACTTCCAAATTGGCGGGCGGAAAAACGGCGGGAATCCATTCGGTGCAACGCAGGGTGTGGGCCGGGTGGGTGCGTCCGCGCTCCCACCTCTGTAAGGGCGGTGGTGAGCTGCTCGATCACCTGCAGGAGCAGCTGCGACAGCTCCTCGGCATCGCCCCCCGCCACCGGCGGTGGTGTGCTGGGACCCCCAGCTGCCGACACCACCTGCCCCGCCGAGTCCATCTCCACGGCGACGGACTGCCCCCGGGTCGCAGCCGGAGCCTCCCCGACGTCGTCAGCACTCTCCCGGCGTCCCGCCGGTGGATTCTTACGCCGCCCGCCCGATTTAGGCATAGCGACGGCAGCGTAACCACTCCTGACACCAGTTGTAAAGGAGTTCCCGACGACTCACTCGGAGGCTAAGGTAAGGTAAGGGCTTCCGCCAAGGTTTTATTACAAATCTTTAACAATACACAGGGGTGAACAACTCCCCAGGGGTTAGGGGTCCCGGGCTAGGTCCCGACACAGCCGGCTGCCCTGTGCTGTCTCCTCTGCCCTGGCCGTGGGATCAACCAACACGGCCGACCGAGGAGCACAGCCACGTCTAGCCTGGCACTGTGCTCTCTCCTATCCCTACCCTCTTGCCCCTGGCTCCCCGTTCCACCCTTCTCAGACCCTACTCTCCAGCTACGACCCCGCTTACGGCACGGGGTCCCCCCTTTATCCTTGAGGAGCCGCGACGTCACTCTGCTGCCCCGAGCGCCTGACGTCACGTCATCGCCCTGGACAGCACAAGTGACGCCACTTCCCCATTCTACTCCTCTACACATATTATAATTACGGCCTTGAAATAGACACCATTTGCTGTTGTTGTTGTTGTTTGCCCGTATTGAAACGTCTGTACGCCGCGTGGACCTGAAGACTCAATTCCCCTGCACGAGAAGAATTTGGGGTTCAACTCGTGCGGGTTGACGGGCATGGACTGATGACGAGCGTGAAGGAAAATTCAAGCGCCGAGTGGCATCGAATCTCACCGCCTGTCATCTCCTCCTCAATGTGGCTGACACGACTGGCACCTGCAACGGCGCGGAATAAGCGTGAGCCGTGATGTTCGGGATGGAACTTCGCGTGCCTCGGCTCCCTGCGTGGATACCAAGGGCAAAGAGTTGTGCCATCGAACAGAATCGGGATGTGTATACTGGAGGAATCCCATGAGCTATGAAGCTCTTTTTCACAGATGCCCAGCAGATAAAAGTCAGTCAGTCCGGTAGTTTACAGTCAGTCACGTGCTTTACATACGTGTCATTTGGGAACTAGCCTAATGACGCAATCCTCGCCCAAGGTTGGCAATGATAATTTTGTATAGTTTATACAATGTGTTTAACTTTCTTTCGCACCGTACGTCGCCAACCGCGCTAATCGGAGGTGCGCTTTGGCAGCCGTGTGGTAGTTCTGTGGTAGTTCTGTGGTAACCATGTGGTAGTCGTGTGGTAGTTCTGTGGTAGCCCTGTGGCAGTTCTGTGGTAGTTCTGTGGTAGTTCTGTGGTAGTTCTGTGGTAACCATGTGGTAGTCGTGTGGTAGTTCTGTGGTAGTTCTGTGGTAGTCGTGTGGTAGTTCTGTGGTAGTTCTGTGGTAGTCGTGTGGTAGTTCTGTGGTAGTTCTGTGGTAGTTCTGTGGTAACCATGTGGTAGTTCTGTGGTAGTCGTGTGGTAGTTCTGTAGTAGCCGTGTGGTAGTTCTGTGGTAGTTCTATGGTAGTTCTGTGGTAGTTCTGTGGTAACCATGTGGTATATCTGTGATAGTCGTGTGGTAGTTCTGTAGTAGCCGTGTGGTAGTTCTGTGGTAGCCGTGTGGTAGTTCTGTGGTAGTTCTGTGGTAGTTCTGTGGTAGCCGTGTGGTAGTTCTGTGATAGTCGTGTGGTAGTTCTATGATAGTCGTGTGGTAGTTCTGTGATAGTCGTGTGGTAGTTCTATGATAGTCGTGTGGTAGTTCTGTGATAGTCGTGTGGTAGTTCTGCGGTAGTTCTGTGGTAGTCGTGTGGTAGCCGTGTGGTAGTTTTGTGGTAGCCGTGTGGTAGTTCTGTGGTAGTTCTATGGTAGTTCTGTGGTAGTTCTGTGGTAACCATGTGGTATATCTGTGATAGTCGTGTGGTAGTTCTGTAGTAGCCGTGTGGTAGTTCTGTGGTAGCCGTGTGGTAGTTCTGTGGTAGTTCGGTGGTAGTTCTTACCTTCTCTGCCTATTTAAGGCGACTTCACTGTGTGCTTGTCTCTATGCTGGCTCGCTCTACTTGGATGTCTGTGTGTGTGTGTGTGCGGTCTGAATTTTGAGTTTCATACTTAACTTGCAATTTAGCAATCTTTGAAATAGCGTGATCAACCGGACTCTGCGTTAATTGTGTTTTGACCGACCGTCTGTGTTGCTTTATATGGTTTCCAAAATTTTGCTAAACCCTGTTTGTCTGGTATGCTTCTCTCTCTGTGTCCCCTGTTGTATCTGGGCTAGTTCCCCCTACTTGGGTGTCTGTATATACATCTGGGGTTATGTGTTTCCCCTCTCTCATAAATTTAGCTCTTCTGTACCTGATGATGGCTGCTTGTGTTGCAACCGAAACGTCGTACGCTAATATGTTATTTAATTATTTCTTATTTATACGTGACTTTACCGAAAAAAACAAAGAACAACAACACACTTTTAATCTTGATTTGAAGCTTTCGTGACTGCAGGAATCCATACTCTTTGGTTCTTTCGGTAAAGTCATGTAGGCAGAAAAGAATAACACTCTTTTAATGTCACCTGTCGTTGCTGTCCACCAGACATGTGTCCAAGACGAGGCACGGTCCCTCAATGGCAGCGGCAGAGCCAGCGCGGGCCACCGATGTCTGCCGACGAAGGGACGGCAAATCGAGGGCCCGCGTTTTAGCGCAACGAGCATGAAGCTTGCCAGTCGGACATCATCAGCCGCACGCGAGGCAACAGTTACGTTTATTGTATTTATTCAAAGATTTCACGTGGAAAATCAAATGGCGAATGGAACGTCTCTTCGTTTGCAAGGGGTGCCCAGGCTTTCAAGGCTCGTGATTTGGTGAAAGCTCATATCTCTGTCTGACCTGTACAGGTGCACCAAGCATGATTGTAACATATAAGAATAGGGTTTTACCCTTTCTGTTAATAAAACAGTTGTGTTGAGATGTTGAAACACTAAACAGAAACCTTTTTTCAAGGAATCATGTCTGCATTAAGCACACATGTTTGTGGTGAACATGTAAGCTAACAAAAAAACATGCTCTGATAGTTTATGCATTGTCGATGCATTGTCTTTGAAACTGATTGGTCCACACCAGAGACAGCCTTCTATTCATGTCCACCACAAGTACCACGTGTGGTTGATGCAGACATGATTCCTTGCAATAGGTTCCTGTTTAGTGTTTAAACGTTTGAACACAAACTATTTTATTGCCAGAAATGGTAAAACCTATTCTTGTATGTTGATGCTGGCAAGTGAGGTCCCATGATGATTATAACAATAATACGTATTGTCGGTTAGCCCAATGTAACGTTGAATCGTAATTTAATTTTGGACAAATTTTTGTCGTTAAAACCCTCCAACACCTGACACCACCCACTAACTGAAAAATCAATTATGAATCACATTTGGCTGCAAACACCGACGTGTTAAATCAAATGCGACTTTTGTTAATTTAATCTTAATTTTAAAAAATAAAGTCTTGTTCTGAGTGGTGTGTGAGTGTTATTGAGCATTTGTGTTCACCAGTTGATAACTTTAAACACGATATTGGATTGACCCCAGTTTGAACGCGGGCAAAATGTGAGTGATTAGTGGCTACATCTGATGTGGAAATCTAAAATGATATAATTTACTCATCTCCATTACAAATACTCTAGTCACTTCCTAAATATCAAAGCAGATGAAAATATTAAGGCATTTATACACATACCAAAATTGTATGTCACGCTGCTACACAGATGCCCACTGGAATGTTAATTCCGATGTTGGTTTACGTATTATGATTCATACTGCGGTCTGTTATTTCACAACGGTCAAGACTCAAACGTCTGGGGTCGTTGTTTCACACGACTCGTCGCGTCTCTCTCGAACGCCAGGCAGACACGGCGGCTACGATTCACCGCGCAACCAAATGCCAGCTGGTAACTGGGAGTCGGAGAGTTATAAAACGAAAACGACGTTTCTTTATCAGGCACGAATGCTTCATCACGTGACCCATTAAGAGGATATGAGCAACTGTAATCAATGCGATTTCCTTCCACTGACGCAACAGCCTCCGGAGTCTATCGCACCAGTGCTCGCCGATGATTATTGCTCCGCAGATCGTGACGGTAGCGTACAAATGAGAGCTGAATAATAATAATGATGATGATACATCGACGGTGCAACACTGTGGCATACTCGACTGTACGTTTCAGATCGTGGTCGTTAAAAGCGTACACGGGCAAGCACTTTATTTGGTGATACTGCTGCTACGTTTCGAGTGGTGCACAATCAATAAGATGCTGTACAACATGCGTCAACAACGCTGCTTCACATACCTGCCAACCCATATGGTTTACCCCGTATTCTTGTACTGGGAAATTTGAGTTTTCAGGTCCATACGGCGTACAGCCGTTTCAATACGGGCAACATTTTTGTTTTGTGTTTCTCCCTCGTGTTGCGACTTTGTAGGATGAACGTTGAGATTTATAAGGGGCACGGAGTGACCAATAAGGTCTGAATTGGCCTGTAATAAGGTAGGCACTGCTAAGGGGTTGACAGGTATGACTTTACAAGAATGTATAATTATACATTAGTAGTATAATTATAGATTTAAACAATCAGCGACGTTTGTAATCGGCGACGTTTAGGGAAATGCGCTATGAAGTCGGGCCATTGCCCAAAACGTCGCCGATTATATATTTTTCCTTTAAGGCCACAGTGCTGTTGACGAGCGTGTTGAGTTTTTTTTTCTACAGATAAACACTGGTTACGTAATTTTTCACAATACATGATCTCTCTGTCATTCGGGGTGATAGGGGGTGGGGGGTGGTGGTGGCCCAGGTGAAGCGAAACACGAATAATGCAAAACGGTAGGTTAATCAGACTCCACTAAACACAGATATTGTTTATACCCAAGCAGAACGGGAGGGGGGGGGAGAGGGTGGCATGGATACTTCGAATGCCCTGCGTGTTTCTATTGCGACAAATTGGTCAGCTTCATTCTGCTCACGCGGGCACCGAGTCACGTGCCTGTGAAGAGCGGCTCCGTCATGGAGCCAGCAATGCACTCACGGACAGCTCAAAGAGTTGACCGGAGTAGCTTTTTTAACGCTGCATCGCTCGTTACACTGTGGTGTACGGTTCATGGTGTTGAATCGTGCATGTGCGATCAGCTCGTAAATACGATCCCCGCAACGTTGCTGGGTGAGCTTTTGAGGAACGTTTGACTTCTCCCCGAGACAAAAAAACAGCCCCTGCGCTATCTGTCACAATGCTGCACGCCTCTCCGCGGAATGTCAACCCATACCGCATAGGGAGAAGGATCGATAACAGTCCGATAGCCGACAGGCCGCGGCGTACTTCGCTCCGCAGCGTTGGCGCGTCGCCAGCGGCGGTCATCGCCGAGGGGGTCAGGAAGGTCACGACGCCGAGAAGCGCTCGGGAGTTAATTCGCGTGCGCCCTGAGCTCGCGCGCGTCGGCGACGGCTGCGTTGTCTTCGTGCGGCGCGGGGTCGGGCGCGGGGTCGCCGAGTCTGTCGCGGGCGTGGCTCGCAGCGCGGGGCTCCGTCGTGCTCTCCCGCAGGTACTGCTGCACCGCGCGGCTGATGGCCGTCTCGACGACGCGCCGGCTCACGCTCGCCAGCGTCGTGTCCTCTGCGGATTTCTGGGATTGCCATCCACCTGCCGTTCACAGTGGCGACGGCGACGGTGATCAGTTCAACACGTGGCAGGCCTGTCGCGGACAATATTATTCACAATGAAGGGGTTTTTTTTGTTTGTTGGGGGGGGGGGGGTTGATCGTGTAAATATAAATGTGTCGTTAACTCACCACCACCCGACACGGCCAATTAGTCAGATTTGTCGCGTTAACAAAACATGCCAATTCGTTGCTACTTCAGCCCCCCGGTGTGTTGGAGTAAATCCACAAGATAATCGCGTGATGAAGCGGGATGTAATTACCATTGAAACGTCACGGCACTCAGATTGTAAATGTCGTGGTGGGTTTACTCTCCAACACGCAACCGGTGAGCTGAACGAGTAACTCATTGACACGTTTTGTTTACGTACCAAACCTTACTAATTGGCTGTGTTGGGTGGTGGTGGGTTAACGACACATTTGTATTTTACACAATCGAACCCCCGAAAAAAACCTCGATTATGAATGATGACGACGATGAACCACAGAGGCCATCTGCTCACGGTGACACTTAACAGAACAAACAATTCGCGTCGTTGTGGAGAATGTAGGGAGCCGAACGAATGAGCAGACAATATTGCCTCCTTCCCGCATCTGTCCCTTGACATCGGATAAAATAAACATTTATTTTACTGAAAATACTGAGTTAAATCGCTCGCAAAAAGCCCGTGCAACTAAATGGGAAGTGAAAACTAAAATCTTTACGTGTGGAGAGACAGATCCGTACTACTTCCATAACCCCACAAGCTTTACGCTTTAAACTGACGCCATGTCACATATATGAACTCACTTGGACATTTCCCATGCCCAGTATGTAATTTAAATAAGTCAGTGGATGAGAGATTTGCAATGTATGCTGTGTTTCTCGCACATCTGTAACAAATACGCTCCCTGTTTTGCAGGCACACGGTATGAGCGTTTCAACGTGACGCATCAATAACACGCAGTGTTGTGTTCTACCCTTTGGCGTGTAATTTGTTGTGAAACTCGCATTGAACAGCTGTTTACCTCCGTCGGGAATTCAACCTTGGTCCCTTCCTGCACAAATCTCTCGCGTTACCAGTGATGCTACACGCGCATACATTTGACACAAAGACAAAGACCCCCCCCCCCCCTTATAGCCTAAACAGACTGTTGGGGCTGGTGCTGCTAGCGAGCACCTATGAAGGCCGGCACAGCACACGATGGGGTGGGTGGCCAGCACCACGCCGCGCCGCCTTTACACACACCGCACCAGGGACTAATTTACTGCCGAGCCGACCTAGGCGAGGCCCAGGACCGATGTTCCCCATGAGCGGGAATCGACCTTGTAGAACTCCTAGCGCAGCGCGCTCACTGCTACCCTATCACTTCTACATTTGGCATACACACACGCGTCTTTCACACTCGTGTAATAATGCACATGCATATATGCCACACGCGTGATTGGCACACACATACACGGTATACACCAGACACACACACACTTAGCACATGCCAGACACACGTGCCATGGTACATGCAATCCACCCCCAACCCACCCCCCAAATCAGGATTTGCGACGGATTCAGCACAATTATAGCTAATTTGAAACCCTATTTTTATTCATTGGCCTTTCCTGTAGTCTGATTAGGTTTAAACCTCAATGTGTAGTTTTATTATTGTCTTTTATCATAGCTGTTCATGTTATGTGTATTGCGAGTGTCGTTATCATTGTCATTATGATCAGAATTTATTGCCTTTCCTTTGGAATGTATTCATACTTGGAAGTTTTTGTTTATTATTGTAAAGCGTATTGAGATTTCGTCATGAAAGGCGCTACATAAAATATCGATAATTATTATCATTCTTAGCTCGCCCGACTCGGGTGCTTGAGCAGCAAAGTCAAAGTGATGGTAAATTCCACGTTGCTATGGCGAGGGCCACTGTTGGCTTTCCCTAACCCTGTTCCGAGCCCACGCTCGATGCCCTCATTTCTGGCTGTCAGAATTCTCTCGCTCACTCCTCCAGGAAAGCCTCGTAGAGCCTCAAGACATCAGAGTCATAATCTGTATTTCTACTGCAGAAGAGGAATCCGATGAGCTATAAAGCTCTTTTTCGCAGATGTCCAGTCGGGGCACGGGGTCAGAACGTTACAACAACAAACAGGAAAACACGGTAGGAGTGCAAAATATTGGAAAAGTAAACACATCACTTACAAATATACAAAAATAAACTAGTTTTATATTACAAGGTAAAGCCCACTGAGGTATTTACAGCTTTGTCAGAAGCGACCTGGCCACAAATAATAGCTCAACAAAGTGGCATATCACGTGGAAATTTATAGCAGCTAAATAATCTCAATGCGTGTTTCTAAATATGGAGAGAAAAATATCAAGCGACCACGGGGAGAACATGCAAACTCCAAGTATACAGGCATCAGGGTTGGGATCGAACCCACGACCTCCATCACACCAGGCGAGGTAGTTAACATCTCGACACCAAAACACCTCGGCACTGCCTAATGCTGTGCTTGACTGGAATCATCGCTGGGGTTACAGTGAGAGAAAAACGTATTTGATCCCCTGCTGATTTTGGACGTTTGCCCACTGACAAAGAAATTATCAGTCTATAATTTTAATGGTAGGTTTATTTGAACAGTGAGAGACAGAATAACAACAACAAAATCCAGAAAAACGCATGTCAAAAATGTTATGAATTGATTTGCATTTTAATGAGGGAAATAAGTATTTGACCCCCTCTCAATCAGAAAGATTTCTGGCTCCCAGGTGTCTTTTATACAGGTAACGAGCTGAGATTGGGAGCACACTCTAAAAGGGAGTGCTCCTAATCTCAGCTTGTTACCTGTATAAAATACACCTGTCCACAGAAGCAATCAATCAATCAGATTCCAAACTCTCCACCATGGCCAAGACCAAAGAGTTCTCAAAGGATGTCAGGGACAAGATTGTAGACCTACACAAGGCTGGAATGGGCTACAAGACCATTGCCAAGCAGCTTGGTGAGAAGGTGACAACAGTTGGTGCGATTATTCGCAAATGGAAGAAACACAAAAGAACTGTCAATCTCCCTCGGCCTGGGGCTCCATGCAAAATCTCACCTCGTGGAGTTGCAATGATTATGAGAACGGTGAGGAATCAGCCCAGAACTACACGGGAGGATCTTGTCAATGATCTCAAGGCAGCTGGGACCATAGTCACCAAGAAAACAATTGGTAACACACTACGCCGTGAAGGACTGAAATCCTGCAGCGCCTGCAAGGTCCCCCTGCTCAAGAAAGCACATATACATGCCCGTCTGAAGTTTGCCAATGAACATCTGAATGATTCAGATGACAACTGGGTGAAAGTGGTGTGGTCAGATGAGACCAAAATGGAGCTCTTTGGCATCAACTCAACTTGCCGTGTTTGGAGGAGGAGGAATGCTGCCTATGACCCCAAGAATACCATCCCCACCGTCAAACATGGAGGTCGAAACATTATGCTTTGGGGGTGTTTTTCTGATAAGGGGACAGGACAACTTCACCGCATCAAAGGTACGATGGACGGGGCCATGTACCGTCAAATCTTGGGTGAGAACCTCCTTCCCTCAGCCAGGGCATTGAAAATGGGTCGTGGATGGGTATTCCAGCATGACAATAACCCAAAACACACCGCCAAGGCAACAAAGGAGTGGCTCAAGAAGAAGCACATTAAGGTCCTCGAGTGGCCTAGCCAGTCTCCAGACCTTGATCCCATAGAAAATCTGTGGAGGGAGCTGAAGGTTCGAGTTGCCAAACGTCAGCCTCGAAACCTTAATGACTTGGAGAAGATCTGCAAAGAGGAGTGGGACAAAATCCCTCCTGAGATGTGTGCAAAGCTGGTGGCCAACTACAAGAAACGTCTGACCTCTGTGATTGCCAACAAGGGTTTTGCCACCAAGTACTAAGTCATGTTTTGCAGAGGGGTCAAATACTTATTTCCCTCATTAAAATGCAAATCAATTTATAACATTTTTGACATGCGTTTTTCTGGATTTTGTTGTTGTTATTCTGTCTCTCACTGTTCAAATAAACCTACCATTAAAATGATAGTCTGATCATTTCTTTGTCAGTTGGGCAAACGTACAAAATCAGCAGGGGATCAAATACTTTTTTTCCCTCACTGTATGCGAACACAACGTGTGAACGTGCACCCTGAATTGAGATGCTGGGCCAGTTCGTTTTTGGCGAGCATTTTGTTTCTAAATCCGTCGTGAAAATTTTACAACCCCCGTGGTGCCGTTCGTGATGAGTGTTTTTGCATATTGGCAAGTGTTACCGAGCGCTGATGAGTGCTGATGAGTAAGCATTGCATGTATTGTCAGGTGCAGCAAAAAGTCCTTTGTTATTCCGTTATCATGTTGCATGCATTATATTCCTTGTTTAATTACAATTTGTTGGACTCACTCCGATGTGAATATTACGTTCATAATGAAAGTCACATTGGGCAATATTTGCTTATAAACCCTCTCATAGATCCATCGTGTGTTTACAACCTTGAATTATACGGATTTTATTTATGGTCATGAATTTGTTATTAATGGTAAAGCACACCACGTGGTCAATCCACTGCTGGATGAACGCCTCCCCATGCCGTGTTGGTCATGGGGATTGTTTGACCAGACTTCCCCCACGCTGGTCAGCGCACGTTTGTCCAGGTCGATGCCTAGGACCAGTTCAGCTGTCACCTGCCACTCGTTTACGCCACGGCCACGAATCCAACTCAGGTGATGGGGTCTATTCAAGCGTGGTGCACTAACAGCCGCACCGCCGTTCCCACGCATTATTCATTGCTGACATTCCAATTAAATAGTTTTCTTAATTAATGACTGAACTCTTATTTGGAACGCAGGAATGTAAACGTGCAAGAGAGGATTCCTTTACATTTCAGCTGTCGTTGGACATGTCATTAAAATAACGAGGGGCCATGGAAGTGCCAAATTACAAGGTCGGGGCACCGCGTGCCACTTGCTGCGCGCGCCTGGCTGTGATCTATGGGTGCATTTGAACGCTATATTACTGCAGTCCTAAAAATAACCACATCTGTTATGAAGTCAAATGGAATGGCAAAGGGCGTGTCTCGAAGATAATAATTTATGACCCCGTGCCGTTAGGGGGCACGGGAGCGACGTGGCCGCTGGTAATAGAGGTTCAGGGATGGATTCGGCCTTGGTGACGCAAGGCATGAGGAAGGTAGCATCGGACAATGCGGCCGAGGCAATTTCTCGTTGCAGGATTACACTCGATATCTAATTTAACGCGAATTTGATGGAGGACCGAGCGCAATTTGGAGACGGCTGTCCGCTGCGCAGGGCAGCGCCGGCCCTGCCGCTGCCACTTCTGCGACGCTGCTGCTGCTGCTGTTGCTGCTTCTGCTGCGCTGCTACTTCGGCTTTGCTGCTGCTTTACAGTCCGCGCGGCTTGACAGAGCGATGGTCTCCGTGTGCTCCGCAGTAGCCCCACCCCCCCCCCGGCTCGTGAAAGTGACTCGCCGTACGGATTTTGCGTTCGCTACAAACCAGACGTATTATTATGGTAAAGTAAAGTTTCATTCGAATGTGGTTTTGAACATTGTACACCGAGCTGCAGTGGCTAGGAGATGTTAACTAGCTCGCCTGGTATGCAGGAGGTCGTCGGTTCGACCCTGACCCAGACACCTGCTGTATATTTGGAGTTTGCGTGTCTCTATCCCCGTGGTCACGTGGATATATCTCCGGGTCCCCCGGTTTTTCCCTCCACATTTAGAAACAGACGTTTAGAGTATTTGGCTGCTACTGTATACATTTCCACGTGATAAGCCACTTCGTTGAGCTATCATTTGTGGCCAGGTCGCTTCTGAAAAAGAGCTACATAGCTCAGTGGTCCTCACCTGGTAAAATAAAAAATAGCAACATTTTATTTTGATTTAAAGCTTTCGTGACTGCAGGGATTCATATTCTTGGTTCTTTCGGTATAGTCACGTAGAAGGGAAACAATATAAATATTTAATTGTTATATATATTTTTAAATTATTTTATTGTTTCCCTTCTACATGACTTTACCGAAAGAACCAAGAATAGCTCAATTTTAGTTTATAATTTAGACCCCACGCCCATGGCTTCCATCCTCGGGACTTGGCTCCACTTCTCTACCGTGCACTGCTTCCCCTGCTGGTTTCATGCCACGCAGGTTGGTGCTGTCGTATTAGTTCTATGTGCGTAATGTCCACACTCCCCTCCCTCGCCTCCCATTTAATGTATACTTCTCATTAGACAAACATTTTTTTTATTTTTCCCGATAAGGACCCCATTGTGTCCGTGCCCCCGTGCCACGCGTGCCCTGTAAGCCATCGAGATTTGTGACCACGACATCAGTGGGAATTACAAATGTGCGGTTGGACTGCTCGTTGATCCGTGTCCACTTATTTAAGGTTCTTCCGAGAATTGATGCAATATTTATTATTTATTAATTTACAAGTAGGTTTTCACCACCAATACTATGATTCAGGTCTAGGTATTTTTCGGGTTAGATCGCGTTGGAGAGTCTCACCTGAGAGGTGACCTCTTGCTAACCACCTGATGATGCTGGGTGTAATCTACATTGAATTGTCGGATATTATATAATCATCAAAACTTGCCTTACCTTTCAACATTCCTCCTCCGGTATTGCTGACAAACCAAATCAATCAGTATATTTTCCCATGACGTGCCGTGGTGGTAAGATGCTAACTCCCTCGCCTGGTAAGCAGGAGGTCGTGGGTTCGATCCTGATCCTGACCCTGACCCTGACACCTGCTGTATATTTTGGAGTCTGCATGTTCTCCCGGTGGATTTTTCTCCGGGTCCTCCGGTTTGTCTCTCTGCATTTAGAAACAGACGTTTAGAGTATTTGGCTGCTATACATTTCCACGTGATAAGCCACTTCATTGAGCTATCATTTGTGGCCAGGTTGCTTCTGAAAAAGAGCTGTATGCAGGGTCATAATTTTATAAAAGTAACATTAGAACTACACCATGTAACCCAAAATAAACTAATTATATATTATGCATGTTTATTCCAATATTTAAACTGAAAATCCCTTGGGATGGAACTTCTCGTTTTCAAAGGAGGGTTAAGAAAGAAAGAGGCAGCTCGTTTTTAATTTGACGGGTTCATAATGCGGCTTAGTATGCGCTACATCACACGGCAATCACTTGCAGCGTCTCTTTCACATATTCCTTGTTTGCGAAATAATGTCCAGGTCTCCACTAGCACATTCACGTCGCAAACACAATGCAGTTTAATCTGTAGAGACGCAAAGATCCCTCCGTATAGCCTTCCACAGACTTTTCGGGCAAGTGCTGTTATCGAGCGCCTAAGTAAATAACGCCTGCCCGCAAGGAGGCAGCCAAAGAGCCACAAGGAGGCGGCCAAAGAGTCGCAAGGAGGCGGCCAAAGAGCCTCAAGTAGGCAGCCAAAGAGCCTCAAAGAGGCAGCCAAAGAGCCTCAAGGAGGCAGCCAAAGAGCCTCAAGGAGGCGGCCAAAGAGCCACAAGGAGGCAGCCAAAGAGTCACAAGGAGGCAACCAAAGAGCCTCAAGGAGGCGGCCAAAGAGCCACAAGGAGGCAGCCAAAGAGTCGCAAGGAGGCGGCCAAAGAGCCTCAAGGAGGCGGCCAAAGAGCCTCAAGGAGGCGACCAAAGAGCCACAAGGGGGCAGCCAAAGAGCCACAAGGAGGCGGCCAAAGAGTCGCAAGGAGGCAGCCAAAGAGCCTCAAGGAGGCAGCCAAAGAGCCTCAAGGAGGCGGCCAAAGAGCCACAAGGAGGCAGCCAAAGAGTCACAAGGAGGCGGCCAAAGAGCCACAAGGAGGCAGCCAAAAAGTCGCAAGGAGGCGGTCAAAGAGCCTCAAGGAGGCAGCCAAAGAGCCACAAGGAGGCGGTCAAAGAGCCTCAAGGAGGCGGCCAAAGAGCCTCAAGGAGGTGACCAAAGAGCCACAAGAGGGCAGCCAAAGAGCCACAAGGAGGCGGCCAAAGAGCCTCAAGGAGGCAGCCAAAGAGTCGCAAGGAGGCAGCCAAAGAGCCTCAAGGAGGCAGCCAAAGAGCCTCAAGGAGGCGGCCAAAGAGCCACAAGGAGGCAGCCAAAGAGCCTCAAGGAGGCAGCCAAAGAGCCACAAGGAGGCAGCCAAAGAGCCACAAGGATGCAGCCAAAGAGCCTCAAGGAGGTGGCCAAAGAGCCACAAGGAGGCAGCCAAAGAGCCGCAAGGAGGCAGCCAAAGAGTCACAAGGAGGCAGCCAAAGAGCCACAAGGGGGCAGCCAAAGAGCCACAAGGAGGCAGCCAAAGAGCCTCAAGGAGGCAGCCAAAGAGTCGCAAGGAGGCAGCCAAAGAGTCACAAGGGGGCAGCCAAAGAGCCACAAGGAGGCAGCCAAAGAGCCTCAAGGAGGCGGCCAAAGAGCCACAAGGAGGCAGCCAAAGAGCCTCAAGGAGGCGGCCAAAGAGCCACAAGGAGGCAGCCAAAGAGCCGCAAGGAGGCAGCCAAAGAGTCACAAGGAGGCAGCCAACGAGCCTCAAGGAGGCAGCCAAAGATCCACAAGGAGGCAGCTAAAGAGCCGCAAGGAGGCCGCAGGTTTCCGAATCCTGACCTACTGTAAGGGGAGATCCAGGACCGGTTCAGAAATGTGTCGCTAATGTTAGCCGTGAGCTTGGATCGGTACTTAGGGTTCATAGCGCAGTGCGCTAACCCACTCCGCCGCCACTCCTCACACGCATACACAGCAAACACACGCGATGACACGTCTACAGACATGTTAAATTACCGACTCATTCAGCATGAATTTATACGGTCAATATTACAAGCAGTGGACGCACGCAAATACATTCGTAAATAATAAAAAGGCAACACGCCTCATGTGCGTATAGAATGCATGTGCACGCGCGCGTGTGTGTACTGTTAATAACAAAACACACACAAACACATTGTCCTCGGCATCGTTTCACCCTCGCAAGCGCCATGCAGGAGCTGCTGCGGCCTGGGGCTGTGCGCGCCACGCGAGAGGTGCGCTGCCAAATGTTTGTATTTGGTGTTCCAACAACTAAACACCCGTTTTTATAGCCAGAAAGGGGTCAATTAAAACTATTCTTGCGTGTCTTACTTTGATACTGGCAAAAACAATCAAGGCCAGTTTAACACGTAGGCTTTTCTGATCAATATCATCGATAATATAGGGTTTTTTTTGGGGGGGGGGGGGGGGAGTTAGATCGCGTAAATATAAATGTGTCATTAAACCCAATTGTAAATGTTGTGGATTTGCTCTCCAACACACCGGTGTGCTGTACTAGTAACGAATTGGCCACGTTCTGTTTACGTGACGAACCTTACTAATTGACTGTGTCAGGTGGTGGCGGGTTTAACGACAACCCCCAAAGAAAACCTATATTACAAAATAAAAAGGTCCCACGATAATTGCTGCGCAGGGCTTTTGCGTGCGAACGTTGTTCACTCTGGGAACGGGCCGCGAGGTGCCTCTTTTGCGTGCCGACGGTAGAACGCCGTTTGGCAAGTTTTTGTGTGTTTCAATACGGTGTGTTTAATATTACCGGGAAGAAAGCGGTGTTCGCGTTCGCCCCAACGCGTTACATAGCAGGGATAACCAAAAAGATTTCCAAAATCTTGAACAAACACAAGATCCAGGTCCGATTTAACAGAGTGCATAAAATTCGTGACCTGATCCCATCTGTGAAGGACAATATTCCTGACATGCAATATGCCGGCGTTCACAAACTAAGCTGTATCTGCGGCAGCAGTTACATTGGGGAAACGACATGTCTCGGACCGTGTTCGTGAACATAAGGCAGATCTGAAACACGGCAGGACCGATACTTCTGCCGTGACCGATCATTACTTTAATGCGGCTGGCTCACGTGAAATTGATTTCTCTAAGACGATGGTACTTTGCAAACCGACTGGCAATCAACAAAGATTCGTTCACGAAGCCATCCATATATACAGTGAGGGAAAAAAGTATTTGATCCCCTGCTGATTTTGTACGTTTGCCTACTGACAAAGAAATGATCAGTCTATAATTTGAATGGTAGGTTTATTTGAACAGTGAGAGACAGAATAACAACCAAAAAATCCGGAAAAACGCATGTCAAAAATGTTATAAATTGATTTGCATTTTAATGAGGGAAATAAGTATTTGACCCCCTCTCAATCAGAAAGATTTCTGGCTCCCAGGTGTCTTTTATACAGGTAACGAGCTGAGATTAGGAGCACACTCTTAAAGGGAGTGCTCCTAATCGCACTTGTTACCTGTATAAAAGACACCTGTCCACAGACGCAATCAATCAATCAGATTCCAAACTCTCCACGATGGCCAAAGAGCTCTACAAGGATGTCAGGGACAAGACCAAAGAGCTCTCCAAGGATGTCAGGGACAAGATTGTAGACCAAAACAAGGCTGGAATGGGCTACAAGACCATTGCCAAGCAGCTTGGTGAGAAGGTGACAACAGTTGGTGCGATTATTCGCAAATGGAAAAAACACAAAGAACTGTCAATCTCCCTCGGCCTGGGGCTCCATGCAAGATCTCACCTCGTGGAGTTGCAATGATCATGAGACCAGTGATGAATCAGCCCAGAACTACACGGGAGGATCTTGTCAATGATCTCAAGGCAGCTGGGACCATAGTCACCAAGAAAACAATTGGTAACACACTACGCCGTGAAGGACTGAAATCCTGCAGCGCCCGCAAGGTCCCCCTGCTCAAGAAAGCACATATACATGCTCGTCTGAAGTTTGCCAATGAACATCTGAATGATTCAGAAGACAACTGGGTGAAAGTGTTGTGGTCAGATGAGACCAAAATGGAGCTCTTTGGCATCAACTCAACTCGCCGTGTTTGGAGGAGGAATGCTGCCTATGACCCCAAGAACACCATCCCCACCGTCAAACATGGAGGTGGAAACATTATGCTTTGGGAGTGTTTTTCTGCTAAGGGGACAGGACAACTTCACCGCATCAAAGAGACGATGGACGGGGCCATGTACCGTCAAATCTTGGGTGAGAACCTCCTTCCCTCAGCCAGGGCATTGAAAATGGGTCGTGGATGGGTATTCCAGCATGACAATGACCCAAAACACACGGCCAAGGCAACAAAGGAGTGGCTCAAGAAGAAGCACATTAAGGTCCTGGAGTGGCCTAGCCAGTCTCCAGACCTTAATCCCATGGAAAATCTGTGGAGGGAGCTGAAGGTTCGAGTTGCCAAACGTCAGCCTCGTAACCTTAATGACTTGGAGAAGATCTGCAAAGAGGAGTGGGACAAAATCTCTCCTGAGATGTGTGCAAACCTGGTGGCCAACTACAAGAAACGTCTGACCTCTGTGATTGCCAACAAGGGTTTTGCCACCAAGTACTAAGTCATGTTTTGCAGAGGGGTCAAATACTTATTTCCCTCATTAAAATGCAAATCAATTTATAACATTTGCGACATGCGTTTTTCCGGATTTTTGTTGTTGTTATTCTGTCTCTCACTGTTCAAATAAACCTACCATCAAAATTATAGACTGATCATTTCTTCGTCAGTGGGCAAATGTACAAAATCAGCAGGGGATCAAATACTTTTTTCCCTCACTGTACAGACACAATTTCAACCGAGACGATGGTTTTAAACTCAGCAATCATTGGAAATATGTCATCAACCACTTTGGGGCATGACTTGATTTGTGTTTACTTGTCAATCTCTACCGTCAGTAGTGTGGGTGTGTGGAGCGAGGTGCAATGCCCCCCCCCCCATCTCTACCCCCCTCTCCCCCCCCTCTCTCTCCCCCTGTCTCTGCCCCCTTCCTCCCCCCCCCCCCCCATTGACTGCTCCTACATTAGCGCTGGCTGACTGGGTGCCCCGCCAAGCTCACCTCCTCCCAACTCCCCCCGTGTTGCTCCTTCATTATAGCTTGTTGCTTCCACAGCTCTCGTCCGCCGCCTACTCACTTTGGAACCCTTCTAAGCAGCTACATTTGGAGGCTTGCCCCCTCTTTTTTCTCTCCGCCTGATGAAGACCGCTGGTGTTGCGATCGAAACGTCGTGGGGTTTTTGCTTTTTTATTATTTTTATTTTATATCTATATTTTTTTTTATCTATTTGACTTTCCCGAAGGAACCAAGAATATGAATTCCTGCAGTCACGAAAGTTTCAAGTCAAAATGTATCCTCTGGTATTGTCTTTGAAACTGATTTGTCCACACCAGAGACAGCTTTTTTTGGAGCCTCGTCTCAATCAGTGTTAGACCAGAGGACGCCAAATGGCGAACAGCACAGCGACAATGCCACTGTCAGGACATTTGTAGCTCGGGTTGAGCAGCTACATCATGACCCCTTTCTTGCCAGTAAATTGTGCCGTTCGCCTCCGATTAAGCGCGGTTGGCTACGTACGGGGCGCGAAAGAAGTTCCACATACATACAAACAACAATAAACTCAACACGTTCGTCAATAACGTTTTGGGAAATGGACCTTCTTCAAAGCACACGGACCACTATCACTCTGGCCCCTCGACGTACTCTCAAGAAGGGCCACTGATCACAGCCCCCCCCCACCTCCCATCCCCCTATGTTACAACAACAAAACGAATGTTCTACTGCCGCGATTTCCCAATTGAATGAGACGATAGTGTCCCACCACCACCCTGCTTCCCCGGGTTGGCTGTCCCCCGCCTCCCCCATCTACCTGGGCGCGTCGGCTACACGGGGGGAGGGGGGGGCGGGTGGATATTTGAGTGCGGTTGGTTTTTGTCGCCCAACATTCTGCAGCGGGTCTTTGTTCTTGGTTACAGAAAAAAACTGTTAGAAATCATAAATAATAATAATAGTTTATAAAAACTTGTATTTTAAACACGCTTTTATGAAACGTACTCGTGATGGAAGAACTCCACGACTCCAGGAAGTGGCCCCGAAGCTTGCCACAACGTAAGGGGACCCGTGGTGATTTACAGCCAACGTTAGTTGAGCGTGGACAATTAGACCCAAGCCGAAACATAACATATACAAAATAATGTTTAAAAAAATATGTCTTTTATTTTTTATGATAGAATATAGTATTGTCATCAGTATGACATAAGTCTACCAAGTTTGCAGTCGATACCACATTGGGAAGCGGGTTAAAATTGAGTTACAAGAATTTGAGGATACAACAACAGACAGAGTGAGTTAAAAGAAAGCGTGTAATAAAAACGATTTAAATAAAGAAGAACCATTGGCCGTAACGTCTCCTGTTGTATATCTTTCCCCTGGAGGCCACATTGTTGTTGACGAGTGTGCCCGAGTTGTTTTTTTGTTGTCGTCTAAAGGCAAACACTTGTTTACGTGATATGTCCCAATGCGTAAGCTCTCCGTATCCGTGGGGTAATAGGGGGGGGGTGGTGGTGGTGGATGCTGGCCCAGATGAAGCAACACGCTAATAATGCATAAGCGTAAGTTAATTAGGCTCCACTAAACCCGAGTTTTTACCCACGCAAAAGTGTGGGTGGGGAGTTAAGACGTAGAATGTGCCGCGTGGTGCCCTCGTTGGCTCGTTATGAAGAAACAGTTTGAGAGATGTGAAATTGATTGCTAAATTGGGAATCGGTGGAGAGAAAAACAAAAGACGATAGCATCTATTCGGGTTCAAGGCCAGCAGGCGCGTGACGCGAACGAACGCTGATCTCAAAGCATCAGGAGGCGAGACAATGCACCTGACGAGAGCCAAATTAGCGAAATTCAAATTGGCATTGACCTCGGAGCAATCTCGTGGAGCCGTCTCCATCCGCGGATGATTCGTCGCGGTAAGGGGATCACGGTCAGCGTGCGATGCAAGATGCACAGCGACCACACCGAGCTCATTACGGCTCAAGACAGGCGACGCAACAACAATAACAAAACAAATTGCCTTAAGGAGGCAGACGCAATCTACACTCGGGCAACAGATTTGAACTCGTGGAGAGGAAAATTGTGAAATGGACGTTGCTGCTTTTAAATAATGACGAAACTAACATCGTAATGAACTCAATAAGTAACGAGAACCAACGCCTACAAATATATCTCGCGCCACGCATCTAAAAATAAAAACACAAAGTATTTTTTAACGCATCCCATCAGCCACACGACTGCGGCGTTACGTTGTCAGGAGTCAACATCTACATTCACACCCCCTCCCTCCCCCGCCTCCACCAACTCGCGCTGTCCAGCACGGTGAAGTACAGCACGATGGGGGAGGGGGGGGGGACACCCTCATCTAGCAGTGGATTAAAAGGGGGGGGGACTGTACTTTGCACATGCAAGGAACAGCAGGGCATGCGGCACTGCGTCAGTGGTTGGCGTGAGCGAGCCGTGACCTTGGCACGCGCGCCCCGCTAACAGAGCGCTGCTGCCTCTGGAAATCCTCAATCATGAGCACGTGCGTGTGGTGTGTGTGTTGTGTGCTGCTCCACAGACGCCTGCTAGCAGAGAGGATTGTGGTGCTGGAGCTGTAGTGGCTACATTCCGATTTGTATTCCTCACGGCCCCCCCGGAGATGCTCGATATTGGTGTGCGCACGTTTTCAGCCAGCACTTAACAATGGCTCGCAGTTTTATACGGATTTCTTTACTTCTGTTTGGCTTCGGCAGATCGCCGTGTCGGGTGAGATTATAGTTTCGACGAGACATCCTGCCGTCTTTCCAATTATGAAAGTTGCTGTGGTGAGATGTGAATCACAGGATCCTCTGTAGCGCTGCCAAACAAAAAACAACACATTCACAAAAAGGTGTCTCTACTCCGCTGTTTCAGTCGCAGGGAATGATGCCACGAACGCGCCTCCGTGCAAAATCAGTGGGCGCTACAAAATCGACGTCGTTTGCACGATGCTGCATGCAAATAAAACACAATCACTTACGTAACGCGAATGCATATTCCCTACAAACACGTTTTACGTGGCACATCTCAGACTGAATCACTGAGAGTTCCTGAAAATAGTTTAATTAATAATCATCTTTATTTAGGAATGTTCAACTTCTTTCACACTGTGCATAGGCAACCGCTAACCATTTGCAGCGCGCCTTTCACACCGCAAGGTCCAAGGTCACGTCACACAGGTTCAGATAAAACACAAACGCTTACAAAGACGAGTGTTGCGAGAGCGCTCCTAAACATAACAAACAAACAACACATAACGAGAAGGAAAAACACGAAATATAAGGGTTAAATGAATCATAATACGCCGGAGTAAAATTACAAGGCTCAATTACAGAAATAGGCCTTAACCCTCGGTTTAAAAGTAGCCACTGCGGCTGAATCTCGTGAAATGTCGTCGAACGGTGGCGGAGGCTCAACACAAACCAGACACCCTCCCTGCTGCAGCTCTCGCAACGCAGAGTGCGGTGGTGGTGGTGGTGGTGGCGGTGGTGGTGGTCGTGGTGGTGGTGGCGGTGGTGGTGGTCGTGGTGGTGGTGGTCGTGGTGGTGGTGGTGGTGGCGGTGGTGGTGGTGGTGGTGGTGGCGGTGGTGGTGGTCGTGGTGGTGGTGGTGGTCGTGGTGGTGGTGGTCGTGGGCGGGGGGGTGAGCACTGGCGGCTGACCTCGACGCACACTGCCGCCGATTCCTGGAGGTCCATTAACCTTGAAGTCCGTCGTCATTCAAATGAAATACCCCAATTTAATTACGGTCATTAGTACTTGTCGGTAGTTCACCGCGATTTGCATGGAGCGTGTTCCCTGTTGCGCTGCCGCACGTGTTGCGCTCTGCACTGTTATTGATCAGAGGTTGATTACATTGATCCTGCTTCCTGTGTGTGCCTCTTTTTATCTGGGGTCTTAGCGTCATACTAAGCACGTTCAACCTTAATACAAAAATCCTGCACTTTTGGGTAAAGTCAATCGGCAGCCTCTTCTGAAGAGATATCACACGGCGACGAAATGTGCTTAAAATATTTGACACAAATGAGAAAAGCCATATTTATTATTTTATACTACGTACAGCTTTTGATTCTGGACATAAAGTTCATGGGTTTTTTAGAATTATGTCATTGACATGCTGCGCCCATATTGTACCCTCAAGGTCCCTAAGATCTGGGGATGCAGTTCTTCTCTGCATTCCCAGGTCAAGGTTTTGGTCTATGGGTGACCAAGATTTTTTCCCGTGTGGCCCTCAGGCTACACAGGAACGCTCTTCCACAAGAGATCAGGGATCTCCGAGTCTGTGGACATTTAGAAAATGCGCCTTCAAACCTATTTATGCTCTTCCGCTTATTATTATTTTTTGTTAATTTAGTAAATGATTTAGAAAATGTATTTTTAATAGCATTTCTATGCTGAGTGTCTGCTGCTGCTTTGTCCTGTACAGCGCTGCGAGATCCTTGATGAAAAGCGTTATATAGATGTAATTACTATTAAGTCCAAGAGCGGGTCGTGAAGGATGCTGACTCAAGGAATGAACGAGGGGTTGAAACGGAGAGGAAGAAAATCCCACCCAGGCAGAGAGGAGTGGGGGGGGGGAAGCCCCTTTCCAGTCTAAGATAGGGATTTAAAATCAGTGGCCCGAAGGCCCAAATTCAGAGCACAATGTCTCCTGGCTCGACGCGCTGCGAGGCACATGCAGGTGCCCATCGTTTCCCTCTTTTGCCAGAATCACCGCGCGTATTCCCCAATCTCACTGCACCGTGATGCACGCATCGCATTCCCAGCGTTTGAGTTCATATCGCAGATCGAATCCGTCTGCGTGATCGTTCCCACATCACAATGCCCCAGCCCACCACGCCCACCGACAGCTTTGACCAGAGCAGGGCCGGGCGTGGCAAATAATTAATCTCACACGGACCGACATCACGAACCAAGGTATAATTATTGTATTGAATCAAAGCAATTACTGAAAAATATATAATATATCTAGATAATAACATTTTAAATACGTATTACGCATCTGATAAATGTGTAGGATCCTTCCGATATTGGGACGCGACTTGAGCTATGCACTTTAAAATCATCTAGATTGAAAACTCATTTCTCAATAATTGTTTTTGTGTTTAATTTGTTGTTCTTCCCACACACCTCTAATTATCATGCTTGGCTATGTACAATAATGAAATAAACCCACTGGTTGAGTGCCAGGTGGGATTGTGCTGCAGGCTACTGCTGATGCCGCTGCTGCTTCCCCATTAATGAGAGGCGTGAGCGCTGCTCGCTGGCCTGGGCGTCCGTGCGGGATAGCCGCTGGGACGCAGAGCGCCGCTCCATGTGTAGCACCGTGCGCTCAGCTTCCCTGGTTCTCGTGCAACTTGATTCGAGGGTGACACGACGCTCCGTGCACCTGGGGCCTCGTGCGTTCAAGGGACGGAGTCACTGTCGGTCGTTCTCTTCTCTTGCCAAATGCAAAACTGCACAAGGCAATTGCGAAAACATCATCAAGCGAGACAAACCTCCATTTGTAAATCACAAATTGCAAGAATCTGGCAGCAGCATCCCGTCCTCTTGGCTCTCGTCCATGCTGGTCGTTTGTGAAAGCTGTTTCAAACAATTTCCACCAAAATCGATTTCCACAAATAAGATTAAATGTGGATCTGTAATTATTGGCGTGAAAGAGAAGGCCAATCTCTTTCTCTTATGCAGCAAATCCGACTTGATTAATAATAATAAAACGCCCGCCCCTACTGTCAAGTGATTCCTTCTCACAGTCTGATGAAACAACTAAGATTTAGAGTGCATGACACACACATCCGGCACTATCCAAACCGAAGCCCTCGAGGGCGCGTGGTCCCGATGGTATACCGGGTGTTGTGTGTGCTCTAGAAGCGGCATCGGTCCTTTTCGCGCTCTTCAAAAGCTCTCATAGTACCCACACTGCCATCAACTTACAAATTAGTTACGGTTCGGCCAGTCCCGAGACAGGGTGATCCATCTTCTACACGTGTAGTGACATAGCGCCGACTGCTGTCCAGCAGCGGCAACTGCGGTGGACAGTTAGCGCACTCACGCCGCGGAGCACACACAGGGCGGAGGAACTGGGGCAAGGGTCACGGGAGACCTCCTCGGGAAGCCCCTGGAACCCGCTAGCAGGTTCGAGAAGGGAGGCGCGGCCAGGGCGGAGCCAAGCCGCGCCGAGTAGAATAAAAGCAGCGGAGAGCGAGAGCTCCGGGCTGCCGGTTCTGGGAGTGGACTCTTCTCGCCGGTGCTGTCGTCTTCGCCGCCTTCGTCGCTGCCGCATTCAGCCGATGATTGCGCGACCGGACAGTTGTTGGCTGTCTCGGTCGATGCCGTCGGTGCAACGCGGTCAGGGTTGTGTCTAGGCCGGGCTGTACGGCAGCGCGAGCAAGAGAGGAGGTGAGCCTGTGTGTGAACGGCCGGAAAGGTGTTACGATAAAAGGTGCTTCCTGCAACTCCCTCGTCTCCGACTTGTGCCACACTACACATGTAATTATCAATTGCTACCGTCGTGGTCAACGTTCTCGTGAACTCCGCCAATTGATTCCTCGACCCATGTCGAGGAATAAATTTTGGAGCAGGTGCCCATCCCCCCCATTTATAGCCGTAAGCCAGTGTGGAAAATCCCACATTCTGGTGCGATTCACTGCACATAACCTTTAGTTGACTTCTTCCTGGTTCTGTCGGTAAAGTCACGTAGAAGGGAAATAATAAAATAATAAAAATGAAACATAATAAAATAAAATTCTCACGACGTTTCGGCCACAACACAAGCAGCCGTCATCAGGTGAATAAACAGAACTGTCAGAAAGACAGCGCTCCAATGAACACTGCTAAGCTTGGCAGCGTCTTTTAAGCTGGGTGGGAGGAGCAGAGCGCCTTGACAAAGGAGTTTACATATCAACAGAATAATTTAGCATTGAAGTAGCTATGTTAATTTGAGAGATTAGCAGGATGTTAAGGTGAGAAAATAGCATGTAACTGGGAGATTAGTATGATGTTAATGTGAGGAATTAGCATGTAACTGGTCACGGAAGTGGCTATGTTAAAGTCGAAGTTTACATATCAACAAAGGCATTTATTATATTAATGCTAAAGAACTGCAACTACCCAACTATCATACTATAAACCGATGTGAAATAACTAAATATAAACTACATCGATATAATCAATGCTAAATTCCTCTGTTGATATGTAAACTCCTTTGTCAAGGCGCTCTGCTCCTCCCACTCAGCTTAAAAGACGCTGCCAAGCTTAGCAGTGTTCAGTGGAGCGCTGTCTTTCCGACAGTTCTGTTTCTTCACCTGAGGATGGCTGCTTGTGTTGTGGTCGAAACGTCGTGCGAATTTTATTTTATTATATTTAATTTATATTATTTTATTATTTCCCTTCTACGTGACTTTACCAAAAGAACCAAGAAGATGAATCCCTGCAGTCACGAAAGCTTTAAATCGAAATTTAGTTGACTTCTGCAAAAAAGTGTTACGTGTTTGTGTTTTGGCCCCCGGAGGGAGCGATGAAGAGTCAACAAGCAATGAGGGTTCCAACTCGCGGACCGCGCGATTGCGAGCCGCACGCTGGCTCCACGTGGCCGGCTGTGTCCTGGAATGATTCAATGAAGGAATGATTCGTGTCGTGTAAGGGGCGCCGCAGTGGCGAGATGTTAACTCCCTCGCCTGGTATGCGGGAAGTCGTGAGTTCGATCCCAACCCTGACGCCTGATGTATTTTTGGAGTTTGCATTTTTCTCTCCCCGTGGTGGCATGGATTCTGCTCCGGGTCATCCGGTTTTTCCCTCCACATTTAGAAAGATGCGTTTAGAGTATTTGGCTGCTCAAAATTTCCACGTAATTACAAGCCACTTCCGTTGAGCTATCATTTGTGATAGCCAGATCGCTTCTGAAAACAAGTTATAGAGCTCAACGGGGCCTTACCTGCCAACATCAAAAATAATAGTTCTTCTTCTTTGGTTCTTTCGGTAAAGTCACGTAGAATGAGAACAAAATAATAAATTAATAAAATAAAATAACACAATAAAATTCTCACGACGTTTCAGCCACAACACGTGATTTTACCGAAAGAACCAACGAAGATGAATCCTTGCAGTCACGAGAGCTTTAGATCGAAATTTAGTAGTTTTTCGTTTAAGTACACAATTTGCAAATTGCTCTGCAATAATTTACGGGCGATTCACCAATCCGTAATAGCATGGAGTTGGGATGCATTATTGTGGCATGTGAATTTCATGAAAACACCGTGGCAATGAGCTGCGGGACCTCTGCTCGGGGCTGGCGGTCACCGATTGTTTGGGGCTCGTGCCTGGAGTGCAGCCTCCACATATCTCAGGCATAGCCCTTCACCGTGGTGGGCCATTCCAGGAGCCAAAACAATCATTGTAACAGCAACAACACTTGCACGAGCAGCAAGCTGTCAGAGCAAAGAAAAAAGGTACAAGATTAAATGTATACACACTTGTCCACTGCTGATGAAGGCTTCTGCACACTGACACTTTCCAAAGGACATGGCGAGGAATTTCAGAGTCCATTGCTGCAGCGAGTTCATGATTACAGCTTTGATTGACTTCACTTCGTGTCGACATTATATAGTTACACTCACACATCGCGCCCTCACACCACCACCACCATCCCTTCACGAAGACAAAGATCCCCCGTACAGCCTTAACAGACTGTTGGGGCAAGTGCTGTTAGCGAGCACCTATGAAGGCTGGCACAGCACACGAGGGGGTGGGTGGCTAACACCACGCCCAGCCGCCTTTGTCTCCCCAGTGGCGATGTTTTCACTCCCCACGAAGTATTTATTTCAGGCTGAGTCGACCTAGGGGAGGCCCAGGACCGGTTCAGATAATCGTCATTGGTATTGGCCGTGAGCGGGAATTGAACTCGGGTCGCCGGGTTCGTAGCACAGCGCGCTACTCACTTCACTACCGCTCCCCACACCTCCTCACCCCACCAAGCCCTTACTCACCACCTCCTCACCCCACCACACCCTCACTCACCACCTCACCCCACCACAGCGCCACCCCGTCACGCCACCCACACACACGGCCTGTAGACTGCCGGCTCCCACTGGATCGTGTGACGGTGCAAGGTTGCTGTGAGCGCCGCGGCTGCTGCTGCTGCTGCTCACGGGACTCACGGCGATTGGCTGTGAATCGCGAGCAACGGGGATCAGAAGCTGCGCGCCAGACCCCTCGCGCGATACCCAGGTGCGGGCCGCCGCTGTAAACAGCGTCGCTTCATATCGCGTACACGGAGTGTCAGCGCGCCGCGGTGGCGAGGACATTAACTACTTTGCCTGGTGCACAGGAGGTCATGGGTTCGACCTCGACTCTTGACGCCTCCTGTATAGTTGGAGTTTGCGTGTCTCTCTCCCCGTGGTCGCGTGGATTTTTTTTCTCCCGAGTACTCTGGGGTTTTCCGTTCCAGATTGAGAATCAAATATCACGCAATTTAGAATATTGTTTCCGCTAGAAATTTCCACGTGATAATGAGCCACTTCGTTGAACTATTTTTTTTTATATAGCCAGGTCACTTCTGAAAGAGAGCTGCATAGCTGTGTGGTGCCTTACCTGGTAAAATAAAAATAAAATTGGTTCAGTAGTTTAGCCTGCCAGTAGCCCAGTGAACCTGGCCACCCGAGTTCGAATCCCGGCCGCGGAAAACAGCATTAGCAGCACGCGAACCGATCCTCGGCGGCCCCCCGACGCGACCGAGAAGCGTGGTGAAGTATGGTCAAACAACGATGGGCGGCGACGCAGCACAGCACGCAGCGCTCGGTCCGCGGCCGCTCATCGCGGATCCACTTCGGGCGGCCGCCCCGATTAATACCGCTGGTCGAAAAATTCACCGTAAAATATGCGCCGTCGTCTTCACGGCGGACGTCAAAAGATCCCCCGACGTGCATTAGAAACAGTGGGCTATGCTGTGCGCCGGCGGCGGGGCACAACTACTGCCAAATTCGAAATAAATAAATAAATAAATAAACCTCCCCCCACCCCCCCGCTAATTGACTCCATTAGAATCCACACACAGCAGCAGCACAAGCAATCATCGGCACCTACTGCGGAAAAATGGCGTGACTCTTTCGGGGAAAAAAGTAAATCACGAGACTCCGTGAGGATTTGCTGAGTGAACCACGTGGAAAAAAAAAATTACCCACACGACGAGCGGCTGTAGTGTGGAATGGACAAGCCGTGCCAGTAGATGATGACCGTCATGGGGCTATTCGCTGTAACCCATTCACCCATCGCCAAATTGTCTGCATCACGGCCGACCTCGTCAAATCTGGGCAACGAAGCCCGGTTCTGAGCCTGGAGGACAGTGCTTGGGTGGGCGACCTCCATGCGCAGCGGGTCGGGCGACCTTTCAAAGAAGAAGAAGAGGCATTTGTTGTTTTTGTCTTTGACCAAAATAGTTGGAGAGCCGCATCACACGCAGAGCTACTTGTACACAACACACATCAGCAGCAGCAGCGTGCATACAGCAGATAACAATAACACACAGAAATACCTGATGGAATAAACTTCATCTATTTATCCCCCCCCCTTCCCCCGAGTTATTTGTTAAGAATCTAGTTTGACTGTTGTACATTCAGTTGTCACCAATCCATTCTACAGTGACTCATTGTCTACCATATTTAATCAATTATCTTTACGTTAAATTATGTTATAATGTTATATTGTATTTTAAACGGCTGCCCGCAAGGACGGCAGCGGAAGAGCCACCGACCCCCGCTCGTGAGTAATGCACAGGGCTTATAGGCGTCGTGGACAGTCGCGGGCAGAACCGCGCAAATCCTAATCTGATAAGCGTGGTTGGCTACGTACGGTGCGAAAGAAGTTCAGTAGACATAATCACATTCACCAATCCGTAGTGAACAGCGCGGTGAAGTATAGCCCATTAAGAATCCTGTACAGACAGGGGCGCGTTTACCACTCCGCTTACACGTCACTCCACAGACCAGGGCGCGAACCGGTGGCACTCAAAGCCCGAGGACCTCGTACCTGTCTCAGCCTCGGACTCCCCGACGCAGCCGCAGCAGAGCTGCCCCATGGCCCCGCTCCACGGCCCGGGGCTCCGAGGGTCGAGAAGGCGGCGGTCGCGCTCCTGCCTCCACCACCCGCAACCCCACACTGCCCCGTGTCCTACAGACCTCACAACCCCACACTGCCCCGCGTCCTACAGACCTCACGACCCCACACTGCCCCGCGTCCTACAGACCACACAACCCCACACTGCCCCGTGTCCTACAGACCTCACGACCGCACACTGCCCCGTGTCCTACAGACCTCACAACCCCACACTGCCCCGTGTCCTACAGACCTCACAACCCCACACTGCCCCGTGTCCTACAGACCTCACAACCCTACACGGCCCCGTGTCCTACAGACCTCACAACCCCACACTGCCCCGCGTCCTACAGACCTCACGACCCCACACTGCCCCGCGTCCTACAGACCTCACAACCCCACACTGCCCCGTGTCCTACAGACCTCACGACCCCACACTGCCCCGCGTTCTACAGACCTCACAACCCCACACTGCCCCGTGTCCTACAGACCTCACAACCCCACACTGCCCCGCGTCCTACAGACCTCACAACCCCACACTGCCCCGCGTCCTACAGACCTCACAACCCAACACAACCCCACACTGCCCCGTGTCCTACAGACCTCACAACCCAACACAACCCCACACTGCCCCGTGTCCTACAGACCTCACAACCCAACACAACCCCACACTGCCCCGCGTCCTACAGACCTCACAACCCAACACAACCTCACGCTGCCCCCAGCGTTCGCTATGCCCCTAGAAGGGCGCGGGACGCTGCTCCGTGCTACTGCGGCGCGGAGAGTGGAAGGGCAGCAGTGCCACGGCAACTTGCGAGCGACTCGGCTCGCGATGGCTCCTCCGCGTCTCTCCCAATCGCGAGGGTCTCGCCCACACTCGTGACGACTTCCCCCCGCCGCTTCGCGATGCCCCGAGAATGGCCCTGCCCTGCTCCTCGCCTCCTAGACAGCGCACCCCCAGCCAGGGCCGTCTGTGGTGCAGTCCACGCGCAGCCCTCGAGAGGCGAGGGATGCGCTCTGCGCGGGAATTTAACAATCGCCGCATCGCCCCATCACCACCCCGACCCATCACCACCCCGACCCATCACCACCCCGCCCCATCACCACCCTGCCCCATCACCACCCCGCCCCATCACCACCCTGACCCATCACCACCCTGACCCATCACCACCCCGACCCATCACCACCTCCCCCCATCACTACCCCGACCCATCACCACCCTGCCCCATCACCACCCCGACCCATCACCACCTCGCCCCATCACCACCCCGCCCCATCACCACCCCGCCCCATCACCACGCCGACCCATCACCACCCTGACCCATCACCACCCTGACCCATTACCACCCTGACCCATCACCACCTACCCCCATCACCACGCCGACCCATCACCACCTCGCCCCATCACCACCCCAACCCATCACCACCTACCCCCATCACCACGCCGACCCATCACCACCCTGACCCATCACCACCTACCCCCATCACCACGCCGACCCATCACCACCCCGACCCATCACCACCCTGACCCATCACCACCCCGACCCATCACCACTTCGCCCCATCACCACCCTGACCCATCACCACCCTGACCCATCACCACCCTGCCCCATCACCACCCCGCCCCATCACCACCCTGACCCATCACCACCCCGACCCATCACCACTTCGCCCCATCACCACCCTGACCCATCACCACCCTGACCCATCACCACCCTGACCCATCACCACCCCGCCCCATCACCACCCCGACCCATCACCACCCTGACCCATCACCACCCTGCCCCATCACCACCCCGCCCCATCACCACCCTGCCCCATCACTACCCCGACCCATCACCACCCTGACCCATCACCACCCCGACCCATCACCACTTCGCCCCATCACCACCCTGACCCATCACCACCCTGACCCATCACCACCCTGACCCATCACCACCCTGCCCCATCACCACCCCGCCCCATCACCACCCCGACCCATCACCACCCTGACCCATCACCACCCTGCCCCATCACCACCCCGCCCCATCACCACCCTGACCCATCACCACCCTGCCCCATCACCACCCCGCCCCATCACCACCCTGCCCCATCACCACCCCGACCTATCACCGCCCCATCACCACCCTGACCCATCACCACCCCGCCCCATCACCACCCTGCCCCATCACCACCCCGCCCCATCACCACCCTGACCCATCACCACCCTGCCCCATCACCACCCCGCCCCATCACCACCCTGACCCATCACCACCTCCCCCCATCACCACCCCGACCCATCACCACCTACCCCCATCACCACCCCGCCCCATCACCACCCTGCCCCATCACCACCCCGCCCCATCACCACCCTGCCCCATCACCACCCCGACCTATCACCGCCCCATCACCACCCTGACCCATCACCACCCTGCCCCATCACCACCCCGCCCCATCACCACCCTGACCCATCACCACCCTGCCCCATCACCACCCCGCCCCATCACCACCCTGACCCATCACCACCTCCCCCCATCACTACCCCGACCCATCACCACCCCGACCCATCACCACCCCGCCCCATCACCACCCCGACCCATCACCACCCCGACCCATCACCACCCCATTGCCACCCCGACCCATTGCCACCTCGCCCCATCACCACATCGCCCCATTGCCACCACGCCCCCATCACCACATCGCCCACCTCCCCATCACTACCTCGCAGCGTTATATCTCCTCGCCCCATCACCACTCCGCCCCCATCACCACCACGCCCCTCGCCTCCTCCCCACCTCGCCCCCCATCACCACCACGCCCCTCGCCCCCCATCACCAACCCGTCCCATCGCCACCTCGCAGCGCGCTGATGGAGCGGATGCGTCGCGTCCCCGCGATGCAGATGCTGCTCCAGCCGACGTGTTCATGTCTCACGCGCCGCGCCTGCTGCTGCTGCTATCGGGCGCGTTCCGCTGGACGGTGGTTTCCTATCGACATAATCCGTTGCCCGTGGCTACCGTGTCTCGGGTGGGGTTTTTTTTTCTCCTTTGAAAGAAGTGCGGCGTGGTGGAGGGATGTGGTGGTGATGATGGGCGGGCAAGGCGGAGTTTCCTCGATAACGCAGAGGGGGCTTCACGGGCGAGGGGAGGGCGTGAGTCGCAGCGCACAGACTAAGGTCAATCTTAAATTTTGATTTAAAGCTTTCGTGACTGCAGGGATTCATATTCTTGGTTCTTTCGGTAAAGTCACCACGTAGAAGGGAAACAATAGAATAATAGAAATATAAAACAATACAATTCTCACGACGTTTCGACTGCAACACAAGCAATCATCAGGTGTGTTTTGATGATGATTGCCTGTGTTGCAGTCGAAACGTCGTGAGAATTTTATTGTTTTATATTTTTATTATTCTATTGTTTCCCTTCTACGTGACTTTACCGAAAGAACCAAGAATACAAGGTCAATCTTGATTTGAAGCTTGCGTGACTGCAGGAATCCATACTCTTTGGTTCTTTCGGTAAAGTCACGTGGGTAGAAATAAAATGAAATGAAACAAATCATGACGTTTCGATCGCAACACAAGCGGTCGTCATCACTTCAGTTTCATTTATTTGGTATAGCCCTGTGAGCCATGCGGCTCTTGAATCGGGTGCAACCGCAACAAACAAAAACATGAACAAGAAACATCTTCAAGTGACTACGCTCAACACAAAAATCCAGGGGTGAGAGCACAAAGACAAAGATCCCCCGCATAGCCTGTAGCAGACTGTTGGGGGCAAGTGCTGCTAGCCAGTAGCACCTATGAAGGGCCGGAACGGCACGCGAGGGGGTGAGCGGCCAGCACCACGCCGGGCCGCCTTTTGTCTCCCGAAGTGGCGATGTTTACACACCGCACGCCAGGTACTCATTTGAGGCTGAGTCGACCTAGGGGAGGCCCAGGACCGGTTCAGACAACCGTCACCGGTGTGGGTGGGTCCGTGAGCGGGAATCGAACTCGGCTCACCCCACCCGCACGCGTTGCGCCCACCAAGGACACCGCGCGCAACGTTAAGCGACGCGATGTTTTGTTGCACCGGATCCACAAGGTACGAAGGAGACATCACGGGCGGTCGTTGTTATCTGCGCTTGACCGCCTGAATGTGAATGATGAGGCTTGGTGATGGTAATCAGTGGTAAGGCTTGTGCTTAGTTGTGAGGGTCATGAGGGGTGAGGCTGTAGTGGTCAGGGCCGGATAAAGGCATTTGGCATGGGGGGCTTTAGAGGCTGCAGCCTCGGGGCCTTGCCAGCTGGAGGGCCTCCAGAGATAAAGTAAAAAGTGATTTCATTTGTGAATGCTGAATTTTATTCGTTGTTAGCCTTGTAAAAATATTTTTTTACTTTGTTTTCCTTTTGAAAATATTACTGGGAGATTCACAGTACCTGTAGCCCAGGGGCCAAGAAAATCTTAATCCGGCCCTGGTTAGTGGTGAGGCTAGTGAGTGGTGAGGCTAGTGAGTGGTGAGGCTAGTGAGTGGTGAGGCTAGTGATTAGTGGTGAGGCTAGTGAGTGGTGAGGCTAGTGATTAGTGGTGAGGCTAGTGAGTTGTGGTGAGGCTAGTGAGTGGTGAGGCTAGTGAGTGGTGAGGCTAGTGAGTTGTGGTGAGGCTAGTGAGTGGTGAGGCTAGTGAGTGGTGAGGCTAGTGAGTGGTGAGGCTAGTGAGTTGTGGTGAGGCTGATGAGTAGTGAGGCTAGTGATTAGTGGTGAGGCTAGTGAGTGGTGAGGCTAGTGAGTTGTGGTGAGGCTAGTGAGTGGTGAGGCTAGTGAGTGGTGAGGCTAGTGAGTGGTGAGGCTAGTGAGTGGTGAGGCTAGTGAGTAGTGGTGAGGCTAGTGAGTGGTGAGGCTAGTGAGTGGTGAGGCTAGTGAGTTGTGGTGAGGCTAGTGAGTGGTGAGGCTAGTGAGTTGTGGTGAGGCTAGTGATTAGTGGTGAGGCTAGTGAGTTGTGGTGAGGCTGATGAGTTGTGTAGAAGTGAGGTGACAATGTTTCTTCTTGCAATATCCATGTTCATGTTCATGTTCTCCGGAATTATCGTTTTGAAAATCGTTCTTTTTGGATTTTTTACAATTAAAATCCTGTTCATTAAATGTCGTTAAAAAGTATAAAAACAGTTGAGTAAAGTATGTAGTTTGTGAGTGAATATATTGCAGTGATATATAATGCGCCATTTCTCTGCAATGGCACGTTATTCCTGTGTGTGTATTAATATCACTCCAGACTCCTGTTTATTACTTAAGCATGGAGGTTGCATATCATAAGTTTAATGTTGAGCACAAGAGGTAACGAATGTGCATTAGTTCACACTATATAACAAATGCGTGTGTTATTCTCATAAACCGACTATTGGGATTACTTTGTGCCACGTGCCCACAGCGTTCCGATTGGCTGGAGGCAAAGGCATGCTCCGCCCACCGCGCCTTTATAAACGGTGGTGGGGGGGGGTTGAGTGGGGGGCGCTCTGGGAGGGGGGGCGCTTGAGGGTTGGGACCAGGGGGGGGCACGGGGGGGGAGGCGCTCTAGAAGGGGGGGGGCGGTACGGGCGGGCGGCTGGATGGGGGGCCCCGCCCGAGGGTTGTCACGGACAAGGGGAGGGGAGGCGCGGACGTGTTGGTGGGAGCGTCTCTCAGTGACTGGCGCTTCCTCTACTTCTGGACGATGACAGTAATACATTCTATTGGTAATTGTTATTACATCATAGCAACAAAAAAAAACACTCCGTGGCCACGAGTGGGGAGGGCGCGCGCGGATCCATTAGGCGGGACATGAACGTGAAATTGCCTCCACTGGTTACGTCTCCGAGAGAATCCCTTGAGAGAGTTCCCCGCTGGATGCTGATGTTGAAGGCAGTGCATGCCCAGGATGGCATCGACTCTTCTCCACAGCCACGCCTCCACAGACATCTGCAGGCAATCCATGCACTCTCAAGTAAGAAACAAAGGCGCAGCCGCTGCAACTGCTTGTTCACGGCTCTGATGGGGAGCCGCGGTGGCTAGGAGATGTTAACTCCCTCGCCTGGTGTGCAGGAGGTCGCGGGTTCGATCCCGACCCTGGCGCCTGCTCTATATTTGGAGTCTGCGTGTCTCTCTCCCCCCGTGGTCGCGTGGATTTTTCTCCGGGTCCTCCGGTTTTTCCCTCCACATTGAGAATCAACGTGCGTTTAGAGTATTTGGTTGTTGAGCTATTATTTGTGAGAAAGTGTATGTATAGTATATATAGCTCAGTGGGCCGTACCTGGTCAAGTTAAAATAGAAAATTAGAATAGATGGCAACAGAGCCTCCACTAGTGGGAGCTCTTTAGAGCTCCTCCAGAGATAATGTTTTCCCCCACTTTACAACCACTAAAGGCGCAACCTGCCGATCGCCCATGGTGAATGAAAACCACTCTGCTTGAGCGGTGGACACGGGAGGTGGAGATTTAAGAAATTTGCCCCATTGTTTCAACAGCCTTGCTCAGAGATCGAACCGACGACCTGGATCGCAGGGCCAGTGTAGAAACTATTAACACCGTGGTTGTTAATGGTTTCTGAGTTAAATAAGTAAACGATTTACGTTCACTGCTCTAGATATTTACATGTGTGTGAAAAACTGGTGACCATTTTTACTGTTTTTGTTTTCTTTCCAAGTGGTTACCAGTACAATACGCCGATCACTTAGGGAGGGGAATAGAAACTCCGCAAACATCAACTCGAATTCAACGCGGCAGGATCTTACAAATGTAGGGCATTGGACTCTCTGCCCAATCCAAGTGGACACCACCCATAGGGGCATGAGGATTTACAGTGAGGCAAAAAAGTATTTGATTCCCTGCTGATTTTGTACGTTTGCCCACTGACAAAGAAATGATCAGTCTATAATTTTAATGGTATGTTTATTTGAACAGTGAGAGACAGAATAACAACAACAAAATCCAGAAAAACGCATGCCAAAAATGTTATAAATTGATTTGCATTTTAATGAGGGAAATAAGTATTTGACCCCCTCTTAATCAGAAAGATTTCTGGCTCCCAGGTGTCTTTTATACAGGTATCGAGCTGAGATTAGGAGCACACTCTTAAAGGGAGTGCTCCTAATCTCAGCTTGTTACCTGTATAAAAGACACTATCCACAGAAGCAATCAATCAATCAGATTCCAAACTCTCCACCATGGCCAAGACCAAAGAGCTCTCCAAGGTTGTTAGGGACAAGATTGTAAACCTACACAAGGCTGGAATGGACTACAAGACCATTGCCAAGCAGCTTGGTGAGAAGATGACAACAGTTGGTGCGATTATTCGCAAATGGAAGAAACACAAAAGAACTGTCAATCTCCCTCGGCCTTGGGCTCCATGCAAGATCTCACCTCGTGGAGTTGCAATGATCATGAAAACGGTGAGGAATCAGCCCAGAACTACACGGGAGGATCTTGTCAATGATCTCAAGGCAGCTTGGACCATAGTTACCAAGAAATAAATTGGTAACACACTACGTCGTGAAGGACTGAAATCTTGCAGCGCCCGCAAGGTCCCCCTGCTCAAGAAAGCACATATGCATGCCCGTCTGAAGTTTGCCAATGAACATCAACTCAACTCGCCGTGTTTGGAGGAGGAGGAATGCTGCCTATGACCCCAAGAACACCATCCCCACCGTCAAACATGGAGGTCGAAATATTATGCTTTGGGGGTGTTTTCTGCTAAGAGGACAGGACAACTTCACCGCATCAAAGAGACGATGGACGGGGCCATGTACCGTCAAATCTTGGGTGAGAACCTCCTTCCCTCAGCCAGGGCACTGAAAATGGGTCGTGGATGGGTATTCCAGCATGACAATGACCCAAACACACGGCCAAGGCAACAAAGGAGTGGCTCAAGAAGAAGCACATTAAGGTCCTGGAGTGGCCTAGCCAGTTTCCAGACCTTAATCCCATTGAAAATCTGTGGAGGGAGCTGAAGGTTCGAGTTGCAAAACGTCAGCCTCGAAACCTTAATGACTTGGAGAAGATCTGCAAAGAGGAGTGGGACAAAATCCCTCCTGAAATGTGTGCAAACCTGGTGGCCAACTACAAGAAACGTCTGACCTCTGTGATTGCCAACAAGGGTTTTGCCACCAAGTACTAAGTCATGTTTTGCAGAGGGGTCAAATACTTATTTCCCTCATTAAAATGCAAATCAATTTAGAAATTTTTTACATGCGTTTTTCTGGATTTTGTTGTTGTTATTCTGTCTCTCACTGTTCAAATACAGTAAACATACCATTCAATTTTAGACTGATCATTTCTTTGTCAGTGGGCAAACGTACAAAATCAGCAGGGGATCAAATACTTTTTTCCCTCACTGTATATGGGGCGGGAGTAGTAGGAAAGTATAAATATATTTTAACAACCTTCGTAAAAACTTCCAAAAGCTATGCAGACAATGCTGTGCATCGTTGTTTCAAGTTCATTTGTGTGAACAGGTGAAACTCAAGAGACCAGGATGAGACCTGGGTCAGCCAAATTACAAAAAACTAAACCATAAAAACAAGTACAACAACGAAGAAAATAGCAAACAGAGAAAAACGACGCAATCGTAATCAGAGCTAAAATAAATATTGATTAAATACTCTATAGAGACATTTATCAACTTATGAACACCCGCGATTACGACCCCAGCATTCATGAAATATATAATTTTTACATTCACTTAAAATGGGAACTCGCACTTGCAAACTGAACCACAGAGCAATCCTCCGCGAGATGTAATGAGTCAGCCTCACCCTAGGAGTGTGTGTGTGTGTGCACATGTGTGTCTGTGCGTACCCCCTACCTCCTCATGGCGTTTGTAACCACCACAGCGGCCAAATGGGGGCTCTGGACGGGTGCGAGGAGCTGGTAACCCCTCCACCTTCAATTAATTACCACTAAACCACGACGACAAAATTGAATAAATAAGCTTGTGCCAGAGGCCCCCGGAGGGACAGGCGTCTATGACGTCTCCTAGCCAAACCCCATTTGGCGGAGCCAGGAGACTGAATCCTTACCCTCGGGACTCCTCCAGAAACAACAAAAAACCACTACGTGTGGCCACGTGGAATGTTCGAACGCTCACTGCGGAGGAGAGGCTGCCACTCTGTCGGGAGCTGGACCAGTACCGCCTGGATCTCTCTGGTATTCAGGAGGTCTGGGGGACCGGCTCTGGTTCAAGCCACCATGAGGGGTGGACAGTCCTCTACTCGGGGCAGGAGACTACCGAACAATAGGGTGTGAAGGGGGCGTGGGAGCGTGGCGGTGAGGTGTGGGAAGCTGTAAGCCCCAGGCTACTTTGGGCTCGCCTTCCCATCAACCAGAGGCGAGGAGTGGTGGTCATGGTTACTTATGCCCCCACTGAAGACGAACATCCGTGGAGGGATGCAGGCAAAGCTGATGAATCAGATGCCTTCTATGACCTCCTGTCACAGGTGCTAACTAAAGTGGCCCCTCGGGATAGAGTCATCTAATTGGGTGACTTCAATGCTCGAGTTTGTCATGATGCTGGCACCTGGTCTGGAGTAATTGGAAGGCATGGGCCAGAACAGCTCAATAACAACTGCAGGAGGCTGCTAGATTTTTGTGCAGCCCATGGGCTTGAAATTACCAACACGCTGTTCCGGCATCGGCGCATCTACACCACATCATGGATGCATGCCGGGTCCAAGCAAGAACATCTGCTGGACTACATAGTGACGGAACAGCGGATGCGGGCCCATGTCCTTGACACCAGGACCTACCGTGGAGCTGATCTGCTCACTGACCATCGACTTGTCATCTGTAAGATGTGCCTGCCATTCTTCCACTCCGGTGGTGGGTGTACACCCAGGACCCCATTCAAACCCTTAGTGGCATGGTCTCAGCTAACTGATGAAAGTTTCAAACGAGAATTTCATCATCGCATGCGGCTGGGGTTGGCATCGTCCCCCACTCCTCCTGATGTCCTTGACACCAGGACCTACCGTGGAGCTGATCTGCTCACTGCCCATCGACTTGTCATCTGTAAGATGTGCCTGCCATTCTTCCACTCCGGTGGTGGGTGTACACCCAGGACCCCATTCAAACCCTTAGTGGCATGGTCTCAGCTAGCTGATGAAAGTTTCAAACGAGAATTTCATCATCGCATGCGGCTGGGGTTGGCATCGTCCCCCACTCCTGATGTCGAGGGGAAATGGGCGAGGTTTAGGACTATGGCTCATGCAGCTGCAATGGCTGCTTTGGGTACATGGTCCAGACCTCCCCAGGACCCTGGCTGACAGGGCAGGTGTTCAAGCTGGCTGAGAAAAAGCGACAGGCCTACTCTCATCAGCTACAGCATCCCACGTTGGAGAATGAGGAGGCTTACGGCAGCCTTCGCTCGGAGGTTCGGAGAGCCATGAGGCGCTGCAAGGATGGGTGGGGGTCGTGGAGATGGAGTCTGCCTCAATGGTCTGCGATCACAAATTGCTCTTTAATTCCATCAAAAAAGTAACCTGCAGCGCCGCACCTATTACCATGATTAGGAGAAAGGACCAGTGATCCAATCTCCGACCCCCAGGAACAGGTTTGCAGATTTGCTGAGTATTTCTGTGAGGTCCTGGGGGAGGAGAAATCCCTCAGCCAAGAAAACGTGGGACAAAGTGGGGATGACCCTGCCGAGGCTGCAAGTGCCTCAAATATTGGAAGAAGTCACCCCCTGTGAGTGGCTGGCTGAGTTGCCATCTGTTGAGGAAGTACTGAAGGCGATCCAGAGTCTCAGACCAGGAAAGGCTCCGGGCAGAGATGATCTCCCAAGTGAAATGCTGAGGGAGGGTGACGTTTGTGCACAGACTGCCCTACATGACATCATAACAACAGTCTGGACCACTGGACGGGTTCCGCAGGATTGGAAGGATGCCCTGGTGGTCCCCCTCTTTAAGAAGGGGGACTGCACAGACTGTAACAACCACAGGGGCATCTCACTCCTCAGTGTGCCGGGAAAGGTCCTGGCAAGGATTATTCAACATCGCCTTGCTAGGCACGCTAAGGAGAGGCTTGTGGAGCCCCAATGCGGTTTCAGGAAAGGGCGGTCCTGCGCAGATGGCATATTTTCTGTCCGTCTGCTACAGCAGAGGTGTAGGGAATTCCAACAAGACCTACATTTCTGCTTTATTGACCTGGTCAAGGCCTATGATACCATCAGTAGGCCTGGGCTCTGGATTGTTCTTCGTGCTTTCGGAGTCCCTGACCCTCTGCTCATGATCATTAAGGACATTCACGATGGTGAACGGGCCCGGGTAAAACTATGTGGCCGGGAGTCAGAGCCATTCCCTGTACACCTTGGGGTTCGACAGAGATGTCCTCTTGCTCCCACATTATTTAACATCTATTTTGACCACTTAGTTCGTTAAGCCTTCAATAGTTGTACCGCAGGAATTTCCATTTGGTACAGATATAATGGGAGGCTGCTCGATGCCCGGGTGCGGTCAAGGCATGGCTCCCTATTGCTCAACCATGTTATGTATGCCGATGATCTGGTTATTGCTGCTCACTCAGAGGAGTTGGAGGCGCTGCTGCTGAACCTGGAGCTTGCCACTAAGAGGTGGGGCCTTACCATCAGCCCCACCAAAACTAAGCACCTGCCTGGGTATTTTGTACCATCGGACACTCCACCCCCACAACTCCCAATTGGTGATAGGGCAGTTGTGGAGAGAGTGGAAAGTTTCCCATACCTGGTCAGTGTGCCCATGACCAGCTCCAGTTTAACAGCAGAGGTCTCACTCCGAATCAGTCGAGCGTCATTGTCATTTCATCAGTTGCGTAACGCTGTGTGGAAGCTGCCTGGTCGCTCGCTCCGCACGATGCTTCAGGTCTTCTCGGCCACGGTCATTGCGAAACGTGGACCCCCCTAATGGAACATCTTCGCCGGTTAGAAACATTAAGGCTGGCCTGCCTACGATCCATCCTGGGTTTAACCAGGCTGGATTGTGTGAGGAGCTCACAAATCCTTGAAAGGTCTGGACAAAGTCCCATCGGTGAGCTCCTACGGCAGACAACGCTGCGTTGGCTGGGCATGCGGGCAACATGGCCCAGCCACCGCATGCCTAAACAGCTTTTGTTCGGCCGGATCAAAGGAGCTAAACGGGCGCAGCACGGGCTAGAGAAGAGATGGAGTGATGTGGTACAGGAGGACGTGGAGCTGGGTGGACTTGCCGATGACTGGCACCAGCGGTGTCAAGATCGGCCTCTGTGGAGGAGGCTCGTGAAGGACGCTACTGGGCAGTTGGAGGCAGTCGCCCTCCAACAACAACGGAGGGCGGAGGAGCGACGCTCACAACGAGCGGAGCGCCGGGTGGCTAAAGCACAGCAGGTTGGCACAGTAAGGGGCAAAGGTGGTGCATCAGCCAGTCATCTCAGTCGATCTGTGGCATCTGGGTCTGCTCCGTGACCTCCTGCCAGCGGGCGTTCGACACTTCACGTGGCCTCAAGGTGCACATAGCCTGGCACAAGCGTCGTAGTGACTTCACCGCCACTTAGTGGCGAATGGCGGTTGTTGTTGTGTGTGCGTGAAATTGCGTGTGTAGGGACCGGGAGTGCTGCTCTACCAAAGCGGTGTCCCGATTCCCACTCACAGCCAACACCAGTGACGATTATCTGAACCGGTTCTGGGCCTCCCCTAGGTCCACTCAGCTTGAAATGAGTACCTGGTGCGGTGTGTAAACATCGCCACTCGGGAGACAAAGGCGGCCGGGCGTGGTGCTGGCCACCCACCCCCTCGTATGCCGTGCCGGCCTTCATAGGTGCTCGCTTACAGCACTTGCCCCAACAGTCTGTTAAGGCTATATGGGGGATCTTTGTGTGTCTGTGTGCGCGCGCAATTGTGGTGACTCATTGCCCCCTTCCGACAAGCAAGCCAGCATCGGGAATTGAAAATAAAACTGATTTCGTTTCTATTTCTGTTGCTTTATGGTATGTTTTATCTACCATACAGTATCTATTTACAGTGTTACATGCAAATGCAGAATGTTTATTTTTTATTTATGAGTTTAACAATGTCTTGATTTGAAGCTATCGTGACTGTAGGAATCCATACTCTCTGGTTGTTTCGGTGAAGTCACGTAGATCTACGTGACTTTTCCGAAAGAACCCGAGAGTATAGTTTAACAATGCTTTCCTTTTTGTTTAACCGTAACACATTTCATAACAATGACCTGTCGGCATTTAAATACGGGTCTCGTGAACACATTTTGTCCGTAAGTCGATGATTGTCCTAATTGATGGTGCCAATTAGAGTACGGTACTAAATAAGACATTAATAATATAGCACAAGAACTGGAGATGAATCAGATGTGACTGGATGGCAATATATCTCCGAGATTTAAAAAATATATTGTAATGTTTCATCTTGTAGTCTATCCACTGCTTGATGAAGGCCTCATGAGACATTTTCTGTCGCGAGGGTGATGTGGTCAAACCTCACCACGATGCTCAGTGTGCTGGAGGTCCCTCTCTCTGTCAAGCTTTCGGGGATGGTGCAAAAATGCAATGATGCGGTCGGCGTTAGCCGTGGGGTAGGGGGGATCGCAGTGTGTTTGATGTTCTCTGGGGGTAGCAGTGTGTTTGTCGTTCTCTGGGGGTAGCAGTGTGTTTGTCGTTCTCTGGGGGTAGCAGTGTGTTCACGTTCTCTGGGGGTAACAGTGTGTTTGTCGTTCTCTGGGGGTAGCAGTGTGTTTGTCGTTCTCTGGGGGTAGCAGTGTGTTTGTCGTTCTCTGGGGGTAGCAGTGTGTTTGTCGTTCTCTGGGGGTAGCAGTGTGTTTGATGTTCTCTGGGGGTAGCAGTGTGTTTGATGTTCTCTGGGGGTAGCAGTGTGTTTGTCGTTCTCTGGGGGTAGCAGTGTGTTTGTCGTTCTCTGGGGGTAGCAGTGTGTTTGATGGTCTCTGGGGGTAGCAGTGTGTTTCATGTTCTCTGGGGGTAGCAGTGTGTTTGATGTTCTCTGGGGGTAGCAGTGTGTTTCATGTTCTCTGGGGGTAGCAGTGTGTTTGTCGTTCTCTGGGGGTAGCAGTGTGTTTGTCGTTCTCTGGGGGTAGCAGTGTGTTTCATGTTCTCTGGGGGTAGCAGTGTGTTTGATGTTCTCTGGGGGTAGCAGTGTGTGTCACGTCCCCCCTAGGCGATCGGCGTTCGCCCGTGGAGGTGCAGACGATCGATGATGCTTCACCACGTCCAAGGGACTTCGCAGGACAGTACTGTATCAGCTTTTGATGCTGCTGCACGGCGGCGACCCCGGGGAGCAGTACAGCGGCTGCGTTGGCCGTGTCGAGCTCCCCAATGCGCTGTTGAAGACGTCAGCCAAGTCGCACAACTGCCGTTGTGTACCCTGGAATTCTGCTGCGTTGCTTCGTCACCCACGAGCGAATCGTGCGTAAGGGTTTGTACGAAGATCATGCGCAAGCCAACGTGTTCAACTTTGTACGAAGAGACGTCGCGTTTTTCTCTCTCTGTGTTTAAGTCCCCACGGTGTTCTGTGATTGTCAACACGTGGGGTCGCTGTGAATGTGTCTGCTGTTCGAGTTTCCATAATGTTTTGAGAGTTTATTGTATTTGATGTTCTATAATTGTTGACGAGAGGGGCCGCTGCTCTGATGTTGCGCCGTTAATGCTGCCGAAAGTTTCGAGGTTTCATAATCTCGTTTGTTTTTTTTAGGTTAGATCGCGTAAATATCTAAATGTGTCGTTAAACCCGCCACCACCCGACACAGCCAATTAGTAAGGGTTCTCACGTAAACAGAACATATATTTACGCGATGTAACCCAACAAAAAAAATCTGTATCGTGGATTATATTGGTCGTGAAAGTCTGCTAGGTGTTAAAGTGAGTTGTGAGGGTTGTTTGTGTTCGGTGTTGTGTCGTTGTCGAGACGCATCGGCGCTGTGTCGATGTTTAGAATTTTTTGAGGAGTTGTTTGTTGAAAAATGTATCTGCCACAGTTGGATGGTTCATGTCCTTGGACATAGTGCGTAGGCATTGTTAATACATTCCAAATCTTCTTAAGGGTACTCTGTATTCCGGATGGAGTTATTTGTCCATTTTTTTCTGTCGCTGCTGAAGCACATTTAAAAATGCCACATTTGGTGCCCTATAATTTCGAGGGAATTGCATGGGGAGAGAAAATGGAGCCGGATTCCTCTCTCTCTCTCTTATTGGGAAAAAAGCAACCCTCACAAATTCCCACTCCAAGCCAGACAACCAAAAAAACAGCGTTCTGTGTAAATATGGAGTGAAAATTGAAGCGCTTTTGCTGATAACATATCGCATAAATCACACCCAGCTGCAGTTGCATAATCACTAACAATGAAGGAAAACAACGGGCATGAGCAGCAGCAACTGTACAACACGAATCCGCATCAACGGAGCCGATTGGGACGAACGCAGCTGCCAGGGACCCGCAGTCCTTCCACCCTTGCCATTTACAATGGCAAACGCCTCTCAATCACTTTCTTATACGAACAAAAAAGGCTGTAAGTTACAATTGTTTTGCAATTCTAAACTTACTCTTTGGTTTCATCATTAGACCTCCTTTGCCAGTACCAAGATGTAATAATAGGGCTTTTCCCCTTTTTTCTGGCAACAAAACCGAAACCTTTTTTTTACGAGGATTCATGTCTGCATTAACCACAATACCTGCAGTCAAAATGCAAAAAAAAACATACTATGATAATATATGCATTTTCTTTGGTTCTTTCGGTAAAGTCACGTAGAATGAGAATAAAATAATAAATTGATAAAATAAAATAACACAATAATATTCTCACGACGTTTCGGCCACAACACAAGCGGCCGAAACGTCGTGAGAATATTATTGTGTTATTTTATTTTATCAATTTATTATTTTATTCTCATTCTACGTGACTTTACCGAAATAACCAAAGACGATGAATCCTTGCTGTCACGAAAGCTTTAAATCGAAATATATGCATTGTCCTTGAAACTGATTGGTCCACACCAAGGGACGGCTTTCTTTTGAGCCTCGACCCAATTGATGCTCGACCAGATGACATCAAAAGGCGTTCAGAATAGATTTTGGCGTCTCTCGATTTGCGAGTCACAGTGTGCGACCCATTTACTCCACAGAGGCAGCGAGCATAGAATAGCAATGAATGAATAAATAAATACTGATTGGACAGTGATTGGAAATTATAGGCAAGGAAGCTGAGCCGTAAATAGTGTAAGAGGTGTAAAATCACAGTCAAGTGTCACATAGAGACACGGCAATTCTCCAAAAGAAGTAAAAAAAATAAGGCAACCCGTTAATTTAATGATTGCCAACTTGTGTTTGTCCTTTGCAGTATAGATTTAACAAATGCTTACAGTACTACCAGCCGAGACATGGATCAGTAATGTGGACACGAACGAAGACCTTGAAAACGATGAAATTGAAAACTAATTTATTAGGAATTGCTTTTTGTTTTGATTGAAAGCTTTCGTGACTGCAGGGATTCAACACAAGCAATCATCAGGTATGATGATGATTGACGCCCGCACCTCGGATTATACCACAGTTGGCTACGTACGGTGCGAAAGAAGTTCAACACACATGCTCAAATGAACACGGAGAGATTAGGGGCCGTCCATAAATGACGTCACGCACCTGGGGAGGGGGTCAGACGTTTGTGACGATGTGTGACGAGGGGGGGGGGGGGTGGTTGAGAAATGTGACGTCACGTCAAAATGCGCAACTTTAAATAAATATAGACGACACGTTCTACTTAATTAAATAGACTTTTTAATAAATGTTTTCTCCTACAACATCAGAGTGCAGCGCCACATTAAATACGCACTACAATGACAATAGTTTAAAGCGATGTGAAGCATGTTTTATTATTTTTGGGGGGGGGGGGGCGGTGGGCAGAGCTTTGTGACGTCATACTTGAGGGGGGGTCTGACTTTTTGTGACGCCGTGTGACGATGGGGCAGTGGGGGGGGAGGGGCGGAGTCAAAAATCGTCCAAAATCGCGTGACATCATTTATGGACGGCCCCTTATTGGAATAACACCGACAGGTTACAGGAGGAGAATCCGCGTGGCGTGGCTCACCGAGCATACCCAAGACATCACCCAGACTGAGGGAGAGCGAGATACCCAAGACATCACCCAGACTGAGGGAGAGCGAGATACCCAAGACATCACCCAGACTGAGGAAGAGCGAGATACCCAAGACATCACCCAGACTGAGGGAGAGCGAGATACCCAAGACATCACCCAGACTGAGGGAGAGCGAGATACCCAAGACATCACCCAGACTGAGGGAGAGAGCGAGATACCCAAGACATCACCCAGACTGAGGAAGGGCGAGCCAGCTTGGGAAGGACTCGTCAGGGCTGAGAGAACGATGGTCGATTGTCTAGAGCAGGGGTTGCCAACCTGCTGCTCCGCAAACCGCATGCGGTGGCTCTTTGGCTGTCCCCCTGTGGGACAGCCGTTTGGGAAGAAAATAAAAGAACCGTAATCGTTAGACATCATTGAACGCAAGGGTTAATGACCACTTTCTTAAATATGGCAGGGAATGGGTGACTATGGAATGTGTTTGTGACGACGAAATGTGCAACATTCAGACAGCGTTGTTAACGAAGGACTAAGATGGGATATAAACTAAATAGACGTGTAAAATTTTGATTTAAAGCTTTCGCGACTGCAGGGATTCATATTCTTGGTTCTTTCGGTAAAGTCACCACGTAGAAGGGAAACAATAAAATAATAAAAATTTAAAACGATAAAATTCTCACGACGTTTCGACTGCAACACAAGCAATCATCATCAGGTGTGAAAACCACAACAAGAAAATGTATAAATAGACGCAGTTTATTTCCATCAGTTTTGTTTAAGCCAGAATGTGTTGTTGTTGTTGACATCTTCTGTATAGCCGCTGCTGCTGTGTTGTGTACAAGTAGCTGTGATCAAAGACAAGATCAAACAAATGGTCTCTTCTTCTTCTTCTTTGAAAGGTTGCCGCGACCCCTGCTCTAAAATAACAACAGCAGCAACAACAACAGCAGCAGCAACAACAACAGCAACAGCAGCAACAACAACAGCAGCAACAACAACAGCAGCAACAACAGCAGCTACAGCAACAACAACAGCAACAACAACAGCAGCAACAACAACAGCAGCAACAACAGCAGCAACAGCAACAACAACAGCAACAACAACAGCAGCAACAACAACAGCAACAACAACAGCAACAACAACAGCAGCAGCAACAGCAACAACAACAGCACTGAGAGTGGCAGCCAAGCGAGACAAGGCGCCCAAGTGGAGACCCCCCCCCCCCCCACAATGACGGATGAATCAGACCAAGTGGATTGGGAACATCGCGAGATCTTGAGGGATAACGGCTGCTCGCTGATGCCTTTTAATCCACCAATGTGTGTGTGTTGTGTGTGTGTTGTGTGTGTGTTGTTGTGTGTGTGTGTTGTGTGTGTTGTGTGTGTGTTGTGTGTGTTGTGTGTGTGTTGTTGTGTGTGTGTGTGTTGTGTGTGTGTTGTGTGTGTTGTGTGTGTTGTTGTGTGTGTGTGTGTTGTGTGTGTGTTGCTGTGTGTTGTGTTGTTGTGTGTGTGTTGTGTGTGTTGTTGTGTGTGTATGTATTGTGTGTGTGTTGTGTGTGTTGTGTGTGTTGTTGTGTGTGTGTGTGTTGTGTGTGTGTTGCTGTGTGTTGTGTTGTTGTGTGTGTGTTGTGTGTGTTGTTGTGTGTGTATGTTGTGTGTGTGTTGTTGTGTGTGTTGTGTGTGTTGTTGTGTGTGTGTGTTGTGTGTGTGTTGTGTTGTTGTGTGTGTTGTGTGTGTGTTGTTGTGTGTGTGTTGTGTGTGTTGTGTGTGTGTGTTGTGTGTGTGTTGCTGTGTGTGTTGTGTTGTTGTGTGTGTGTTGTGTGTGTTGTGTGTGTGTTGTTGTGTGTGTTGTGTGTGTGGTGTGTGTGTTGTGTGTGTTGTTGTGTGTTTGTTGTGTGTTGTTGTGTGTGTGTTGTTGTGTGTGTGTTGTGTGTTATTGTGTGTGTTGTTGTGTGTGGTGTGTGTGTGTTGTTGCGTGTGTGTTGTTGTGTGTTGTTGCGTGTGTGTGTTGTGTGTGTTGTTGTGTGTTGTTGTGTGTGTGTTGTGTGTGTGTATTTGTTGTGTGTGTATGTGTTGTGTGTGTGTTGTGTGTGTGTGGGGAGCGGTAGTGTAGTGGTTAGCGCGCTGCGCTACAAGTTCATTCCCGCTCACGGCCAACACCGGTGACGATTATCTGAACCCGTCCTGGGCCTGCCCAAGGTCAACTCAGCCTCAAATGAGTGCCTGGTGCGGTGTGTAGTAAACATCGCCACTAGGGAGACAAAGGCGGTCGGAGGTGGTGCTGGCCACCTCGTCTACCATTCTGCTCGCTAACAGCACTTGCCCCAACAGTCTGCTCAGGCTTTACGGGGGACCTTTGTATTTATTGCACTTCTTCGCACAGTACGCAGCCAGCCGTGCTGATCGTTAGTGCGGGGTAAAGGACGAAATGGCAGTGGAGATTGATCACGCCTGATAATAATAATGACGACGACGACGAGAGCATTTCTGGGATGGCCCTCTCGGCCATGGAATCTCCTTCCTCATGGTCGTGCAGTCTCCTCTGAGGATGCGTCGCGAGTTCAGACGAGGGTGAGAACTCACGTTGAAAAACTTGCAAATCTTGATGCAACAACAACACCAACAACCGCCATTCGCCACTAAGTGGCGGTGACGTCACCACGACGCTTGTGCCAGGCTACGTGCACGTTGAGGCCACGTGAAGTGTCGAACGCCCGCTGGCAGGAGGTCACGGGGCAGACCCAGCAGGTGCCACGAGTCGACTGACTGAGACGACTGGCACACACACACGGTGACGTCACCACGACGCATGTGCCAGGCTACGTGCACGTTGAGGCCACGTGAAGTGTCGAACTCCCGCTGGCAGGAGGTCACGGGGCAGACCCAGCAGGTGCCACGGGTCGACTGACTGAGACGACTGGCACACACACACGGTGACGTCACCACGACGCTTGTGCCAGGCCATGTGCACGTTGAGGCCACGTGAAGTGTCGAACGCCCGCTGGCAGGAGGTCACGGGGCAGACCCAGCAGGTGCCACGGGTCGACTGACTGAGACGACTGGTACACACACACGCGCACGGTGACGACGTCGGTACACACGTTCCGTGCTCTTGAGTGCCTCTGTTGGCATACACCCCGGTGCATGCCATGCAATTGGTCGCATCTGAACAATAAGCGCAAACCTCAGTGGGCTCTTCGTGTTTATGATGGGGATGGTTTCGTTTTATTTGAATGTGTGTTGGGTGATTTGCTTGACCTTTCCTGTGCTTTGCACTACTATCGTGTTTTAGTGTGTGTTGTTGTTGTAACGTTCTTACCCGACCCCTACTGGACATCTGTGAAAAAAAATAACCATGAAGCTCATCGGATTGCTTCTGCAGTATTAATCAATTATTCTGATTCTGTTCTAAGAGTCTAAGTTCATATGTGTTGCTCACCGATTTTTGTCGATTTTTGACCCCCCTTCGTTACACGGCGTCACAAAAAGTCAGACCCCCCCTCAAGTATGACGTCACAAAGCTCTGCCCCCCCCCCACCAAAAAAAACATATTTCCATTTTGAAAATAAAACATGCTTCAAATCGCTTGAAACTATTGTCATTGCAGTGCGTATTTAATTAAGTAGAACGTGTTGTCTATATTTATTTAAAGTTGTCCATTTTGATGTGACGTCACATTTCTCAAACCCCACCCCCCTCCCCTCGTCACACATCGTCACAAATGTCTGACCCCCCCCCCCACCACTAGGTGCGTGACGTCATTTATGGACAGGCCACTAACCACGAATAACTCTGCGCCGTTTTCTGCACCAGTGGACATGCCAGGGCCCTCTGACGTCACACAAAGACGAGCAAACAGACAGTTGAGCGCCTCATGCTCCAATATTGAGATATCGCTCGCAAATTCTGTATTAATTGGGAAAGACCCAGCAAAATTGTCGCCTCCTGCTGTAAATACTTCGTCGGATTGTGTGAGGCTCTCCCGCGCAAGCAAGCAAGAATGGTAAATCAAAATGTAATACGATGTAGTCGCGTCTGGGACTTCCTCCTCCATTGCCTCCACCGTTACTACCGTCGCCGTGGTTACCGTCATCATTACTTTTCTTGTAGTTAACTTTGTGTTCATTGGGGGGGGGAGCACAAAATCAATCAAGTTTGTATAGAAAGAAAGAACAAATATTAATTGTCCATTTTGACTTTTTTTAATTAACAACTTTATTTATTTCATATACTGTCAATTTTTAAAATCATTCAGCACCGCAATCAGCAGCAACGTCACTCCCTACAGCTCTTTCTTCCATCACCGGTCTTCTGTTAATAAGTCATATTTTTAAAAAAACTTTTTTTAAAACACACTTTAATGAAATGCACCGTATTAGTAATGGAAAAAAGAATGTTTAAAAATATTTGTTTTTATCTTTAATCATAGAATATAGTATTGTCATCAGTATGACATAAGTCTACCAAGTTTGCAGTCGATGCCACATTGGGAAGCGTGTTAAAATTGAGTTACAAGATTTGAGGACACAACAACAACAGACGGAGTGAGTTAATAAAAAGCGTGTAATAAAAACACAACCAGACACACACAGAGATGCCACCGTTAACATGGAGAGACGAACAGCTCCGTCTAAGCACCGCTGATGTCCCCCACATGGTTCGCAGTGCTCCTGAAACACCGTGACATTAAAACATCACAAGGCGAGGCCCCTCCACTCCCAACAGGACGGCGGTGAGACTGAAAAGTGAAAACCGCGCCATCAGCAGCTCGCTTGCACCCGTGCCCCCAGCATCACCGAATTTCCTGCACAGCACCCCACCACCTCGCCCCCACCCCCCCTTCACGAATGCAGTGAGGAGACATTCCGCCTCGTTCACATATATGCCTCCCCTCATGAAACGCAATCATTTGTTCGCCCTCGGGCTGCATAACCGCAGCGGCATCAGTTCGACAAAAGCCAGGCTCTGGACCGGTTTCGACATTCGCCGACTCATCAACATAGCCGAGGTCTGACCCAGACCCTTATGTGACGGAGATCATATTTTTTGGGCCTTTCGGTAAAGCCACGTGGGTAGAATATATTTTTATAATAAAAAAAACATATTTTATTTTTTTATGAAAGATAGAAAAAATAATAAAAAGAAAAATATATTTTAAAAAATCCTTTTTCGATTTAAAGCTTTCGTGACTGCAGGGATTCATCTTCTTGGTTCTTTTCGGTAAAGTCACGTAGAATGGAAACAAAATAATAAAAATAAAACATATCTACGTGGCTTTACCGAAAGACCCAAAGAATATGAATTCCTGCAGTCACGAAAAACTTTAAGTGAAGATTCGACGGAGATCACTCAATTATGCCATCACTTTGGATTACTCTCGCATGTTTGGCCGCACAGCAGCCCACGCACGCGGCTGATGTTCAATGCTCTGTCAGGCGGTTTGTGTAAAGCACCCACCCACACACACCGCTGATTGTTGATGCTCTCGTCGGTTAGCACGATTCGCCCGCGCTCACCCTTTCCGTGACATTTTCAGTCCATTTAACTTCTGCAACCACAGTAACGAGTCATACCGATGGTCATATAAATCAACAACACGTTCGCTGTTTTCACTGCGTTGTTACATTCGCCCGTGGCAGTGAACCCCACGCGGCTTGCTCCGGGGTTATCTAACTCGTCTCTGCCGAAGCTGTGCTTTGTCCGTGCCATGCAATGATTGCCCTGCACTCTTTAAACACAGATCCTCGCCTGCTTACACACCAGCGCGCTTCAGCATCCTAAATCCATGCATGTTGATGGAACTAAATTGACTATGATTGTGTGTGTGTTTTTTTAAGTATTTTGCCTTCAGACAAATTAGTCAGAGGAATATTATTATGTTTTTTTTTAAATATGTACCGTATTTCTGTCCGTGCACTGTTTTTGACATGTATTCTTATGCTCCAATTCGCCTCCATGTTGCGCTTTGTGTTTATGTTCTTGTATTTATCGCCTTGTTTGCCCCGGGTCATTCTCGCAAATGCGGCTGTCGTGGTCTCCCGAGTCCTTAGCTGAATACACAAAGTACATTTCAACTTCACCAGACTCAGCGCCTCCGATTAGCACGGCGGGTTCGGCAACCAAAATAACAACGGCCAATATTTTTCGCATTCGGTACAACAATAACCTTCAATATTTCAAGAACTGCAATGCATAAATGTATGTGAAATTTACATGCATTTAAACCTTTAAAACAGTCTGCCTCAGCAGCTTTACCCCTCTTTTTTGCCTCCTGATGACGATCGCTTTTGTTGCGATCGAAACGTCCTAGTTTTTTGTTATTTTCTTTGAACCTATCTACGTGACTTTACCGAAATAACCAAATAATATGGACTTCCGTGGTGAACTTGACTTCCGTGGGTCACCAACCTAACAAGAGCCATTTCTTTCGAATTTCAGTATAAAAACCACCCCCTCAATATGTTGAGAGCCCTAATGTAATCCTTAAAGAGACGCACGCGGCTCCAGATCCGCAGGTTGCCAACCTCTGCATGAGCACGGTTGGCTCCGTAAAGAGCGGAAGAAGTTCAACATACATGAGCATACACACAGCAACACTTCATTCTGTAATCCCTCGGTGGATATTCGTTCCTAATGCGACTCACCTGGCAATCATGTTCACAGCCCTACATCCAATACAATGGTATTCCTCTGGTCATGGCGCATGCTTGTTCTTTGTGCATATAAAACAGACGTTTAAAGTTCATTCCAATAATAATTTATGTTGTTCCTAGCATCACTCAAGATAACCAGCGTGCTGTTAACATACTACACTGTTAACATACTACACTGTTAACATACTACACTGTTAACATACTACGCTGTTAACATACTGCACTGCCTCACCGGTTTGAGAACGATAATAGATTGTTTCAAGTGTATGCACCTTCAGGCTCTTGCACTTGCCTAACGTTTGTCTCGAAATTAAATAACTGCCACGATGTGTCGGTAGTTTTTTTGTTTGTCATACGGCTCGACCTGTAACACGTGACACGTACCAATCAGTAATATAACTCTCGCAGGACCCTAAGGAGCAGACAAAATGTCTCTCATGCAGCCGCGAGCTCGCCAGTGATCTGATAAATGCGCACCCTGGGCACGTACGCCCTTCTTTAAATGTGAACCAGCCCCCCCCCCCCCCCCCCGTGCTCCCGATATCGCCTTTCAACTTCTGAGCAACTTCCGATGCGTCTACATTTGAAAAAAAAGCAATTAAGGTAGCAGTCGCTATGCCGAATTCAGTCGCTACGCCGAATTCAGTCGCTACGCCATATTCAGTCGCTACGCCGTATGCAGTCGCGATGCCGTATTTAGTAGCGACACTGTATTCAGTAGCGACGCCGAATTTAGTAGCGACGCTGTATTCAGTAGCGACGCTGTATTCAGTAGCGACGGTTGTTATTCACGTGACAACCCTCACTAATTGTCCGTGTCAGGTGGTGGCAGGTTGAACGACACATTTATATTTACGTGATCTGACCCCCCCCCCCCCCAAAAAAAACCCTGTTATGAATATTGGTCACTAAGGCCTACTAATAGGTGTTAAAATTGTCCAGTTACAGTACTTGTTTTTTTTTATTTGCCTTAATGCTTTTACCCTGCAATTTGGCTATCTTTATAGATGCATGGCTCAAAAGACAAAAAAGCAACTGAGACATTGTATCACTTGTCCCGTGGTTTATTTGACATTCCATCATGACTTATTTTGGAAGTGATATTGAGAATAATTATTGCGAGAAAAAAACCCCCTTAGTTGTGACTGGACTCCCCGTCCCGTGTTCAGGAGTGGCATGGTTCACAGGGCTCTACCTAATAAATTAAACTTGAAACTTGAAGGAGTGGCTTGTTTGGGTCTTCTTGCGCTGATGGGCCTTCTTTGGAGGACTCGGCAATATCTGAGTATCGCCAATTTAGCCTTTTGGCAGGGGATATCAATACCCGCCATTTGCCGCTGAGTGGTGGTGACGTCACCACGGCGCCAGTGCCAGGCTAGGTGCACTTCGAGGCTATGACGCAAAGTGTCGAAGGCTCGCTGATGGCAGGAGGTCACGGGACAGACAGGCCCACGTGGTGCCATGGGTCGACCGACTGAGGCGACTGGCAGATGCACCAGCAGCTGTGCACCCCCTACTCTGCCAATTTTGGAGGGGATAACCCTGAAACCTCACACAGGGCCCTTGAGACTGGGCTGGAACCTCGTCGGTCTGATCTCGGTGGTGGAAAAAGGGAAGGGTCGAGCGTGCCCACGAGTGAGGCCGTCACACACAAAAGAGTCACCGTGTCTAAGAAGCGATCCAAGAATATTGTTAAAAATAAATAGCATAGTCCGCCTCGCTCAACACATACCGCTAATCATCGCCTCCTTTGATATAAACAGATCTTCTTTCGTATGGCATGTCAGCAACATGTACGTCAGCAACATGTGTGGCGTGGATGTTGCACTCGTCGGCGATGCGTTTGATGTTTTGGGCTTTACCAAAGTGGCAGATTGGTGAATCTTTTACTTTCCACATTACGGAACAACGTGGTGCGACGCCACATCTCCCGTGCTGCGTCCGCGTGCGGTGCAGCCGTCACGAGAGGGAGACTCGCGGCACTTACACGGTCGGATCCTCAACGATGGTTTTGTTTGCCGTGTTTGCAGCCGCCCCACCACCCAAGTTGAAAGTTTCATGTATTAGGTGTGTAGCCCTGTGAGCCATGCGGCTCGTGAGTCGGGTGCAACCGCAACAAACAAAATATGAACATCAGACCATCGAGTGGCCCGTGTCTATATTTTCAGCCGCCAGAGCAGTAGAGGCGCGTATCCAGAAATGGCTTCCTGGATTGAAGCCTAGGAAGTGGGGGAGTTCCATCACGTCTTGGGTAGAGCGGCCGGGTGAAGTTTTCCAAGATCTTGTACTCTCGGAACGTCGCGGCATCACGCCGGATGTTGGCTGGAACCGATGTTCGCCAGCACGGGAAGCCATGAGAGTGGAGTGGACTTTAGGCTTCCGCTGATGATACGAAGTGTGGTATTATCAATGCAGTGCAATAAATAGATAAGTAATACAATGCACCTCTTTCACATAGATTATTTTGGGAAGAAGCACAGCAAACACATTTGACCTGTCCTTGTATTCAGAAAGGCCGGGTGGAATTTGACCTTTCCTAAGTGTCATGCCGCAACCTTTTATTGCTTTTTCTTATCTTTAATGCTCGGCCAAGAACGCAGTATGTGCCGTAACATCATGGACTTTGGCACAATATTGAGCAAACACCAAACACATTATCTGATTGTAAATGTTGAAACCGCAGTGATTGTCAAGTCTTTAGCTGTGCGCGAATATCCGTACCCTCCCACAAGTCGTGTGCGGGTGACAACGGCCTCAACTATTATATTATTCTCTATCAAAATGTGAGCATTTCTTTTAAAATTAATTTTCAAAACACCACGTGGCTTGAAACAAATTTACTAGCTGCCATCTTTTCGTCCCCGCATGTACAAAAGCTCAGTTGTGATGGGACTTCTGCTCGCAGATTTTTTAATGACTGGCAAAATGACAGTACACTTTGTTGTGGTACATTTATCGGTTTCAATAAGGGGGGGGAGGTAGCGTGGTGGGGGGGAGGGGGGTCAGATTTAAGCAGTAAAACAAAATTGGGAGAGAGTGATGGTGGTGGTGGCCATGCTATCAAGCGACGGAGCAAGGAGGTGGCTGTTATTGTAATGCAGCGAGGGGGAATGTCTAACCGCCAGGACCGATTTCAATCCGATGGACGGATCAGTGACTCCGATTTTCTGTCGTGGCGGAGAGACGGCCGATTCACAATCCTGGAGGCGTACCCAGTGTGTTAGCAGTGGTCATTCTCAATCTGTTTTGGCTACTGTGTAACTCAATATTGACTTGAAGCTTTCGTGACTGCAGGAATCCATACTCTTTGGTTATATCGGTAAAGTCACGTAGGTATAGAATAAAATAAATAGTGATTTATTTTATATTGTGTAACTCCTGGTTGAATTTAGTTTCAAACGAGTCACCCCTCTTGTCTGACCCAACATGGTTCTGAGAAATACATTTACGAATAATTAAAATTAATACTTAACCCAAATTTCATTTTTGTGAGGTATCCTAACTAGCTTGCTAACTGCATGGAGATAGATTGACGAGGTGAGTTCATGTATGTTGAACTTATTTCGCACCGTACGTAGCGAACCGTGATAATTATAATCGGCGGGTGCAGGTGGGGGAAGGAGGCCTTCATCCAGCAGTGGATAAAAAAGATGACTTAACTCGAAATCAAGATGAAAAAAACCCCCACTCGTTATTTTAACAATGATATTGGAGAACTAAATTATTCAGTTGCGTCCACGTGCAGTGGCGAGTGCTGGGACACCGAGGGAGGAGGAGGAGGAGGCGGCGCGTGGCGCTCACTCATGCGACCAGTGCCTACCCCAGCGCGATGCCAGAGAGACGCAACAATCAATCTCCCTCTTGCCACATACCTGTACCTCCACATGTGAAAATATATATACAAATATTTTTGACACAAACCCATCAGCCGCACGGGTTCGTTGGCGACACGTGCAGAACTGTCTCGTACCTCTGGAGCTCGACTTGGCGTCTTGACGGGGACATCTCATCCCGTCGCCTCGTCGACTCCCCCGCCCGCGTGTTGTGTGGTCGGTCGGCTCAGAGCGCGCCAGAGCGACAGGAGCAGATTCGGAGTTCATCGTCATAAATGCGTTTATTTAAAATACATTAAAAAAGCTACATACAACAGCCGCTGGAACGCAGCACGGAGCCCAGGATGGAGCGGAGCCCAGCCCAGCCCGCAACCGCTTCGACCTCCACAAGCCCCACGGGACCCCCTTTTAAACTCCTAAATCTTTCCTTCGAATTAATTCACCAATATCAGGTGGCCTTACTCCAACGGGAGTGGCACCGGGTCTTCCTCATCACCCGCTGCTCTGTTCTATTGGTATCCGTGTGCGTGATGGTCGAGCAAGGTTTCTCCAAATTACTTATTGACAAACCCCAACCCCCTGAATAAACTACACCCGTGTGTGTGTAACACAGATCGCGACACGTGGAATCGATGGTGGAGAAATAGGCGTGCGCTTTCCACCAAAAAGCAGACGAAGATGAGCGCGCCGCTCTCCCACGGGAGGCGAACGAGTCGCGTGCTGCGAGGGCTGCGCGCGTCTCCTGCCGAGGATTCCAGCGGCTCCTCAAGCCCTCCCCACCCCTACCCCCACCGCTGACCTCACCCCCCTCCCCCTGTCTCGTGCGCGCCCCCTGCGCTGACCCACGGAGTGAGACGCGCGCCTTGCCACGTGGGGAGTCTCTCGCATCGCAGCCGTGGCGCGAGCCCGCGGACATGTGGCTCCGGGTGGGTCCCAAATCACTCCTCGCTCTCACGGTCACCGCCACCTGCCTGCTGATGCTGCTCGCGCTGCTGCTGCTGCTGCCGGCGCCCGGCTCCAGGAGAGCGACGGCGCCCCTGACCCCCCGCGCGCGAGACCCGACCGACGGGAGGACCCAAGCGCCCTCCGAGGGGCCGGGAGGGTCCCGCGGAGCGCCGTCGGGCCCCGTGCACGTGGAGATGACCCGGGCGTGGGAGCGCTGGACCCGTCGGCGCAGCGACGGCGCAGGCACGACGCCCCCCCGGGGGCAGCTGCTGTGCGCGCTGCGGGAGCTGTCTCGGCGCGGCACCGAGGTGCTGCGGTGCCACCGGGCGGCCGGGGCGCCGGGGCGCGACGCGCTGCCCGCGGTGTCCCTCGCCCGGCAGCTGGCGGGGAGGTGGCGGCGATGCGCCGTGGTGATGAACGCGGGCTCCCTGCTGCGCGCTCAGCTGGGAGCGGAGATCGGTGAGGAGACGGCGGGGGGGTGGGGTGGGAGGGCTACTGAGGAGGAGGGATCGGAGCGGGATGAAGGGTGGGTGGGTGGGGGGTGAGGAAGTTCTTCCGCGTGGACAAACGCTGGATGCAGCTGTATAGCCTGGGGCTATACAGCTGCGTCTTGGGGCTCTACAACTGCGTCTTGTTGGCAATTGTTATTTGTACTCGTGCGCCACTGATAATACGTTACTCGATCACCAAAACCAACTGAGTGATACATTTCACCATGAGAGTTACGGACAGGATAACGAATTAAACCTCGAAGCAGGAATGTGTCCACTTGTGCGCTCGTCCAGATGGCCACGACGCGGTCATGCGCTTCAACTCGGCACCCACGGCCGGCTATGAACTTCACGTGGGCACCAAGACCTCCATTCGCCTCATCAACTGGCAGGTAAGGTCGCCACTTTGTTGAGCTGTCACTTGTGGCCGGGGTCGCTTCTGAAATATAAGTTAATCCCTCCCAGTGGGCTTTAACTGGTTAGATCAATATAATTTAGTGGTAATATTTGTAAGATATTTGTTTTTACCTTTCCGACACATGGCACGCCTATCGTGTGTTTGTAATGTTTGTTGTTGTAACGTTCTGACCCCGTGCCCCTACTGGACATCTGTGAGGAACAGCTTCATAGCTCATCGGATTCCTCCAGTATAAATACGTATTCTAATAATATCATTAACATTCCTTAAAAGTATGCAAGCATCCCTTGACTAGACTTATTTCCCGCACCTCCGATTAGCATGGTTGGCTACGTACGGTGTGAAAGAAGTTCAACATGCTTACATAAGTATTTGTTCTACGGGTCGTTCAGCCAACATTGGTGGGGGGGGGCATTCTTCACTGAAAAATCATCATTGGCCATGATCAATCCGCTACTGGATGAAAGCCTCCCCAATCCGCTGCCATCTCACGATGCTGAGGATGTTAACAATCCACCCAGCACCTGCCGATTACATAGCCGTACCTTGACCACCACAACCACCACCACCTCCAGCCGCTGCCCCGGTAGACGTATTTGTCTAAAATGTTGAGCTCCTTGGCCGTCACTTCTTTATGGACCATTGGCCCTTAAAGTGATGTGTCTTGCCCCAAGCGCACATGTGTTGCCAAACAGTATGCAAATATAGCCGAAGTATTTTGACGCCCCGTGCTGAATGTGAATTATTTTCTCCGCACAGCACCGGGGATAGAAAGGGACTGGGGGGGGGGGGGTAAGGAGGATATTGGTGAGCCATTTGTTTTAAAAAAGAGAGAGAATAAGAATATTTATTTCCACTGGAGGAATCCTATGAGCTATAAAGCTCTTTTTTCACAGACGTCCATAGACAATTACAGGCATAGAAAATGCACAGAAACAAAAGCATGGCCCAGTTTGTATTGCCATTGTCTGACACTTTACCACAAAATGAACTTTAAAAAATTACGTTTTAATGACGGCATAATTACTCGTAAAAAAATGGAAATGGGGGGTGAGAGGAGGGGACGGGTGACACTTACCATTGTGGTGAAGTATGGTCAAACAACCCTCACGATTAACTCAGAATGCAGAGGCCTACATACAACAGTGGATTGACGAAGGGCTATACGTCGTTATTATTATTCTTTACGTACAGAGGACCGTGGTATAAACTTTCTGTGGTGTAAAAGTTAGCACAGCTGTACTTGCAATCCAGAGGTCGCCTGTTTGATATCCCAGCGCGTAAGTTGAAACGGTCGACAAGTTTAAACTTGATTTGAAGCTTTCGTGACTGCAGGAATTACTCTTTGGTTCCTTCGGTAAAGTCACGTAGAAAATAAATTAAATAATAAAATACGACGCTTCGATTGCAACACAAGCAACCGTCATTAGGTAGAACTAAATTTGAGAGACAAAACACAGACACGGAGACACACAGACAGACACACAAGCAGAGAGAGACAACACAGACACACACAGAGAGACACAACATAGACACACAGAGAGACAACACAGACACACAGAGAGACAACACAGACACACAGAGAGAGACACACAACATAGACACACAGAGACCCAACGCCTCTGTGCCGAGGCCTTAAATAGAGAGAAGGGGGGGACAGAGAGATAAGTGGTGGGTCTGCTGGTGGCTGCTGCTGGAGCAGATAAATTAGCATGTCAATGACTCCACCCCGAAGCGACCGAGGGAAAGACAAATCGACAAGTGTCTTGAATCTCCGCACCCATGTACACCCAACAGGCTAAATGAGACACTACATGACAGTTGATTGCCAGGTCGTATGTGGTGGGGTTCAGCATTTGTACCCACACCTCTTCCAAGGTAGAGTCTGGCGAGTGTGTACGTCGTGCGACCCCTGTATATGAAACGTATTGTGAGCGGCTGCGGGGCTGCTATTCACGTGACCTGATTCCGGGAATTGTGGGTAAATCCAGATTTGGATAGCCACTGCCATTGTCCACCCTGGAAGATGCAATATCATTGATGTGAGTCGGAGTGGCTGGGTATTGCAACGCAAATGAGCTGTTGTATTGGAACTAGCCAAGGACGGGGGTATTGCAGTAAATCTGAAACTTGCAAGGGAAAAGCAGACCGCGACGTGATACATTCATTGCATCAATTCGTGTGCAATTTGTAAGGAAGCGGTGACACAGACTTATTTAATTTCAAGGTTATACTCCCTTGTTCATCACGTCCTTTTTACTTTAATGTCTCAATAATAGCGTTACGGAGATCACGTGACGTGAGGGTTCTGCCTTTTGTAGTGAGGGTTGTCAGTTGACGTCGAGGAGGGGGGCGGAGGCGCCTCGCCCCCCCCTCCCCCCATGTGGAGTGACGTCAGCCGCTTATTATTAATGGCGGGGGTGTCCAATTGGAGGACGTCACCTGTTCATGATTATTAATGAGGGGGGGGGGGGGTCCATGTGAAGGACGCCACCTGCTCATGATTATTAATGAGGGGGGGGGGGGGGTCCATGTGAAGGACGTCACCTGCTCATGATTATTAATGAGGAGGGCTGGTCGACGTATTGTGACGTCACGCGCGGGACATGATTATTAATGAGGAGGGCTGGTCGACGTATTGTGACGTCACGCGCGAGACACACAGACATTATTGGCTCATCATAATCGTAAATAAGGAATTCGCTCGGAGCCTGAACCTGATATGCAGTCCCCGACTTACGAACACACGACTTGCGAACCTGAACTTGCGAACCGAACCACGGAACCAGATCCAGTTTGACATGCAAATTTACGATATTTCTTATTCGTGAGTTGAACAATGCTTCCCTTTGTTGAACCGTAACAAATTTAAGTAACACTGGCCCGATGTGAATTTTAAAAACGGTACATTAGTGTGTTCCGACTTACGAGCTGGGGCCCCATGGGACGGAATGCGTTCGTACATCGGGGACTGTTCGACTTTTGTTTTGTGACGCTTTCTCCCAGCGTGTGAATAAAAAGTGCAGCTTTTTAATTGCTTCCTCACACCACCTCCGGCAGAAGGAGGTAGCTCGAGAATCGTGGTTCTCATCCGGTTTGACGTAGTCCCCTGGGGGTACGTGAGGTGATTTGTATTAATACGAGAATTTATATCATACGTGAGAGTAATTGGTGAATAATGGCGTATGAATCTGCCAACATTAAATATCTCCGATAAACTTTAAATCCACATGGTAACCTAGAACGATATGAAAGGTATTTTCCAAACTCATTGATCGTAAGCAATGTGGTTAACAAGAGTAACCGGCGAGCGTCCGTTGATTTATTTTATTCGCTTGCAGTTAAGGCGCTAGTTAGGATACCCCACACAATGGACAATTGGATAAACTACTCATGTTCATTATTCGTACATTTATTTCTGAGAACCATGTTGGGGGCAGGCAAAGGGGGTACTCGGTTGAACAAGGGGTACAGTAGCCGCAAAAGGCTGGGAACCACGTTGACGTAGACGGCATTTAATCTCCGCTTCCACGTTGACGAGGTGTGTTGTAAGAGGTGGGGATAATCACGCTTGACCACCACCACGTACGACTCATTGATCTACGAACTGTGGTGAACCCATTTATACTCACGTATGGAGAGAGGTATTATTAAACGTTCTACCACGCTGGAATATGGAAGATGCAAACGTACCAGCGGCCTCTGGATTGCAAGTCCAGTCGGTTAACCATTCAACCACGGCAGCTCCGTGGTTAAACACACTCAGAGTTGCTTAATTATTTTGGGGATGACTTATGATTTCAACACAGGGGCGCCACGGTGTTGAGATGCTAATTGCCTCGCCTGATGTGCTACTTTGTTGAGCTATCAATGTGTGGCCTGGTCACTTCTTAAAAAGAGCTATAGAGTTCAGTGGGCCTACCTGGAAAAACAAAAAAACAGGATAGTTTGGTAGTTTTCTGATTATAGTCCAGTAGCTTGGAATACATATCAGGGATAGTCCAAGCGGTGGACAGTTCAAGTGGGGATTTGCAGCACCGCAGGCAGTGACACCACAGAATAACACATCTCAATGTCTCACCACTGACCCTGCCACATTCCTTCCACTTATCTCACTTTCCAGATCGTAAATCAGGAGGAGTTCGACTTTGAGACGAGCGAGCTGTACAGAGACATCATTCTGGTCTTGTGGGGCCCCCCTCCATATACCTGCACTGAGAAAAACGTGAGCGTTCACAAAACACAAGACTCCTTCACACCTATTACGCAACTCGACGTGAAGGTTCGGGAAAGGGGGCTTGGGTTCCCGCGGCTTACTGTGGGGGTCAGGTTTTGGGATCACCGGCGGTCCCTGGTTTGTGACGGTCCGATTTTTACAACGATCCACATTCGGGACGTTTACATAACGCCACCAAGGGACCGATTTACAATGCATCTTCCGACTCGACTCCTGAAGTATGGAGAGCCCTTGGGTCTGCATGCCACGGCATTCAATCCACAAGTCACATCCACACACTCTCCGCCTTCTCCTCCGCCACTGCCTCGTATTGCCCTCCTCTAACCAAGCGTTGCCCTCTTCCACTCCAAACGCTCTCTCCCCGCTCCCCTCTCATCCGAGCAGCAGCGGCAGTGGAAGGGCCATGTGAATATCACGTTCCCAGCGCTCGACGCGTACATGAAGCGCAGACGCGAGCGGCCTCGACAGCCATTCTACCTTCTGCACCCGTGCTTCCGCCGGGGTTTGTGGGATCTGGTGCAGAGCAACGTGGGGCACGGGGAGCACATCTTGGCAAACCCCATCTCGTCGGGGCTTCTGGGCAAGTTTTACGAGAAACACGTGACGTGCTGACGGGCTGACGTGCCGATAGGGCTCGCAACGATGTCGCCTTTACTCCTGTTTAGGAGTCAGAAACGGGAAGGGTTTTTCTGCACATTTCCAGAAAATCACCTGATGAAGCTGGTTGTTCACATCACCAGCAAAACATCACACAGTACTCAAATTGTAAATGTCGTGGGTATAGTCTCCAACACACCGGTGTGCTGATCTAGTAACTAATTGGCACGTTATTTTCAGGTGACAAACCTGACTAATTAATTGTGTCGGGTGGTGGCGGGTTTAACGACACATTTATTTTCACGTGATCTAACCCCCCCAAAAAACCTTTTTTATAAACAACGTGGTACCACTTTGATCTCGGAACAAATCAATTCCTGGCACCGGAACACAGGTGCCAATTCCCCGGCCCGTCTGGGGGTCAAACGAAGGTCAAAGGGGTGGCAGCACTTGGTGTGACTCGCGTGTGCGGTGGTGGTTTTCTCAAGCGCCGCCACCCTCTGCCTCGTGGTGCTGCAGGAGTGGCGCTGATGATGAGCCTGTGCCAGGAGGTGACCGTCTACGACTTCATCCCCCCGCGGGGCCGTGCCTCGCAGCAGTGCCACTACTTCGAGCCCGCAAGGAACCCGCAGTGCACCCTGGGCGCCTGGCACCCCCTCATGCAGGAGAAGCTGCTGGCGATGCACCTCTCAAACCAGCCGGCCCAGCACGCCTTCCAAAGCGGGCGTCTCGCCATGCCCGGTCTGGCCAACCTCACGTGTTCCCCTCGGCATGAATAGATACGCGCGATCCTAGGGCTCCTTTGTCCGTCTTACCCGATGTAGGGAACCTCTGATTGAATGTATCCACGTTGCAAGTTCAATCGACCGATGGTGATGACAACTGGCAGGTTTGGGAAATCTTACCTGCCCGGTCTGGGTGAACTCACATTCTCTGCGGTGAGCATTGTGGGCCACAGGGTGCACCGTGGTAACAAGTGCCTCGTTTATAGAAGTACAGTACAGTAATACCTCGATATGCGAAGTGGTTGCATTCCTGGAGCTGCTTTTGTATTATTGAAACTTCATACATTGAATAATTTATAACATTAGTACTATGCGAATGCGTTCCCAGCCTTTCAATTTTACAATTTCATACTATAAACACTTAATAAATTATCATTCACGTTTTGAACGAAGTACATTTATATTGAAAATTATATATTGTATATTGAACAGGATTAACATTAAAAACTGATGAAAGTAAAATAAATATAGCGTGCTGTAAAATATATTCCCACTTGCCAGTGTAGTCTTGGGTGCGGTCATAATGTTGTCTTGCCCACCAAACACCGTAGCTCCATAGATGGCTTCATTTCGGTATGTTCAATTTGACTTAATATTTAGCTTTCTGCGTACAATAATGGTAACGAATACAAAGTTCATCATACCATTTCATGCTATAAACACTTCGTTACTTAGCAATCACGTTATAAACGGAGAACATTTCTATTGAAAATAATGTTTTATACTGCACAGGATTAACATTAACAATTGACATAAGTAAGAGAAATATAGTGTGCTGTAAAATATATTCACACTTGACATTGTAGTCTTGGGTGCAGTCATAATGTTGTAGTCTCCACCAAACACCATAGCTCCGTCGATGGCTTCATATCGGTATATTTATTGAAATTGACTTAACATCTAGCTATCTGTGTAAAATAATGGTAACGAATACAAAGTTCATCATACCGAACTTCGTTCGTCGAGTATATGCACATCGAGGTATTAACTGAACGTGGGTTTGATTCGTGACTCGGGAACCTTTTTCCGTGTGGACTTTCCTTGTTCTCGTCGTGCTCTGTATGGGTCTCCTCCTGGGTTCTCCGGTTACCTCCCACAGTTCTAAACACATTCAGTGTCTTTGGGGTTGGCCAAAGAGCTAAATGCAGGACCCTCTTGAAAACGTCAGCGAAATGCTACAGAGGTAAATGTAATCATGCACTTGGTGGGGGAGGGGTGTAAAGTTTATAACACCAGACTTGCTGTGCAGAGGTCAATTCAAATCGCACCTCCGATTAGCACGGTTGGCTACGTATGGTGCAAAAGCAGTTCTGCATGCATACACAAACAAGAAATACATTTGGCGATATGCATTTCTATACGTGTACAACACCGACAACCCATACCTGTCAACCCCTCATCAGTGCCTACCTTATTGCAGACCAATTTAGATCTTATTGGTCACCTCTTGCACTTGTACATATCAATGTGCATCCTGTAAGGTCTCATCACAAGCGAGAAACACAAACAGACAGACACATTTTTTTTGCCCGTATTCAAGCGGCTGTAAGCCGTATGGACTTGAGAACTCCATTTCCCTGGACAACAATACGGGTAAATCGTATGGGTGGAAAGGTGTGGATAACCTATTGCTCCACCGTTTTGTCCATGTGTTCACCGGTAATGTTATCTCATGTAGGATTTATTTATAGGGCTTTTATCAAAGCGCTTGACAAGAATGAAAAATTGTTTTGGCTGATAAGGAAATGGGGTGGGATAGAAGTGAATATAATATATAGAAGTGAACCAAGTCACACTTCTAAATCACTAATATCCTTACACGTAAAAATGACTAACAGCGTCTCTACAGATCACTGGAATATAATCGACACAATTACACAGCAATCCGCTGATAATGTATTGAAGAAAACTAACACTACCCAAATGAACAAATTTGCGAGACTGACTAACAAACAACTCTCAACTAAAAATGAACATTTTATAAACAAAACGGTTATCAACATGACGAACGTTGAATTATCCAGCGATATGATTTCAGTCCTGTCTCAAGGTATTAACTTTGCTGTTGCCCCACGTACAATCCCTGTCGATGAGATCATTGCTGAAGTGGAATCAGCAGTTATACATCTCCCTCATAATCAAGCTGAGATGACTAGGTACGAGGTTGCCAAAATAATTGAGAACAGCAAATTGCCAAAAACAAATATTAACTTCAGTGAAGCAAAAGCCTTCAGAGAACTGAGAGCAAATAAAGATATCCAAATTCTTGCTGCTGATATAGGCCGATCAACTGTTGTGCTACTCCGTGAGGACGATGATAATAAAATAAAAGAGTTACTCGATGAAGGTACTTGCCTTAAAATTAAACGAGATCCAACCGGCACCTTGGAAGATGAAACAACGGCAATCATTTCCAAGTCATCAATTCCCAAGGAAGAGCAATACCTGATCAAACCAAGGGCCTCAAAACCACCAAGACTTTATGGGCTACCAAAATCTCACAAACCTGATGTTCCATTAAGACCCATACAGTAGTTAGTACAATAGGCTCTGCCACGTACAAATCAGCACAATACGTAACGAAACAAATATAGCCCCACATCGTTAGGAACGCTTCGTTCATCAAAAACTATGAACATCTCGTAAATATAATAAAAGATATTAAGCTTAACCCTAATGATGTTCTCGTAAGTTTTGATGTTACTTCTCTGTTCACGAGGGTTCCGGTCAACGAGTCAATTCAATTACTCGACACTGGTAATAAACAAAGGTTTAGCCAAAGATATCCCAAGACTAGCTGAACAACGTCTAAATAACACCTACTTCTTGTGGCAAGGTGACTTCTATGAAAAAAGGAAGGAGCAGCAATGGGCTCTCCTTTGTCTCTCGTGATAGCGACTTTGTACATGAAAGATTTTGAAACAAAAGCAATAGCTTCAAGCACACTAAAAACATCTGCTTGGTTTAGATAATTGGATGACACATTGGTGGTCTGGCCACAAGGCAAAGATACACTAAACGCATTTATAAATCATCTCAACTCGCACAACCGATCCATCCACATTGGAAGTGGAAGCTGACAGAATTCTACCATTTCTGGATATTCTTCTCGGACGGGGTCGAAATGGTAAAATAATACACAGTTTTACCGAAAGAAAACGTATACTGACGCCTATCTGAATGCAGAGTCATACCATCACCCCGCACAGAAATCTGCTCTTATCAAGACGCTCATTAATCGAAAAGAAAGTGTCAGATGGTGACAGTCTGAGAATTGAAATTCAACATGTTAAAGAAGCGCTGCAAATGAATGATTACAACGATGCACAAATCAACAGGACACTGAATGCCAAAACCAAATCAAATAACACGAGAATTGAAACTGCCCAAGTAATTCAAACGATCAAAATACCGTACATTGCGGGAGTAACTGATAAACTAGCCAGACGTTTGGAAAAACAAAACATCCGAGTCAGATTTGGCACGGTACATAAAATACAGAAATTTATATCTGGTACAAAAGATGTACTACCGAAGCTATAACTGCACGCGTGGGAAATGTTATGTTGGGTAAACAGGACGAATTATCAGCACGAGACTAAAAGAACATCAGAGAAAAATGTGATTATCCCAAATACAATTGTAAGCAGTAGCAGAACACGCGTGCCAACAAGCACACTCAATTGATTTTGAAAATGTTGAAGTTCTGTGCAAAACTAGCTACTACTAGCCAAGATTAATTAGATAATCTATCGAAATTGAAAGAAAAACATTTAACCATTCGGACAGCTACCGCCTTAGTGCTGCGTGGAAGCGAATAATCAAATAATACATTATTTAAATGCATGCCTATAAAGTGTGGCATACTTCAATAGGGATTACCGTTGATGCGGCTATTTTAATACACAGTAGGCAGGAAGGACAAGATCAAAGGGCTCGCATAATGCACATGCATAATGTACGTTGACTCATTAATCACCGCCACCCCCCACTTTGTGCAAGAGCGCAGAAGCGTGGTCACCACATCTACACCTCTAAGGAATCAAACAGTTAGACTTCTCCACAAATCTGGATGTCGCCTGATGAAACTAGTTGTAATTACTGGCGAAACGTCGGACTCAGATTGTAAATGTTGTCGCTTGGCTCTCCAACACACCGGTGTGCTGTACTAGTGACGAATTGGTCACGTTCTGTTTACGTGACAAACCCTTACTAGCTGGCTGTGTCGGGTGGTGGCGGGTTTTAACGACACATTTATATATTTATGCGATGTAACCCAAAAACACCTCGATTATGGATGATATTGGTCGCGAAGGCCTACGTGTTAAACCAAAAATAATCCAGGCAGAAGCGTTTTGAATTTATTGGAGGGGAGCGAAGGCAGGGAAGACCACGAAGGGAGGAATTGCAGTAATCGAGACAAGAAGAGCGGATGGATGAGCATGTTAGCAGCGGAAATTGAGATGAGATGGGAAATTTTCCAGATGTTGAAATGAAAACGCCGTGCATGGGCTACGGTGGCGATGTGTTTGGCGAAGGAGAGGGAAGGATCAAAGGTGACCCCAAGGTTTCCAGCAAAGGGGGACAGGAGTGCAACAACATCGGTGCAAGACTCGTCGCGAGACAGGATACGTTACGGTACAGTATCACATGTTATGTCATGTGTAAGTCTCCACATATGAAATGTAAGTTAATTAATTTAAAATAATAATATGACAGCAATCCTGTACAGTGATAAGGCACCATACGGCTCACAATAAGCGAGAGTGCAATACCCAACCCTTGCCACAAGGCGGCTGCAGTCGAGAAGGCCGCGGGCTCAAACGCAAACTCCCTTGGTCCATTCTAGATTTAAAGCTTTCGTGACTGCTAGGATCCATACTCTTTGGTTCTATTGGGTAAAGTCACGTAGGTGAAAATAATGTTAAGTCACGTAGGTGAAAATAATGTTATTTTATTTTCACCTACGTGACTTTACCCAATAGAACCAAAGAGTAAGGATCCCCGGGTCCATTCACGCGACTTTTCATTTCAATCCTGGCCTCGAGTCTCATTCACATTCAGTATCGACACAGACTCGCACATTCGCATTAGGTTTGTTTTATTTGCCATTGCAACAAAATGCCACATTATATAAGAAACACAACTCTTGTCAGTGCCCCTTATAGCTTTAGGATCCAATAACGGCAGAATAACTATTTAACAATTGTTATTTAAATGGTAAAATGTCGCTGTAATTGAGTTGCTCGACAGCGCATTCTGACGGTGGCAGGTCGCATCGCCATCTGTTTATCATTGCAAGAGGCGTGGCTGTAACGTTACTTGTGTTGGTACCATCACGATTACGTGCGTATTGATATTCGTGCGTATTGATATCGTGGTCATCATTATCGTCCATGCTCACTTCCACTGCTGAATAAAAGCCTCTTTAAGTCATCCGTCTCTCACGGTCCCTCGATGTTGCAATCTACCCTAGCAAGTGCACGCGAGCTGATTTCATTGCTCCATCTCCACAGTGGACGTCTGCGGGGCCCTGCATCTCCCTTGGCAGCAACTCCCTTCGCTAGTCTCGACCACGGGTCACTATCCCGTCCTACCCAAGCAGGTTTAATTTTAACAACAGAATCAGAATATCTTCTTGGTTCTTGCGGTAAAGTCACGTAGAAGGGAAATAATAAAATTCTAAAAATAAAATTCTAAAAATAAAACATAATAAAATAAAAATAGAATCAGAATATTTATTTATCCTGGAGGAATCCGATGAGCTATGAAGCTGTTCCTGTAGGGCCACATGTTAGGAACGTTACAATAACAAACAATACCAAAACACCATAGGAGTCCAAAGGAGAAGAAAGGTGAACACATCACTTGAAAAATATTCATATACAAATAACACTAAACTATTTTTTTCAGGTGAAACCCATTGAGATATTAGCTTATTTTCACAACCAACCTGGCTACATATGGTAGCTCAAAAAAGCGGGTCATCATGTGCAAATTTAAAGCAGCAAACTAATCTGAATCATCAATATATAATCTAAATGAATGTTTCTTAATGTGGAGGGAAAACCCGGAGGACCCGGAGAGAAAAAATCCACGCAACCACGCGGAGAGAGAAATGCAAACTCCCAACTATACAGGCGTTAGGGTCGGGATCAAACCCCTGACCTCCTGCATACCAGGCGAGGAAGATAACATAACAGAAAAAATTAATATGTGAAGTACTTAAGTTCAAATTGCATGAGTACATCAATCAGTAAGCCTGGGAAAGGCATTAGCACAACAGCAAAAGCCGTTCCAGTCCACGCAGCAGTACACCGCTTAACGTCGGGGATGCGTTCCTGAAAGGTGCCGACACGAACATGGAAGCTACGTCCATCGAAGCGACTCACAGAGTCGGTGGACGCGGCGGGCGAGAGGCGACGGAGACGTGGTAAAGGGCGGACGACGCCGTCAGCGACATGAAAGTGTGGGTGGAGGCGACGCAAATCAGGCGGCGGTATTAATAAAGTGACGACGTATTTGCGAAACGTCGTAAAAAGGGGGAGACGTAAATCGGGGTATGACTATTTCTTGTTTCCATTATTAACTCGGAAACCGATCGGTGAGCGCACCGCGCTTGAGCGACGATCACGCGGTGGGGAGTCGAACCAGGACGCGCCGCGCTTTCCAGCCCCGTGCCATCCCGCACCCAACACCGTCCAGCAGTGGATAGAGCCACGGCGTGCGCCTCGAATCCCGCTGCTTGGAGGAGGCGCGGGTTGCGGGATCGCTTGAGGACGGGAGAGTCCTGCGCTGTGAGGATCTATGCGAGCGTGCGCGTCTGTGTCAATACGAATGTGAATGAAACTCGAGGCCAGGAATGAAATAAAAAGTCGCGTGAATGGACAGAAGGATTTGGGTCTCGCTGTGTCGGGCGGGTGCCCTGGGAGGTCTCGACACAGGCGCCGTCCCACCGCTGATCGGCTCGGGGTCTTTGGCTTGCTCCGTCTACGGCCTGGGCCGGTTCGTCCCTCCTTAGCACAACAACAACAACCTGGTGAGCGGGGGCTCCCCATCGCTCACCATATTGATACCGAACTTGGTGCGGACGCCCGGTCGGCATAGAGAGCCTCACAGCGCAGGACTCTCCCGTCCTCAAGAGATCCCGTAACCCACGGCTCCTCCAAGCAGCTGGGTTAGAGGCGCACGCCACGGCTCTATCCACTGCTGGACGGTGTTGGGTTTGGGGATGGTGCATTGTACATTCGAATCCACAGAGATGCCCCCACTCGCATTACGTTACGTTTATTGGCCTTCACCTCCCTTGGCAGCGACTCCCTCGCTAGTCTCGACAACGGGTCACCATCCTGTCTAGCGACGAGTCCTGCACCGATGTTGCTGTTGTTGCACTCCTGTCCCTTTTGCTCGAAACCTTGGGGTCACCTTTGGTCCCTCTCTCTCCTTCACCAAACATATCGCCACCGTAGCCCATGCACGTCGTTTTCATATCAACATCTTGAAAATTCGCCCCCTCAACTCAATTACCGCTGCTAAAATGCTCATCAATTCCTTTATTCGTGATCTTCCTGTCCTCGCTCCCCTCCAGCAAATTCAAAACGCTTCGGCCCGGATTATTTTTGATCTCCCATATCACACCCCATTCCCCAACTCCACTGGCTCCCTGTCTACTTACCACTCTTTATTCAAATTCCTCACCCTCATTTCCCAATCGCCCCGTGGTTCTGCCCCACCCTATCTCACGTCTCTTATTTCTTATTACGTCCAAACTCTGTTATCCATCACTACGCCTCCCCCTACCTATGCTCAGTCACGTCTCTGCTCCTTCTACCTCCTCGCTCCCCTCCATTTGAATAAACTCCCACTCAACAGCGGATCCCTTTACTACTTCATGCCCTCGTCCTTAAAACCTTCACCATTCTCCCCCTTTCTAACCTCGCCAGCCCTCCCTTTCCCTATCACACCCTTCCTTGGCATCCCTCCTTTTCCCCAACACTCAAATTACACCCCTTTTCCCCATCAGCCAATAACTAATGCACCATTTTCATTCTTGTAGAGCGCTTTGATAACAGAGCTATTAAAAAAATTCTACATAAGATAAGATTACCGGTGAACGCATGAACAAGGCGGTCAACTGATACGGTTAACCCATATTCCGGTACTGGGAAATGTAGTTTTGAGGTCCACACGGTGTACAGCCGTTTGAATAAGAGCAAAAAAAAAATGTTTGTCTATTTGTTTGTGTTTCTCTCTTGTGATGGAACCTTGTAGGATCAACCAAGGCCGTAGCCATGGAGTGAACATTGGGGGGGACCAAATCTTCCAGGGAGTCTGGGGGTCCCCCCCCCAGAATAAAATCTAAATTTTAAAACTAATTTCCTGCCATGTACTGCCTAAAATATAAAAAAAAACTTCACGAACACATGGGATGGACTTTTTATTTTTTACAATAATGTCTAATAGTGTATTGTATTACATTGCTGCTTTTTTATTTTTTTACCTTGTTTCATTGATTAGGGATTCATAAAGTATAACCATAACCACAACCATATAAACAGAAATCTATGCATTGTTATATGAAGACAAGTCCAGATATTGTGGCCTAAGCTTTAGCAAAGTTTTTATTTACATAGCATCGCAATTATTTTTAATTTTTATAGCAATATATTGGGGGAGACATTTTGAGCATATTTGAATAGTGGGGGGGATGAGTCCCCCCCCCAATATATATTATAATTACGTCCTTGGGATGAACATTGATATGTATAAGAGCACGGGGTGACCAATAATGTCTAAACTGGTCTGTAATAAGGTAGACACTAATAAGGGGTTAATTGCTATGGGTACGGAGCCAACCGTGCTAATCGGAGGTGCGATTTGAATTGACCTCTGCACAGCAAGTCTGGTGTTATAAACTTTACACCCCTCCCCCACCAAGTACGTGATTATATTTAACTCAGCGGAAGTTCGCTTACTTTTTCAAGAGGGTCCTGCATTTAGCTCTTTGGCCAAGCCCAAAGACACTGAATGTGTTTAGAACTGTGGGAGGTAACCGGAGAACCCAGGAGGAGACCCATACAGAGCACGACGAGAACAAGGAAAGTCCACACGGAAAAAGGTTCTCGAGTCACAAATCAAACCCACGCTCAGTTAATACCTCGATGTGCATATACTCGACGAACGAAGTTCGGTATGATGAACTTTGTATTCGTTACCATTATTTTACACAGATAGCTAAATGTTAAGTCAATTTCAATAAATATACCGATATGAAGCCATCGACGGAGCTATGGTGTTTGGTGGAGACTACAACATTATGACTGCACCCAAGACTACAATGTCAAGTGTGAATATATTTTACAGCACACTATATTTCTCTTACTTATGTCAATTGTTAATGTTAATCCTGTGCAGTATAAAACATTATTTTCAATAGAAATGTTCTCCGTTTACAACGTGATTGATAAGTTACGAAGTGTTTATAGCATGAAATGGTAATGCTCTAAACACTCATAGTATAATGTATGAATACTCATACTCTTTGGTTCTTTCGGTAAAGTCACGTAGGTCGAAATAAAATAAAAATTAGTTTTATTTGATTTTATTTCTAACTACGTGACTTTACCGAAAGAACCAAAGTTTGGATTCCTGCAGTCACGAAAGCTTCAAATCAATAATGTACTGTATGAAGTTTCAATATTACGAAGCTCCAGGAACACAACCACTCGCATATCGAGGTATTACTGTACTGTACTTCTATAGACGAGGCACTTGTTACCACGGTGCACCCTGTGGCCCACAATGCTCACCGCAGAGAACGTGAGTTCACCCAGACCGGGCAGGTAAAATTTCCCAAACCTGCCAGTTGTCATCACCATCGGTCGATTGAACTTGCAACGTGGATACATTCAATCAGAGGGTCCCTACATCGGGTAAGACGGACAAAGGAGCCCTAGGGTCGCGCGTATCTATCCGTGCCGAGGGGAACACGTGAGGTTGGCCAGACCGGGCATGGCGAGACGCCCGCTTTGGAAGGCGTGCTGGGCCGGCTGGTTTGAGAGGTGCATCGCCAGCAGCTTCTCCTGCATGAGGGGGTGCCAGGCGCCCAGGGTGCACTGTGGGTTCCTTGCGGGCTCGAAGTAGTGGCACTGCTGCGAGGCACGGCCCCGCGGGGGGATGAAGTCGTAGACGGTCACCTCCTGGCACAGGCTCATCATCAGCGCCACTCCTGCAGCACCACGAGGCAGAGGGTGGCGGCGCTTGAGAAAACCACCACCGCACACGCGAGTCGCACCAAGTGCTGCCACCCCTTTGACCTTCGTTTGACCCCCAGACGGGCGGGGATTGGCACCTGTGTTCCGGTGGCAGGAATTGATTTGTACCGAGATCAAGCAGTATTACGTTTAACACGTAGGCTTTTGCGACCAATATTATCCATGATAGAGGTTTTTGGGTTAGATCGCGTATAAATATATAAATGTGTCGTTAAAACCCACCACTACCCGACATAGCCAACTAGTAAGGGTTGTCACCTAAACAGAACATGCCAATTCGTCACTAGTACAGCACACTGGTGTGTTGAAGAGCCAAGCCACAACATTTACAAAGCGCGGAAGCGTGGTCAACATCTACGCCTCTATATATTTGTTGCGTCGTAGAACGACGCTTACAAGAGGGAACTTCTTGTAAGGGCTTTCGCATTAGCACTGTTTAAACACTCAGGCTGACACCAGAGGTAGGTGTTCTCGATACTCGGTCCTTCCCATGGACCCCCGAGCTCTACTCGTCCTAACCGCGGCTATCTCTTCGGCTCTAGCACCGTCCCGTCACGAGCGGGAGAGACCTCCTGCAGCCGATCCACGCTGCGGGCTCCCACAACGACCACGCCTTCGTCATGGGGTCCCCCTTAAGTATCCCTTGGGCGGCTCCTCCCCCTTCACTCGGACCCGCCCCTGTTCCCGAAGGTATCCCCTGACAACACCCATGACATGACGTCATCACACTACTCCTCTACATAAGGAACGAAACAGTAAGACTTCTCCACAAATCTGGCTGTCGCCTGATGAAGCTAGTTGTAATTACTGGCGAAACGTCATACTCAGATTGTAAATGTTGTGGCTTGGCTCTCCAACACACCGGTGTGCTGTACTAGTGACGAATTGGCCACGTTCTGTTTACGTGACAACCCTTACTAGTTGGCTGTGTCGGGTGGTGGCGGGTTTTAACAACACATTTATATATTTACGTGATCTAACCCAAAAACCTCTATTATGGACAGTATTACGTTGTTTATAATAAAAGGGGTTTTTTTCGGGTTAGATCACGTAAATATAAATGTCGTGAAACCCGCCACCACCCGACACAATCAATTAGTATGGTTTGTCACGTGAACAAAACGTGCCAAATTAGTTACTACTTCAGCACATTGGTGTGTTGGAGACTAAACCCAGAAGTCGTCCTGTTTCTGTCAATTCTGGCTAATTGCCTGATGAAGTTGGTTGTAATCACCGACCAATATTATTCATAATAAATGTTATTATGGGCTAGATCATATCAAAATAAATGTGTCGTTAACTCACCATCAGGTGACAGCCAATTAGTAAGGCTTGTCACGTTAACAAAACGTGCCAATTAGTTACTACTTCAGCACACTGGTGTGTTGGAGACTAAACCCACGACATTTAAACTTTGAGTACTGTGTGATGTTTTGCTGGTGATGTGAACAACCAGCTTCATCAGGCGCTTTGCTGCAATTGTAAAGAAAAACCCTTCCCGTTTCTGACTCCTAAACAGGAGTAAAGGCGACATCGTTGCGAGCCCTATCAGCACGTCAGCCCGTCAGCACGTCACGCGTTTCTCGTAAAACTTGCCCAGAAGCCCCGACGAGATGGGGTTTGCCAAGATGTGCTCCCCGTGCCCCACGTTGCTCTGCATCAGATCCCACAAACCCCGGCGGAAGCACGGGTGCAGAAGGTAGAATGGCTGTCGAGGCCGCTCGCGTCTGCGCTTCATGTACGCGTCGAACGCTGGGAACGTGATATTCACATGGCCCTTCCACTGCCGCTGCTGCTCGGATGAGAGGGGAGCGGGGAGAGAGCATTTGCAGTGGAAGAGGGCAACGCTTGGTTAGAGGAGGGCAATACGAGGCAGTGGCGGAGGAGAAGGCGGAGAGTGTGTGGATGTGACTTGTGGATTGAATTCCGTGGCATGCAGACCCAAGGGCTCCCCATACTTCAGGAGTCGAGTCGGAAGATGCATTGTAAATCGGTCCCTTGGTGGCGTTATGTAAACGTCCCGAATGTGGATCGTTGTAAAAATCGGACCGTCACAAACCAGGGACCGCCGGTGATCCCAAAACCTGACCTCCACAGTAAGCCGCGGGAACCCAAGCCCCCTTTCCCGAACCTTCACGTCGAGTTGCGTAATAGGTGTGAAGGAGTCTTGTGTTTTGTGAACGCTCACGTTTTTCTCAGTGCAGGTATATGGAGGGGGGCCCCACAAGACCAGAATGATGTCTCTGTACAGCTCGCTCGTCTCAAAGTCGAACTCCTCCTGATTTACGATCTGGAAAGTGAGATAAGTGGAAGGAATGTGGCAGGGTCAGTGGTGAGACATTGAGATGTGTTATTCTGTGGTGTCACTGCCTGCGGTGCTGCAAATCCCCACTTGAACTGTCCACCGCTTGGACTATCCCTGATATGTATTCCAGGCTACTGGACTATAATCAGAAAACTACAAAACTATCCTGTTTTTTTTATTTTTCCAGGTAGACCCACTGAACTCTATAGCTCTTTTTCAGAAGTAACAGGGCCACATATTGATAGCTCAACAAAGTAGCACATCAGGCGAGGCAGTTAGCATTTCAGCACCATGGGGCCCCTGTGTTGAAATTATAAGTCATTCCCAAAATAATTAAGCAACTCTGAGTGTGTTTAACCACGGAGCTGCCGTGGTTGAATGGTTAACCCACTGGACTTGCAATCCAGAGGCCGCTGGTACGTTTGCATCTTCCATATTCCAGCGTGGTAGAACGTTTAATAATACCTCTCCATACGTGAGTATAAATGGGTTCACCACAGTTCGTAGATCAATGAGTCGTACGTGGTGGTGGTAAAGCGTGATTATCCCCACCTCTTACAACACACCTCGTCAACGTGGAAGCGGAGATCAAATGCCGTCTATGTCAACGTGGTTCGCAGCCTTTTGCGGCTACTGTACCCCTTGTTCAACCGAGTACCCCCTTTGCCTGCCCCCAACATGGTTCTCAGAAATAAATGTACGAATAATGAACATGAGTAGTTTATCCAATTGTCCATTTTGTGGGACATCCTAACTAGCGCCTTAACTGCAAGTGAATAAAAATAAATCAACGGACGCTCGCCGGTTACTCTTGTTAACCACATTGCTTACGATCAATGAGTTTGGAAAATACCTTTCATATCGTTCCAGGTTACCATGTGGATTTAAATTTTATCGGAGATATTTAATGTTGGCAGATTCATACGTCATTATTCACCAATTACTCTCACGTATGATATCAATTCTCGTATTAATACAAATCACCTCACGTACCCCCAGGGGTCTGCGTCAAACCGGATGAGAACCACGATTCTAGAGCTACCTCCTTCTGCCGGAGGTGGTGTGAGGAAGCAATTAAAAAGCTGCACTTTTTATTCACACACTGGGAGAAAGCGTCACAAAACAAAAGTCGAACAGTCCCCGATGTATGAACGCATTCCGTCCCATGGGGCCCCAGTTCGTAAGTCGGAACACACTAACGTACCGTTTTTAAAATCCACATCGGGCCAGTATTATTTAAGTGTGTTACGGTTCAACAAAGGGAAGCATTGTTCAACTCATAAATAAGAAATATTGGAAATTTGCATGTAATACTGGAACTCGTTCCATGATTCGGTTCGCAAGTGCAAGTTCAGATTCGCAGGTCGGATGGTTAATCACGAATATCCTTATGGAAGCTCGTTCACAAGTCAGGCAGTCGATAGTCAACAGCTCATTTGCGTTGCAATACCCAACCACTCCGACTCACATCAATGATATTACATCTTCCAGGGTGGACAATGGCATTGGCTATCCAAATCTGGATTTACCCACAATTCCCGGAATCAGGTCACATGAATAGCAGCCCCGCAGCCGCTCACAATACGTTTCATATACAGGGGTCGCACGACGTACACACTCGCCAGACTCTACCTTGGAAGAGGTGTGGGTACAAATGCTGAACCCCACCACACGCGACCTGGTAATCAACTGTCATGTAGTGTCTCATTTAGCCTGTTGGGTGTACATGGGTGCGGAGATTCAAGACACTTGTCGACTTGTCTTTCCCTCGGTCGCTTCAGGGTGGAGTCATTGACATGCTAATTTATCTGCTCCAGCAGCAGCAGCCACCAGCAGACCCACCACTTATCTCTCTGTCCCCCCCTTCTCTCTATTTAAGGCCTCGGCACAGAGGCGTTGGGTCTGTGTGTATGTTGTGTCTCTCTCTCTTTCTGTGTGTCTGTGTTTTCTCTCTCTGCTTGTGTGTCTGTCTGTGTCTCCGTGTCTGTGTTTTGTCTCTCTCTCAAATTTAGCAATCTTTGGAAGAACGTAATCAACCAGATGAGGTGCTAACTGTTGTGTTGGCCGACTCTCTTTGTTGTGATGCATTGTATTTCTAAGTTCACTAGGTTTGTTTTCTACCTGATGGCGGTTGCTTGTGTTGCGATAGAAACATCGTATTATATTATTTAATTTATTTTCTTTCTACGTGACTTTACCGAAAGAACCAAAGAGTAATTCCTGCAGTCACGAAAGGTTCAAATCAAGTTTAAACTTGTCGACTGTTTCAACTAACGCTCTGGGATATCAAACAGGCGACCTCTGGATTGCAAGTACAGCTGTGCTAACTTTTACACCACAGAAAGTTTCTGCCAGTGTAGTGACTAACTCGGACACAGTAAGACTTGGAGGCACTTCTTCATTTAGCAAGCACCGTCGGGATAACACGCTATTATTATTAAGACCGTCTATTGTAGGCTGTCTGACTAGCGGCGCCCCGGGATGGTGACGGCGAGGAGGTGGTGACGACGACGAGATGGTGACGATGGACTTGACGGGGATCCCACTACCAGCAACAGCCACGAGGTCCCCCACAGGGGCCCCTCTTATACTCTCAGCGTGGCCTCGCTCCACCCCCGCCACACCTCCTTTCTGGAACCTACGAGCGGGATCCAGAGGCTTCGCGATGGGCCCCTTCTGTGGCCTTTCCCCCCCTAGATGTCCGCTTCTCGTGAATATCACGGCCTGCTGACGTCAGCACTGCCGTAAACCGCAAATCCCATTTTTCGCCAGCAGCCCCGCACTATGCCACTACATCAGGGTACTCTGTACTTAAAGAATAATAATAATAACGACATATAGCCCTTCGTCAATCCACTATTGGATGTAGGCCTCCGCATTCTGAGTTAATCGTGAGGGTTGTTTGATCATACTTTACCACTATGGTAAGTGTCACCCGTCCCCTCCTCTCACCCCCCCGTTACCATATTTTTACAAGTAATTATACTGTCATTAAAACGTAATTTTTTAAAGTTACTTTTGTGGTAAAGTGTCAGACAATGGCAATACAAACTGGGCCATGCTTTTGTTTCTGTGCATTTTCTATGCCTGTATTTGTTTATGGACGTCTGTGAAAAAAGAGCTTTATAGCTCATAGGATTCCTCCAGTGGAAATAAATATTCTTATTCTCTCTTTTTTAAAACAAATGGCTCACAAATATCCTCCTTATCGCCCCCCCCCTTCCCTTACTATCCCTGGTGCTGTGCAGAGAAAATAATTCACATTCAGAACGAGGCGGCTAACTTCTTCGGCTATATTTGCATACTGTTTGGCAACACAAGTGCGCTTGGGGCAAGACACATCACTTTACGGGCCAGTGGTCCATAAAGAAGTGACGGCCAAGGAGCTCAACATTTTAGACAAATACGTCTACCGGGGCGGCGGCTGGAGGTGGTGGTGGTTGTGGTGGTCAAGGTACGGCTATGTAATCGGCAGGTGCTGGGTGGATTGTTAACATCCTCAGCATCGTGAGATGATCATGGCCAATGATGATTTTTCAGTGAAGAATGCCCCCCCCCCAATGTTGGCTGAACGACCCGTAGAACAAATACTTATGTAAGCATGTTGAACTTCTTTCACACCGTACGTAGCCAACCATGCTAATCGGAGGTGCGGGAAATAAGTCTAGTCAAGAGATGATTGCATACTTTTAAGGAATGTTAATAATATTATTAGAATACGTATTTATACTGGAGGAATCCGATGAGCTATGAAGCTGTTCCTCACAGATGTCCAGTAGGGGCATGGGGTCAGAACGTTACAACAACAAACATTACAAACACACGATAGGCGTGCCATGTGTCGGAAAGGTAAAAACAAATATCTTACAAATATTACCACTAAATTATATTGATCTAACCAATTAAAGCCCACTGGGAGGGATTAACTTATATTTCAGAAGCGACCCCGGCCACAAGTGACAGCTCAACAAAGTGGCGACCTTACCTGCCAGTTGATGAGGCGAATGGAGGTCTTGGTGCCCACGTGAAGTTCATAGCCGGCCGTGGGTGCCGAGTTGAAGCGCATAACCGCGTCGTGGCCATCTGGACGAGCGCACAAGTGGACACATTCCTGCTTTGAGGTTTAATTCGTTATCCTATCCGTAACTCTCATGGTGAAATGTATCACTCAGGTGGCTTTGTTGATCGAGTAACGTATTGTCAGTGGTGCACGAGTCCAAATAACAATTGCCAACAAGACTTTCCTTAATATGGAAAAAAAAGATAGCGTCATAAGCAATGATTTTGGCAATGGACCTTCTTCATAACACATAAATAGAGACAAGAGAGATCGAGTGAATCATAGTTGGGGACTGCACCACATGGCTTCATAACGATATATATTCTAGATTTGAAGCTTTCGTGACTGCAAGGATCCATACTCTTTGGTTCTATTCGGTAAAGTCACGTAGGTAAAAAATAAAACGACAAAAATCACGACATTTCGGCCACAACACAAGTGGCATTCGTCAGGTGAAGGGACCGTGCTGTCACGAGGACAGCGTTGGAGTGAACACAGCAAGCCCAGGTCGCGTCCTTTAAGCTGTGTGGGAGGAAACAAAAACAACGCCTTGACAAAGGAATTAGCATAAAATGATGTACTGGACCGGCACGGTGGGGGGGGGGAGGAGTTTACATAATGTTGGTGTGAAGGGAAATAAGCTGCTGTGAAAGTTTGGGATACCACTACTTGAATGAATATACTGTACCATTGAAAATTTGTTTAATGTTTGGTTTGATTTAGAACATCTTTCCAATTTGAAACCGTCCTCTCGGTTGAAATTGTGTCTGTTTGTAAATCTGAATTGCCTCGTGGACTAATCTCTGATAAAAACCCGTGGGTTTGCAGAAAACCTTGGTATTGGAGAAAACTATATCATGATCACCCACAGCAGAAGAATTCGTTCTGTTGTGTTTCAAATCTGATTTGTGCTCGCGAATTCGGTCAGAGACATGTCGTTTCGTCTCCCTGATATAGCAGTCACCACAGGTGCAGATCAATTTGTAAACTCCGGGGTACTGTAAGTCAGGAATGACATCCTTCACGGATGGGATCAGATCACGAATTTTGTGTACTGTATTGAACCGGACCAAGATCTTGTGTTTGTTTAGAATTTTGGAGATATTTTTAGTAACGCCTGCTATATATGGTAGTGTGATGGTTTTGATCGGAGTATCAAGTGGTGGTTTCTGTATGGAGGGAGAAACAGCTTGGCGGATGGTACGGTCAGAGTATCCGTTCCTCTTGAGGGCCAGATGTGCATGTTTTAATTCACTGGTCAGGTGGTGTTGGTCCGAAATGCAATGAGCCCTGTGGTATAACGTTTTGATGAGATCATTCTTTTGAGTCGGGTGGTGGTGGGAATCAGGTTTCAAGTAGGAATCTGTGTGGGTGGGTTTCCTCTAAACAGAATGCCCCCATGAGCCATCAGGTCTCCTCTCAAACAGAACATCCAAGAATGGTAGCTTGCCATCCTTCTCCACTTCCATGGTGAATTTGATGGCGGGGTGTCTGGAATTGATGTGGTCTAGGAAAAGGTTCAGAGCTGGGAGGGCATGTGGCCAAATGACGAAAGTGTCGTCCACATATCTCTTCCACAGGGAAGGTCTGAGCGTGGAAGTCTGGATGGCGTTGTTGGTGGGAACACGATATTGGTGGGAACATATTGGCGGGAACACGTTATTGGCGGGAACACGATATTGGCGGTAACATGTTACTTGCGGGAACATATTGGTGGTAACATGTTATTAGCGGGAACACGATATTGGCGGGAACACGTTATTGCCGGGAACATGTTACTTGCGGGAACATGATATTGGTGGTAACATGTTATTAGCGGGAACACGATATTGGCGGGAACTCCGCCCTGCCTGGCCGTGAACGGCGGTCACTCGCGCAGCGTTTCTTGGGTTTCCCGCGAGCACGGGAACAGCGGCAACGGAGCCGTCTCCCCGCGGGTCCGGCACCCCGACTCGTTCAACCGGCTCCTCCAGCTCGGAGCTCGGTGAGCAGTACCGCTGCCCCGAGCAAAATTAATAAAAGAAAAATAATCGGCGGGGCGGCGTTGTGCTGCGCGGCGCTCTTACCCCGGTGGCGACGGCGGCGTGGAGACGCAGCCCCCCAGCCGCTGTACGCCACCATGCAGTGGGGTAACCGGGCCGCAAACCCCCGGGGTCATGTGGGGAACCTTCCCTCGCCGTCCTCCTCCATCAAAGACGTCTTGGTAAATCGTTGTCTTCTTAACAGGTTTTACTTCTGACGCCAGTTGTTGAGGCGTAAATGTAGCGGCTTGCGCCAGTTGTTTTATTAAAGACCTCTCTTCGCACACGACTCCGTGTACTGCACGCTCACTGCCTACACTCCACACCCCGGGGGAAGGGTACTGGGGAGGCCCCTAGCACACCCACAGGCTACCCGAGCCTGGTGCCAATTCCCCCCTACCCTGGGTCCCATCGCTCCGCCGGGGGAAAGGTACTGGGGAGGTCCCTAGCACACCCACAGGCTACCCTAGCCTGGTGCCAATTCCCCCCTACCCTGGGTCCCATCGCTCCCCCAGGGTAAGGGTACTGGGGAGGTCCCTAGCACACCCACAGGCTACCCTAAGCCTGGTGCCAATTCCCCCCTACCCTGGGTCCCGACTCTCAACTTCACCCGTTCCTGGCTCCCCGCAACGGCCTCGAACACGTCCCGGGTCCCAACCTAAATATCCCAGTGGGGACATGATGTCACCGTCCCGCGCCCTTGTGCATGACGTCACCATACGTGACGTCATCGTACCGGAGGGCGAGCGTGACATGACGTCACTGACTACTATAACATCTATATTAAAAATAAAAGTTATAGATTATTGCAAGTACATTGCATAATGGTAACAATATATTCTTGGTTCTCTCGGTAAAGGCACGTAGAAGGGAAACAATAAAATAATAAAAATATAAAACAATAAAATTATCACGACGTTTCGACTGCAACACAAGCAATCATATTATTGGTTCTTTCGGTAAAGTCACGTAGAAGGGAAACAATCAAATAATACAATTATATTTTTATTTGTTTCCCTTCTACGTGACTTTACCGAAAGAACCAATAATATGAATCCCTGCAGTCACGAAAGCTTTCAATCAAAACAAGCAATCATCATTAGGTGTGAAAACCACAGCAAGAATATTTGAAAAAAGTGGCGTTTTTTTTTCAAATTTTCTTGCTGTGGTTTTCACACCTGATTTTGATTGCTTGTGTTGCAGTCGAAACGTCGTGAGAATTTTGTTTTATATTTTTATTATTTTATTGTTTCCCTTCTACGTGACTTTACCGAAAGATAAAATAACACAATAATATTCTCACGACGTTTCGGCCACAACACAAGCGGCCTTCATCAGCTGATGAAGGCCGCTTGTGTTGTGAATGAAGGCCGCTTGTGTTGTGGCCGAAACGTCGTGAGAATATTATTGTGTTATTTTATTTTATCAATTTATTATTTTATTCTCATTCTACGGGACTTTACCGAAAGAACCAAAGAAGATGAATCCTTGCAGTCACGAAAGCTTTAAATCGAAATTTACCGAAAGAACCAAGAATATGAATCCCTGCAGTCACGAAAGCTTTAAAACAAATTGGTAACAATGTTAGTGTGTTGCTTAACACTAAATAACCCTTCCTGGGCCTAATTAATAATTTCCATTGGATCAAAGGGCTTTCAATAAACATTAGGCTCGACGGGGACTTCAAATGTGTTTAAATACCCCGAACCTTGCAAGCAACCTCGGACTGTCTCAGCCCATTCCGAGCCCCATGCCTCTACAGCTGCCTCCAGCGTTTGTCCACGTGGAAGAACTTCCTCACCCCCCACCCACCCACCCTTCATCCCGCTCCGATCCCTCCTCCTCCTCCTCAGTAGCCCTCCCACCCCCTCGCCGTCTCCTCACCGATCTCCGCTCCCAGCTGAGCGCGCAGCAGGGAGCCCGCGTTCATCACCACGGCGCATCGCCGCCACCTCCCCGCCAGCTGCCGGGCGAGGGACACCGCGGGCAGCGCGTCGCGCCCCGGCGCCCCGGCCGCCCGGTGGCACCGCAGCACCTCGGTGCCGCGCCGAGACAGCTCCCGCAGCGCGCACAGCAGCTGCCCCCGGGGGGGCGTCGTGCCTGCGCCGTCGCTGCGCCGACGGGTCCAGCGCTCCCACGCCCGGGTCATCTCCACGTGCACGGGGCCCGACGGCGCTCCGCGGGACCCTCCCGGCCCCTCGGAGGGCGCTTGGGTCCTCCCGTCGGTCGGGTCTCGCGCGCGGGGGGTCAGGGGCGCCGTCGCTCTCCTGGAGCCGGGCGCCGGCAGCAGCAGCAGCAGCGCGAGCAGCATCAGCAGGCAGGTGGCGGTGACCGTGAGAGCGAGGAGTGATTTGGGACCCACCCGGAGCCACATCTCCGCGGGCTCGCGCCACGGCTGCGATGCGAGAGACTCCCCACGTGGCAAGGCGCGCGTCTCACTCCGTGGGTCAGCGCAGTGGGCGCGCACGAGACAGGGGGGGTGAGGTCAGCGGTGGGGGTGGGGTGGGGGAGGTTTCGAGGAAACCCTGGACATCGATTCCACGTGTTACGATCTGCGCTGCACACACGGCTATCGTTTGATTCAGGAGGTTGGTGGTTGGAGACACATGCAGTACCGATATAACATCGCAGCCGGGAATGAGGACGTCGTTCGCCACTGATGTAAGCCGTGGGTGCTGGGAATCGAATTCGGGTGGTCCAGTTCACACGGCCACTACTGCATGATACCCGGTACATATAAATACATGGTCGTGAAGCCTCAATATCATCTAGTGGCAGGTGGGCTTAGGGGCCGTCCATAAATGACGACACGCACCTAGGAGGGGGGGGGGGATCAGACATTTGTGTGGGGGGGGGGGGGGGGGTGAGAAATGTGACGTCACATCAAAATGCGCAAACTTTAAATAAATATAGACAACACGTTCTACTTATCTTCTTTGGTTCTTTCGGTAAAGTCACGTAGAATGAGAATAAAATAATAAAATAAAACAATACAATTCTCACGACGTTTCGGCCACAACACAAGTGGCCTTCTTCAGGTGAAAGGAACAAACCTGTCGGGACGACAGAGCGCCGTGAGAATTTTATTGTTTTATTTTATCATTTTATTCTAATTCTACGCGACTTTACCGAAAGAACCAAAGAAGATGAATCCTTGCAGTCACGAAAGCTTTAAAACGTGCTACTTATATAAATATACTTTTTTATAAATGTTTTCTCCTACAACATCAGAGTGCAGCGCCACATTAAATACGCACTACAGTGACAATAGTTTAAAGCGATTTGAAGCATGTTTTATATTTTTTTGGGAGGGGGGGGGGTCATAAATCGTCCAAAATCGCGTGGCGTCATTTATGGACGGCCCCTTAGAAATGGGGCATTTTTTTTCTTGTGAGAATGGTGAAATTTCGTTTCTACTCAGCAGTACAGCCATGGCAACAATCCTACAAGCGTGAAACTACGAAGTGCAGTCTTCATACTCTGCAGTTGGTACAAACGCAGTGCAAGGGCAGCGGAGAATCACTATAAAAAATAACCGTATCCAGCAAGGGCTTTGGATGATGTTACTTTTATAGCGATCCTTACACCCTCCTCCATTTACACCTTTTTTACACGCTTTATTTAACTCACTCTGTTGTTTCTACGTGACTTTACCGAAAGAACCAAAGAAGATCACTCTGTCGTTGTATCCTCAAATCTTGTAACTCAATTTTAACACACTTCCCAATGTGGTATCGACTGCAAACTTGGTTATACGTATGTCATACTGATCGCAATACTATATTCTATCGTTACAAAATCAGTGTTTCGGCTTGGAGTCTAATTGTCCACGCTCAACTGACGTTGGCTGTAAATCACCACGGGTCACCTTACGTTGTGGGCAAGCCTCGGGGCCACTTCCTGGAGTCGTGGAGTTTTGCCATTACTCGTACGGTACATTTCATTAAAGCGTGTTTTTTTTAAAAACGTTTTTTTAAATATTACTTATTCACAAGAAGCATCACACATCGGCTGCGAAGATCTGTAATGACAACAACAACAAGCGAGCCTACGCACGTGGCCGTGGTCACGGTTGCTTCAGTGATACTACGACGACTTTGTGAAGTTTCAACGTTCTCGGCGAGAACCGTATCGGACACACACACACACAATGCGTTGCTACTAATAATATGGTTTTCCCCTATTTTTCTGGCAACAAAACTGATTTTTTTACAAGGATTAATAATATATGCATTGTCCTTGAAACTGATTGGTGTGGACCAATCAGTTTCAAGGACAATGCATATTTTATCATAGTATGTTTTTTATATTCTTAGTTTTTTCGGTAAAGTCACGTTGAAGAGAAACAACAAAATAATAAAATATATTTTATTTATTATTGTTTTATATATATTTTATTATTTTGTTGTTTCTCTTCAACGTGACTTTACCGAAAAAACTAAGAATATGAATTACTGCAGTCACGAAAGCTTTAAATCAAAAGTATGTTTTTTGTTTGCATTTTGACTGCAGGTATTGTGGTTAATGCAGACGTTAATCCTCGTAAAAATGTTGAAGTTTTGTTGCCAGAAAAAAGGGGAAAAACCCTATTATTACATTTTGCTACTGGCAAAGGTCTAATGATGCGTTGCTACTATTCAAGGGTTATTTGCATCATGCACGGTACATCAATGGAATGCTGTGCGTTGCCACTAGAATAATTGTGAAAATCATGGGCTTATGGTCGGGGTGTAATCCGACCTGGTAGTTGTTGTTGAAGTGGCTACTGTGCCCAAATGGCAGTCACTCGTCGCCCTTGAGGGCAGACCCCAGTAATTTGGCGTGTCGACTGTTTTGCTCCACTCCACGTTTCGGTAAGTCTGTCTCCTATGGCACTTTCTTCACAACATTTAGCGACATGCAACTATACCTACGCGTGTTTATACATCACGAGAACAATCCATTGGTTTTACTTTTCATTATTACACGTTTTTTTATTATTACACGCTTTTTTATTAACTCTGTCTGTTGGTGTTGGTGTCGTTGTATCCTGAAATCTTGTAAGTCAATTTTTTACCCACTTCCCAATGTGGTATCGACTGCAAACTTGGTATACTTATGTCATACTGATGACAATACTATATTATATCATTAAAAAAACATATATTTTAAAACATTATTTTTATATGTTATGTTTCGGCTTGTGTCTAATTGTCCACGCTCAACTCACGTTGGCTGTAAATCACCACGGCCCCCTTACGTTGTGGCAAGCTTCGTGGCCACTTCCTGGAGTCGTGGAGTTCTTCCATTACTAGTACGGTACATTTCATTAAAGCGTGTTTTTTTTTAAAGTTTTTTAATATATATTACTTATTTTATTTCCTATACATCTCGCCACGGTGGCGAGATGTTAACTACCTCGCCTGGTGTGCAGGCGGTCGTCGGTTCAATCCCGACCGTGACGCCTGCTGTATATTTGGAGTTTGCGTGTCTCTCTCTCCTCGTAGTCGCGTGGATTTTTCTCCTTGTCCTCCAGTTTTTCCTTCCACATTTATAATTATGAACGTCACCACGCGTTTAGAGTATTTGTCTGCGATAAACGTCCACGTGATAAGCCACTTTGTTGGGCTATCATTTATGACCAGGTCGCTTCTGAAAAAATAAGCTATATAGCTCAGTGAGCCTTACCTAGTAAAATAAAAAAAATGTTATTTATAGTTAATCATATAGATTTTATGTTCAGCAGGTGACATAGCATTGTGTTTACAAAGACTAAAATGCGAAATTTAATAATTACTCTGCAAAAAAAATACCTTCAGGAGTATTATGTACGGCGTGTATGTGTGGGGAGCGGTAGTGTAGCGGTTAGCGCTACGCTGCGCTACGAACCCGGCGACCCGAGTTCAATTCCCACTCACGGCTAACACCCAGTGACGATTATCTGAACCGGTCCTGGGCCTCCCTTAGGTCGACTCAGCCTTAAATGAGTACCTGGTGCGGTGTGTAACCATCGCCACGGGGGAGACAAAGGCGGCCGGGCGTGGTGCTGGCCACCCACCCCCTCGTGTGCTGTGCCGGTCTTTATAGGTGCTCGCTAATAGCACTTTCCCCGACAGTCTGTTATATGGGGGATCTGTTGTGTATTACATAGTGTACCTTTAAGTGGTGTATAGGTAGTTCAGAGTGTCCACTTTGGCAGCTTCAGAACCCAAACCGGGTAACTCGCATGCATGGGATCGTGCAAGTTTACAATTACGAGCCGAGCCGATGGTTAACACCCCCAGGAGAATACCACGCCACGTTCCAGCACTTTTCTAAACACGAGCCATTGAAGCCCAGGGGTAGGAAAACTAAACAGGGTAACCACATTCTTTATTAATTCGAAGAGCGAGTAATAGGATAGTGGCGCATAACATTAAATTAGTTGAGCTGTGAACACCGAAAATATGTTCTTATTCTGCATCATATTTGATACTGGAAAAAAGTTCCCATACATAAACTGCTCAACCCGAGCTATAAGTGTCCTGATACTTCCATTGCCTTGGTCCTGTTCATCCTTTGGCGTTCTCTGGTCTCACACTGGTGGCGAGACAATGCCCTAAAGAAGGCTGTCTCTGGTGTAGGCCAATTAGTTTTAAGGACAATGCAATTATTATCAGAGATTATTATTAATTTTCTATCCACGTGACTTTACCGAAAGAACCAAAGAGTATGTATCTGTTTTGGTGTTTGAACATCTTAACACCTATATTCTTGGTTCTTTCGGTTAAAGTCACGTATAAGGGAAACAATACAATTATAAAAATATGTTTTATAAAAAATATGTTTTATATATTTGTTTTTATTATTTTATTGTTTCCCCTTCTACGTGACTTTACCGAAACAACCAAGAATATGAATCCCTGCAGTCACGAAAGCTTTAAATCAAAATCTTGTTTTATTGCCAGGAAAGATCAAAGCTATTCTTATTTTCAATCGTTTTGATACGGGCAAAAAAGGTCCCATATATACAGAGCCAGTCTCACTGATCCCCCCACGTTCGCGATGCGTGAGGTCATCGCCGTCCTTGTACCAACGCGATGTCTACGGTGCCTCCCACTTAAGAGCTCGAAGTCACCTGCTGAAGAATGCGAAGCTAAATCATTCCCACCGCTCTGCCCACACCGCGTGCTTCAAAATGAGCGTACATAAATCTTGACTTAAAGCTTTCGTGACTGCAGGAATTCATATTCTTAGTGTCTTTCGGTAAAGTCACGTAGATAGGGTTCAAAGAAAATAACAAACAAAAAACTACGTTTCGAACGCTTGTGTTGCAATCGAAACGTCGTAGGTTTTTTTTGGTCATTTTTCTTTGAACATATCTACGGGACTTTACCGAAAGACCCTAAGAATATGAGCGTACATCCCGAGTCATCCTCATGGTGGTGATAATTCCTTTGATATCCTCCTTTTGTGTTGCAATTACTCACCGTATCGCAGACACCTCTAGTCAAATACTAGCAACTTACTATTGAGCGGCTAAGTTAGCATCTGACTCCTTAATAAAGAGTTTTCGGGTCTGATTGTGTAAACAAAAGTGCGTCGTTAAACCCGCCACAGCCAATTAGTAAGGTGTGTCCTTGATTCGCATGTTAATATAGATAGTACTCATGCATAAAATACAATTTTCTTTACACTCAATAATTATTTATCTTCTTCTTTGGTTCTTTCGGTAAAGTCACGTAGAATGAGAATAAAATAATAATTGATAAAGTAAAATAACACAATAATATTCTCACGACCTTTATCAAGGGGTGCCTCTGCGGATGTGTATGCTTTAACTTTTAACATAGTTATTTCTGTGACCAGTCACAAGCTAATCACTCAGCCATTTCAATGCTAAATTATATGCTAATTCCTTTGTCAAGGCGCTTTGTTTCCTCTCACACAGCTTAAAGGTCGTGATCTGAACGTGGCTCTTTCACTCCAGCGCTGTCCTACCAGACAGTCTCGTCCCTTCACCTGATGAAGGCCGCCTGTGTTGTGGCCGAAACGTCGTGTTATTTTATTTTATCAATTTATTATTATTATTTTATTCTCATTCTACGTGACTTTACCGAAAGAACCAAAGAAGATGAATTATTGCAGTCACGAAAGCTTTAAATCGAAATTATTTATCTTATCTTCCAAAGTTCTTTATCTGTATGAGTGTGCTTGGTTGCCCAGGAAAGCCTCCCCCATCTCATGATGACTCTTTGCAGGAGGCTCCTGCCAGGTTTTCTTAGTCGGGGGCGATACTCGTTGTGATAAATACCAATTGAGTAATTTGCGGATATGTTTTTTATTTGGCAAAATTTCGATGGTGACGCTGGCACACGCAACGAACCATTATTGCAAATGACGTCACGGGAACTTTAACGTCCACTGTGAAGACAGAATGGCGATTCAGTAGTAACCGGGGCAGCCGCTGGAGCCGAACCGTGAAGCTCTGAAACAAGCCCCAAATCAAAATCTTGGCCTGCTAAAAATCAATGTGTCTCTTGAACCCCATCTCATAGCCCCCCCCCCCCACCTCCATTATGGAAATTTCAGCCTGAAAGATAGATGAGGACGGCTGAATATTGGGGGGGGGGGGGGGGCATAGGTTAAGAAGCCGTTCATTGACAGTGTCTCTCGTGTTGTTCTTGTCAGTGAACGTGAGTTCATTGATAGCGTCTCCTGCATTGTTCTCTTAATCCACGGGTGTCTCCCGCATTTTCGTTAGCAGTTCGTGCGTCTTGCGAGAGGGCCGCTCCTTGAGTTTGGCCTCGAGCGTTTGTAAGGCCACTCTCCGACTGGCAGTAGTCGAGGATGGCGGTGCAGGCACAGCAGTGGGCCATCTTTAGCCACGGGGGTGGACGAATGGACCAAGGAACATGTGGGCAGACAGGCAGATGTTTTGGTATCAAACGGGTGAGAACCCCGGTACAACTAAATGAACTTAAACAAGGAAATATATGTTATTTCTTACAGCTCTTTGTTAATCCACTTATGGATGAAATAAATAGGCAGACAATATGCCTCCTTGACATATCGCTCCCTCCACATGAAAATACATTTTTTAACATCTCATTATCTACACGGCATTCTGTGAGTGTGTAATTCAATCAGCATTGATAGAACACAAGCAGATTCTGGACCAGTATCAACATACAGTGTATCACCACAAGTCACGCTGGCTTAAACCAATGCTGGTGATCTACCAGATATTTATCGGGTAAGGATTTTTTTAATTATGGGTCCTAATTCTATGAAAAATCATATAATACATACATCTATATCATAAGTATTGTTGTGGAGAGACCATAGCAAATCCGGTTTGGGGAGGCCTTTATTCATCACCCCAACGCAGCGTTGGTGCCTCCCTCCCTCACTCACTCTACACATTCCCTCCAGCCAAGCCTCACCATGCAGCACAACTCCAGTTCGTCCCGGGGCTCCGCGTGGCGGAACCTCGCGTGGCAGAAGCGCCCGTATCCGGAGGAGAGCTTCTTGGCGACCTCCGCCTGCTTGCACCGCAGCATCGAGAGGACGGACACGGGGCCTGCGCTCTCGCGCTGCGCCACGGCCACATTCAGCAGCAGCAGCGGTGGCAGCAGCAGCAGCGGTGGCAGCAGCAGCGGTGGCAGCAGCAGCAGCGGTGGCAGCAGCAGCGGTGGCAGCAGCAGCGGTGGCAGCAGCGGCAGCAGTGGTGGCAGCTTCTCGGAAAAGGCGGCGCTATAGCCGGAGGTCGCCTTGCCTCGGCTACAACTTGAGCGTGAGGACGCTTCCATCTGGAAAGTGAGAGAGGTGGTCACAGAATGGATAGGTCCAAGTCATCGGTGTAGCTTTATGTTATTCCCAATTATATCCCAGTTGGCTCAAACGACACCCGCACACCGTGGTACGCGCAATAATTTTTTTTATGGAAGTTGTTGCCGCACCATTTCCGATTTTACAAGAAACGTTGCTGCTCTATTCAACACACGTCCGATAGTTGATCGTCGCAAATGGGATAGAAATTTCCAAAAAGAGGTCATGTGACCACCCAACACTGTGTACTCTTTAGACCAATCCCAGTTAGCCAAACACCTTTTTGCCAATCTCCATTTGCCTCGGCTACACAGAACCCTGCTGCTTTATGCTATTGCATAGAGTTACCATAGTTGCTCATGTTTAATGCGTTGCTGGCAACCGTTGCCCTTATATTGCTCGAAAGTTACGTGACCATTAGCGCCCATCTCTCTGGAAAGGTCGCTGAAAGGTGGCCACGTGCACAGGGGCTCACATTGTTTGTATCTAAAGTTTATAGCAGAATGACAGGAAAATTAACGCATCTTTCATTATACAAACAACAGTATGATGATGACAAGAATGAAAGCGTTTACATAGTACCATTATGATAAATATATGTCATCCTTGTACAGTATGTACAGGCTGCCTCTTATAACAGCGTTTCCTTATGAGGCGCTCTGGCCTGGAGGAAGTTCATGCACGGTTCAAAATTCCTGCGTGAAAATGTCAACTACTTTGCCTGGTAGGCAGGTCGTGGGTTCGTTAACCACCCTGATTGATGCTTGCATGTCTCTCTCCCAGTGATGGGGTGGATTTATCTCCGGGTCCTCCGACTTTTCCCTCACTAAAAATGAGCACACATTTGTAGTATTTGGCTGCTATAAATGTTCGTGTGATAAACAATTACGTTGGGCTATTATTTGTGATAACCAGGTCGCTTCTGAAAAAGAGCTATACAGTATATAGCTCAGTGAGCCTTACCTGGAAAATAAAAAAAGTTCAGTTTAAGTTGTCTCCCCAGTAATGATGTATTTCAAACTGCACCAGGTTATTCAATCATTAACGTCGAGTCGACAACTCTCAACTGGTTTTGCCCTTCTGGGTCTCATCAGCAGTCACACTGCTACTGTGTGACAAGATGTTATTGGCAAGTGCCCTCTCTGAACGCCAGGTGTACTTGAATTATATTTTCAAAAAATATGTAAAATAATGTACGTTCTCTTACTGGTAGGAACGAAGTTGTAAACTGAGTGTACCAGCCTGCAATAGATGAATGTGTCCGTCCGTCCGTCCCCTTTCAATACTTTAACGAAGTGAAATCTCGTGCTGTTGGGTGTAAAATCAGCAATAGACAGCGCAGATACTTGTCCTACCAGCCCACCCTGCAGGGACCTGTTAACGTTAAGCCGGATAGAATATAAGCCGAATCCCGAAAGGGCTCTTGGCTGTCCATCCCGGGGAAGCAACCCTTCGTCTACGTTCTACGTTTCGCACGTATTCAAGCACGTGCTCCGGGCAGTATGCTGTTAGCCCCGGCCCACGTTAGCAGTTGTTACGTAGTTGGCCAGGGTGGTCACCAACCTAGGTGTGTTCAAGAATAACATACGCTGCCTCCGAGTTGAAGAGTACGTCTCAGTTGAACCTAGGCCTCTGCAAGGTAAGGTAATTTACCCTTTTTACCGGGTAAAAGGGTCAAGGTAAAGGTGTCGACATGCCAAGGGGTAAGGTAAAGGGTAGGGTAAAGGTAGCTCGGAAGAATTACCCGGTAGGGTAAATGTAGCGCGAAGTATTACCCGGTAAATACGGTGCCTTGTTTAACGCTAAAAGCTCCGTGGCGCAGTCCGGGGCCTCCATTTAATAAGAAATATATTTTTTTAACTATTTTAAAAACACGCTTTAATGAAATGTACCATACGAGTAATGGAAGAACTCCACAACTCCAGGAAGTGGCCACGAAGCTTGCCACAACGTAAGGAGACCGTGGCCAATTACAGCCAACGTCAGTTGACAGTAGACAATTAGACCCAAGCCGAAACATAACATAAAAAAGAATGTTTAAAAATATTTATTTTTTATGATAGAATATAGTATTGTCATCAGTATGACATAATTATACCAAGTTTGCAGTCGATACCACATTGGGAAGTGGGTTACAATTGAGTTACAAGATTTGAGGATACAACGACAACAAGCATGTAAAATGGGAATAATCGAGAGTATTCTATATTAATTAAGCGCTCTACCGAGCATTTACCTGTTATAAACCTTTTTCATGTGTAGTAGTACCCCAGTAATTACCCTGTAATCGGGTAATTTGTATGGGGTAAGGGTAAATGGTAGGGTAAAGGTAGGCTCGTTGCTTTTTAACCTTACCTGCTAAAGGGTAAGAGGTAGGGTGGAGTGATTGTATTGTGGTAAGGTAAAAGGAAGGGTAAAGGTAGGCTCGTTGCTTTTACCTTTTACCTTACCTTGCCGAGGCCTAGTTGAACCCACTACGACTGCAAGAGGCGCAGTTCTCACGGGACTTGTTCTGCCGCAATGTTCTGTACAATCACGATTACTCCTTACGTTAATTACCGCGTGGTAATGTTTCCAATAACAACTATAGTCGTGCGTATTGATATCGTGATCATCGTTATCGGCCTTGATTGCGCCACTGCTGAATAAAGGGCTCTTGAAGTCGTTTGTCTCTCACGGTCCTGTGATGTTGCAATCTACCTAACAAGGTGCGTGCGAGCTGATTTCATTGCTCCATCTCCTCCGTGGATCGATCAGAGGCACTGCACCTCCCTTGGCTGCGACTCCGTCGCCCGTATGGACCACTGCTCACCATCTGTCTCGCGAGAAGTCCTGACCAAGCCCGTTAACTTTGAATTACAAACACCACGGGTTGTTCGACACCGATGTTGTTGCATTACCGGTAAAACAACGCTGTCAAGTCCAGAGTGTGAACCAATTACAACGGCAGAATTTCTGAGATTCTCATTAAAAAAATATAAAAAGAACTAAATTTCTCTAAGTGTGTAAAACCAGGAACCTTTTATTCACGCATTTACCGGTACTGCTTGCAACAAAAACGACTTTCGCGACGAGGTACAGTATCACATGTTATGTATACGTCTCCACGTATGAAATATAAGTTGATTATTTAAAATAAAATATTGCAGTAATCCTGTACTGTGATGAGCCATCAAAGGTGTCGCCATAGGCCCGGAGTGCAATACTCCACCGTAGCCACACGGCGGCGGCGTAGGTCGATAGGTCGCGAGTTCAAATTCAACCCGAGTAATACTTTTTTTTTATGACTTTTAAACAATCATATTTACTTAGTCATTTGTTGCGGTGATTATCGGGAGGATGACATTAAACAAAATATTATGAAAGTATGTACACCGGATTTGTTAATGTTTAAAATGCGATTAATATATCCAAGATGTACGGCCGGGGGACAGGTAGCAGTTATATGGCCAGGATGTGCCGTTGGTTATCAACTGGCGCAGTGGCGCACTGGGCTAAGCCCCTTGACTTTTTATTAAGGGGGTCTAACGCAGGTTCCGGGAACCACCAAATTCGTAGGAGGGGCTTCCATTCAAAATCAATCCACTAGCATTAGGTGAGAAGGTGTCGCGCCCGCCTGTAGATTCATTCAGTACCGTGATGCCTTAGACCCCCTTTTTAATTCTATTATTATTGTGTTTTATATACTTACAAACCTCGCCGCCGGGCGTCAGGAGTTCAAAGGTCACAGGTTCAAATCCAACCGCCGGTAAAATATTTTTTTAAAAAACATTCACTTCATAAACTATTATTTTCTTTACTTCGCCATTTGTAGCAGTATTTATCGGCACGGTTATGTACCATACTTAAATTCCAGAACTATTTATACAAGATCTGTTGTTGTATTTTTAAAATATGCATTTTAATACTTCAACGGATCTATGATTACTGGGAGCAACGTTAGTTTTAGCGTCACTCACGCAGCCAAGACTTTAATATGCAGCAGACACACAAATTTGTTACAGTACAGTATCACATGTTATGTCATGTATGTCTCCACAAAGGAAATGTAAGTTAATTAATTTAAAATGAAATATTCCAGTAATCCTGTCCTGTGATAAGCCACCAAAGGGCTCTGTGTATTTCTCTCACCCCATCGTGTGCCGTGCCGGCCTTCATAGGTGTTTACTCACAGCACTTGCCCCTACAGTCTGTTAAGGCTATACGGGGGATCTTTGTCTTTGTTTCTCTCTCTGTGTGTGTCCCTCTAGGTGTGTCTCTCTCTCTGTCTGTGTGTGTCTCTCTCTGTGTGTCTTTCTCTATGTGTCTCTCTCTGTATTTGTGTGTCTCTTTGTGTCTCTCTCTCTGTGTGTCTCTCTCTGTGTCTCTCTCTTTCTGTGTGTGTCTCTCTGTCTCTGTGTGTCTCTCTCTCTCTGTGTCTCTCTGTCTGTGTGTGTCTCTGTGTGTGTCTCTCTCTATGTGTCTCTCTGTCTGTGTGTCTCTCTCTGTCTGTGTGTGTCTCTCTCTCTGTGTCTCTCTGTCTGTGTGTGTCTCTGTGTGTGTCTCTATGTGTCTCTCTGTCTGTGTGTGTCTCTCTCTGTCTGTGTGTGTCTCTCTCTCTGTGTCTCTCTGTCTGTGTGTGTCTCTGTGTGTGTCTCTCTCTATGTGTCTCTCTGTCTGTGTGTGTCTCTCTCTCTGTGTGTCTCTCTTTGTGTGTCTCTCTCTGTGTGTGTCTCTCTGTCTGTGTGTTTGTCTCTGTGTCTGTCCATTCGCTCGGAAGTTCGGAGAGCCGTGAGGCGCTGCAAGGATGGGTGGTGGTCGCGGGTTGCTGAGGAGATGGAGTCCGCCTCAGTGGCCCGTGATCACAAGTCTCTATTTAACTCCATCAAAAAAGTAACCTGCAGCGCCACACCTATTACCATCATTAGGGGAAAAAAACGGTGATCCAATCTCCGACCCCCAGGAACAGGTTTGCAGATTTGCTGAGCATTTCTGTGAGGTCCTGGGGGAGGGGAAATCCCTCAGCCAGGAATAAATCGTGGCACAAAGTGAGGATGACCCTGCTGAGGCTGCGGTGCCTCAAATATTGGAAGAAGTCACCCTCTGTGAGTGGCTGGCTGAGGTTCCATCTGTTGAGGAAGTACTGAAGGCGATCCGGAGTCTGAGACCAGGAAAGGCAGCGGGCAGAGATGATCTCCCAAGCGAAATGCTGAGGGAGGGTGGCGTTTGTGCACAGACTGCCCTATATGACATCATAACAACAGTCTGGACCACTGGACGGGTTCCGCAGGATTGGAAGGATGCCCTGGTGGTCCCCCTTTTTAAGAAGGGGGACCGCACAGACTGTAACAACTACAGGGGCATTTCACTCCTCAGTGTGCCGGGGAGGGTCCTGGCAAGGATTATTCAGCATCGCCTTGCCAGGCACGCTGAGGAGAGGCTTGCGGAGCCCCAATGCGGTTTCAGGAAAGGGCGGTCCTGCACAGATGCCATATTTTCCGTCCGTCTGCTACAGCAGAGGTGTAGGGAATTCCAACAAGACCTACATCTCTGCTTTATTGACCTGGCCAAGGCCTATGCTACCATCAGTAGGCCTGGGCTCTGGGTTGTTCTTCGTGCTTTTGGAGAACCTGACCCTCTGCTCACGATCATTAAGGACCTTCATGATGGTGAGCGGGCCGGGGTAAAACTACGTGGTCGGGAGTCAGAGCCATTCCCTGTACACCTTGGGGTGCGACAGGGATGTCCTCTGGCTCCCACATTATTTAACATCTATTTTGACCACGTTGTTCGTGAAGCCTTCAATAGCTGTACCGGGGGAATCTCCATATGGTACAGATATAATGGGAGGCTGATTGATGCCCAGGTGCGGTCAAGGGATGGCTCCCTATTGCTCAACCACGTTATGTATGCTGATGATTGGTAATAGCTGCTCATTCAGGGGAGGAGTTGGAGACGCTGCTGCTGAGACTGGAGCGTGCCACTAAGAGGTGGGGCCTTACCATCAGCCCCACCAAAACTAAGCACCTGCCTGGGTATTTTGTACCATCGAACACTACACCCCCACAACTCCCAATCGGTGATGGGGCAGTTGTGGAGCGAGTGGAGAGTTTCCCATACCTGGGCAGTGTGTTTATGACCAGCTCCAGTTTAACAGCAGAGGTCTCACTCCGAATGAGTCGAGCGGCAATATCTTTTCATCGGTTGCCTAACGCTGTGTGGAAGCTACCTGGTCTGTGGCTCTGCACTAAGCTTCAGGTCTTCTCGGCCACAGTCATTCCCTCCCTTCTCTACGCTTGCGAAACGTGGACCCCCCTAATGGAACATCTTCGCCAGTTAGAAACATTTAGGCTGGCCTGCCTACGATCCATCCTGGGTTTAACCAGACTGGATTGTGTGAGGAGCTCACAAATCCTTGAAAGATCTGGGCAAGGTCCCATCGGTGAGCTCCTCCGGTGGGCAAAACTGCGATGGCTGGGTCATGTAGCCCGCATGCCCAGCCACCACATGCCGAAACAGCTTTTGTTCGGCCGGATTGAGGGGGCTTAACGGGCGCGGCACGGGCTAGAGAAGACATGGAGTGATATGGTACAGGAGGACGTGCAGTTGAGTGGACTTGCAGATGACTGGTACCAGCGGTGTCAAGATCGGCCTCTGTGGAGGAGGCGCGTGAAGGACACTACTGGGCAGTCGGAGGCAGTCGCCCTCCAACAATAACGGAGGGCGTAGGAGCGACGCTCACAACAACGAGCCGAGTGCCGGTTGGCTTAAGCACAGCAGGTTGGCACAGTAGGGGGCACAGGTGGTGCATCAGCCAGTCATCTCAGTCAGTCGACCCGTGGCACCTGGGTCTGCCCCGTGACCTCCTGCCAGCGGGCGTTCGACACTTCACGTGGCCTCAGGGTGCACATAGCCTGGCACAAGCGTCGTGGTGACGTCACCGCCACTTCTCGGTGAATGGCGGTTGTTGTTGTGTTGTGTGTGTCTCTCTCTGTCTGTGTGTGTCTCTCTCTGTCTGTGTGTGTGTCTCTCTCTGTCTGTGTGTGTCTCTCTCTGTCTTTGTGTCTCTCTCTGTCTGTGTGTGTCTCTCTCTGTGTGTCTCTCTCTGTCTGTTTGTGTCTCCTGCTGTGCGCTCTATCCTCCTAGTGGCGGATATACCGTCAACTACACATTGACATGTTAATATCTCACAATACAATGGCCACATCCTCAGCACAAGCTCCAGCCCCCACCCTCTTGCCCGATGTGGCAACCCCCCCTCCCCCCTCCCCCCTCTCGGCTCTCTATATAAGGACTTGTTGCACCAGCCTGTTTCTCATTCCCACCTGAAGACGGTTGCTTGTGTGGCAATCGAAACGTCGTGATCTATTATTATTATTTTTCTTCTTCTACCTAAGGGACCTTACGGAAAGAACCAAAGAGTATGGATTCCTGCAGTCAGGAAGGCTTCAAATCAAGATTTATTATTATTATGTTTTATATACTTACAAACCTCGCCGCGAGGTGTCAGGAGTCAAGAGGTCACGGGTTCAAATCCAACCGCCGTTACAATATATTTAAAAAAAAATATCTTCATAAAATATTTTCTTTACTTCATCATTTGTAGCAGTATTTATCGGCATGGTTATGTACAATACAAGAATTATAGAATTATTTATACAAGATGTGTTATTGTATTTTTTTAAAATGCATTATAATACTGCAACGGATCAATGATTACTGGGAGCAACGTTAGTTTTAGCGTCACTCACGCTGCCGATACGTTAATATGCAGTAGACACACAAATACCTTACAGTACAGTATCACATGTTATGTCATGTATGTCTCCACATGTGAAATGTAAGTTGATTAATGTAAAATAAAATATTGTAGTAATCCTGTACTGTGATGAGTCATCAAAGGTGTCGCCATAGGCCCGGAGTGCAATACTCTACCGTAGCCACACGGCGGCGGCGGTCGAAAGGTCGCGAGTTCAAATCCAACCCGAGTAATACTTTTTTTAATGACTTTTAAACAATCATATTTACTTAGTCATTTGTTGCGGTGTTTGTCGGGAGGATGACATTAAACAAAATATTATGAAAGTATGTACACCGGATTTGTTAATGTTTAAAAAGCGATTAATATATCCAAGATGTACGGCCGGGGGACAGGTAGCAGTTATATGGCCAGGATGTGCCGTTGGTTATCAACTGGCGCAGTGGCGCACTGGGCTAAGCCCCTCGACTTTTTATTAAGGGGGTCTAACGCAGGTTCCGGGAATCCACCAAATTCGTAGGAGGGGCTTCCATTCAAAATCAATCCACTAGCATTAGGTGAGAAGGTGTCGCGCCTGCCTGTAGCTTCATTCAGTACCGTGATGCCTTAGGCCCCCTTTTTAATTTAATTATTATTGTATTCTTAGTTTTTTCGGTAAAGTCACGTTGAAGAGAAACAACAAAATAACAAAATATATATAAAACAATAAAAAATTCTCACGACGTTTCGACCATAACTCAAACGGTCATCATCAGGTGTGTTGGTTTGCATAAATTTATTTTTAAACGGCACATTTATTTATTTATAATAACGTTGGCGTCACGCGCAGCGATTGGCAGTTTGCCCAGGACTAGTCCATCTATTTTTTTGAAAAGAGGAGGGGGGAGACGAAATTTTTTATAATGTATGCTGTCTGAAAGCCACTGTAAGCGTGAACAATCAATCAAGAACTGAAATGATTTATCAAATCTTTCCAATGATTGCTAAGATAGAATCCATCTTCTCGGTTTAAATTGTCTCTGTGCTTGTATATGTGGATAGCCTCATGAACGAATCTCTCATGGAAGCCAGATGGCTTACAAAGAACCTCCGTCTTGGAAAAGTCAATGGCATGTGAGCCTACTGAATTAGAACAATGATCTGCTACGGCCGAGGTGTTGGTCCTACCATGTTTAAGGTCTGCTTTATGTTCACGAATGCGGTCCGAGACATGGCGTTTGGTTTCTCCAATGTAACTACTACCACAGAGGCAACTTAGTTTGTAGACACCAGGGTATTGTATGTCCGGAATCACATCTTTTACAGACGGAACCAGATCACGGATTTTATGTAATGTGTTGAAACGGACCTGGATCTTGTGTTTATTCAAGATTTTGGAGATCTTTTTTGTGATCCCAGCAATGTAGGGTAAAGTGATGGTTTTGAAAGGCTCCTCAAGAGGGTTCTTCTTCATGGTTTGAGTGATAGCTTTGCGGATTGTATAGTCGGAGTAACCATTAGCCCTAAGAGCTTGGTGTACGTGCTTGAGTTCACTGCTTATGTGTTCCTGGTCGGATATGCATTGGGCTCTATGATACAGAGTCTTGATGAGAGAATTCTTCTGTGATGGATGGTGGTGGGAATCCGGTTTCAGATAAGCATCCGTATGGGTAGCTTTCCTGTAGACAGAGTGGCTCATTGAACCATCAGGTCTCTTTTTAATTAGGACATCCAAAAAAGGTATCTTGCCATCTATTTCGACTTCCATGGTAAATCTGATGGCTGGGTGTATGGAATTGATGTGGTCGAAGAATTGGTCTAGAGCAGGCCGGCCATGTGGCCAGATGACAAAAGTGTCATCCACGTACCTCTTCCATAAGGTTGGGTGCAGAGTGGCAGTCTGGATGGCGTCAGTCTCAAATTTCTCCATGAAAATGTTAGCTATAACTGGAGAAAGGGGGGAGCCCATTGGGGTGCCCTCAGTTTGTTTGTAGAAAGTTCCATTCCAAGTTAAGTATGTATTGGTTAAACAGTGTCTCACCAGGGGGGGTACCTCAGTGTTTAGTCCTTGATGAACCAAGTCTTCAATGATTGCAATGGTGTCAGGTACAGGAACCTTGGTGAATAAGGAAACTACATCAAAACTGACAAGCAGGTCATCTGGGGACAGGGAAATACCCTTGATTGTTGATTCCAGGTGAGTAGAATTTTGTACCGCAGAGGTGGTCTTTCCAGTGAAAGGACGCAGGATTTCAGACAAAAAACGAGCTAGTTTGTAGGTGGGGGAGCTGATAGTAGAGACTATGGGACGAAGAGGTGTATCAACTTTATGTATTTTTGGTAAGCCGTATAATCTTGGTGGCCTGGCAGCAGAAGGTTTCAACGAAAACTGTTTAGATTGATCAATTAATGCGGTTGAATCAGAAATTATTTTGTTGGTTTGTGTGACGAGGCTGTTGGTGGGATCTCTTTTTATTTTTGTATAACTACCATCGTCGAGTAATTCTTTAATTTTGTTGTTGTATTCTATTTTATCCATGATGACAGTAGCATTGCCTTTGTCAGCTGAGAGAACTACAATATCATTCCTCTTTTTTAATTTATATAATTCAAAACGCTCATCTTTGCTGAGGTTGCTAGCTGGCATCTTAGCGTTTTTGAGGGTTGCAGCGATTTCAGATCTTGCTACGTCTGCAGCGATGTGACCCAGGCCCCTGAGAGCAACGTCTACTTGGGCAATTATATCATTAACTGGTATGTGTTTAGGTGTGACTGCAAAGTTTAGACCTTTAGCTAAAACGGATTTCAGACCATCGGAAATAGAACTGTTACTGCGATTAATTACGACTTTATTAACGTCTAACTTTTTGGTGTGTGGGTCCGGTCTTTTGTTGAAGAGGAGGTTAAATTTGGAAATCAGGTTTTCCTTACATTTGGTCGACAGTAGCAGCTGAAGAGGCAGTCATATTGTCTACATGTTCCCAATCCGATGTGGACATTATTGCCGTCAATGATAAGTGTGATTTGTAGAGTGTCTTGTCTAACTGATCTAGTTCTGTGCGCATAAGTCTGATTTTTTCTGAGATAAGAGCTAAGCTAGTTTTGAAAAGAATTCGTTTCGCATTAGAAGAAGTTACAGCAGCAGAGGTCAGTGTAAATGCGATTGGTATTACCCCAGAGTCGCGGCATCTCTTCAGGAAGGTGAGAGACTCGATCAGCTGAGCTTTCTTATCCCGGAGTTTGTTGAAGGATCTTAAAGTTATGTGAAAACCCTCCCCGTAGAGGCGATTAAATTTTGATTTAAAGCTTTCGTGACTGATGATGACCGTTTGAGTTATGGTCGAAACGTCGTGAGAATTTTTTATTGTTTTATATATATATTTTGTTATTTTGTTGTTTCTCTTCAACGTGACTTTACCGAAAAAACTAAGAATATGAATTACTGCAGTCACGAAAGCTTTAAATCAAAATTTATTATTATTGTGTTTTATATACTTACAAACCTCGCCGCCGGGCGTCGGGAGTCAAAAGGTCACAGGTTCAAATCCAACCGCCGGTAAAATATTAAAAAAAAAACGTTCACTTCATAAACTATTATTTTCTTTACTTCGCCATTTGTAGCAGTATTTATCGGCACGGTTATGTACCATACTTAAATTCCAGAACTATTTATACAAGATGTGTTGTATTTTTAAAAAATGCATTTTAATACTTCAACTGATCTATGATTACTGGGAGCAACGTTAGTTTTAGCGTCACTCACGCTGCCAAAACTTTATTATGCAGTAGACACACAAATTTGTTACAGTACAGCATCACATGTTATGTCATGTATATCTCCACAAAGGAAATGTAAGTTAATGAATATAAAATAAAATATTCCAGTAATCCTGTCCTGTGATAAGCCACCAAAGGGCTCTGTGTGTTTCTCTCACCCCCTCGTGTGCGGTGCCGGCCTTTATAGGTGCTTGCTTACAGCACTTGCCCCTACAGTCTGTTAAGGCTATACGGGGGATCTTTGTCTTTGTTTCTCTCTCTGTGTGTGTCTCTCTAGGTGTGTCTCTCTCTCTGTCTGTGTGTGTCTCTCTCTGTATGTCTTTCTCCGTGTCTCTCTCTCTGTCTTTGTGTGTCTCTTTGTGTCTCTCTCTGTCTTTGTGTCTCTCTCTCTGTGTGTCTCTCTCTGTCTGTGTGTGTGTCTCTCTGTATGTCTCTCCGTCTGTGTGTCTCTCTCTGTCTCTGTGTGTGTCTCTCTCTGTCTGTGTGTGTCTCTCTGTGTTTCTCTCTCTGTCTGTTTGTGTCTCCTGCTGTTCGCTCTATCCCCCTAGTGGCTGATCTACCGTCATTACACTCGACCCTCGATCATCTCCGCGCTTTTCCTTCACCCTGTTCAGCGCTCTATCCTCCTAGTGGCGGATATACCGTCAACTACACATTGACATGTTAATATCTCACAATACAATGGCCACATCCTCAGCACAAGCTCCAGCCCCCACCCTCTTGCCCGATGTGGCAACCCCCCCTCCCCCCTCTCTATATAAGGACTTGTTGCAGCAGACTGTTTCTCATTCCACCTGAAGACGGTTGCTTGTGTGGCAATCGAAACGTCGTGATCTATTATTATTATTATTATTCTTTTTCTACCTAAGGGGCCTTACCGAAAGAACCAAAGAGTATGGATTCCTGCAGTCAGGAAGGCTTAAAATCAAGATTTATTATTATTGTGTTTTATATACTTACAAACCTCGCCGCCAGGCGTGTGGAGTCAAAAGGTCACGGGTTCAAATCCAACCGACGTTATAATATATTTAAAAAATTTCACTTCGTAAACTATTTTCTTTACTTCATCATTTGTAGCAGTATTTATCGGCATGGTTATGTACAACACAAGAATTCTAGAATTATTTATAGAAGATGTGTTATTGTGTTTTTTTATGCATTTTATTTCTGCAACGGATCAATGATTACTGGGATCAACGTTAGTTTTAGCGTCACTCACGCTGCCAAAAAATTAATATGCAGTAGACACACAAATACGTTACAGTACAGTATCACATGTGATGTCATGTATGTCTCCACGTATGAAATATAAGTTAATTAATTTAAAATAAAATTTTGCAGTAATCCTGTACTGTGATGAGCCATCAAAGGTGTCGCCATAGGCCCGGAGTGCAATACTCCACCGTAGCCACACGGCGGCGGCGTAGGTCGATAGGTCGCGAGTTCAAATCCAACCCGAGTAATACTTTTTTAATGACTTTTAAACAATCATATTTACTTAGTCATTTGTTGCGGTGTTTATCGGGAGGATGACATTAAACAAAATATTATGAAAATATGTACACCGGATTTGTTAATGTTTAAAATGCGATCAATATATCCAAGATGTACGGCCGGGGGACAGGTAGCAGTTATATGGCCAGGATGTGCCGTTGGTTATCAACTGGCGCAGTGGCGCACTGGGCTAAGCCCCTCGACTTTTTATTAAGGGGGCCTAACGCAGGTTCCGGGAACCACCAAATTCGTAGGAGGGGCTTCCATTCAAAATCAATCCACTAGCATTAGGTGAGAAGGTGTCGCGCCTGCCTGTAGCTTCATTCAGTACCGTGATGCCTTAGGCCCCCTTTTTAATTTAATTATTATTATTGTGTTTTTTATACTTACAAACCTCGCCGCCAGGCGTCAGGAGTCAAAAGGTCACGGGTTCAAATCCAACCGACGTTACAATATATTTAAAAAATTTCACTTCGTAAACTATTTTCTTTACTTCATCATTTGTAGCAGTATTTATCGGCATGGTTATGTACAACACACGAATTCTAGAATTATTTACAGAAGATGTGTTATTGTTTTCTTTATGCATTTTATTACTGCAACGGATCAATGATTACTAGGATCAACGTTAGTTTTAGCGTCACTCACGCTGCCAAAACTTTAATATGCAGTAGACACACACATTTGTTACAGTACAGTATCACATGTTATGGCATGTATGTCTCCACAAAGGAAATGTAAGTTCATGAATTTAAAATAAAATATTCCAGTAATCCTGTCCTGTGATAAGCCACCAAAGGGCTCTGTGTATTTCTCTCACCCCCTCGTGTGCCGTGCCGGCCTTTATAGGTGCTTACTCACAGCACTTGCCCCTACAGTCTGTTAAGCCTATACGGGGGATCTTTGTCTTTGTTTCTCTCTCTGTGTGTGTCTCTCTAGGTGTGTGCATCTCTCTCTCTCTCTGTGTCTCTCTCTGTGTGTCTTTCTCTATGTGTCTCTCTCTGTGTTTGTGTGTCTCTTTGTGTCTCTCTCTCTCTGTGTCTCTCTCTGTCTGTGTGTCTCTCTCTGTGTGTCTCTCCGTCTGTGTGTCTCTCTCTGTCTGTGTGTGTCTCTCTCTGTCTGTGTATCTCTCTCTGTCTCTGTGTGTGTCTCTCTGTCTGTGTGTCTCTCTCTGTCTGTGTGTGTCTCTCTGTGTTTCTCTCTCTGTCTGTTTGTGTCTCCTGCTGTGCGCTCTATCCCCCTAGTGGCTGATCTACCGTCATTACACTCGACCTCGATCTTCTCCGCGCTTTTCCTTCACCCTGTTCAGCGCTCTATCCTCCTAGTGGCGGATATACCGTCAATTACACATTGACATGTTAATATCTCACAATACAATGGCCACATCCTCAGCACAAGCTCCAGCCCCCACCCTCTTGCCCGATGTGGCAACCCCCCCTCCCCCCCTCTCGGCTCTCTATATAAGGACTTGTTGCAGCAGCCTGTTGCTCACTCCCACCTGAAGACGGTTGCTTGTGTGGCAATCGAAACGTCGTGATCTATTATTATTTATATTATTCTTCTAGCTAAGAGGCCTTACCGAAAGAACCAAAGAGTATGGATTCCTGCATTCAGGAAGGCTTCAAATCAAGATTTATTATTATTATGTTTTATATACTTACAAACCTCGCCGCCAGGCGTGAGGAGTCAAAAGGTCACCGGTTCAAATCCAACCGACGTTATAATATATTTAAAAAAATCACTTCGTAAACTATTTTCTTTACTTCATCATTTGTAGCAGTATTTATCGGCATGGTTACGTACAACACAAGAATTCTAGAATTATTTACAGAAGATGTGTTATTGTTTTTTTAATGAATTGTATTACTGCAACGGATCAATGATTACTGGGATCAACGTTAGTTTTAGCGTCACTCACGCTGCCAAAAATTTAATATGCAGTAGACACACAAATACGTTACAGTACAGTATCACATGTGATGTCATGTATGTCTCCACGTATGAAATATAAGTTGATTAATGTAAAATAAAATATTGTAGTAATCCTGTACTGTGATGAGCCATAAAAGGTGTCGCCATAGGCCCGGAGTGCAATACTCTACCGTAGCCACACGGCGGCGGCGTAGGTCGATAGGTCGCGAGTTCAAATCCAACCCGAGTAATACTTTTTTTAATGACTTTTAAACAATCATATTTACTTAGTCATTTGTTGCGGTGTTTATCGGGAGGATGACATTAAACAAAATATTATGAAAGTATGTACACCGGATTTGTTAATGTTTAAAAAGCGATTAATATATCCAAGATGTACGGCCGGGGGACAGGTAGCAGTTATATGGCCAGGATGTGCCGTTGGTTATCAACTGGCGCAGTGGCGCACTGGGCTAAGCCCCTTGACTTTTATTAAGGGGGCCTAACGCAGGTTCCAAGATGTACGGCCGGGGGACAGGTAGCAGTTATATGGCCAGGATGTGCCGTTGGTTATCAACTGGCGCAGTGGCGCACTGGGCTAAGCCCCTTGACTTTTATTAAGGGGGCCTAACGCAGGTTCCGGGAACCACCAAATTCGTAGGAGGGGCTTCCATTCAAAATCAATCCACTAGCATTAGGTGAGAAGGTGTCGCGCCTGCCTGTAGGTTCATTCAGTACCGTGATGCCTTAGGCCCCCTTTTTAATTTAATTATTATTATTATGTTTTATATACTTACAAACCTCGCCGCCAGGCGTCAGGAGTCAAAAGGTCACGGGTTCAAATCCAACAGACGTTACAATATATTTAAAAAATTTCACTTCGTAAACTATTTTCTTTACTTCATCATTTGTAGCAGTATTTATCGGCATGGTTATGTACAACACAAGAATTCTAGAATTATTTACAGAAGATGTGTTATTGTTTTCTTTATGCATTTTATTACTGCAACGGATCAATGATTACTAGGATCAACGTTAGTTTTAGCGTCACTCACGCTGCCAAAACTTTAATATGCAGTAGACACACAAATACGTTACAGTACAGTATCACATGTTATGTCATGTATGTCTCCACGTATGAAATATAAGTTAATTAATTTAAAATATAATATTGCATTAATCCTGTACTGTGATGAGCCATCAAAGGTGTCGCCATAGGCCCGGAGTGCAATACTCTACCGTAGCCACACGGCGGCGTAGGTCGATAGGTCGCGAGTTCAAATCCAACCCGAGTAATACTTTTTTTAATGACTTTTAAACAATCATATTTACTTAGTCATTTGTTGCGGTGTTTATCGGGAGGATGACATTAAACAAAATATTATGATAGTATGTACACCGGATTTGTTAATGTTTAAAATGCGATTAATATATCCAAGATGTACAGCCGGGGGACAGGTAGCAGTTATATGGCCAGGATGTGCCGTTGGTTATCAACTGGCGCAGTGGCGCACGGGGCTAAGCCCCTCAACTTTTTATTAAGGGGGTCTAACGCAGGTTCCGGGAACCACCAAATTCGTAGGAGGGGCTTCCATTCAAAATCAATCCACTAGCATTAGGTGAGAAGGTGTCGCGCCTGCCTGTAGCTTCATTCAGTACCGTGATGCCTTAGCCCCCCTTTTTAATTTAATTATTATTATTGTGTTTTATATACTTACAAACCTCGCCGCCGGGCGTCGGGAGTCAAAAGGTCACAGGTTCAAATCCAACCGCCGGTAAATATATAAAAAAAACGTTCACTTCATAAACTATTATTTTCTTTTCTTCGCCATTTGTAGCAGTATTTATCGGCACGGTTATGTACAATACTAAAATTCAGAAATATGTATACAAGATGTGTTATTGTATTTTAAAAAAATGCATTTTAATACTTTAACGGATCTATGATTACTGGGAGCAACGTTAGTTTTAGCGTCACTCACGCTGCCAAAACTTTAATATGCAGTAGACACACAAATACGTTGCAGTACAGTATCACATGTTATGTCACGTATGTCTCCACAAAGGAAATATAAGTTCATGAATTTAAAATAAAATATTCCAGTAATTCTGTCCTGTGATAAGCCACCAAAGGGCTCTGTGTGTTTTTCTCACCCCCTCGTGTGAACGTGCCGGCCTTTATAGGTGCTTACTCACAGCACTTGCCCCTACAGTCTGTTAAGGCTATACGGGGGATCTTTGTCTTTGTTTCTCTCTCTGTGTGTGTCTCTCTAGGTGTGTCTCTCTCTCTGTCTGTGTGTGTCTCTCTGTGTTTCTTTCTCTATGTGTCTCTCTCTGTATTTGTGTGTCTCTTTGTGTGTCTCTCTCTCTGTGTCTCTCTCTGTCTGTGTGTCTCTCTCTCTCTGTCTGTGTGTGTGTCTCTCTGTCTGTGTGTCTCTCTCTGTCTCTGCGTGTGTCTCTCTCTGTCTGTGTGTGTCTCTCTGTGTTTCTCTCTCTGTCTGTCTGTCTCCTGCTGTTCGCTCTATCCGCCTAGTGGCTGATCTACCGTCATTACACTCGACCCTCGATCATCTCCGCGCTTTTCCTTCACGCTGTTCAGCGCTCTATCCTCCTAGTGGCGGATATACCGTCAACTACACATTGACATGTTAATATCTATATTCTTAGTTTTTTCGGTAAAGTCACGTTGAAGAGAAACAACAAAATAACAAAATATATATAAAACAATAAAAAATTCTCACGACGTTTCGACCATAACTCAAACGGTCATCATCAGGTGTGTCGGTTTGCATAAATTTATTTTGAAAACGGCATATTTATTTATATATATAAAAATAACGTTTGCGTCACGCGCAACGATGGCAGTTTGCCAGGACTAGTCCATCTATTTTTTTGAAAAGAGGAGGGGGGAGACGAAATTTTTTATAATGTATGCTGTCTGAAAGCCACTGTAAGCGTGAACAATCAATCAAGAACTGAAATGATTTATCAAATCTTTCCAATGATTGCTAAGATAGAATCCATCTTCTCGGTTGAAATTGTCTCTGTGCTTGTATATGTGGATAGCCTCATGAACGAATCTCTCATGGAAGCCAGATGGCTTACAAAGAACCTCCGTCTTGGAAAAGTCAATGGCATGTGAGCCTACTGAATTAGAACAATGATCTGCTACGGCCGAGGTGTTGGTCCTACCGTGTTTAAGGTCTGCTTTATGTTCACGAATGCGGTCCGAGACATGGCGTTTGGTTTCTCCAATGTAACTACTACCACAGAGGCAACTTAGTTTGTAGACACCAGGGTATTGTATGTCCGGAATCACATCTTTTACAGACGGAACCAGATCACGGATTTTATGTAATGTGTTGAAACGGACCTGGATCTTGTGTTTATTCAAGATTTTGGAGATCTTTTTTGTGATCCCAGCAATGTAGGGTAAAGTGATGGTTTTGAAAGGCTCCTCAAGAGGGTTCTTCTTCATGGTTTGAGTGATAGCTTTGCGGATTGTATAGTCGGAGTAACCATTAGCCCTAAGAGCTTGGTGTACGTGCTTGAGTTCACTGCTTATGTGTTCCTGGTCGGATATGCATTGGGCTCTATGATACAGAGTCTTGATGAGAGAATTCTTCTGTGATGGATGGTGGTGGGAATCCGGTTTCAGATAAGCATCCGTATGGGTAGCTTTCCTGTAGACAGAGTGGCTCATTGAACCATCAGGTCTCTTTTTAATTAGGACATCCAAAAAAGGTATCTTGCCATCTATTTCGACTTCCATGGTAAATCTGATGGCTGGGTGTATGGAATTGATGTGGTCGAAGAATTTGTCTAGAGCAGGCCGGCCATGTGGCCAGATGACAAAAGTGTCATCCACGTACCTCTTCCATAAGGTTGGGCGCAGAGTGGCAGTCTGGATGGCGTCAGTCTCAAATTTCTCCATGAAAATGTTAGCTATAACTGGAGAAAGGGGGGAGCCCATTGGGGTGCCCTCAGTTTGTTTGTAGAAAGTTCCATTCCAAGTGAAGTATGTATTGGTTAAACAGTGTCTCACCAGGGGGGGTACCTCAGTGTTTAGTCCTTGATGAACCAAGTCTTCAATGATTGCAATGGTGTCAGGTACAGGAACCTTGGTGAATAAGGAAACTACATCAAAACTGACAAGCAGGTCGTCTGGGGACAGGGAAATACCCTTGATTGTTGATACCAGGTGAGTAGAATTTTGTACCGCAGAGGTGGTCTTTCCAGTGAAAGGACGCAGGATTTCAGACAAAAAACGAGCTAGTTTGTAGGTGGGGGAGCTGATAGTAGAGACTATGGGACGAAGAGGTGTATCAACTTTATGTATTTTTGGTAAGCCGTATAATCTTGGTGGCCTGGCAGCAGAAGGTTTCAACGAAAACTGTTTAGATTGATCAATTAATGCGGTTGAATCAGAAATTATTTTGTTGGTTTGTGTGACGAGGCTGTTGGTGGGATCTCTTTTTATTTTTGTATAACTACCATCGTCGAGTAATTCTTTAATTTTGTTGTTGTATTCTATTTTATCCATGATAACAGTAGCATTGCCTTTGTCAGCTGAGAGAACTACAATATCATTCCTCTTTTTTAATTTATATAATTCAAAACGCTCATCTTTGCTGAGGTTGCTAGCTGGCATCTTAGCGTTTTTGAGGGTTGCAGCGATTTCAGATCTTGCTACGTCTGCAGCGATGTGACCCAGGCCCCTGAGAGCAACGTCTACTTGGGCAATTATATCATTAACTGGTATGTGTTTAGGTGTGACTGCAAAGTTTAGACCTTTAGCTAAAACGGATTTCAGACCATCGGAAATAGAACTGTTACTGCGATTAATTACGACTTTATTAACGTCTAACTTTTTGGTGTGTGGGTCCGGTCTTTTGTTGAAGAGGAGGTTAAATTTGGAAATCAGGTTTTCCTTACATTTGGTCGACATAGTAGCAGCTGAAGAGGCAGTCATATTGTCTACATGTTCCCAATCCGATGTGGACATTATTGCCGTCAATGATAAGTGTGATTTGTAGAGTGTCTTGTCTAACTGATCTAGTTCTGTGCGTATAAGTCTGATTTTTTCTGAGATAAGAGCTAAGCTAGTTTTGAAAAGAATTCGTTTCGCATTAGAAGAAGTTACAGTAGCAGAGGTGAGTGTAAATGCGATTGGTATTACCCCAGAGTCGCGGCATCTCTTCAGGAAGGTGAGAGACTCGATCAGCTGAGCTTTCTTATCCCGGAGTTTGTTGAAAGATCTTAAAGTTATGTGAAAACCCTCCCCGTAGAGGCGATTAAATTTTGATTTAAAGCTTTCGTGACTGCAGTAATTCATATTCTTAGTTTTTTCGGTAAAGTCACGTTGAAGAGAAACAACAAAATAACAAAATATATATAAAACAATAAAAAATTCTCACGACGTTTCGACCATAACTCAAACGGTCATCATCAGGTGTGTCGGTTTGCATAAATTTATTTTGAAAAGGCATATTTATTTATATATATAAAAATAACGTTTGCGTCACGCGCAACGATGGCAGTTTGCCAGGACTAGTCCATCTATTTTTTTGAAAAGAGGAGGGGGGAGACGAAATTTGTTTTTATGTATGCTGTCTGAAAGGCACTGTAAGCGTGAACAATCAATCAAGAACTGAAATGATTTATCAAATCTTTCCAATGATTGCTAAGATAGAATCCATCTTCTCGGTTGAAATTGTCTCTGTGTTTGTATATGTGGATAGCCTCATGAACGAATCTCTCATGGAAGCCAGATGGCTTACAAAGAACCTCCGTCTTGGAAAAGTCAATGGCATGTGAGCCTACTGAATTAGAACAATGATCTGCTACGGCCGAGGTGTTGGTCCTACCGTGTTTAAGGTCTGCTTTATGTTCACGAATGCGGTCCGAGATATGGCGTTTGGTTTCTCCAATGTAACTACTACCACAGAGGCAACTTAGTTTGTAGACACCAGGGTATTGTATGTCCGGAATCACATCTTTTACAGACGGAACCAGATCACGGATTTTATGTAATGTGTTGAAACGGACCTGGATCTTGTGTTTATTCAAGATTTTGGAGATCTTTTTTGTGATCCCAGCAATGTAGGGTAAAGTGATGGTTTTGAAAGGCTCCTCAAGAGGGTTCTTCTTCATGGTTTGAGTGATAGCTTTGCGGATTGTATAGTCGGAGTAACCATTAGCCCTAAGAGCTTGGTGTACGTGCTTGAGTTCACTGCTTATGTGTTCCTGGTCGGATATGCATTGGGCTCTATGATACAGAGTCTTGATGAGAGAATTCTTCTGTGATGGATGGTGGTGGGAATCCGGTTTCAGATAAGCATCCGTATGGGTAGCTTTCCTGTAGACAGAGTGGCTCATTGAACCATCAGGTCTCTTTTTAATTAGGACATCCAAAAAAGGTATCTTGCCATCTATTTCGACTTCCATGGTAAATCTGATGGCTGGGTGTATGGAATTGATGTGGTCGAAGAATTTGTCTAGAGCAGGCCGGCCATGTGGCCAGATGACAAAAGTGTCATCCACGTACCTCTTCCATAAGGTTGGGCGCAGAGTGGCAGTCTGGATGGCGTCAGTCTCAAATTTCTCCATGAAAATGTTAGCTATAACTGGAGAAAGGGGGGAGCCCATTGGGGTGCCCTCAGTTTGTTTGTAGAAAGTTCCATTCCAAGTGAAGTATGTATTGGTTAAACAGTGTCTCACCAGGGGGGGTACCTCAGTGTTTAGTCCTTGATGAACCAAGTCTTCAATGATTGCAATGGTGTCAGGTACAGGAACCTTGGTGAATAAGGAAACTACATCAAAACTGACAAGCAGGTCGTCTGGGGACAGGGAAATACCCTTGATTGTTGATACCAGGTGAGTAGAATTTTGTACCGCAGAGGTGGTCTTTCCAGTGAAAGGACGCAGGATTTCAGACAAAAAACGAGCTAGTTTGTAGGTGGGGGAGCTGATAGTAGAGACTATGGGACGAAGAGGTGTATCAACTTTATGTATTTTTGGTAAGCCGTATAATCTTGGTGGCCTGGCAGCAGAAGGTTTCAACGAAAACTGTTTAGATTGATCAATTAATGCGGTTGAATCAGAAATTATTTTGTTGGTTTGTGTGACGAGGCTGTTGGTGGGATCTCTTTTTATTTTTGTATAACTACCATCGTCGAGTAATTCTTTAATTTTGTTGTTGTATTCTATTTTATCCATGATAACAGTAGCATTGCCTTTGTCAGCTGAGAGAACTACAATATCATTCCTCTTTTTTAATTTATATAATTCAAAACGCTCATCTTTGCTGAGGTTGCTAGCTGGCATCTTAGCGTTTTTGAGGGTTGCAGCGATTTCAGATCTTGCTACGTCTGCAGCGATGTGACCCAGGCCCCTGAGAGCAACGTCTACTTGGGCAATTATATCATTAACTGGTATGTGTTTAGGTGTGACTGCAAAGTTTAGACCTTTAGCTAAAACGGATTTCAGACCATCGGAAATAGAACTGTTACTGCGATTAATTACGACTTTATTAACGTCTAACTTTTTGGTGTGTGGGTCCGGTCTTTTGTTGAAGAGGAGGTTAAATTTGGAAATCAGGTTTTCCTTACATTTGGTCGACATAGTAGCAGCTGAAGAGGCAGTCATATTGTCTACATGTTCCCAATCCGATTGCCCAAGTAGACGTTGCTCTCAGGGGCCTGGGTCACATCGCTGCAGACGTAGCAAGATCTGAAATCGCTGCAACCCTCAAAAACGCTAAGATGCCAGCTAGCAACCTCAGCAAAGATGAGCGTTTTGAATTATATAAATTAAAAAAGAGGAATGATATTGTAGTTCTCTCAGCTGACAAAGGCAATGCTACTGTTATCATGGATAAAATAGAATACAACAACAAAATTAAAGAATTACTCGACGATGGTAGTTATACAAAAATAAAAAGAGATCCCACCAACAGCCTCGTCACACAAACCAACAAAATAATTTCTGATTCAACCGCATTAATTGATCAATCTAAACAGTTTTCGTTGAAACCTTCTGCTGCCAGGCCACCAAGATTATACGGCTTACCAAAAATACATAAAGTTGATACACCTCTTCGTCCCATAGTCTCTACTATCAGCTCCCCCACCTACAAACTAGCTCGTTTTTTGTCTGAAATCCTGCGTCCTTTCACTGGAAAGACCACCTCTGCGGTACAAAATTCTACTCACCTGGTATCAACAATCAAGGGTATTTCCCTGTCCCCAGACGACCTGCTTGTCAGTTTTGATGTAGTTTCCTTATTCACCAAGGTTCCTGTACCTGACACCATTGCAATCATTGAAGACTTGGTTCATCAAGGACTAAACACTGAGGTACCCCCCCTGGTGAGACACTGTTTAACCAATACATACTTCACTTGGAATGGAACTTTCTACAAACAAACTGAGGGCACCCCAATGGGCTCCCCCCTTTCTCCAGTTATAGCTAACATTTTCATGGAGAAATTTGAGACTGACGCCATCCAGACTGCCACTCTGCGCCCAACCTTATGGAAGAGGTACGTGGATGACACTTTTGTCATCTGGCCACATGGCCGGCCTGCTCTAGACAAATTCTTCGACCACATCAATTCCATACACCCAGCCATCAGATTTACCATGGAAGTCGAAATAGATGGCAAGATACCTTTTTTGGATGTCCTAATTAAAAAGAGACCTGATGGTTCAATGAGCCACTCTGTCTACAGGAAAGCTACCCATACGGATGCTTATCTGAAACCGGATTCCCACCACCATCCATCACAGAAGAATTCTCTCATCAAGACTCTGTATCATAGAGCCCAATGCATATCCGACCAGGAACACATAAGCAGTGAACTCAAGCACGTACACCAAGCTCTTAGGGCTAATGGTTACTCCGACTATACAATCCGCAAAGCTATCACTCAAACCATGAAGAAGAACCCTCTTGAGGAGCCTTTCAAAACCATCACTTTACCCTACATTGCTGGGATCACAAAAAAGATCTCCAAAATCTTGAATAAACACAAGATCCAGGTCCGTTTCAACACATTACATAAAATCCGTGATCTGGTTCCGTCTGTAAAAGATGTGATTCCGGACATACAATACCCTGGTGTCTACAAACTAAGTTGCCTCTGTGGTAGTAGTTACATTGGAGAAACCAAACGCCATATCTCGGACCGCATTCGTGAACATAAAGCAGACCTTAAACACGGTAGGACCAACACCTCGGCCGTAGCAGATCATTGTTCTAATTCAGTAGGCTCACATGCCATTGACTTTTCCAAGACGGAGGTTCTTTGTAAGCCATCTGGCTTCCATGAGAGATTCGTTCATGAGGCTATCCACATATACAAACACAGAGACAATTTCAACCGAGAAGATGGATTCTATCTTAGCAATCATTGGAAAGATTTGATAAATCATTTCAGTTCTTGATTGATTGTTCACGCTTACAGTGCCTTTCAGACAGCATACATAAAAACAAATTTCGTCTCCCCCCTCCTCTTTTCAAAAAAATAGATGGACTAGTCCTGGCAAACTGCCATCGTTGCGCGTGACGCAAACGTTATTTTTATATATATAAATAAATATGCCGTTTTCAAAATAAATTTATGCAAACCGACACACCTGATGATGACCGTTTGAGTTATGGTCGAAACGTCGTGAGAATTTTTTATTGTTTTATATATATTTTGTTATTTTGTTGTTTCTCTTCAACGTGACTTTACCGAAAAAACTAAGAATATGAATTACTGCAGTCACGAAAGCTTTAAATCAAAATTTATGTTTTATATACTTACAAACCTCGCCGCCAGGCGTGAGGAGTCAAAAGGTCACGGGTTCAAATCCAACCGCCGTTATAATATATTTAAAAAATTCACTTCGTAAACTATTTTCTTTACTTCATCATTTGTAGCAGTATTTATCGGCATGGTTATGTACAACACAAGAATTCTAGAATTATTTATAGAAGATGTGTTATTGTGTTTTTTAATGCATTTTATTACTGCAACGGATCAATGATTACTGGGATCAACGTTAGTTTTAGCGTCACTCACGCTGCCAAAAATTTAATATGCAGTAGACACACAGATACGTTACAGTACAGTAGCACATGTGATGTCATGTATGTCTCCACGTATGAAATATAAGTTAATTAATGTAAAATAAAATATCGCAGTAATCCTGTACTGTGATGAGCCATCAAAGGTGTCGCCATAGGCCCGGAGTGCAATACTCTACCGTAGCCACACGGCGGCGGCGTAGGTCGATAGGTCGCGAGTTCAAATCCAACCCGAGTAATACTTTTTTTAATGACTTTTAAACAATCATATTTACTTAGTCATTTGTTGCGGTGTTTATCGGGAGGATGACATTAAACAAAATATTATGAAAGTATGTACACCGGATTTGTTAATGTTTAAAATGCGATTAATATATCCAAGATGTACGGCCGGGGGACAGGTAGCAGTTATATGGCCAGGATGTGCCGTTGGTTATCAACTGGCGCAGTGGCGCACTGGGCTAATCCCCTCGACTTTTTATTAAGGGAGTCTAACGCAGGTTCCGGGAACCACCAAATTCGTAGGAGGGGCTTCCATTCAAAATCAATCCACTAGCATTAGGTGAGAAGGTGTCGCGCCTGCCTGTAGCTTCATTCAGTACCGTGATGCCTTAGGCCCCCTTTTTAATTTAATTATTATTATTGTGTTTTATATACTTACAAACCTCGCCGCCGGGCGTCGGGAGTCAAAAGGTCACAGGTTCAAATCCAACCGCCGGTAAAATATAAAAAAACGTTCACTTCATAAACTATTAGTTTCTTTACTTCGCCATTTGTAGCAGTATTTATCGGCACGGTTATGTACCATACTTAAATTCCAGAACTATTTATACAAGATGTGTTGTTGTATTTTTAAAAAATGCATTTTAAAACTTCAACTGATCTATGATTACTCGGAGCAACGTTAGTTTTAGCGTCACTCACGCTGCCAAAACTTTAATATGCAGTAGACACACAAATTTGTTACAGTACAGCATCACATGTTATGTCATGTATGTCTCCACAAAGGAAATGTAAGTTCATGAATATAAAATAAAATATTCCAGTAATCCTGTCCTGTGATAAGCCACCAAAGGGCTCTGTGTGTTTCTCTCACCCCCTCGTGTGCCGTGCCGGCCTTTATAGGTGTTTACTCACAGCACTTGCCCCTACAGTCTGTTAAGGCTATACGGGGGATCTTTGTCTTTGTTTCTCTCTCTGTGTGTGTCTCTCTAGGTGTGTCTCTCTCTCTGTCTGTGTGTGTCTCTCTCTGTGTGTCTTTCTCTATGTGTCTCTCTCTGTCTTTGTGTGTTTCTTTGTGTCTCTCTCTGTGTGTCTCTCACTGTGTGTCTCTCTCTCTGTCTGTGTGTGTGTCTCTCTGTGTGTCTCTCCGTCTGTGTCTCTGTCTGTCTGTGTGTGTCTCTCTCTCTCTGTCTCTGTGTGTGTCTCTCTCTGTCTGTGTGTGTCTCTCTGTGTTTCTCTCTCTGTCTGTTTGTGTCTCCTGCTGTTCGCTCTATCCCCCTAGTGGCTGATCTACCGTCATTACACTCGACCTCGATCATCTCCGCGCTTTTCCTTCACCCTGTTCAGCGCTCTATCCTCCTAGTGGCGGATATACCGTCAACGACACATTGACATGTTAATTTCTCACAATACAATGGCCACATCCTCAGCACAAGCTCCAGCCCCCACCCTCTTGCCCGGTGTGGCAACCCCCCCTCTCGGCTCTCTATATAAGGACTTGTTGCAGCAGACTGTTTCTCACTCCCACCTGAAGACGGTTGCTTGTGTGGCAATCGAAACGTCGTGATCTATTATTATTATTTTTCTTCTTCTACCTAAGGGGCCTTACCGAAAGAACCAAAGAGTATGGATTCCTGCAGTCAGGAAGGCTTCAAATCAAGATTTATTATTATGTTTTATATACTTACAAACCTCGCCGCCAGGCGTGAGGAGTCAAAAGGTCACGGGTTCAAATCCAACCGCCGTTATAATATATTTAAAAAATTCACTTCGTAAACTATTTTCTTTACTTCATCATTTGTAGCAGTATTTATCGGCATGGTTATGTACAACACAAGAATTCTAGAATTATTTATAGAAGATGTGTTATTGTTTTTTTATGCATTTTATTACTGCAACGGATCAATGATTACTGGCATCATCGTTAGTTTTAGCGTCACTCACGCTGCCAAAAATGTAATATGCAGTAGACACACAAATACGTTACAATACAGTATCACATGTGATGTCATGTATGTCTCCACGTATGAAATATAAGTTGATTAATGTAAAATAAAATATCGCAGTAATCCTGTACTGTGATGAGCCATCAAAGGAGTCGCCATAGGCCCGGAGTGCAATACTCCACCGTAGCCACACGGCGGCGGCGTAGGTCGATAGGTCGCGAGTTCAAATCCAACCCGAGTAATACTTTTTTTAATGACTTTTAAACAATCATATTTACTTAGTCATTTGTTGCGGTGTTTATCGGGAGGATGACATTAAACAAAATATTATGAAAGTATGTACACCGGATTTGTTCATGTTTAAAAAGCGATTAATATATCCAAGATGTACGGCCGGGGGACAGGTAGCAGTTATATGGCCAGGATGTGCCGTTGGTTATCAACTGGCGCAGTGGCGCACTGGGCTAAGCCCCTCGACTTTTTATTAAGGGGGCCTAACGCAGGTTCCGGGAACCACCAAATTCGTAGGAGGGGCTTCCATTCAAAATCAATCCACTAGCATTAGGTGAGAAGGTGTCGCGCCTGCCTGTAGCTTCATTCAGTACCGTGATGCCTTAGGCCCCCTTTTTAATTTAATTATTATTATTGTGTTTTATATACTTACAAACCTCGCCGCCGGGCGTCAGAAGTCAAAAGGTCACAGGTTCAAATCCAACCGCCGGTAAAATATAAAAAAAACATTAACTTCATAAACTATTATTTTCTTTACTTCGCCCTTTGTAGCAGTATTTATCGGCACGGTTATGTACCATACTTAAATTCCAGAACTATTTATACAAGATGTGTTGTTGTATTTTTAAAAAAATGCATTTTAATACTTCAACTGATCTATGATTACTGGGAGCAACGTTAGTTTTAGCGTCACTCATGCTGCCAAAACTTTAATATGCAGTAGACACACAAATTTGTTACAGTACAGTATCACATGTTATGTCATGTATGTCTCCACAAAGGAAATGTAAGTTCATGAATTTAAAATAAAATATTCCAGTAATCCTGTCCTGTGATAAGCCACCAAAGGGCTCTGTGTGTTTCTCTCACCCCCTCGTGTGCCGTGCCGGCCTTTATAGGTGCTTACTTACAGCACTTGCCCCTACAGTCTGTTAAGGCTATACGGGGGATCTTTGTCTTTGTTTCTCTCTCTGTGTGTGTCTCTCTAGGTGTGTCTCTCTCTCTGTGTGTGTCTCTCTCTGTGTGTCTTTCTCCGTGTCTCTCTCTGTCTTTGTGTGTCTCTTTGTGTCTCTCTCTGTTTTTGTGTCTCTCTCTCTCTGTGTCTCTCTCTCTGTCTGTGTGTGTCTCTCTGTATGTCTCTCCGTCTGTGTGTCTCTCTCTGTCTCTGTGTGTGTCTCTCTCTGTCTGTGTGTGTCTCTCTGTGTTTCTCTCTCTGTTTGTGTCTCCTGCTGTGCGCTCTATCCCCCTAGTGGCTGATCTACCGTCATTACACTCGACCCTCGATCATCTCCGCGCTTTTCCTTCACCCTGTTCAGCGCTCTATCCTCCTAGTCGCGGATATACCGTCAACTACACATTGACATGTTAATATCTCACAATACAATGGCCACATCCTCAGCACAAGCCCCAGCCCCCACCCTCTTGCCCGATGTGGCAACCCCCCCTCCCCCCTCTCGGCTCTCTATATAAGGACTTGTTGCAGCAGCCTGTTTATCACTCCCACCTGAAGACGGTTGCTTGTGTGGAAATCGAAACGTCGTGATCTATTATTTTTATTATTATTCTTCTACCTAAGGGGCTTTACCGAAAGAACCAAAGAGTATGGATTCCTGCAGTCAGGAGGGCTTCAAATCAAGATTTATTATTATTATTATGTTTTATATACTTACAAACCTCGCCGCCAGGCGTGAGGAGTCAAAAGGTCATGGGTTCAAATCCAACCGACGTTATAATATATTTAAAAATTCACTTCATAAACTATCATTTTCTTTTCTTCGTCATTTGTAGCAGTATTTATCGGCATGTTTATGTACAATACAATAATTCTAGAATTATTTTTACAAGATGTGTTATTCTAATAAAATAAAATGAATTTTAATACCGCAACGGATCAATGATTACACTCAACACACAGAGGTTGACAACACAGCCACACTCAACACACAGAGGCTGACACAACCACACTCAACACACAGAGGTTGACAACAAAACCACACTCAACACACAGAGGTTGACAACACAGCCACACTCAACACACAGAGGTTGACAACAAAACCACACTCAACACACAGAGGTTGACAACACAGCCACACTCAACACACAGAGGCTGACAACACAGCCACACTCAACACACAGAGGCTGACAACACAACCACACTCAACACACAGAGGTTGACAACACAACCACACTCAACACACAGAGGTTGACAACACAGCCACACTCAACACACAGAGGCTGACAACACAGCCACACTCAACACCCAGAGGTTGACAACACAACCACACTCAACACACAGAGGTTGACAACACAGCCACACTCAACACACAGAGGTTGACAACACAGCCACACTCAACACACAGAGGTTGACAACACAGCCACACTCAACACACAGAGGTTGACAACACAACCACACTCAACACACAGAGGTTGACAACACAACCACCCTCAACACCCAGAGGTTGACAACACAGCCACAGTCAACACACAGAGGCTGACAACACAGCCACACTCAACACACAGAGGTTGACAACACAACCACCCTCAATACCCAGAGGTTGACAACACAGCCACACTCAACACACAGAGGCTGACAACACAGCCACACTCAACACACAGAGGCTGACAACACAGCCACACTCAACACAGAGAGGCTAAGAGCCCAACCACAACAACCACACTAACAATTCCGACCCCCAGGCCTCACCACCTTCCACCCCTTCACAGAGACTCACCTCACTACAGACAGACTGACCGCCACAACGCACTCACCACACTGCGTGCTCGACCGCAAAATCCACTCAACTACACTCACCATACTGTAACATTAAACACACCAACTACGACAACTGTAACATTAAACACACCAACTACGACAACCACACTCACCACTCCAACCACACACCAACATCTCAACCACACTAACTACTCCATCCACACACTAACATCTCAACCAGACCAACCACACTAACCACTCCAACCACACACTAACATCTCAACCAGACCAACCACACACTAACATCTCAACCACACTAACCACTCCAACCACACTAACCACTCCATCCACACACTAACATCTCAACCACGCCACCCACTCCAACCACGCCTAACATCTCAACCACACTAACCACTCCATCCACACACTAACATCTCAACCACACTAACCACTCCAACCACACTAACCACTCCATCCACACACTAACATCTCAACCGCACTAACCACTCCAACCACACTAACCACTCCATCCACACACTAATATCTCTAACACACTAACCACTCCAACCACACCACCCACTCCAACCACACACTAACATCTCAACCGCACTAACCACTCCAACCACACTAACCACTCCATCCACACACTAACATCTCAACCACACTAACATCTCAACCACACTAACATCTCAACCACACTAACCACTCCATCCACACACTAACATCTCAACCACACTAACCACTCCAACCACACACTAACATCTCAACCACACCACCCACTCCATCCACACACTAACATCTCAACCGCACTAACCACTCCAACCACACTAACCACTCCATCCACACACTAACATCTCAACCACACTAACATCTCAACCACACTAACATCTCAACCACACTAACCACTCCATCCACACACTAACATCTCAACCACACTAACCACTCCATCCACACACTAACATGTTAACCACACTAACCACTCCAACCACACTAACCACTCCATCCACACACTAACATATCAACCACACTAACATCTCAACCACACTAACCACTCCATCCACACACTAACATCTCAACCACACTAACATCTCAACCACAATAACCACTCCATCCACACACTAACATCTCAAACACACTAACCACTCCAACCACACTAACCACTCCATCCACACACTAACATCTCTAACACACTAACCACTCCAACCACACTAACCACTCCATCCACACACTAACATCTCAACCACACTAACATCTCAACCACACTAACCACTCCATCCACACACTAACATCTCAACCACACTAACCACTCCATCCACACACTAACATCTCAAACACACTAACCACTCCAACCACACTAACCACTCCATCCACACACTAACCACTCCAACCACACTAACCACTCCAACCACACTAACCACTCCAACCACACACTAACATCTATAACACACTAACCACTCCAACCACACTAACCACTCCATCCACACACTAACATCTCAAACACACTAACCACTCCAACCACACTAACCACTCCATCCACACACTAACATCTCTAACACACTAACCACTCCAACCACACTAACCACTCCATCCACACACTAACATCTCAACCACACTAACCACTCCAACCACACTAACTACTCCAACCACACACTAACATCTCAACCACACTAACCACTCCAACCACACTAACCACTCCATCCACACACTAACATCCCAACCACACTAACCACTCCATCCACACACTAACATCTCAACCACACTAACCACTCCAACCACACTAACCACTCCAACCACACACTAACATCTCAACCACACTAACCACTCCATCCACACACTAACATCTCAAACACACTAACCACTCCAACCACACTAACCACTCCATCCACACACTAACATCTCAACCACACTAACCACTCCAACCACACCACCCACTCCAACCACACACTAACATCTCTAACACACTAACCACTCCAACCACACTAACCAATCCATCCACACACTAACATCTCAACCACACTAACCACTCCAACCACACTAACCACTCCATCCACACACTAACATCTCAACCACACTAACCACTCCAACCACACACTAACATCTCAACCGCACTAACCACTCCAACCACACTAACCACTCCATCCACACACTAACATCTCAACCACACTAACCACTCCATCCACACACTAACATGTTAACCACACTAACCACTCCAACCACACTAACCACTCGATCCACACACTAACATATCAACCACACTAACATCTCAACCACACTAACCACTCCATCCACACACTAACATCTCAACCACACTAACATCTCAACCACAATAACCACTCCATCCACACACTAACATCTCAAACACACTAACCACTCCAACCACACTAACCACTCCATCCACACACTAACATCTCTAACACACTAACCACTCCAACCACACTAACCACTCCATCCACACACTAACATCTCAACCACACTAACATCTCAACCACACTAACCACTCCATCCACACACTAACATCTCAACCACACTAACCACTCCATCCACACACTAACATCTCAAACACACTAACCACTCCAACCACACTAACCACTCCATCCACACACTAACCACTCCAACCACACTAACCACTCCAACCACACTAACCACTCCAACCACACACTAACATCTATAACACACTAACCACTCCAACCACACTAACCACTCCATCCACACACTAACATCTCAAACACACTAACCACTCCAACCACACTAACCACTCCATCCACACACTAACATCTCTAACACACTAACCACTCCAACCACACTAACCACTCCATCCACACACTAACATCTCAACCACACTAACCACTCCAACCACACTAACTACTCCAACCACACACTAACATCTCAACCACACTAACCACTCCAACCACACTAACCACTCCATCCACACACTAACATCCCAACCACACTAACCACTCCATCCACACACTAACATCTCAACCACACTAACCACTCCAACCACACTAACCACTCCAACCACACACTAACATCTCAACCACACTAACCACTCCATCCACACACTAACATCTCAAACACACTAACCACTCCAACCACACTAACCACTCCATCCACACACTAACATCTCAACCACACTAACCACTCCAACCACACCACCCACTCCAACCACACACTAACATCTCTAACACACTAACCACTCCAACCACACTAACCAATCCATCCACACACTAACATCTCAACCACACTAACCACTCCAACCACACTAACCACTCCATCCACACACTAACATCTCAACCACACTAACCACTCCAACCACACACTAACATCTCAACCGCACTAACCACTCCAACCACACTAACCACTCCATCCACACACTAACATCTCAACCACACTAACCACTCCAACCACACTAACCACTCTAACCACACTAACCACTCCAACCACACTAACCACTCCATCCACACACTAACATCTCAACCACACTAACCGCGAGGGGGCGCCACGGTGGCTAGGAGATGTTAACGACCTCGCCAGGTACACAGGAAGTCGTGGGGGTCGTTCCCGACCCTGACGCCCGTTCTTCTATTCGGAGTTTGCGTGTTCTCCCCATGGTCGCGTGGATTATTTTCCCTGCTCCTCCGGCTTTTCCCCTCCGAATTTAAAATCAACGTTCCGTTTAGAGAGTGTGTGGCTGCGATACATTTACACGCGATAAGCCACTTTGTTGAGCTTTAGTTTGTGGCCAGGTCGCTTCTGACAAAAGAGGTGTGTAGCCCGGTGGGCCTTACCTGGTCAAGTAAAATAGTTTATAGTTTAGTTTCAATCACGCTAACGACACTTGACTACACTCTCACCACGATCAACCACGCAGCCTTCTTGCACCACAACCACCCAACAAACAACTGCCCCTCCACCTCGCACCGCCTCCCACCAACTTCCATCATCAACTCGCATCGACAGGTGTGGTGAAGTATGGTCAAACACCCCCCCCCCCTCGCCCCCTCCTCTAAACCGCGACGGCAAGCTTGGGGAGGGCTTTGCTGCCAGATCTGCCCATGTATGTCCACGTGCAGTGGCCTCCGAGCTCCATCGCCTTCCGGTTGCCGAACAAATACTTAATAAGGGCACTCTCGTTACACGCGCAGAGCGCTTGCCACAGATGAACCCACAAGAGCTCGCCGATCTCGTACAAGGAGCTCAAGGCATCACCACCACCGTCATCACCATCATCACCATCACGACCACCATCATCACCAGCACCATCATCACCACCATCATCACAACCATCATCATCATCACCATCATCACCATCATCATCACCACCACCATCATCAACACCACCATCATCATCATCATCACCACCACCACCACCATCATCACCACCATCATCACCACCATCATCATCACCATCATCACCATCATCATCATCACCACCATCATCACCACCATCATCATCACCACCACCACCATCACCACCACCATCACCATCACCACCACCACCATCACCATAACCACCACCACCATCATCATCACCACCATCATCATCATCATCACCACCATCACCACCACCATCATCATCATTACCACCATCATCACCACCATCATCATCATCACCATCATCACCATCATCATCACCACCATCACCACCACCATCATCACCATCATCATCACCACCACCACCATCACCACCACCATCATCATCATCACCACCACCACCACCACCATCATCATCATCACCATCATCACCACCACCATCATCAACACCACCATCATCATCATCACCACCACCACCACCATCATCATCATCATCACCACCATCATCACCACCATCATCATCACCATCATCACCATCATCATCATCACCACCATCATCACCACCATCATCATCACCACCACCATCATCATCACCACCACCACCATCACCACCACCATCACCATCACCACCACCACCATCATCATCATCACCACCACCATCACCATCATCGCCACCATCACCATCATCATCACCACCACCACCATCATCACCACCATCACCACCATCATCATCACCATCACCACCACCATCATCATCATCACCACCACCACCATCATCGCCACCATCACCATCATCACCACCACCACCATCATCACCATCATCACCACCACCACCATCACCACCATCATCACCACCACCACCATCATCACCACCACCACCACCATCATCACCACCACCATCACCACCACCATCACCACCATCACCACCATCACCATCACCACCATCATCATCACCACCACCATCACCACCACCACCACCACCACCATCATCATCACCATTATCATCACCACCATCACCACCATCATCACCACCATCATCACCACCACCATCATCATCATCACCACCACCACCACCATCATCACCACCACCACCACCATCACCACCATCACCACCATCACCACCACCACCATCACCACCACCACCACCACCATCATCATCATCACCATCATCATCACCACCACCACCATCATCACCACCACCATCACCACCACCATCATCACCACCATCACCACCATCACCACAAACACCACCATCATCATCACCACCACCATCACCACCATCATCATCACCACCACCATCATCATCATCACCACCACCACCACCATCATCATCACCACCACCACCACCACAACCATCATCATCACCACCATCATCATCACCACCACCACCATCACATGAACTGCGGTGGTCATCCTCGCAGCAGCAGCAGCGGCAGCTGCGGCGGCTTCTGGCTGCTCGACATCGAACAAAGACGCCGGTCACCGCATCGCGCGGCGCTTTCAGATGCGCTCCTGTGGCCGTCTGGAACGCTCTTCCCACCGATATTAGGAAGCCGCTGGGAGCTATTTCACTTGAACATCATCATCTAGATTGACGAACTAATTTCTTCAGACCTGTTTGTTTGTGTTTAGTGTTGTTTGTCCTTCTCCCGCACCTCCGAATAGCGTGGTTGGCTACGTACGGTGCGAAAGAAGTTCAATTTACATACAGCGGTGGATTGACAGAAGAGGCTGTGAGATCATTAAGAGTATTATTCTTTTTTTAAAGACCGGGCATGAAATTCATCTTACGTGGAGCCATGCCTCGTAGTGAACGCAGTTTGAATAGCATCCGCAGCCTCTAATCGAACCGCCTTTGTCTTCCCGGCCTCGTGAGACGGAGCTGCGGAGAGCCACTCGCCTGACAATGAGATTCCACATCTCATTAGCGAGCCACATGGGGGCGGGGGGGGGTCTGGAGAGGGGGGTACAGAGAAGGAAATGTGGAAGACGAGGAGGAGATGGTGGGTGGGGGGGGTTGCAGTGATGGAGGACGCGGAATAGACGAGGTCAGGGAGGATTGGGCGGGCATCGAAGCAGGATGAGGTTAGAGGAGGAGGAGGAGGGGTGGAGGAGCAAGAGGTTGGTTCAGAAAAGAGGAGATGTGTAAAGAGCATAGAGGGTGAGAATAGAGAGGAGGTGGGGTGGATGAGTGGGAGGAAGACGGGAAGAAGAGGAGATGCCGTATTGAGGAGGAGGAGGATGGAGCCCGAGTGGCGAGTCACGTGTCCGCGTCTGTAAGCGAGGAGCGGGTCAGGAATATTGTTGTTGTTATACTTGTGGGTGTGTGTGTGTAGGTCGATTCAGCCTTAAATTAGTGAGTTCACAGTGCGGTGTGTAAGTAGAAGCACCGGGAGACGAGCGGCCGAGCATCGTGTTGGCCACCCACCCCCTCGTGTATTGTCTCGGCCTTTATAGGTGTTACTTTATAGGTGTTACTTTATAGGTGTTACTATAGGTGTTACTTTATAGGTGTTACTATAGGTGTTACGTTATAGGTGTTACTTTATAGGTGTTACTTTATAGGTGTTACTTTATAGGTGTTACTATAGGTGTTACTTTATAGGTGTTACTTTATAGGTGTTACTATAGGTGCTACTTTATAGGTGTTACTATAGGTGTTACTTTATAGGTGTTACTTTATAGGAGTTACTTTATAGGTGTTACTTTATAGGTGTTACCATAGGTGTTACTTTATAGGTGTTACCATAGGTGTTACTTTATAGGTGTTACTATAGGTGTTACTTTATAGGTGTTACTATAGGTGTTACTTTATAGGTGTTACTTTATAGGTGTTACTATAGGTGTTACTTTATAGGTGTTACAATATAGGTGTTACTTTATAGGTGTTACTTTATAGGTGTTACTTTATAGGTGTTACTTTAAAGGTGCTACTTTACAGGTGCTACTTTATAGGTGCTACTTTATAGGTGTTACTTTATAGGTGTTACTATAGGTGTTACTTTATAGGTGTTACTATAGGTGTTACTTTATAGGTGTTAGTTTATAGGTGTTACTTTATAGGTGTTACTATAGGTGTTACTTTATAGGTGTTACTATATAGGTGTTACTTTATAGGTGTTACTTTATAGGTGTTACTTTATAGCTGTTACTTTAAAGGTGCTACTTTACAGGTGCTACTTTATAGGTGTTACTTTATAGGTGTTACTTTATAGGTGTTACTTTATAGGTGTTACTATATAGGTGTCACTTTATCGGTGTTACTTTATAGGTGTTACTTTATAGGTGTTACTTTATAGGTGTTACTTTATAGGTGATACTTTATAGGTGTTACTTTATAGGTGTTACTTTATAGGTGTTACTTTATAGGTGTTACTATATAGGTGGTACTTTATAGGTGTTACTATATAGGTGTTACTTTATAGGTGTTACTTTATAGCTGTTACTTTAAAGGTGCTACTTTACAGGTGCTACTTTATAGGTGTTACTTTATAGGTGTTACTTTATAGGCGTTACTTTATAGGTGTTACTATATAGGTGTCACTTTATCGGTGTTACTTTATAGGTGTTACTTTATAGGTGTTACTTTATAGGTGTTACTTTATAGGTGATACTTTATAGGTGTTACTTTATAGGTGTTACTTTATAGGTGTTACTTTATAGGTGTTACTATATAGGTGTTACTATATAGGTGTTACTTTATAGGTGTTACTATATAGGTGTTACTTTATAGGTGTTACTTTAAAGGTGTTACTTTATAGGTGTTACTTTATAGGTGTTACTTTATAGGTGTTACTTTATAGGTGTTACTTTATAGGTGTTACTATATAGGTGTCACTTTATCGGTGTTACTTTATAGGTGTTACTTTATAGGTGTTACTTTATAGGTGTTACTTTATAGGTGTTACTTTATAGGTGTTACTTTATAGGTGTTACTATATAGGTGTTACTATATAGGTGTTACTTTATAGGTGTTACTATATAGGTGTTACTTTATAGGTGTTACTTTAAAGGTGTTACTTTATAGGTGTTACTTTGTAGGTGTTACTTTACAGGTGTTACTTTACAGTTGTTACTTTACAGGTGTTACTTTATAGGTGATACTTTATAGGTGTTACTTTATAGGTGTTACTTTATAAGTGTTACTTTATATGTGTTACTTTATAGGTGTTTCTTTATAGGTGTTACTTTATAGGTGTTACTTTATAGGTGTTACTTTAAAGGTGCTACTTTACAGGTGCTACTTTATAGGTGCTACTTTATAGGTGTTACTTTATAGGTGTTACTATAGGTGTTACTTTATAGGTGTTACTATAGGTGTTACTTTATAGGTGTTACTTTATAGGTGTTACTTTATAGGTGTTACTATAGGTGTTACTTTATAGGTGTTACTATAGGTGTTACTTTATAGGTGTTACTTTATAGGTGTTACTTTATAGGTGTTATTATAGGTGTTACTTTATAGGTGTTACTATATAGGTGTTACTTTATAGGTGTTACTTTATAGGTGTTACTTTATAGGTGTTACTTTAACGGTGCTAGTTTACAGGTGCTACTTTATAGGTGTTACTTTATAGGTGTTACTTTATAGGTGTTACTTTATAGGTGTTACTTTATAGGTGTTACTATATAGGTGTCACTTTATAGGTGTTACTTTATAGGTGTTACTTTATAGGTGTTACTTTATAGGTGTTACTTTATAGGTGATACTTTATAGGTGTTACTTTATAGGTGTTACTTTATAGGTGTTACTTTATAGGTGTTACTTTATAGGTGTTACTTTATAGGTGTTACTATATAGGTGTTACTTTATAGGTGTTACTTTGAAGGTGTTTCTTTATAGGTGTTACTTTATAGGTGTTACTTTGTAGGTGTTACTTTACAGGTGTTACTTTACAGGTGTTACTTTACAGGTGTTACTTTATAGGTGATACTTCATAGGTGTTACTTTATAGGTGCTACTTTATAGGTGTTACTTAATAGGTGTTACTTTATAGGTGTTACTTTATAGGTGCCACTTTATAGGTGTTACTTTATAGGTGTTACTTTATAGGTGTTACTTTATAGGTGCTACTTTATAGGTGTTACTTTATAGGTGTTACTTTATAGGTGCTACTTTATAGGTATTACTTTATAGGTGTTACTTTATAGGTGTCACTTTATAGGTGTCACTTTACAGGTGTTACTTTATAGGTGTTACTTTAGGTGCTACTTTATAGGTGCTACTTTATAGGTGTTACTATAGGTGTTACTTTATAGGTGTTTCTATAGGTGTTACTTTATAGGTGTTACTATAGGTGCTACTTTATAGGTGCTACTTTATAGGTGCTACTTTATAGGTGTTACTTTATAGGTGTTACTTTATAGGTGTTACAATATAGGTGTTACTTTATAGGTGTTACTTTATAGGTGTTACTTTATAGGTGTTACTTTATAGGTGTTACTTTATAGGTGCCACTTTATAGGTGTTACTTTATAGGTGTTACTTTATAGGTGTTACTTTATAGGTGCTACTTTATAGGTGTTACTTTATAGGTGTTACTTTATAGGTGCTACTTTATAGGTATTACTTTATAGGTGTTACTTTATAGGTGTCACTTTATAGGTGTCACTTTACAGGTGTTACTTTATAGGGGCTACTTTATAGGTGCTACTTTATAGGTACTACTTTATAGGTGCTACTTTATAGGTGTTACTTTATAGGTGTTACTTTATAGGTGTTACTTTAGGTGCTACTTTATAGGTGCTACTTTATAGGTGTTACTATAGGTGTTACTTTATAGGTGTTTCTATAGGTGTTACTTTATAGGTGTTACTATAGGTGCTACTTTATAGGTGCTACTTTATAGGTGCTACTTTATAGGTGTTACTTTATAGGTGTTACAATATAGGTGTTACTTTATAGGTGTTACTTTATAGGTGTTACTTTATAGGTGTTACTTTAAAGGTGCTACTTTACAGGTGCTACTTTATAGGTGCTACTTTATAGGTGTTACTTTATAGGTGTTACAATATAGGTGTTACTTTATAGGTGTTACTTTATAGGTGTTACTTTATAGGTGTTACTTTAAAGGTGCTACTTTACAGGTGCTACTTTATAGGTGCTACTTTATAGGTGTTACTTTATAGGTGTTACTATAGGTGTTACTTTATAGGTGTTACTATAGGTGTTACTTTATAGGTGTTAGTTTATAGGTGTTACTTTATAGGTGTTACTATAGGTGTTACTTTATAGGTGTTACTATATAGGTGTTACTTTATAGGTGTTACTTTATAGGTGTTACTTTATAGCTGTTACTTTAAAGGTGCTACTTTACAGGTGCTACTTTATAGGTGTTACTTTATAGGTGTTACTTTATAGGTGTTACTTTATAGGTGTTACTATATAGGTGTCACTTTATCGGTGTTACTTTATAGGTGTTACTTTATAGGTGTTACTTTATAGGTGTTACTTTATAGGTGATACTTTATAGGTGTTACTTTATAGGTGTTACTTTATAGGTGTTACTTTATAGGTGTTACTATATAGGTGTTACTTTATAGGTGTTACTATATAGGTGTTACTTTATAGGTGTTACTTTATAGCTGTTACTTTAAAGGTGCTACTTTACAGGTGCTACTTTATAGGTGTTACTTTATAGGTGTTACTTTATAGGCGTTACTTTATAGGTGTTACTATATAGGTGTCACTTTATCGGTGTTACTTTATAGGTGTTACTTTATAGGTGTTACTTTATAGGTGTTACTTTATAGGTGATACTTTATAGGTGTTACTTTATAGGTGTTACTTTATAGGTGTTACTTTATAGGTGTTACTATATAGGTGTTACTATATAGGTGTTACTTTATAGGTGTTACTATATAGGTGTTACTTTCTAGGTGTTACTTTAAAGGTGTTACTTTATAGGTGTTACTTTATAGGTGTTACTTTATAGGTGTTACTTTATAGGTGTTACTTTATAGGTGTTACTATATAGGTGTCACTTTATCGGTGTTACTTTATAGGTGTTACTTTATAGGTGTTACTTTATAGGTGTTACTTTATAGGTGTTACTTTATAGGTGTTACTTTATAGGTGTTACTATATAGGTGTTACTATATAGGTGTTACTTTATAGGTGTTACTATATAGGTGTTACTTTATAGGTGTTACTTTAAAGGTGTTACTTTATAGGTGTTACTTTGTAGGTGTTACTTTACAGGTGTTACTTTACAGTTGTTACTTTACAGGTGTTACTTTATAGGTGATACTTTATAGGTGTTACTTTATAGGTGTTACTTTATAGGTGTTACTTTATATGTGTTACTTTATAGGTGTTTCTTTATAGGTGTTACTTTATAGGTGTTACTTTATAGGTGTTACTTTAAAGGTGCTACTTTACAGGTGCTACTTTATAGGTGCTACTTTATAGGTGTTACTTTATAGGTGTTACTATAGGTGTTACTTTATAGGTGTTACTATAGGTGTTACTTTATAGGTGTTACTTTATAGGTGTTACTTTATAGGTGTTACTATAGGTGTTACTTTATAGGTGTTACTATAGGTGTTACTTTATAGGTGTTACTTTATAGGTGTTACTTTATAGGTGTTATTATAGGTGTTACTTTATAGGTGTTACTATATAGGTGTTACTTTATAGGTGTTACTTTATAGGTGTTACTTTATAGGTGTTACTTTAACGGTGCTAGTTTACAGGTGCTACTTTATAGGTGTTACTTTATAGGTGTTACTTTATAGGTGTTACTTTATAGGTGTTACTTTATAGGTGTTACTATATAGGTGTCACTTTATAGGTGTTACTTTATAGGTGTTACTTTATAGGTGTTACTTTATAGGTGATACTTTATAGGTGTTACTTTATAGGTGTTACTTTATAGGTGTTACTTTATAGGTGTTACTTTATAGGTGTTACTTTATAGGTGTTACTATATAGGTGTTACTTTATAGGTGTTACTTTGAAGGTGTTTCTTTATAGGTGTTACTTTATAGGTGTTACTTTGTAGGTGTTACTTTACAGGTGTTACTTTACAGGTGTTACTTTACAGGTGTTACTTTATAGGTGATACTTCATAGGTGTTACTTTATAGGTGCTACTTTATAGGTGTTACTTTATAGGTGTTACTTTATAGGTGTTACTTTATAGGTGCCACTTTATAGGTGTTACTTTATAGGTGTTACTTTATAGGTGTTACTTTATAGGTGCTACTTTATAGGTGTTACTTTATAGGTGTTACTTTATAGGTGCTACTTTATAGGTATTACTTTATAGGTGTTACTTTATAGGTGTCACTTTATAGGTGTCACTTTACAGGTGTTACTTTATAGGGGCTACTTTATAGGTGCTACTTTATAGGTACTACTTTATAGGTGCTACTTTATAGGTGTTACTTCATAGGTGTTACTTTATAGGTGTTACTTTATAGGTGTTACTATAGGTGCTACTTTATAGGTGTTACTATAGGTGTTACTTTATAGGTGTTTCTATAGGTGTTACTTTATAGGTGTTACTATAGGTGCTACTTTATAGGTGCTACTTTATAGGTGTTACTTTATAGGTGTTACTTTATAGGTGTTACTTTATAGGTGCCACTTTATAGGTGTTACTTTATAGGTGTTACTTTATAGGTGTTACTTTATAGGTGCTACTTTATAGGTGTTACTTTATAGGTGTTACTTTATAGGTGCTACTTTATAGGTATTACTTTATAGGTGTTACTTTATAGGTGTCACTTTATAGGTGTCACTTTACAGGTGTTACTTTATAGGGGCTACTTTATAGGTGCTACTTTATAGGTACTACTTTATAGGTGCTACTTTATAGGTGTTACTTTATAGGTGTTACTTTATAGGTGTTACTTTAGGTGCTACTTTATAGGTGCTACTTTATAGGTGTTACTATAGGTGTTACTTTATAGGTGTTTCTATAGGTGTTACTTTATAGGTGTTACTATAGGTGCTACTTTATAGGTGCTACTTTATAGGTGCTACTTTATAGGTGTTACTTTATAGGTGTTACAATATAGGTGTTACTTTATAGGTGTTACTTTATAGGTGTTACTTTATAGGTGTTACTTTAAAGGTGCTACTTTACAGGTGCTACTTTATAGGTGCTACTTTATAGGTGTTACTTTATAGGTGTTACTATAGGTGTTACTTTATAGGTGTTACTATAGGTGTTACTTTATAGGTGTTAGTTTATAGGTGTTACTTTATAGGTGTTACTATAGGTGTTACTTTATAGGTGTTACTATATAGGTGTTACTTTATAGGTGTTACTTTATAGGTGTTACTTTATAGCTGTTACTTTAAAGGTGCTACTTTACAGGTGCTACTTTATAGGTGTTACTTTATAGGTGTTACTTTATAGGTGTTACTTTATAGGTGTTACTATATAGGTGTCACTTTATCGGTGTTACTTTATAGGTGTTACTTTATAGGTGTTACTTTATAGGTGTTACTTTATAGGTGATACTTTATAGGTGTTCCTTTATAGGTGTTACTTTATAGGTGTTACTTTATAGGTGTTACTATATAGGTGTTACTTTATAGGTGTTACTATATAGGTGTTACTTTATAGGTGTTACTTTATAGCTGTTACTTTAAAGGTGCTACTTTACAGGTGCTACTTTATAGGTGTTACTTTATAGGTGTTACTTTATAGGCGTTACTTTATAGGTGTTACTATATAGGTGTCACTTTATCGGTGTTACTTTATAGGTGTTACTTTATAGGTGTTACTTTATAGGTGTTACTTTATAGGTGATACTTTATAGGTGTTACTTTATAGGTGTTACTTTATAGGTGTTACTTTATAGGTGTTACTATATAGGTGTTACTATATAGGTGTTACTTTATAGGTGTTACTATATAGGTGTTACTTTATAGGTGCTACTTTAAAGGTGTTACTTTATAGGTGTTACTTTATAGGTGTTACTTTATAGGTGTTACTTTATAGGTGTTACTTTATAGGTGTTACTATATAGGTGTCACTTTATCGGTGTTACTTTATAGGTGTTACTTTATAGGTGTTACTTTATAGGTGTTACTTTATAGGTGTTACTTTATAGGTGTTACTTTATAGGTGTTACTATATAGGTGTTACTATATAGGTGTTACTTTATAGGTGTTACTATATAGGTGTTACTTTATAGGTGTTACTTTAAAGGTGTTACTTTATAGGTGTTACTTTGTAGGTGTTACTTTACAGGTGTTACTTTACAGTTGTTACTTTACAGGTGTTACTTTATAGGTGATACTTTATAGGTGTTACTTTATAGGTGTTACTTTATAGGTGTTACTTTATATGTGTTACTTTATAGGTGTTTCTTTATAGGTGTTACTTTATAGGTGTTACTTTATAGGTGTTACTTTAAAGGTGCTACTTTACAGGTGCTACTTTATAGGTGTTACTTTATAGGTGTTACTATAGGTGTTACTTTATAGGTGTTACTATAGGTGTTACTTTATAGGTGTTACTTTATAGGTGTTACTTTATAGGTGTTACTATAGGTGTTACTTTATAGGTGTTACTATAGGTGTTACTTTATAGGTGTTACTTTATAGGTGTTACTTTATAGGTGTTATTATAGGTGTTACTTTATAGGTGTTACTATATAGGTGTTACTTTATAGGTGTTACTTTATAGGTGTTACTTTATAGGTGTTACTATAGGTGTTACTTTATAGGTGTTACTATAGGTGTTACTTTATAGGTGTTACTTTATAGGTGTTACTTTATAGGTGTTACTATAGGTGTTACTTTATAGGTGTTACTATAGGTGTTACTTTATAGGTGTTACTTTATAGGTGTTACTTTATAGGTGTTATTATAGGTGTTACTTTATAGGTGTTACTATATAGGTGTTACTTTATAGGTGTTACTTTATAGGTGTTACTTTATAGGTGTTACTATATAGGTGTCACTTTATAGGTGTTACTTTATAGGTGTTACTTTATAGGTGTTACTTTATAGGTGTTACTTTATAGGTGTTACTTTATAGGTGTTACTATATAGGTGTCACTTTATAGGTGTTACTTTATAGGTGTTACTTTATAGGTGTTACTTTATAGGTGATACTTTATAGGTGTTACTTTATAGGTGTTACTTTATAGGTGTTACTTTATAGGTGTTACTTTATAGGTGTTACTTTATAGGTGTTACTATATAGGTGTTACTTTATAGGTGTTACTTTGAAGGTGTTACTTTATAGGTGTTACTTTATAGGTGTTACTTTGTAGGTGTTACTTTACAGGTGTTACTTTACAGGTGTTACTTTACAGGTGTTACTTTATAGGTGATACTTCATAGGTGTTACTTTATAGGTGCTACTTTATAGGTGTTACTTTATAGGTGTTACTTTATAGGTGTTACTTTATAGGTGCCACTTTATAGTTGTTACTTTATAGGTGTTACTTTATAGGTGTTACTTTATAGGTGCTACTTTATAGGTGTTACTATAGGTGTTACTTTATAGGTGTTTCTATAGGTGTTACTTTATAGGTGTTACTATAGGTGCTACTTTATAGGTGCTACTTTATAGGTGTTACTTTATAGGTGTTACTTTATAGGTGTTACTTTATAGGTGCCACTTTATAGGTGTTACTTTATAGGTGTTACTTTATAGGTGTTACTTTATAGGTGCTACTTTATAGGTGTTACTTTATAGGTGTTACTTTATAGGTGCTACTTTATAGGTATTACTTTATAGGTGTTACTTTATAGGTGTCACTTTATAGGTGTCACTTTACAGGTGTTACTTTATAGGGGCTACTTTATAGGTGCTACTTTATAGGTACTACTTTATAGGTGCTACTTTATAGGTGTTACTTTATAGGTGTTACTTTATAGGTGTTACTTTAGGTGCTACTTTATAGGTGCTACTTTATAGGTGTTACTATAGGTGTTACTTTATAGGTGTTTCTATAGGTGTTACTTTATAGGTGTTACTATAGGTGCTACTTTATAGGTGCTACTTTATAGGTGCTACTTTATAGGTGTTACTTTATAGGTGTTACAATATAGGTGTTACTTTATAGGTGTTACTTTATAGGTGTTACTTTATAGGTGTTACTTTAAAGGTGCTACTTTACAGGTGCTACTTTATAGGTGCTACTTTATAGGTGTTACTTTATAGGTGTTACTATAGGTGTTACTTTATAGGTGTTACTATAGGTGTTACTTTATAGGTGTTAGTTTATAGGTGTTACTTTATAGGTGTTACTATAGGTGTTACTTTATAGGTGTTACTATATAGGTGTTACTTTATAGGTGTTACTTTATAGGTGTTACTTTATAGCTGTTACTTTAAAGGTGCTACTTTACAGGTGCTACTTTATAGGTGTTACTTTATAGGTGTTACTTTATAGGTGTTACTTTATAGGTGTTACTATATAGGTGTCACTTTATCGGTGTTACTTTATAGGTGTTACTTTATAGGTGTTACTTTATAGGTGTTACTTTATAGGTGATACTTTATAGGTGTTCCTTTATAGGTGTTACTTTATAGGTGTTACTTTATAGGTGTTACTATATAGGTGTTACTTTATAGGTGTTACTATATAGGTGTTACTTTATAGGTGTTACTTTATAGCTGTTACTTTAAAGGTGCTACTTTACAGGTGCTACTTTATAGGTGTTACTTTATAGGTGTTACTTTATAGGCGTTACTTTATAGGTGTTACTATATAGGTGTCACTTTATCGGTGTTACTTTATAGGTGTTACTTTATAGGTGTTACTTTATAGGTGTTACTTTATAGGTGATACTTTATAGGTGTTACTTTATAGGTGTTACTTTATAGGTGTTACTTTATAGGTGTTACTATATAGGTGTTACTATATAGGTGTTACTTTATAGGTGTTACTATATAGGTGTTACTTTATAGGTGCTACTTTAAAGGTGTTACTTTATAGGTGTTACTTTATAGGTGTTACTTTATAGGTGTTACTTTATAGGTGTTACTTTATAGGTGTTACTATATAGGTGTCACTTTATCGGTGTTACTTTATAGGTGTTACTTTATAGGTGTTACTTTATAGGTGTTACTTTATAGGTGTTACTTTATAGGTGTTACTTTATAGGTGTTACTATATAGGTGTTACTATATAGGTGTTACTTTATAGGTGTTACTATATAGGTGTTACTTTATAGGTGTTACTTTAAAGGTGTTACTTTATAGGTGTTACTTTGTAGGTGTTACTTTACAGGTGTTACTTTACAGTTGTTACTTTACAGGTGTTACTTTATAGGTGATACTTTATAGGTGTTACTTTATAGGTGTTACTTTATAGGTGTTACTTTATATGTGTTACTTTATAGGTGTTTCTTTATAGGTGTTACTTTATAGGTGTTACTTTATAGGTGTTACTTTAAAGGTGCTACTTTACAGGTGCTACTTTATAGGTGCTACTTTATAGGTGTTACTTTATAGGTGTTACTATAGGTGTTACTTTATAGGTGTTACTATAGGTGTTACTTTATAGGTGTTACTTTATAGGTGTTACTTTATAGGTGTTACTATAGGTGTTACTTTATAGGTGTTACTATAGGTGTTACTTTATAGGTGTTACTTTATAGGTGTTACTTTATAGGTGTTATTATAGGTGTTACTTTATAGGTGTTACTATATAGGTGTTACTTTATAGGTGTTACTTTATAGGTGTTACTTTATAGGTGTTACTTTAACGGTGCTAGTTTACAGGTGCTACTTTATAGGTGTTACTTTATAGGTGTTACTTTATAGGTGTTACTTTATAGGTGTTACTTTATAGGTGTTACTATATAGGTGTCACTTTATAGGTGTTACTTTATAGGTGTTACTTTATAGGTGTTACTTTATAGGTGTTACTTTATAGGTGATACTTTATAGGTGTTACTTTATAGGTGTTACTTTATAGGTGTTACTTTATAGGTGTTACTTTATAGGTGTTACTTTATAGGTGTTACTATATAGGTGTTACTTTATAGGTGTTACTTTGAAGGTGTTACTTTATAGGTGTTACTTTATAGGTGTTACTTTGTAGGTGTTACTTTACAGGTGTTACTTTACAGGTGTTACTTTACAGGTGTTACTTTATAGGTGATACTTCATAGGTGTTACTTTATAGGTGCTACTTTATAGGTGTTACTTTATAGGTGTTACTTTATAGGTGTTACTTTATAGGTGCCACTTTATAGTTGTTACTTTATAGGTGTTACTTTATAGGTGTTACTTTATAGGTGCTACTTTATAGGTGTTACTTTATAGGTGTTACTTTATAGGTGCTACTTTATAGGTATTACTTTATAGGTGTTACTTTATAGGTGTCACTTTATAGGTGTCACTTTACAGGTGTTACTTTATAGGGGCTACTTTATAGGTGCTACTTTATAGGTACTACTTTATAGGTGCTACTTTATAGGTGTTACTTCATAGGTGTTACTTTATAGGTGTTACTTTAGGTGCTACTTTATAGGTGCTACTTTATAGGTGTTACTATAGGTGTTACTTTATAGGTGTTTCTATAGGTGTTACTTTATAGGTGTTACTATAGGTGCTACTTTATAGGTGCTACTTTATAGGTGCTACTTTATAGGTGTTACTTTATAGGTGTTACTTTATAGGTGTTACTTTATAGGTTCTACTTTATAGGTGTTACTTTATAGGTGCTACTTTATAGGTGTTACTTTATAGGTGTTACTTTATAGGTGTTATTTTATAGGTTTTACTTTATAGGTGTTACTTTAGGTGCTACTTTATAGGTGCTACTTTATAGGTGTTACTATAGGTGTTACTTTATAGGTGTTACTTTAGGTGTTACTTTCTAGGTGTTACTATAGGTGTTACTTAATAGGTGTTACTATAGGTGCTACTTTATAGGTGCTACTTTATAGGTGTTACTTTATAGGTGCTACTTTATAGGTGCTACTTTAAAGGTGCTACTTTATAGGTGCTACTTTATAGGTGTTACTTTATAGGTGTTACTTTATAGGTGCTACTTTATAGGTGTTACTTTATAGGTGCTACTTTATAGGTGTTACTTTATAGATACTACTTTATAGGTTCTACTTTATAGGTGTTACTTTATAGGTGTTACTTTATAGGTGTTACTTTATGAGTGTTACTTTATAGGTGCTACTGTATAGTTGCCACATTATAGGTGTTACTTTATAGGTGTTACTTTATAGGTGTTACTTTATAGGTGTTACTTTATAGGTGCCACTTTATAGGTGCCACTTTATAGGTGTTACTTTATAGGTGTTACTTTATAGGTGTTACTTTATAGGTGTTACTTTATAGGTGCTACTTTATAGGTGTTACTTTATAGGTGCTACTTTATAGGTGCTACTTTATAGGTGCTACTTTATAGGTGCCACTTTATAGGTGCTACTTTATAGGTCCCATTTAATAGGTGCAACTTTATAGGTGTTACTTTATAGGTTCTACTTTATAGGTGCTACTTTATAGGTGTTACTTTATAGGTGTTACTTTATAGGTGCTACTTTATAGGTGTTACTTTATAGGTGTTACTTTATAGGTGCTACTTTATAGATGTTACTTTATAGGTGCTACTTTATAGGTGTTACTTTATAGGTGTTACTTTATAGGTGCTACTTTATAGGTGCTACTTTATAGGTGCTACTTTATAGGTGTTACTTTATAGGTGTTACTTTATAGGTACTACTTTATAGGTGCCACTTTATAGGTGTTACTTTATAGGTTCTACTTTATAGGTGTTACTTTATAGGTGTTACTTTATAGGTGTTACTTCATAGGTGCTACTTTATAGGTGCTACTTTATAGGTGTTACTTTATAGGTGTTACTTTATAGGTGTTACTTTATAGGTGCTACTTTATAGATGTTACTTTATAGGTGCTACTTTATAGGTGTTACTTTATAGGTGTTACTTTATAGGTGCTACTTTATAGGTGCTACTTTATAGGTGCTACTTTATAGGTGCTACTTTATAGGTGTTACTTTTTAGGTGTTACTTTATAGGTACTACTTTATAGGTGCCACTTTATAGGTGTTACTTTATAGGTTCTACTTTATAGGTGCTACTTTATAGGTGTTACTTTATAGGTGGTACTTTATAGGTGTCACTCTATAGGTGCTACTTTATAGGTGCCACTTTATAGGTGCTACTTTATAGGTTCTACTTTATAGGTTCTACTTTATTGGTTCTACTTTATAGGTGTAACTTTATAGGTGTTACTTTATAGGTGCTACTTTATAGGTGCTACTTTATAGGTGTAACTTTATATGTGTTACTTTATAGGTGCTACTTTATAGGTGCTACTTTATAGGTGCTACTTTATAGGTGTTACTTTATAGGTGCTACTTTATAGGTGTTACTTTATAGGTACTACTTTATAGGTTCTACTTTATAGGTGTTACTTTATAGGTGTTACTTTATAGGTGTTACTTTATAAGTGTTACTTTATAGGTGCTACTGTATAGTTGCCACATTATAGGTGTTACTTTATAGGTGTTACTTTATAGGTGTTACTTTATAGGTGTTACTTTATAGGTGCCACTTTATAGGTGCCACTTTATAGGTGTTACTTTATAGGTGTTACTTTATAGGTGTTACTTTATAGGTGTTACTTTATAGGTGCTACTTTATAGGTGTTACTTTATAGGTGCTACTTTATAGGTGCTACTTTATAGGTGCTACTTTATAGGTGCCACTTTATAGGTGCTACTTTATAGGTCCCATTTAATAGGTGCCACTTTATAGGTGTTACTTTATAGGTTCTACTTTATAGGTGCTACTTTATAGGTGTTACTTTATAGGTGTTACTTTATAGGTGTTACTTTATAGGTGCTACTTTATAGGTGTTACTTTATAGGTGTTACTTTATAGGTGCTACTTTATAGATGTTACTTTATAGGTGCTACTTTATAGGTGTTACTTTATAGGTGTTACTTTATAGGTGCTACTTTATAGGTGCTACTTTATAGGTGCTACTTTATAGGTGTTACTTTATAGGTGTTACTTTATAGGTACTACTTTATAGGTGCCACTTTATAGGTGTTACTTTATAGGTTCTACTTTATAGGTGTTACTTTATAGGTGTTACTTTATAGGTGTTACTTCATAGGTGCTACTTTATAGGTGCTACTTTATAGGTGTTACTTTATAGGTGTTACTTTATAGGTGTTACTTTATAGGTGCTACTTTATAGATGTTACTTTATAGGTGCTACTTTATAGGTGTTACTTTATAGGTGTTACTTTATAGGTGCTACTTTATAGGTGCTACTTTATAGGTGCTACTTTATAGGTGTTACTTTTTAGGTGTTACTTTATAGGTACTACTTTATAGGTGCCACTTTATAGGTGTTACTTTATAGGTTCTACTTTATAGGTGCTACTTTATAGGTGTTACTTTATAGGTGGTACTTTATAGGTGTCACTCTATAGGTGCTACTTTATAGGTGCCACTTTATAGGTGCTACTTTATAGGTTCTACTTTATAGGTTCTACTTTATTGGTTCTACTTTATAGGTGTAACTTTATAGGTGTTACTTTATAGGTGCTACTTTATAGGTGCTACTTTATAGGTGTAACTTTATATGTGTTACTTTATAGGTGCTACTTTATAGGTGCTACTTTATAGGTGCTACTTTATAGGTGTTACTTTATAGGTACTACTTTATAGGTACTACTTTATAGGTTCTACTTTATAGGCGCTACTTTATAGGTTCTACTTTATAGGTTCTACTTTATAGGTGTAACTTTATATGTGTTACTTTATAGGTGCTACTTTATAGGTGCTACTTTATAGGTGTCACTCTATAGGTGCTACTTTTTAGGTGCTACTTTATAGGTACTACTTTATAGGTTCTACTTTATAGGCGCTACTCGCTAACAGCACTTGCCCCAGCAGTCGGTGTAAGGTTTACGGGAGAGGGGGGGGGGGTCTATGTCTTTGTATTTGTCGCCTGATGAAGTTAGTTGTAATTACTGGCGAAACATCCTACTCAACACACCGGTGTGCTGGACTAGTGACAAATTGTCACGTTCTGTTAACGTGACAACCCTTACTAGTTAGCTGTGTCGGGTGGTGGCGGGTTTAACGACACATTCATATTTTCGCGATTTAACCCGAAAAAAACCCCTATATTATGGATGTGTATTCGTGTTTAAGTGCTTATGTGTGGATAGTGTGAGGAGCTCACAGATCCTTGAAAGATCTGGACATATTGTCATCGGTGTGCGCCTCCGACAGGCGAGGCTGCGTTGGCTGGGCCATGTATCCCGCATCCCCAATCACCGCATGCCCAGGCAGCTTCTGTTTTGCCAGATCGAGGGGGCTAAACGGGCGCGGCACGGGCTAGAGAAGAGATGGAGTGATGTGGTACAGGAGGACGTGGAGCTGAGTGGACTTGCCGATGACCGGTACCAGCGGTGTCAAGATCGACCTCTGTGGAGGAGGCTCGTGAAGGACGCTGCTCCTGGGCAGTCACAGGCAGTCGCCCTCCAGCAACAACAGAAGGCGGTAGAGCGACGCCCACAACAACGAGCGTAGCGCCGGGCGGTTAAATCGCAACAAGTTTGCACTGTAGGGAGCACGGGTGGTGCATCTGCCGGTCATCTCACTCAGTCAAGTCACGGCACCTGAGTCTGTCCCGTGACCTATCAGCAAGCCGTCGGCCTGTTCACGTGACCTCAAGGTGCACCGAGCCTGGCACAAGCGCAATGCTCGTTTAATCGACACTTCGTGGCGAAAGGCGATTGCTGTGCGTGTGTATTTGTGTGTATGCGTGAGAGAATGTGATTGTGTGTGTACCTAGTGGGTGTGAGTATGTTAGTGTCATCTTGTGTGTGTGTGTTTGCATGTGTGGGGAGCGGTGGTGCAGTGGTTAGTGCATCGCGATACTAATCCGGCGATCCGAGTTCGAGTCTCGCTCACGGTCAACACCAGTGGCGATTGTCGATTAACCGATCCTGGGCGTCCCCTCCCCTAGCTCTACTCAGCCTCAAATTAATACCTGGGGCCGTGTGTGAACATCGCCACTGGGGAGACAAAGGCGGCCGGGCGGGGTGCTGGCCACCCACCTCGCTGTGGGCGGTGACGCACCTTCATAGGTGCTCGCTAACAGCACTTGCCCCAAAAAGTATGTTAAGGCTACACAGGGGATCTTTGTCTTTGTGTGCGTGCGATGTGTGTGTGATGTGTGTGCGATGCGTGTGTGCGATGTGTGTGTGTGTGGTGTGTGTGTGTGCGATGTGCGATGTGTGTGTGTGTGTGTGCGATGTGTGTGTGTGCGATGTGTGTGTGCGATGTGTGTGTGCGATGTGTGTGTGCGGTGTGTGCGATGTGTGTGCGATGTGTGTGTGTGTGTGCGATGTGTGTGTGTGTGCGATGTGTGTGTGTGCGATGTGTGTGTGCGATGTGTGTGCGATGTGTGTGTGTGTGTGCGATGTGTGTGTGTGCGATGTGTGTGTGTGTGCGATGTGTGTGCGATGTGTGTGTGCGATGTGTGTGTGTGTGTGTGCGATGTGTGCGATGTGTGTGTGTGTGTGCGATGTGTGTGTGCGATGTGTGTGCGATGTGTGTGTGTGTGCGATGTGTGTGTGTGTGTGCGATGTGTGTGTGTGTGCGCGATGTGTGTGTGCGATGTGTGTGTGCGATGTGTGTGTGTGTGCGGTGTGTGTGTGTGCGATGTGTGTGTGTGCGATGTGTGTGTGTGCGATGTGTGTGTGCGATGTGTGTGTGTGTGTGCGATGTGTGTGTGTGTGCGATGTGTGTGTGTGCGATGTGTGTGTGTGCGATGTGTGTGTGTGTGTGCGATGTGTGTGTGTGTGCGATGTGTGTGTGTGTGTGCGATGTGTGTGTGTGTGTGCGATGTGTGTGTGTGCGATGTGTGTGTGTGCGATGTGTGTGTGTGTGCGATGTGTGTGTGTGTGCCGTGTGTGTGTGTGCGATGTGTGTGTGTGTGTGCGATGTGTGTGTGTGTGCGATGTGTGTGTGTGTGTGCCGTGTGTGTGTGTGTGCGCGCGCAGCGCTGCTGTGAATGTAAATCACGGGTCTTTGTGTGGCCGCGCATCACAGAGACGACAGAGGAGAGAGAGAGACGGGGGAGAGAGACGAGAGACGGGAGAGGGAGAAGGGAGAGAGTAGAGAGAAAAGGGAGAGAGGAGGAGGAGACACCTCGAGAAAGGGAAGCGGGAGTCGGAGACGGTGAGCGCGAGACGAGGGGGAGGAGGGGGGGAAGGAGGAGGAGACCGCAAGGACGAGGTGGGAGCGAGAGACGAAGGGCCGAGGCAGCGGAACGAGAGACGGGAGCAAGGAAGAGGGAGAAGAGGGGGAGGGAGAAGAGGGGGAGGGAGAAGAGGGGGAGGAGGGGGGGTGACGAGGAAGACGAGGGAGAGGCGGAAGGGAGAAAGGGAATAGCTTGAGAGTCGGAAGCGAGAGAGAGAAGGGGGGGAGGAGAGCGAGAGAGAGAGCGGGAGTTGGGAGACGCCAAATCTCCGGCATGGAGCCCACGTCCTGACATCCCCGCTCCTCATCATCATCATCGCGGGATGAATGAGTGACGTCCATGCACGAGCCACCATCCCTCCTGCTCCACCTTGCTCTATCCGCTGCTGCTGCTAACGACAACGACAGCCATCGCCGCCTTCCTTCTGCCAGGAGCGACAGCCAGCTTCTCGAGCCGGTGGTGGTGGCGCTCCGCCCCGGCGCCCGGGATGGCGTGCTGTACCGGTCGCTGCGCGCTCATCTTCGTCTGCTGCCTGCAGATGGTGAGACGCTGACACGGAGCTGTAAGACTCTCGCCCGGCGTGAGGGTCTGCGTGAGACTCCACATCACGCACCCTGCTGTATATTTTGAGTTTGCGCGTCCCTCTCCCTCTCTCTGCTCCCCGTGGTCGCGCGAATTTCGCTGCAAGTCCTCCGGGCCCCCCCCCCCACACACGTTTAGAATTCACGGCGTTGAGAGTCATTTAGCTGCTGCTCTACATTTCCACACGGCCACGGGCCACTTTGTTGAGCGAACTACCATTTGCGATGCCACACAGCTCAGCGGTACCTTAGCGGGGCAAACAACAAAACAAAATTAAACATCAGCAGCAGAGATGCGAGTAAGGGCGTGAGACTCGGCGTGAGGACGGCATCGCGAGCGAGTAGCCGATTGTGTTTTTGAGTTGCGCTGCCCTTTGTGTGCGCCCGTGTGTCTATTGTTGTGCTGTCGTGCGTGGTCTGTGTGGGGTGGAGCCGTAGTGTGGTGGGGTCAGGGCGCCGCGCTACGATCCCGACCCCACCGTGAACCGAGTTCGAGCCCCACTCGCGGCCAGCAACATTGACGATTGTCTGAAGCAGTGCCCGGGCCTCCCCGTAAGGTCGACTCAGCCTCAAATGAGTACCTGGCGCGGTGTGTAAACATCGCCGCTGGGGAGACAAAGGTGACCGGGCGTGGTGATGGCCACCGATCCCATCGTGTGCCGTGCCGGCCTTCATAGGTGCTACTCGCTAACGGCACTTGCCGCGACAATCTATAAAAGGGTATATGGGGGGTCTTTGTGTACACTGGATTGCTGAGTGATCGTAAAATCTCGGTGTAGCTTTTTGTGTAGCTTCGTTCACGCAAATGGAATCTCTCGCAATCGCTCAGGAACCACAAAGCTGCCAGGCGGTCAGCAGCCGGCGCTCACAACACAATTGCCCAAGGTCTGCTGTCCTTCACATACTAAGATGCTTTCAGCCAATTGTACGCGTGCGAGGAAACCGGAGCGGCCCGGAGAAAACCCACGCGTGCGAGGGGGCAACACTCTATCCCATACCGCAGGGACAGATGGAGATTAGCTCGCACTTTGCCGTGACGCCGACAATGGTGTGTGTGTCTGTGTGCTATGTATGAATGTTGTATTGTGCCTGGTGGGGAGCGCACGACGCTGACTAATCCCGCGAGGCCTGGGTTCGATTCTCTCTCACGGCCAACATCGGTGACGCAAATCCACCCCCTAAGGTCGACTCAGCCTCAAATGAGTACCAGGTGCAGTGCACGAGCATCAGAACTGGGGAGACAAAGGCGACCGGGCCACCCACACTCTCGTTTGCCACTACTATCGGCCTTCAGATGTTCTCGCTAACAGCACTTTTCCCTACGAGGCTTCTACGGGGCTCTTTGTCCCGTGTGGTTTGCCGAACACGCGTGGTGTCTTAGTCTCTTTGCGTTGTGCGGGTGTGTGGCGAGCGGTGGCGCAGTGATTCTCGACGCCGGTGATTCGATCGACCGCGTGTCGCCGTGGTCGAATTAGCTCGAGTCCCTTTAAAAATGGCGACACCCCTGTCTCTCGAAGGAGGGAAACCCCAACAAGCCGCGCCCCGTCGTGACGCGCGTGGTGATGTCAGCTACGTCACCAAGTCCCCGGGGTAGTAAGAGGACGGTGGGGGGGGGGTAATTTGGATGGTGGCGGAGGTGGGAAATTGCGGTGGGGGGGTGAGTGGGGGGGATGAGAGGAGCAGAGGAGGAGCCTCAAGGTGGATGAAAGAGGGTGCGACTTTTGAAGTGGGGGGAGAGGAGAGGAGTGATGAGAAGGAGGGGGGGTGAAGATTTTAGGTGGGGGAGGGCAGAGGTGGGGGGTGAGAGGGGAGGGGTGTTGGGTAATTTTTTGGAAAGCTCCCCACTTTAATTATGGGGGCTTATTCATTGACGCTGCCCATGCCAGGTGGGGTGATTTTACAGTGGCTATTGACAGCGCCCGTGGGTTGATATTGAGAGGGAGTGGAGTTGACGCAGAAGGGCGAATGTTTTATTAGCAGGCTGGCTCACGTGTATGTGCGATTGTAAGCCCAGCGCAGCGAGGTTGAGAGTTTCACCCATCTCTGTGTGATCCACCAACCCTTGTACAACTTAACAGAGGGCCAGGTTGCAGGAATGGAACCTTCGTCTGAATGTGTGGTTGGTAATCTGACAGTAAGGCCATCGAGCCGATCATGAACTCACCCATCACGCACCTACCACTCACCCATCAGTCACGCACCCACCACTCACCCATCACTTACCCACCACTCACCCATCACTCACCCTCCACTCACCCACCACTCACCCATTACTCACTCACTCACTTACCCACCACTCACCCTCCACTCACCCACCACTCACCCATCACTCACTCACTCACTCACCCACCACTCACCCATCACTCACTCACCTACCACTCACCTATCACTCACCCACCACTCACCCATCACTCACTCACCCGTCACTCACTCACTCACTCACCACTCACCCATCACTCACTCACCCACCACTCACCCACCACTCACCCACCACTCACCCATCACTCACCCGCTTTTGAGCACCGTGGTGTGAAATCCGACTCAGCCAAGCCACAATGCACGCAGCATCTAGCGAGGTCATGCCACCAAGTATCTGAGAGTGTGGTCGAGTGTGCCTTTGTGTCTTCATGATGGCGGGAAGACAAAGGTGGCCGGGCGTGGTGTTGGCTACCCATCCCCTCGCGTGCCACGAGTGTGTTGAATGTGTGAAGTTTGTATTCACTCCTCCTGTTGTGCATGGGATTCCTCTGGGGTTATCCCGCACACAGACACACAATGTAACATCCCAATTACCTGAACATTATCAATGTTGGCCGTGAGCTGGAATCGAACTCGGGTTGCTATGAGGTCTGCAACCTACCCAGTACGCTAACCACTACACAGCGATACAGGACAATACAAACGAGACAGACAATATAAACGAGACAGACAATACAAACGAGACAGAACAATAAAAACGAGATAGAACAATACAAACGAGACAGAACAATACAAACGAGACAGAACAATACAGACGAGATAGAACAATACAAACGAGACAGACAAGACAAACGAGACGGAACAATACAAACGAGACAGAACAATACAAACGAGACAGAACAATACAAACGAGATAGAACAATACAAACGAGACAGAACAATACAAACGAGACAGAACAAGACAAACGAGACAGAACAATACAAACGAGACAGAACAATGCAAACGAGACAGAACCTTTCAAACGAGACAGAACAATACAAACGAGACGGAACAATACAAACGAGACAGAACAATACAAACGAGACAGAACAATACAACGAGATAGAACAATACAAACGAGACAGACAAGACAAACGAGACGGAACAATACAAACGAGACAGAACAATACAAACGAGACAGAACCTTTCAAACGAGACAGAACAATACAAACGAGACAGAACAATACAAACGAGACGGAGCAATACAAACGAGACAGAACCTTTCAAACGAGACAGAACAATACAAACGAGACGGAACAATATAAACAAGACAGAACAATACAAACGAGACAGAACCTTTCAAACGAGACAGAACAATACAAACGAGACAGAACAATACAAACGAGACAGAACCTTTCAAACGAGACAGAACAATACAAACGAGACAGAACAATACAAACGAGACAGAGCAATACAAACGAGACAGAACCTTTCAAACGAGACAGAACAATACAAACGAGATGGAACAATACAAACAAGACAGAACAATACAAACGAGACAGAACAATACAAACGAGACAGGCAATAAAAACAAGACAGAACAATACAAACGAGACAGAACCTTTCAAACGAGACAGAACAATACAAACGAGACAGAGCAATACAAACGAGACAGAACCTTTCAAACGAGACAGAACAATACAAACGAGACGGAACAATACAAACAAGACAGAACAATACAAACGAGACAGAACCTTTCAAACGAGACAGAACAATACAAACGAGACAGAACAATACAAACGAGACAGAACCTTTCAAACGAGACAGAACAATACAAACGAGACAGAACAATACAAACGAGACAGAGCAATACAAACGAGACAGAACCTTTCAAACGAGACAGAACAATACAAACGAGACGGAACAATACAAACAAGACAGAACAATACAAACGAGACAGAACAATACAAACGAGACAGGCAATAAAAACAAGACAGAACAATACAAACGAGACAGAACCTTTCAAACGAGACAGAACAATTCAAACGAGACGGAACAATACAAACAAGACAGAACAATACAAACGAGACAGAACAATACAAACGAGACAGGCAATACAAACAAGACAGAACAATACAAACGAGACAGAACCTTTCAAACGAGACAGAACAATTCAAACGAGACGGAACAATACAAACGAGACAGAACAATACAAACGAGACGGAACAATACAAACGAGACAGAACAATACAAACGAGACAGAACAATACAAACGAGACAGAACAATACAAACGAGACAGAACAATACAAACGAGACAGAACAATACAAACGAGACAGAACAATACAAACGAGACAGAACAATACAAACGAGACATAACAATACAAACGAGATAGAACAATACAAACGAGATAGAACAATACAAACGAGACAGAACAAGACAAACGAGACAGAACAATACAAACGAGACAGAACAATGCAAACGAGACAGAACCTTTCAAACGAGACAGAACAATACAAACGAGACGGAACAATACAAACGAGACAGAACAATACAAACGAGACAGAACAATACAACGAGATAGAACAATACAAACGAGACAGACAAGACAAACGAGACGGAACAATACAAACGAGACAGAACAATACAAACGAGACAGAACCTTTCAAACGAGACAGAACAATACAAACGAGACAGAACAATACAAACGAGACAGAGCAATACAAACGAGACAGAACCTTTCAAACGAGACAGAACAATATAAACGAGATGGAACAATACAAACAAGACAGAACAATACAAACGAGACAGAACCTTTCAAACGAGACAGAACAATACAAACGAGACAGAACAATACAAACGAGACAGAACCTTTCAAACGAGACAGAACAATACAAACGAGACAGAACAATACAAACGAGACAGAGCAATACAAACGAGACAGAACCTTTCAAACGAGACAGAACAATACAAACGAGACGGAATAATACAAACAAGACAGAACAATACAAACGAGACAGAACAATACAAACGAGACAGGCAATAAAAACAAGACAGAACAATACAAACGAGACAGAACCTTTCAAACGAGACAGAACAATTCAAACGAGACGGAACAATACAAACAAGACAGAACAATACAAACGAGACAGAACAATACAAACGAGACAGGCAATACAAACAAGACAGAACAATACAAACGAGACAGAACCTTTCAAACGAGACAGAACAATTCAAACGAGACGGAACAATACAAACGAGACAGAACAATACAAACGAGACGGAACAATACAAACGAGACAGAACAATACAAACGAGACAGAACAATACAAACGAGACAGAACAATACAAACGAGACAGAACAATACAAACGAGACAGAACAATACAAACGAGACAGAACAATACAAACGAGACAGAACAATACAAACGAGACAGGACAATACAAACGAGACAGAACAATACAAACGAGACAGAACAATACAAACGAGACAGAACAATACAAACGAGACAGAACAATACAAACGAGACAGAACAATACAAACGAGACAGAACAATACAAACGAGATAGAACAATACAAACGAGACGGACAAGACAAACGAGACGGAACACCACAAACGAGACACAACAATACAAACGAGACAGAACCTTTCAAACGAGACGAAACAATACAAACGAGACAGAACAATACAAACGAGACAGAGCAATACAAACGAGACAGAACCTTTCAAACGAGACGAAACAATACAAACGAGACGGAACACCACAAACGAGACACAACAATACAAACGAGACAGAACCTTTCAAACGAGACGAAACAATACAAACGAGACAGAACAATACAAACGAGACAGAGCAATACAAACGAGACAGAACCTTTCAAACGAGACAGAACAATACAAACGAGACGGAACAATATAAACAAGACAGAACAATACAAACTAGACAGAACAATACAAACGATACAGAACAATACAAACGAGACAGAACCTTTCAAACGAGACAGAACAATACAAACGAGACAGAACAATACAAACGAGACAGAACCTTTCAAACGAGACAGAACAATAAAAACGAGACAGAACAATACAAACGAGACAGAGCAATACAAACGAGACAGAACCTTTCAAACGAGACAGAACAATACAAACGAGACGGAACAATACAAACAAGACAGAACAATACAAACGAGACAGAACAATACAAACGAGACAGACAATAAAAACAAGACAGAACAATACAAACGAGACAGAACCTTTCAAACGAGACAGAACAATTCAAACGAGACGGAACAATACAAACAAGACAGAACAATACAAACGAGACAGAACAATACAAACGAGACAGGCAATACAAACAAGACAGAACAATACAAACGAGACAGAACCTTTCAAACGAGACAGAACAATTCAAACGAGACGGAACAATACAAACGAGACAGAACAATACAAACGAGATGGAACAATACAAACGAGACAGAACAATACAAACGAGACAGAACAATACAAACGAGACAGAACAATACAAACGAGACAGAACAATACAAACGAGACAGAACAATACAAACGAGACAGAACAATACAAACGAGACAGAACAATACAAACGAGACAGAACAATACAAACGAGACAGAACAATACAAACGAGACAGAACAATACAAACGAGATAGAACAATACAAACGAGACGGACAAGACAAACGAGACGGAACACCACAAACGAGACACAACAATACAAACGAGACAGAACCTTTCAAACGAGACAAAACAATACAAACGAGACAGAACAATACAAACGAGACAGAGCAATACAAACGAGACAGAACCTTTCAAACGAGACAGAACAATACAAACGAGACGGAACAATATAAACAAGACAGAACAATACAAACTAGACAGAACAATACAAACGATACAGAACAATACAAACGAGACAAGCAATACAAACGAGACAGAACAATACAAACGAGACAGAACCTTTCAAACGAGACAGAACAATACAAACGAGACGGAACAATACAAACGAGACGGAACAATACAAACGAGACGGAACAATACAAACGAGACGGAACAATACAAACGAGACAGAACAATACAAACGAGACAGAACAATACAAACGAGACAGAACAATACAAACGAGACAGAACAATACAAACGAGACAGAACAATACAAACGAGACAGAACAATACAAACGAGACAGAACAATACAAACGAGACAGAACAATACAAACGAGACAGAACAATACAAACGAGACAGAACAATACAAACGAGACAGGACAATACAAACGAGACAGAACAATACAAACGAGACAGAACAATACAAACGAGACAGAACAATACACACGAGACAGAACAATACAAACGAGACAGAACAATACAAACGAGACAGAACAATACAAACGAGATAGAACAATACAAACGAGACGGACCAGACAAACGAGACGGAACACCACAAACGAGACACAACAATACAAACGAGACAGAACCTTTCAAACGAGACAAAACAATACAAACGAGACAGAACAATACAAACGAGACAGAGCAATACAAACGAGACAGAACCTTTCAAACGAGACAGAACAATACAAACGAGATGGAACAATATAAACAAGACAGAACAATACAAACTAGACAGAACAATACAAACGATACAGAACAATACAAACGAGACAGGCAATACAAACGAGACAGAACAATACAAACGAGACAGAACCTTTCAAACGAGACAGAACAATACAAACGAGACGGAACAATACAAACGAGACAGAACAATACAAACGAGACGGAACAATACAAACGAGACGGAACAATACAAACGAGACAGAACAATACAAACGAGACAGAACAATACAAACGAGACAGAACAATACAAACGAGACAGGACAATACAAACGAGACAGAACAATACAAACGAGACAGAACAATACAAACGAGACAGAACAATACAAACGAGACAGAACAATACAAACGAGACAGAACAATACAAACGAGACAGAACAATACAAACGAGACAGAACAATACAAACGAGACAGAACAATACTAACGAGACAGAAGAATACAAACGAGACAGAACAATACAAACGAGACAGATCAATACAATCGAGACAGAACAATACAAACGAGACAGAACAATACAAACGAGACAGAACAACACAAACGAGACAGAACAATACAAACGAGACAGAACAATACAAACGAGACAGAACAATACAAACGAGACAGAACAATACAAACGAGACAGAACAACACAAACGGGACAGAACAATACAAACGAGACGGAACAATACAAACGAGACAGAACAATACAAACGCTGTAGATCATGATGATGATGTAGGCGTAACGATGATGATGACGGTGATGATGATGATAACGATCCCTTCCAAACAAGCTGTCGTGTCCGTGAGCAGCAGCACAGCACATGGCGCGTTCCGTACGTCCTCTCCCCGTCACCGTGTGCAGAGGAGCGAGATGTCAACTCCCTCGCCTGGTGTGCAGGAAGTCGTGGCTTCGATCCCGACCCTGACGCCTGCTGCTGCTGTATATTTGGAGTTTGCGTGTCTCTCTGCCCGTGATCGCGTGGATGTTTTGTCTTGTGGGTCCTCCGATTTGTTTTCCTCTTCACATTTAAAAACACATCACGCTTTTCGAGCATCTTGCTACTGACGATGAGTCCACTTTGTTGAGCTATAATTTGTGATGGACGGGGTCGCTTCTGCAAAAAAAAAAGCTACACTGCTTAGTGGTGTAAAATAAAAAATAAAGTTTATAGCTTTTGTAGAAAAGCTCCGAGTCTTTGGGTGGCGACTCCCCAAGCAGATGTTGCTCCCCCCCCCCCCTACGGAGGCGGAGGGCCCCCCGCTCTGTTTATTTTTCCTGGGCGAATAATTCGCCTGAAAACAGCACGGTGCCGATTTCCCTCCCTCCCTCCCTCCCCACACAGCCTTCTCCTCTTACCCCCCCCCTCTCTCTCGCTTCAAAGACAAAGATCCCCCGTGTAGCCTTAACACACTGTTGGGGCAAGTGCTGTTAGCGAGTAGCAGCGCCTATGAGGGCCGGGACGGTACACGAGGGGGGTGAGCGGCCAGTACCACGCCCGGCCGCCTTTGTCTCCCTCGTCGAGATGGGGTTTTTTTTACAAACCGCAGCAGGTACGCATTTGAGGCTGAGTCAACCTAGGGAAGGCCTAGGACCGGTTCAGATATTCGTCGCTGGTGTTGGCCGTGAGAGGGAATCGAACTCGGGTCGTCGGGTTTGGAGCATAGCGCGCTAACCGTTGCACCACCACTCTCTCTCTATACATCTCCCCACATCTCTACTCCTTGTTAAACATTCTCTCTCTCTCACTCCATACACCAACTCTCTCAGTCTCGAGATCTCTCCGGGTGTCTGCTCACATCCCTGATTCACAATCTCCCTGTTCTTCCCTTTATATCCATGATCATCTCCCTGTTTCTCTCTGATCATCTTCACCCAACGTCTACTTTTTAATCGTATTTAATAAACATCTCTCTCCATCTCTCTCTCCATCTCTCTCCACATCATTCTGTCCTTCCCAGTCCCTCTCCCTTCTCTCCCCCCTCCCAACACCCCCCACCTCCCCCTCCACCCTCTTCTTCCGTAGACTAATTCCCATAATTTGTTTCAGACGCAATTCAAGTCGCACTGAGCCTCTGAGGACACGACCAATTTTCGACTTCCGTACCCTGCTGATAAACAGAAGAGCACGGTTGGCTACGCACGGTGCGAAAGAAGTTCAACATGCTTACATACACAACAAAACTAGTTAGACCATTGGAAAATGAATGTTATTGTTTTATATACGTGTGTCTACGTTCATGCGAATTGCATCTCTCACAAGGCAGCAGCACCAGCCGAGCTGCAGTGAGCCGGCGCTACCAACAATTGCCCGAGCTCTGCGCTCCTCTATATAGTAAGATGTTTTCAGTTAATACAGGAGCGTCTGTACACGTGGACAACCCACACGTGCGAGGGAGCAACACTGTATCCCCATGGCGACGGGACAGATGGAGATGAATCTGCGCTTCGCTGCATCGACCTCTGCTGGCACGCCAGGGTATGGCGCATCCTCAATAGTTATGGAAAATGAGGATCAGTGTTGAGTGTTCTTACATGTATTTGACGCGTGTATGTTGAGCCTCTTTGGCACCATACGTAGCCAACCGTGCTAATCGGAGGTGCGGGAAACGTCACATAGAAATAGGGGGGGGGGGGGGTGTACATGCAACGCGCTATGGACCCGGCCACCCGAGTTCAATTCACACTCCCGGCTAACATCAGTGGCGAGAGTGCATTTTCGATCGGATTCTGAGCCTCCCGCTACGTCGACTCAGCCTTAACTGAGTGCCATGCGCGGTGTGTATACAGCTGGTGTGTGTGTGTGTGTAGCCCCTGCTCCGTAGGTGCACAATGCTTGCTAACAAACGGCACTTGCCCGAACAACATGGACGGCTATACGATGGGGAGGGGGGGGGATCTTTGTCTTTGCTTGCGGCGTTATCGCTGTCAGCCTGAATGACTGGTGGGTGATGTGAGCGCGCGTGGGCAAGGGGAGAGCGAGCGCAGTCGTCGTTCGAAGCTCAACAGCTGCGACCCACAGAGACGAAGAGAGAGTGAGAGGCGGGGTGGGGAGAGCGTGAGTCTCCATAGTGGTGAGAGAGAGAGAGATGGAGGGGAGAGTGTACGTTGACTCTTCCTCCCAAAGGCAGAGTATATTCCGAAGTGGCTGCCTAACGCAGAGAGAGTTTCGTGATGGCCGTGTCAACGGGAGTGAGGGAGGAGGGAGGAGGGGTGTTGTCCTTTGCAATTGTCACTGAGACGTTTTAGCCCACTGGCCTTGTTCAGGACATGTGGGAACGGCGGTGAGGTGGGGGGGTGAGCGAGTGATAGAAGAGAGATGAGAAATGTAGATGGGGAGAGATAGGCGGGAAGATAATCGGGGATGTGTAGATGGGTGGGTGGGTGGTCGACACGAGCCAATGCTGTTTAGTTTGCGAGTGCCTATTAGGCGGCATGGGCAAGGGCACGTCACGGCCAGAAGGGATTGACGGTCGATTAGACGAGAGGCCAGCCAGAGGTAGTCAACGAGAAATTGGAATCGGCCAAAACTCCCACGGTGATAGCAACGTGGACCCTGCAGGCTGCGAGTCTTGGGTGTTGTGGGGAACGGTGGCGCAGTGGTTAGCGCCGCCGATCCCCGCCGCCGGGCACCAACACGACAGCGGCGATGATCTCAACCGCTCCTGGGTCTCCCTTAGGTCGACTCAGCCTTAAGTGAATACCCGGTGTGTGTGTGTGTGAAGGTCAGCACTGGGAGGAGAGAGACAAAGCCGACCGGGCGTGGTGCTGGCCTCCCACGCCGCCGCCTGTGACGTTCCGGCCTTCGTAGATGCTACTCGCTGACAGCACTTGCCCCAACAGTCTGTTAAGGCTATACGGGCCATCTGTGTGTGTTTTGTTGCCCGTGTCTTCTCATTGAGATGCAAATGAGGCAGCGGAGAGTTCACGACGGAATGCAAATGCGTGCGACACGAAATAAACACGCGACAATTAGCCTCCTCCGCATTGCCTATCCCTTCCATATAACGCATTTTTTTTTTAAATAAATACATTAAAACAAATGCATCTTTCACAGAGAGGGCCCTTGCCTATGAACATCTGGCAGCTCGCTAGCATTGATTCAAGCGAGCTTGACTCTTGCCGATGAGACGCTGCACGTCGAAGCCAGTCCAGAAGTTCAGGTCGTCTCGGAATCAGTGCTGCTCAAATGTTGCGCGCCTTCCTGGACGTTCAGTGCGGCTGATGGGATGTGGAAGAAATCCTTTTTTTGTTTAAAGCATATATCAATGTTTTATTTGAGCTTGTTAGTGCTGAATCAATGGGCCCTGCGGCCGATGGGGGTGTGGTGTGTCGTGGTCGGTGCAGTTTAGTTTGCGATTGCCTATTGGGGCCCATAAGTGAAATGACGGCCCTACGGTCGAGACTAATGACGAAGCAGCAGACGCAAGGGGAGAACACGTTCCGGAGAGGACGTCCACCAGGGAGACGGAGCGATTAAATCAGCCTCGTGTGAAAGTGCTAGGTGGTTTGTTATGCGTATTCGCTGGATCGCGAGAGGTGGTGACGGCTTGCTTGGGGCTTTCATCCATCATTGGATGGACTATGATTGTGATGTTAACGGGGAGGCTTTCATCCAGCGGTGGATAGAGAATGGACGGTGATATTGTGGAGGCCTCCATCCACCAGTGGATAGAAAATGCATCGTGGTGATGATGGGCAGGCTTCCATCCAGCGCTGGATAAAGAATGGACGATGATGATCGTAAGGCTTTCATCCAGCAGTGGATAAAGAGCGGACCATGATGATGACGGGCAGGCCTTCGTCCAGGAGTGAATAGACACTGGATGACTACGATGGAACAGCAACTAAAAAGATATACAGTATCTATGTAACTGATCAATACAAGAAGTATAGACATCGCACCTCCTCCACCTCTTCCACGCATCTCCTAACCCCTCCTCCCCCCCTCCCCTCCCTATTGTACCCCCCCCCCCACAGCGGCATATGCTGCATTGTGTAGGCCCGAGCGAGTTGTTTATGCCGTGGAGGCTCTGGCAGATGTTAACTCAAGTCCCCGGTGAACGTTGTCGCTTCTCCAACGGAGGCTGAATGCGGTTACGCGTTATACAGCCTTGGCCCGTCTGTCTGTCCAACAACTCGGGGGAGGGGGGGTGGGGGCAGCTGGGCATGGGAACTCTCGCAACGATAGATGATCCCACACGTTGAGGTGCCACGGTGGCTAGGAGATGTTAACTACCTCGCCTGGCACGCAGGAGGTCGTGGGTTCGATCCCGACCCTGACGCCTGCTGCTGCTGCTGTATATTTGGAGTTTGCGTGTCTCTCTCTCTCATCATCATTACGGTGGCTAGGAGATGTTAACTACCTCGCCTGGTACGCAGGAGGTCGTGGGTTCGATCCCGACCCTGACGCCTGCTGCTGCTGCTGTATATTTGGAGTTTGCGTCTCTCTCTCTCTCTCCCCCCTCGTGGTCCCGTGGATTTTCCTCCGGGCCCTCCAGTTGTTCCCTTCCACATTTCGAGACGTCGCACGTTGAGAGAGTGTTTGGCTGCAATAAATGTCCACGTGATAAGCCCGTGTCGTTGAGCTATAATTTGTGATGGCGAGGTGGCTTCTGAAAAAGAGTTACGTAGCTCAGTGGAGCTGGTAAAATAAAAAACTAGCTTAATAGTTTGGTTGGTATCAAGTTGCTACAATGAGTTGCACCGCAGAGGACACCGGGCTGATAATCCCTCCCTCCCTGCTGGAATGCGCCCCATTATAACTTGGAACGTGCCTCGTTATGACGCGGAACGTGCCTCGTTATGACGCGGAACGTGCCTCGTTATGACGTGGAACGTGCCTCGTTATGACGTGGAACGTGCCTCGTTATGACGCGGAACGTGCCTCGTTCTAACGCAGTTTTTGAGCGGTCGACGACGAAGCGCTTTGTTGAGCTGCGCAGGCTGAGCGGTACAACGATACAGCGCGCGGAATGATGCGGTGACGCAGCGGTGAACCCTCAGTTATTCGTCCCGCCGTCTCAATGCGCGGTGTGCGAGGCGGTCGTAGTGCCCCGCGTCTCGCTAAACTTCGTCGTTACACTGTTGAAGGGGAAACAGTGCTTCATCGTTACACTGTTGAAGGGGAAACAGCGCTTCATCGTTACACTGTTGAAGGGGAAACAGTGCTTCATCGTTACACTGTTGAAGGGGAAACAGTGCTTCATCGTTACACTGTTGAAGGGGAAACAGTGCTTCATCGTTACACTGTTGAAGGGGAAACAGTGCTTCATCGTTACACTGTTGAAGGGGAAACAGTGCTTCATCGTTACACTGTTGAAGGGGAAACAGTGCTTCATCGTTACACTGTTGAAGGGGAAACAGTGCTTCATCGTTACACTGTTGAAGGGGAAACAGTGCTTCATCGTTACACTGTTGAAGGGGAAACAGTGCTTCATCGTTACACTGTTAAAGGGGAAACAGTGCTTCATCGTTACACTGTTGAAGGGGAAACAGTGTTTCATCGTTACACTGTTGAAGGGGAAACAGTGCTTCATCGTTACACTGTTGAAGGGGAAACAGTGCTTCATCGTTACACTGTTGAAGGGGAAACAGTGCTTCATCGTTACACTGTTGAAGGGGAAACAGTGCTTCATCGTTACACTGTTGAAGGGGAAACAGTGCTTCATCGTTACACTGTTGAAGGGGAAACAGTGCTTCATCGTTACACTGTTGAAGGGGAAACAGTGCTTCATCGTTACACTGTTAAAGGGGAAACAGTGCTTCATCGTTACACTGTTGAAGGGGAAACAGTGTTTCATCGTTACACTGTTGAAGGGGAAACAGTGCTTCATCGTTACACTGTTGAAGGGGAAACAGTGCTTCATCGTTACACTGTTGAAGGGGAAACAGTGCTTCATCGTTACACTGTTGAAGGGGAAACAGTGCTTCATCGTTACACTGTTAAAGGGGAAACAGTGCTTCATCGTTACACTGTTGAAGGGGAAACAGTGTTTCATCGTTACACTGTTGAAGGGGAAACAGTGCTTCATCGTTACACTGTTGAAGGGGAAACAGTGCTTCATCGTTACACTGTTGAAGGGGAAACAGTGCTTCATCGTTACACTGTTGAAGGGGAAACAGTGTTTCATCGTTACACTGTTGAAGGGGAAACAGTGCTTCATCGTTACACTGTTGAAGGGGAAACAGTGCTTCATCGTTACACTGTTGAAGGGGAAACAGTGCTTCATCGTTACACTGTTGAAGGGGAAACAGTGTTTCATCGTTACACTGTTGAAGGGGAAACAGTGCTTCATCGTTACACTGTTGAAGGGGAAACAGTGCTTCATCGTTACACTGTTGAAGGGGAAACAGTCTTCGCCGAACGCGTTTTTCGCTTCACGCGACACATTCCAGGAACGCCTCCACCGCGTTAAGCGAGGACTCGCTGTGCCGAGGGGACCCCGTCTCTTGGAGGGCAACAAGCCCAAGTTTGGTTCGAACGCGATCCCGGATCCATGCGCGCGCTGTGATTTCTTACTCCACGTGCATAGCGCAATAGCAGCCAACCGCTTGAGAATAATTTGGAGATCTTTTTTGGGTATTAATCTGTCTCTCGAGTTGCATTTTATTTACTGGGTTTTAATTAATTAGTTGCCATGGTCAGAATGGTGCATTTATCCGACGGCGGCCTCGCAATCTGCAGGCAGCACGAGTTCAAATCGTGGTTTGAGCGGGTTGACTCAGCCCATCACACCTCCCTCCGGGGTCGATAAATTGAGCGCCACTTTGTGAGGAAGTCAACAGCGGTTGCCCTATGGAATAGATGCGCTGCTCGCCATATGAATGCGGAATTTCCACCAGGGCTGTAAAGAGGATGCGAGCCCCAATGCTTCAATGCTCATTTCATCACGAAATCAAACTATTAAAACCTCTATAAACTCTTTTTGTTTTACCAGGTAAGGTACACTGAGCTATATAGCTCTTTTTCAAAAGCGACCTGGCCTTCACAAATGATAGCTCAACGAAGTGGGCGTATCATGTGGATACTGATAGCAGACAAATACTCTAAACGCGTCTTTACAAATGAAGAGGGAAACTCCGTAAAATTCGGAGACAAATCCACGGTGACCACGGGAAGAGAGAGACACGCAAACTCCAAATATACAGCAGTAGGCATCGTCAGGGTCGGGATTGAACCCACGACTTCCTGTATACCAGGCGAGGTAGTTAATATCTCACCACCGTGGTGCCCCTATCACTTTTGCCTGTGTGCAGATATTGTGATTTAAATTGCCGCGATTTAACGTCAGGGATTTCCGCGTGCACTCGAGACTCGTTAACCGACGTGAGCCTTTGGCAGGAGACTGAACTCGGAGGTGGCTGTGTTCTTAGCGCGGTGCGCTAGCCACTGCGCCACCGCTCCCTCCCACCGCTCCGACAATTATTAATATGGCTATCGCATTTAATAAGCGATAGCCAGACTATTAAAAAAACCCCACGTGATAATTCCTGGTTGCGAATTCTCCGTGGAACAAATGTATCATAATCTCAATTTTATACGTCTGTCATATTATATAAATGGTTTTATTTATGAAGGCAATGTGTATAGAGATGAGTTTGTTTAATGCACTGAATGTGGTCGCGCGTTTTCTTTTAGATTACAGAACGACCTTCAGATGGTCACCAAAGACGCGTGGGCGCGAGGTCTGAGTGTGCGCGCGTGATTTGGGGGGCGCAGTGGTTAGCGCACTCCGCTTACAAACCCGAACATCAGTGACGAACATCTGAACCGGTCGCCCGATCCTGGGCCTCCCCTAGATCGACTCAGCCTCAAGTTAGTACTACACCTGCTGCGCTGCGTCAAATAATCGGCACTTGGGGAGAAAGACAAAGGCGGCCGAGCGTTGTGTTCCCCATGCAGGCCACCCCCACTCGTGTGCCGTCCTAGGAGCACTTGCCCCAACAGCCTGTTAAGGCTGGACAGGCGGAGTGCCGGATGATCCTGGTAGCACAAGTAGCTACAACACGTGTAGTAGCTACAACACGTGTAGTAGCTACAACACGTGTAGTAGCTACAACACGTGTAGTAGCTACAACACGTGTAGTAGCTACAACACGTGTAGTAGCTACAACACGTGTAGTAGCTACAACACGTGTAGTAGCTACAACACGTGTAGTAGCTACAACACGTGTAGTAGCTACAACACGTGTAGTAGCTACAACACGTGTAGTAGCTACAACACGTGTAGTAGCTACAACACGTGTAGTAGCTACAACACGTGTAGTAGCTACAACACGTGTAGTAGCTACAACACGTGTAGTAGCTACAACACGTGTAGTAGCTACAACACGTGTAGTAGCTACAACACGTGTAGTAGCTACAACACGTGTAGTAGCTACAACACGTGTAGTAGCTACAACACGTGTAGTAGCTACAACACGTGTAGTAGCTACAACACGTGTAGTAGCTACAACACGTGTAGTAGCTACAACACGTGTAGTAGCTACAACACGTGTAGTAGCTACAACACGTGTAGTAGCTACAACACGTGTAGTAGCTACAACACGTGTAGTAGCTACAACACGTGTAGTAGCTACAACACGTGTAGTAGCTACAACACGTGTAGTAGCTACAACACGTGTAGTAGCTACAACACGTGTAGTAGCTACAACACGTGTAGTAGCTACAACACGTGTAGTAGCTACAACACGTGTAGTAGCTACAACACGTGTAGTAGCTACAACACGTGTAGTAGCTACAACACGTGTAGTAGCTACAACACGTGTAGTAGCTACAACACGTGTAGTAGCTACAACACGTGTAGTAGCTACAACACGTGTAGTAGCTACAACACGTGTAGTAGCTACAACACGTGTAGTAGCTACAACACGTGTAGTAGCTACAACACGTGTAGTAGCTACAACACGTGTAGTAGCTACAACACGTGTAGTAGCTACAACACGTGTAGTAGCTACAACACGTGTAGTAGCTACAACACGTGTAGTAGCTACAACACGTGTAGTAGCTACAACACGTGTAGTAGCTACAACACGTGTAGTAGCTACAACACGTGTAGTAGCTACATTTGTAGTAGCTATGGGCCCCGCACTTTCAAGGGCCCCGCGCTAAATACTTTCAAGCTATCAATTCCGGTTCAGTGATTATGCACTTGCTCTATTACTATAGTACTATACCGCCTTCAACTTTTATGAACGACTGGGTTTTTAATGTTGGCGATTTGGCGTATAATCTGGCTGTATAGCAAATGAAACAATACAATTAGTTTACTATGCAAGTTGAACATTTGTGTGTTTTAATGTTAATATGCTACAGGCCCCACACTAGCTTAATCCGGCACTGGATAGGCGGCATGAGAGTCTTGGTCATTGATGCACCCCCCTCGCATTATGGATTTTTAATTGATTAATTAACGTGCCGCCCGTGGTTGATTGGTTAATGAGTGTGATGATTAAACAGAATTAAAGAGACTGCGCGCAGTGCAACACTTCACCACATCAGCCGGGAGTGAACAGGCCTGGAACAGGATTGTCAAAGCAGACGGGATACACATATATACAATTGTAATATTCACAGCATCTGAATATTCACGTAGCTTGTCATCATATTATGATATGATTATTAATATTATCACAACAAGACAAAGATCCCCCGTATCGCCTTAAAACAGACTTTTGGGCAGCACATATGAAGGCGGGCATTGGACACACGAGTGGGTGGGTGGCCAGAACCACGCCCGGCCGCCTTTGTTTCCCCTGTAGCGATGATTACACATCGCGCCAGGTACGCATTTGAGGCTGCGTCGACATCGGGGAGATCCAGGACCGGTTCGGATAGTCACTGGTGTTGGCCGTGAGCGGGAATCGAACTCGTGTCGGAGGGTTAGTAGCGTAGTGCGCTAACCACTGTGCCACCGCTCAGACACACCTCAGAAAACACACCCCTCGCTTCATATTATTATGATATGATAATATAAATAATATAAATATCTAGATGTGTAATACATGGGAGACGTCTTAAAGTAGAGTGGTTGTGGGTGGCGTGAGCGGTCGTGAGTATGGGCAGCTGTAGTAGTAGTAGTGTAGTAGTAGTGTAGTAGTAGTAGTGTAGTAGTAGTGTAGTAGTGTAGTAATAGTGTAGTAGTAGTAGTGTAGTAGTAGTGAAGTAGTGTAGTAGTAGTAGTGTAGTAGTAGTGTAGTAGTAGTAGTGTAGTAGTAGTGTAGTAGTAGTAGTGTAGTAGTAGTAGTGTAGTAGTAGTGTAGTAGTAGTAGTGTAGTAGTAGTAGTGTAGTAGTAGTGTAGTAGTAGTAGTGTAGTAGTAGTGTAGTAGTAGTGTAGTAGTAGTAGTGTAGTAGTAGTGAAGTAGTGTAGTAGTAGTAGTGTAGTAGTGTAATAGTAGTGTAGTAGTAGTAGAGTAGTAGTAGTGTAGTATTAGTGTAGTAGTGTAGTAGTAGTAGTGTAGTAGTAGTGTAGTAGTAGTAGTGTAGTAGTAGTGTAGTAGTACAAGTGTAGTAGTGTAGTAGTAGTAGTGTAGTAGTGTAGTAGTAGTGTAGTAATGTAGTAGTAGTAGTGTAGTAGTAGTGTAGTAGTAGTGTAGTAGTAGTACTAGTGTAGTAGTACTAGTGTAGTAGTAGTGTAGTAGTAGTACTAGTGTAGTAGTAGTAGTGTAGTAGTAGTACTAGTGTAGTAGTACTAGTGTAGTAGTACTAGTGTAGTAGTACTAGTGTAGTAGTAGTAGTGTAGTAGTAGTGTAGTAGCAGTGTAGTAGTAGTACTACTGTAGTAGTAGTTAACACGCTGCACTATGACCCCCTGCGACCCGAGTTCTATTCCCGCTCACGGCCACCAACCCCTGTGACGATTGTCTGAAGCAGTGCCCGGGCCTCCCTGATGTCGATGAGTACCTGGTGCGGTGTGTAAACATCACCCTCGTGTGCCGTGCCCGCCTGAGTTCTGTTCCCGCTCACGACCAACGCTATATACGTTCAACTTCTTTTGCACTGTACGTAGCCAACCGTGCTAATCGGAGGTGACGATTATCCGAACCGGCACCTAAATACTCCCACGAGTTCGGTGGTCCATAACCTGGGGTGCATCACGCTCCCCCTGGGGGTGCGTGATGCCCTCTCTAGCGGTGCGACACATGGACAGATTTTGTCTTAGAAGGTAAATCATCGAAACAGAAATTAAACACGGGCACGTAAGTTACAACTTACTTTGTTTCATCAAACCCTCTGTATTGATTAACGTTGTGCATCCTTTTTTTTACGTTTGAGAACCAAAGGGGTACAACGAAGGCTGCAGTAACGGTGAAGAACCCGCTGCCCTAGTTGGACTCGGCCTTGAGCGTGCACGGTGGAGGAGTATCGAGGCGACACAGAAGCTGCCGGGCGTGGTGCTCTCTGGTGGCTCAAACCTCCACCACCACGACCGGCGCCGTTCCGCCCTTCACCGGCCCTGGCGCGAACAGAGAGACAGGCTGTGAAGGCTACACGAGGGGGTCTTTGTATTTGTAGCTCCTCTGTTATGATTTCGATTTTCAAACGTACAAACTTAAGCGAGGCGCCTTCTCAGAGAGAGAGAGAGCACTGCTGCTGCTGCTACATTGACTGCCCGCGTCTCCCTCCCCCTGCACCCTGCACCGCCGCCACGGGACGGGATAAAACAACATTCTGAATAAAACATTTTGCTGGGAATATAACGACGACGACAACAACGCCACAAAGCGAGACAAGATCACAATATTTAATGTCTCAAATCCCTCGGCCCAAGAAGTTGCGCGTCTCGGTAAGACTTCGCTCCTCCACAAGGAAAAAAACCTCGTACGAGATCAGAACAAAACGTTTTGCTGGCTGGATAGCTGGCTGGCTGACTGGATTGCTTGACTGGCTGACTGGCTGGCTGGCTGGCTTGACTGGCTGGCTGGCTTGACTGGCTGGCTGGCTTGACTGGCTGGCTGCCTGGCTGGCTTGACTGGCTGGCTGACTTGCTTGGCTGGCTGACTGGCTGGCTGACTGGCTTGACTGGCTGGCTGGCTTGACTGGCTGGCTGCCTGGCTGGCTTGACTGGCTGGCTTGCTTGGCTGGCATGGCTGGCTGGCTGGCTGGCATGGCTGACTGGCTCGATGGCATGGCTGGCTGGCATGGCTGGCTTGCTTGGCTGGCATGGCTGGCTGGCTGGAATGGCTGGCTGGCTGGCTGGCATGGCTGGCTGGCTGGCTGGCATGGCTGGCTGGCATGGCTGGCTGGCATGGCTGGCTTGCTTGGCTGGCTGGCTGGCTGGCTGACCGGCTTGCTTGGCTGACTGGCTCGATGGCATGGCTGGCTTGCTCGATGGCATGGCTGGCATGGCTAGCTGGCTGGCATGGCTGGCTTGGCTGGCTGGCATGGCTGGCTGGCTGGCTAGGTTGGCTAGTTGGCTGGGACGTTCAGAGGACTTTCGCGTTGCTGGCAGCGTGTTCATAAAAACGTTGCTGGCAGCGTGTTAATAAATACGAAAATAAAAGTTCAACACATTCTGTTCGGAACCGGTCACCGCTTCTGGTGGAACCTGAGTCGGGAGGAGGTGGTTGTACCCACACTTTACCCCACCAGCACGCGACATGCCGGTCGACTCGCTGTATTGTGACTGTCGGGCGCACAGAGGCCGTGATGGTGAATTGCGTGGGGCGTGGGGGAGGCGGTGTAGGAGCTTGCACCAATGTGTCGGCTGCCGCGTCGGGAGGTCGAATCGGCGACCTCTGGGTTGCATGTCCAGCGCGTGCTGACCAGCGCCTGGCGGCAGTGACAATCAGGAACACCTGATTGTTGAAATATATTCGCAAATCTTTCCGTGGTCCACCAACCCTTGGCTCTAAATGTACACGTGTGTACGTTGAACTTCTTTCGCGCCGTACGTAGCCAACCGTGCTAATCGGGTGTGCGGGGGGGGGGGGAGGACAACTGGGAAGACAAAGGCGGCCGGGTGATGTGTTGACCACACCACCCCTCTCGTGTACCCTTACAGCCTTAGTAGGCGCGCCCGAACACAATTTGCCCCAACAGTCTATTAAAGGCTCTAGGGGTGGGTGGGGGGGGGAGTGATACAGCGTGTGTGTGTGTGTTGAATTTCTTTCCCACCGTACGTTGCCAACCTCGTGTGTGTGCGTGATTAACGGCTTGCATAGGTGCTCCGATAACATCCCTGAATAGAATAAAGAATTAAAGCTTTCGTGACTGCATAAATTACTCATTGTTTTTTTCGGTAAAGTCACGTATGTAGGAATACCATTAAAATTATATTAAAACAAATCAATCACGACGTTTCGACCGCAACACAAGCGATCTTCATCAGGTGTAAAAAAAAAACAATTCACGGAGGTAAATACAACAAGAAGATGAGAGACGAGAATTCAACAAACCCAAGAAAAAATGCGTGATGCACAACCTGGTTGTGCGGTCGAAACGTCGTGATTGATTTGCTTTAATATAATTTTATGGTATTCCTACATACGTGACTTTACCACCGACAAAACCAATGAGTGATCCCTGAACAGGCAGTGCGGAGTGGGGGTATGGTAACGCCGACTCGTAGGCACACGAGTGGGAGTCGCTGTGCTCTCTGCCTCGCCTGGACCACGCTCACCGAGGTGCTGGTCTGCCCTTATGAGACGCGTTGTGGGGCTGATGCGTGGGGTGGGTGGGAGGGTTCGCAGGGCGGACTTTGTCAACGTGTGTGTTCCCCCTGCTTTCTTTCATGTGTGTGTGTGTGGCCGGCATTGTGCGCGTATCTTTGTGTGTGTGCGTATCTTTGTGTGTGTGCGTATCTTTGTGTGTGTGTGTATCTTTGTGTGTGTAGGTGTGCGTATCTTTGTGTGTGTGTGTGCGTATCTTTATGTGTGTGTGTGCGTATCTTTGTGTGTGTGCGTATCTTTGTGTGTGTGTGCGTATCTTTGTGTGTGTAGGTGTGCGTATCTTTGTGTGTGTGTGTATCTTTGTGTGTGTGTATCTTTATGTGTGTGTGCGTATCTTTGTGTGTGTGTGTGTATCTTTGTGTGTGTGTGTGTATCTTTATGTGTGTGTGCGTATCTTTGTGTGTGCGCGTATCTTTGTTTGTGTGTGCGTATATTTGTGTGTGTGTGTATCTTTGTGTGTGTGTGTATCTTTGTGTGTGTGCGCGTATCTTTGTGTGTGTGCGTATCTTTGTGTGTGTGTGCGCGTATCTTTGTGCGTGTGTATCTTTGTGTGTGTAGGTGTGCGTATCTTTGTGTGTGTGTGTGTATCTTTGTGTGTGTGTATCTTTGTGTGCGTGTGCGTATCTTTGTGTGTGTGTGTATCTTTGTGTGTGTTCGCGTATCTTTGTGTGTGTACGTATCTTTGTGTGTGTGTGCGCGTATCTTTGTGTGTGTGCGTATCTGTGTGTGTGTGTGTGCGTATCTTTGTGTGTGTGTGCGTATATTTGTGTGTGTGTGCGTATATTTGTGTGTGTGCGTATCTTTGCGTGTGTGTGTGTGCGTATCTTTGTGTGTGTGCGCGCGTATCTTCGGGTTTGTGTGTGCGCGTATCTTTGTGTGTGTGTGCGTATTTTTGTGTGTGTGTGCGTTTCTTTGTGTGTGTGTGTGCGTATCTTTGTGTGTGTGTGCGTATCTTTGTGTGTGTGTGCGTATCTTTGTGTGTGTGTGTGCGTATCTTTGTGTGTGTGTGCACGCGTTCCACTGTGCGTGGGGAGCGGTGGCGCAGCGGTTAGCGCTACGCTGCGCTACAAACCCGAGCCACCCAAGTTCGATTCCCGCTCACGGCCACCGACACCACAGTGACGATTATTTGAACCGATCCTGGGCCTCCCCTACGTCGACTCAGCCTCAAATGAGTAACTGGTGCGGTGTGTAAACATCACCACTGGGGAGACAAAGGCGGCCGGGCGTGGTGCTGGCCACCCACCCCCTCGTGTGGCGTGCCGGCCTTCATAGGTGCTCGCTAACAGCACTTTCCCCTACAGTCTGTTAAGGCTACACGGGGGGGGGGATCGTTATCTCTGTGTGTACACAGTCTTAGCCTCACATCACACACTCTCCCCACCACTCTCCCACCGCTCCCCCCACGTCTCCGTGATTTGTTTCCATGACAACAGCGCAGAGCGACCCACGCAATGGCGAGGGTCCGTCACTGGGGAGGGAGGGGCGGGGCCGGCGGGGGGGAGTGGCCGAGGGAGGGAGTTGTAATGCTGCACTGTGAGGATGCTGTTCACCCTTCAAATAAGAATGCCCCTAAATCATAGGGCTATATATGAACTCCATGTGTCTCTGTGTGAGTCTATGGGTCTCTGTGTGAGTCGATGGGTCTCTGTGTGAGTCTATGGGTCTCTGTGTGATTCTATGTGTCTCTGTGTGAGTCTATGTGTCTCTGTGTGAGTCTATGTGTCTCTGTGTGAGTCTATGGGTCTCTGTGTGAGTCTATGGGTCTCTGTGTGAGTCTATGGGTCTCTGTGTGATTCTATGTGTCTCTGTGTGTGTCTATGGGTCTCAGTGTGAGTCTATGAGTCTCTGTGTGAGGCTATGAGTCTCTGTGTGAGTCTATGGTTCTCTGTATGAGTCTATGGGTCTCTCTGTGAATCTGTGTCTCTGTGTGAGTGTATGTGTCTCTGTGTGAGTCTATGTGTCTCTGTGTGTGTCTATGGGTCTCAGTGTGAGTCTATGAGTCTCTGTGTGAGGCTATGAGTCTCTGTGTGAGTCTATGGCTCTCTGTGTGAGTCTATGGGTCTCTGTGTGAGTCTATGTGTCTCTGTGTGAGTCTATGTGTCTCTGTGTGTGTCTATGGATCTCCGTGTGAGTCTATGTGTCTCTGTGTGAGTCTATGGGTCTCTGTGTGAGTCTATGGGTATCTGTGTGAGTCTATGTGTCTCTGTGTGAGTCTATGTGTCTCTGTGTGAGTCTATGTGTCTCTGTGTGTGTCTATGGGTCTCAGTGTGAGTCTATGAGTCTCTGTGTGAGGCTATGAGTCTCTGTGTGAGTCTATGTGTCTCTGTGTGAGTCTATGGTTCTCTGTGTGAGTCTATGGGTCTCTGTGTGAGTCTATGGGTCTCTGTGTAAGCCGATGGGTCTCTGTGTGAGTCTATGGGTCTCTGTGTGAGTCTATGGGTCTCTGTGTGAGTCTATGGGTCTCTGTGTGATTATATGTGTCTCTGTGTGTGTCTATGGGTCTCAGTGTGAGTCTATGAGTCTCTGTGTGAGTCTATGAGTCTCTGTGTGAGTCTATGGGTCTCTGTATGAGTCTATGGGTCTCTGTGTGAATCTATGTGTCTCTGTGTGAGTCTATGTGTCTCTGTGTGAGTCTATGTGTCTCTGTGTGTGTCTATGGGTCTCAGTGTGAGTCTATGAGTCTCTGTGTGAGGCTATGAGTCTCTGTGTGAGTCTATGGCTCTCTGTGTGAGTCTATGGGTCTCTGTGTGAGTCTATGTGTCTCTGTGTGAGTCTATGTGTCTCTGTGTGTGTCTATGGATCTCAGTGTGAGTCTATGTGTCTCTGTGTTAGTCTATGGGTCTCTGTGTGAGTCTATGGGTATCTGTGTGAGTCTATGTGCCTCTGTGTGAGTCTATGTGTCTCTGTGTGAGTCTATGTGTCTCTGTGTGTGTCTATGGGTCTCTGTATGAGTCTATGGGTTTCTGTGTGAGTCTATGGGTCTCTGTGTGAGTCTATGGGTCTCTGTGTGAGCCGATGGGTCTCTGTGTGAGTCTATGGGTCTCTGTGTGAGTCTATGGGTCTCTCTGTGAGTCTATGGGTCTCTGTGTGAGTCTATGGGTTTCTGTGTGAGTCTATGGGTCTCTGTGCGAGCCTCAGGCATAGACAGAGGAGAGAGGCCTGGACTTGAACCAGGACAGGGAGTCAACAGCAACGCACGGCTTGGGTCGGGTGTTCGAGGCCATGGGGTCAGCAGAGGAGAATGAGCGACCCCCCCACTGAGCGGAGGTCGACCAGGGACTTAGAGCATCCACTACTGGATCGTCCGTCTCGTTTGTGTTGTTCTGTCTCGTTTGTATTGTCCGTCTCGTTTGTATTGTTCTGTTTCGTTTGTATTGTTCTGTCTCGTTTCTATTGTTCTGTCTCGTTTGTATTGTTCTGTTTCGTTTGTATTGTCTGTCTCGTTTGTATTGTTCTGTCTCGTTTGTATTGTCTGTCTCGTTTGTATTGTTCTGTCTTGTTTGTGTTGTTCTGTCTCGTTTGTATTGTCTGTCTCGTTTGTATTGTCTATCTCGTTTGTATTGTTCTGTCTCGTTTGTATTGTCTGTCTCGTTTGTATTGTTCTGTCTCGTTTGTGTTGTTCTCTCTCGTTTGTATTGTCTGTCTCGTTTGTATTGTTCCGTCTCGTTTGTATTGTTCTGTCTCGTTTGTATTGTTCCGTCTCGTTTGTATTGTTCTGTCTCGTTTGTATTGTTCCGTCTCGTTTGTATTGTTCTGTCTCGTTTGTATTGTCTGTCTCGTTTGTATTGTTCTGTCTCGTTTGTATTGTTCCGTTTCGTATTGGCAGAGCTTGGAGGGAGGAGAAGTTGGGTGGTAGGGGCGGGGCAATGCGTTTTGAGCGGTGCTGTTTCATAGAAGCCCTGAACAAGGACCGTCGCCCGAAACATCGCCTCCTATGCGCTATATCGTTTGATTTGTCTATGGATACGATATTATACAATGTAGTTTAGATTGGAAGGTATAATATTGTATTGTATAGTAGTCTAGTTTATAGCATAGTTATAACGCAACACAGGACAGAGCAGCGCACCGTGGCTGTTTCCTCCTCTTCCCCCCCTCCTCCGTTCCGAACATAGATGGACTCATCCGTCTGAACACAAGCTCGTCGTTCTCCGTGGTGTTAATCCCTCATACCAACATCATGCTAATCCCCCAGTTACATGCTAATTTACTGTTGATATGTAAACTGCTGCTAATCCCTCACACCAACATTATGCTAGTCCCCCAGCTACATGCTAATTTATGTAAACTCCTCTCCTCCCTCCCCTCGTCCGTCTGAACATTACTCGTCGCTCTCCGTGGTGCTAATCCCTCACACCAACATCATGCTAATCCCCCAGTTACATGCTAATTTATATGTTAACTCCATTGTCAAGGCGCTCTGTTCCTCCCACACAGCTTAAAAGACGCTGTACATCCTTGGCAGTGTTCACTCAAGCGCTGTCTTCTGGACAGTCCTGTTTCTTCACCTGAGGAAGGCTACTTGTGTTGTGGCCGAAACGTCGTGATAATTTTATAGTTATTATTATTTTATTATTTTATTCCCATTCTAAGTGACTTTACCGAGAGAAACCAGAAGATGAATCCCTGCAGTCACGAAAGCTTTAAATCGAAATTTAACTCTGGGCTCTGTTTAAGATAATAATCAATACTTACTATAAATAATCATACTTATAATAATACGTATTATTCTACATCGCAATAATATCATTGGTTTGTCCAGCAGAGCCTCACCCAAGTCTCGAGACTCGTTCTCAAGCACAACCCCGACTCTGTTGAGATCTTGAGGGCAACGTTCTCACAAGTTTCGCTCGACCGGTATCATTCATCGTCAAGCGGTTTGGGTTAGTTCGCGTAAAGAAACCAAAACATATATATAAATACCCCACCTCCACCCGACACAGCCAACCAGTGAGGTATGTCACGTGAACAAAACGTACCGATCGCGTTCGACGTTCCGTGACACCGCCCCCACCAGCGGCGGTTGCGCGTCAGAGAGCAACCCTGCGCAGCAGTCACAATTGGGGCACTTTGACGCGTCGCTCGCGATCACAACAACAACAACCACAACCACCACAACCACCACCACAACCACCACCACCAGCAGTGTGGTTGTCGTCAGGGTTTTAAGTGGCAGAGGAAGGCGATGGCATCACCGCGCGCACGCTACAAGCGCCTACACCCCAGGGTGGTTAATGTGTTCACGTGCATTGTAACGTTTTATGTTAATATGACATTATGCAATGCATGTTACCCATTGGGTTAATCATAATTAATCAATATAATGACTTGAATAGGCATGCAATTAACGGTGTTTGTGTTGCGTTGCAGGAGCCGTCGTGTGTGTGCTTTGGCTGCGTTGTTGCACTTGCATTTATATTTGAAATGTTAATTTACATCATATGGTTGTTAGTCTTCAGCCTTCGTGCAATTATTGTTGACGCCTACAATGAAGGGCTGCTGCTGCTGCATTGGGAGTGGAATTGTGAGCAGCAGAACCCACACGACTTGCAATCCCGACGGCGTCGATTCGATGTTCATCTCCCAGCGCGGAAGCTGAATCAGCAGCAAAGTGCACGGTCTCTGTTGTTGTTTTTGGTTTAAAACCTCCCCTGCATTTGTGTCCACCAAGCAGACGAAATGGGTTCGCCACGGGAGGACGGAGGAGGACAGGTGGAGGAGGAGGAAGGAGAACGGTGGATGATGAAGGATGAGGGTTAAGGGTGGAGGAGGTAGTAGAGGGTGGAGCGAGAGACAGAGGCGAGGAGGCGACAGTGACATTAGTATGCAGGATGGAGCACCCGAGGTGCTAAATTGCTTGAGCCCAATGCTCTTCCTTTAATCTGGCCAACTTTTGCTTTTCAAGGCGTGCGTGTGTTTGTGTGTATGCGTGTGCGTGTGTTTGTATGTAGGCGTGCGCGTGTTTGTGTGCAGGCGTGCGTGTGTTTGTGTGTAGGCGTGCGTGTGTTTGTGTGTAGGTGTGTTTGTGTGTAGGCGTGTGTGTGATTAGGCGCGTGTGTGTGTGTGTGTCTGCAGAGGGGAACGGTCGTGTAGCGGTTAGTGCGCTGCGCTACGCCCAAATTCGATTCCCGCTCACGTTCGACGATTATCTGAACCGGTCATGGGCCTCCCCTACGTCGACTCAGTCTCAAATGAGTCCCTGGTGCGATGTGTAGTAAACATCGCCACCGGGGAGACAAAGGCGGCCGGGCGTGGTGCTGGTCACCCACCCCCTCGTGTTCCGTGTTGGCCTTAACGGGTACTCGCTAGCAGCACTTGTGCCAACAGTCTGTTGAAGGCCATACCGGGGATCTTTGTCTTGTGTGTGCATGTATTAGCACGACGAGGGGCTGGTTGGTTAGAGCTAGGGGATAGTACTAGTGGCTGGTTGGTGAGGGTTAGAACTAGGGGATAGTACTAGTGGCTGGTTGGTGAGGGTTAGAACTAGGTGACAGTACTAGTGGCTGGTTGGTGAGGGTTAGAACTAGGGGTTAGTGCTAGTGGCTGGTTATTGAGGGTTAGAGCTAGGGGATAGTACTAGTGGCTGGTTATTGAGGGTTAGAACTAGGGGACAGTATTAGTGGCTGGTTGGTGAGGGTTAGAGCTAGGGGTTAGTACTAGTGGCTGGTTGGTGAGGGTTAGAGCTAGGGGTTAGTACTAGTGGCTGGTTGGTGAGGGTTAGAGCTAGCGGATAGTACTAGTGGCTGGTTGGTGAGGGTTAGAACTAGGTGATAGTACTAGTGGCTGGTTGGTGAGGGTTAGAACTAGGGGTTAGTACTAGTGGCTGGTTGGTGAGGGTTAGAACTAGGGGATAGTATTAGTGGCTGGTTGGTGAGGGTTAGAGCTAGGGGTTAGTACTAGTGGCTGGTTGGTGAGGGTTAGAGCTAGGGGTTAGTACTAGTGGCTGGTTGGTGAGGGTTAGAGCTAGCGGATAGTACTAGTGGCTGGTTGGTGAGGGTTAGAACTAGGTGATAGTACTAGTGGCTGGTTGGTGAGGGTTAGAACTAGGTGACAGTACTAGTGGCTGGTTGGTGAGGGTTAGAGTTAGGGGACAGTAGTAGTGGCTGGTTGGTGAGGGTTAGAACTAGGGGATAGTACTAGTGGCTGGTTGGTGAGGGTTAGAACTAGGGGTTAGTACTAGTGGCTGGTTGGTGAGGGTTAGAACTAGGGGTTAGTACTAGTGGCTGGTTGGTGAGGGTTAGAGCTAGGGGTTAGTACTAGTGGCTAGTTGGTAAGGCTTAGAGCTAGGGGACAGTACTAGTTATTCTGGTGACTCTTGCAAATGAGACTTGTATCCTCGTCTCTTGAATTCTCACACCAGGTTGTACAGAATCAGCTCGCACCTTGGAGCTTGGATTGCAGGGACATGAGGCTCGCTGCACACGCAACTCATTTCTTTACAGCTGCTTGCGTTGTTTAGTTTTCTGTCCTTCCTAAGCACCTCCGATTAGCACGGTTGTTTACGTACGGTGCGAAAGAAGTTCTACAGAATAGAGGGTTTTTTTTGTTAGATCGTGAGAGTAAAAATGCCTCGTTAAACCCGCCACCACCCGACAGAGCCAACTAGCAAGTTTTGTCACGTAAACAGAACGTGCCAATTCGTTACAAATTCAGCACACCGGTGTGTCGGAGAGTAAACCCGCAACATTTGCAATCCAAGTACGACGTTTCGCCAGTAATTACAACGAGCATCATCAGGCGGACGGCCAGATTTGTGTCGAAATCCTCCTGCTTCGGTGTTAAATAGAGGGATAAATGTGATGTCCTTACTTGTTAGCCAATCAGGTGCTAAGGCCGGGGGGGGGGGGGTGAATATTTGAATATAAATTATAATGGATACCCATTACCATAATGTATGTTGATTACCCTGTGAATAACCTCTAGTATGCGTAACATCGTTCGCGAAAGGCTAACAAGGGAATGGCAGCCGTAGGAGAGAAACCCCGCTCGGGGCGAGAACCAATGCGGAGATGGAGCAAAGGAATCTGCTGGTCCGTGCCGGAACGAGATGGACTGTTGCTTTTGTTACGATCGGCCCAGTCACTCCCTTCTCAGTGGAATCATAAACGTCGCTCTCTCCAACTCGGAGACATTCACGGAGGAACTCTCAACGGCGTTCATCACACCTCGAGACACCGCGCCATCTATTGCCATCGCTATTCCATATACAGCCTCCCCCACCCCAAATGGAAATCCATTCACATTTATATTCATGTTCATTTATATTTAGACGTGAACCGGAGTTTCCATGGTGGCAAAAAAAGAATGTCAATTCAGTCCGAATCCTGGCAGAAATGGAATGAATAACCGTGCCCTGCCTTGCGGGCACAAACTGTACGGCTGCTACGGTGTTAAACCACGTGGGGTGCGGGAGTCACTAGTCAGTCGGCGTGGGTAAAACGTCGGTGTTGCGATCGAAACGTCGTGGGTTTTTATTTTTTGTTTTCTATCTACGTGACTTTACCGAAAGAACAAAGAACATGAATTCCTGCAGTCACGAAAGTTTTAAGTCTACATTTGAATTAAACAATTTTTTTTTTATTTTACCAGGTTAAGGTCCACTTGAGCTCTATGGCTCTTTCTCAGAAGCGACCTGGCCGTAGATGACCGCGCAATCAAATGGCTCATCGTCGTGTGGAGATGTATAGAGCAGTCACGTACTGTCTGTTACTTGATCCTGGGTGGGCATCCTTGGGGGAAAAAAACGAGACACTTCCATCGCAAGGGAGTGTTGTTGTTGTTATCCATGCAGGTGAACTCATTTGAATGAACTCGGAATTTTTCTTTTAAGTTCACTAAAAATCCCATTGCTCGAGGGAGTTTGTTGCTCGCCTCTGCGGATGGATCTTTCACACCTTGTTGTGAAAGATCCGATGCAGAAGATCCCCCCTGGGGTTTGATGTTCCACGAAGCTGCTCATTGTCCATACCGCTAAACCGCATCCGCTGCACCAACCATGGCAGCAGACGCGAATAGCTGATGATGCACAAATGGAACATTTAAAAACCCCCCAGCAGTGTGCGACTGTGGTCATCCAGAGCAGACCGCGGCACGACGTGCAACGGCACAATGGTCTGATCCACACATACGAAGAAGGAGACATCATCACAGCGACACCACACCGCTTGCTCCTGACGAGGTTATCTGTGGCTTGACCACCTTCAATGTGAAATTGTAGTCGTGGCTCTGTCATCCACATCAGCGGCCGCCGTACGACAGAAGAAAGATTGTGTCCGTCTGTCTGTACTGGGCAGGGGCACGATGATCACTCATCAATGCATCTTGAGTCTTGAGCTGCGTGGCTCTTAGGGACGAGCCCCGCGGGTCGGCAATCTGCCTGGCGCACGCGGCTCTTTAAAGGGATGATGGTTCGTGACGCGTTACCTCTTCACCACCACCGTCTCGCATGCACCACCACGCAAGTGCTCTTCGCCTCTTGAAATACGGAGGGGGTTTTGTTGTTGTTGTTGTTGTTGTCGAATTCGAACAAACAAAAACGTCTCTTCTTGTCATTTTGATTGTCGACCCCTGGACGGGATCCAACAGAAAACGGTGCCACGCAACAAAGACAAAGGTCACCCGCCGCCGTATAGCCTACACCGGCGGTCGGGGCAAGTGCTGTTTGCGAGCACGCTACGTAGGCCGGAACGACGCGGCACAACGGGGCGGGCTGTGGTCAGCACCACACCCGGCCGTCTTTGTTTCTCCAGTGCAGATGCTTTGCACCCGGGAGGCCAAGGCAACGGTTCGGTTATACAACGTCGAACGATGTTGGCTGTGAGCGGGATTGGAACTCGGGTGGGCCTGGTTGGCAGCGCAGGGCCAGTCCCCGCCCCCCCCCCCCCGTCGCAATAGAGGTTTTTAACCTCAAGGGTCTTCTTTTACTTTTATTAACCCGGTTACATAAAGGTGAAATAAAATAAAACCACCGCGCCACCGCTCCCGACAGGGCGCACCACGCGTCTCGAGCTTGGGCACGGACGCACGCTTAAAGTTCAAACAAGTTGAGCGTCTTCGGGATAATGACGCCGGCCCCCTGCGATAAATAACCCCTTGGTGAATCGATACAAACCGAGAGGGAATCAAACTCACAAACGATACAATTACTCAAATTAACCCACGAACGACGTAGCCCATGCATCACACTCACCGCGCTCATGTCCACAACAGAGACGAAGGCGCCCCGTGTAGCCTTTAGCGGACTGTTTGGGCAAGGTGCTGTTAGCGAGCAGCACCTACGAAGGCCGGCACGGCACACAAGGGGGGTGGGTTGCCAACACCACGCCCGGTCGCCTTTGTCTCCCCCGATGACGATGCGTGCACACCGCACCAGGTGACTCAGTTGAGGCTGAGTCGACCTAGAGGTGGCCCATGAGCGGTTAAAAATATTGGCCAATGATATTGTATGTATGTTGAACTTCTTTCGCACCGTACGTAGCCAATCGTGCTAATTATTGATCGTGAGTGGGAGCCCAACTCGGGTCGCTGGGTTTCGTAATGCAGCTCATGGACGGATACAGTGTACAGGTTGACACCAAAGCACCACGGGAATATTTAAACAAGCGGGGATATTCAATACACCAGGGGAAATGCAATTGGAAGTGAAGTGATCAGAACTCAAATTGTGATTTCGATGGGTGGGTGGGAGAAAAACAAATTAAGGACAATGTTTGTTTTGTAGGCGACCTGGGGTGGCCAGGAGATGTTAACTCCCTCGCCTGGTATGCAGGAGGTCGTGGGTTCGATCACGACCCTGACGATGCCTGCTGTATATTTGGAGTTTGCGTGTCTCTCTCTCTCATCATCACCACGGTGGCTAGGAGATGTTAACTACCTCGCCTGGTACACAGGAGGTCGTGGGTTCAATCACGACCCTGGCTGCAATGCATTTCCACGTGATAAGCCCACTTCGTTTAGTTATCATTTGTGATGGCCAGGTCGCTCCTGACAAAGAGCTACGTAGCAGAGTGGGCCTTACCTGGTAAAATAAAAATGGTTTGGTTTTATTTTAGTCTGTGTGTTTTTATGTATCGCTATTGGTCTCGATGCATTTCTATGGATCTCTATGGGTCTCTATGCATCTCTATTCGTTTAGAGTATGTGGATGCTGTAATGCGATGATGATGATGATAACAAGCCACTTCGTTGAGCTATCATTCGTGATAGCCAGGTCGCTACGGAAACAGATCAACATAGCTTGGTGAAATAAAAAAAACATGTCTCATAGTTTAGTTGGTGAAATAAACCAAAATAAAAAATAAAAATAAAATCACGACGTTTCGGAGGCAACACAAGCTTCCATCTTCAGGTGGAAGACGGAAGCTTGTGTTGCCTCCGACACGTCGTGATAGTTGGTATCAGTTTTTTTTATTGGTTTCATCATCTCCGTGGCCACGTTCCTGGCCTCGCCATCCTCTCCCCGCAGGTGGCCGTGCTGGAGCGCCAGGTGTTCGACTTCCTGGGCTACCAGTGGGCGCCCATCCTCGTCAACTTCCTCCACGTGCTCCTCCTCATCCTAGGCCTCTTCGGTACCGTGCAGTGCCGGCCCCGCTACATCGTGCTGGTGAGCGACTCACTCACGTACCCACTCTCGTTCACCAACTCGCTAGGTAACTCGTTCACTCACTCCCTCACCTTATCACTCGCTCGCTCGCTCACCCACGTGCCCACTCTCGTTCGTTTTCTCACCTGATCACTTGCTCGCTCACGTGCCCACTTGTTTACTCACTCACTTGACGACTCGTTCACTCGCTCACTCACGTGCCCACTCGTTCACTCAGTCAATCGCCCATTCGTTCACTCAGTCTTGTATGCACTCACTCACGTGATCACTCGCTAGCACACTTACTCGCTCACTCACCGGCCCAGTGCATGGCGAATATTTAAACCAGTGCATGGCCTCACACGAGTACCTGGTGCGGTTTGTAAACACCGTCACTGGGGAGACAAAGGCGGTTGAGCGTGGTTCTGGCCACACCGCCCCCTCATGCGCCACCATTCCGGAGTGTGCCCCGACACTCTTTGTGAGCTACACATGGGGGAGGGGGGGGTTATCTTTGTGTTTGTGCGTGTGCAGTACGCGGCGTGGAGCGTGCTGTGGGTGGCCTGGAACGTCTTCATCATCTGCCTCTACCTGGAGGTGGGCGGCCTCACCAAGGTGAGCAGCCCGCCGTGACTTCATTCCGCACGCCCCGTGACTTCATTCCACAAGACCCATTTTTTCATTACAAAGTGTTCGACGTTTCGTATCTCGGCCTGATATTTGGAATTATTCTGAAAATCTGGAGCACATCCCTGTTACGTGTGTGTGTGCTTGCGTGTGCGTGTGTGCGTGTCACAGCGTGAGACGGTGTGACACACACGCACGCATTGGTTATCGCACTGCACTACAAACCGCGTTCAATGGCCCACTCACGAACCAGTAACAGTGCGTGGAGAAGATTTTGAACCGCTCCTCGGCCTCCCCTGGGTCGACTCAGCCTCAAATGAGTACAGTACCTGGTGCGGTGTGCGGGTGCGTAATCATCAGCACTGGGGAGACAAAGGTGGCCGGGCGTGGTTTTGGCCACCCACCCCCTACTCGCTAACAGCACTTGCCCCAACAGTCCGTTGAGGCTATCGGTGGTGCGGGGGGGGGGGGGTATTTTGTCTCTGGTTGTGTGCCTGCGTCTCGCTGTCGGTGCATCTCGGCGAGGAATCTCCTCGCGGCGTCTGCCGAGCCCCTGAGCCCCCCCCCCCACCGCGTGTTTAATGCAGCACCACACGCGCCCTCTAATCCACACCCCCCCTCCCCCCACGTCGGGAACATCCCGCCAGCAGCGAACATCTCACGCCTCGATTCCTCCCATCGCGAGCACGCCACCAGCAGCTGTCCCACCTCCAGCTTCCACCATCCTCCTCCTCCTCCACCTTTTCCCATCATCCTTTTGGCATTTCATACGCCCTATGATGTTGTCATAAATCCGAGGCCCCTTGAGCTACTTGGATCCCCTTAAGCTTTGGTTAATTTTTCTTTGCTTTGTTGAATTGCTCATCGCCGCCAATGGCCGGACCGCCATCCCCCCTCTCATTCTCATTCTACGTGACTTTACCGAAAGAACCAACAAGATTAATCCCCCCTCCCCTTCATTTCCACCCTCCTCCACCCCACTCCTCCACCCCCTCCTCCACCCCCTCCTCCACCCCCTCCTCCACCCCACTCCTCCACCCCCTCCTCCACCCCCTCCTCCCCTCCTCCACCCCACTCCTCCACCCCCTCCTCCTCCACTCCTCCACCCCCTCCTCCACCCTCTCCTCCACCCCACTCCTCCACCCCCTCCTCCACCCCCTCCTCCACCACCCCCTCCTCCACCCCACTCCTCCACCCCCTCCTCCACCCCCTCCTCCACCCCCTCCTCCACCCCACTCCTCCACCCCCTCCTCCACCCCCTCCTCCCCTCCTCCACCCCACTCCTCCACCCCCTCCTCCTCCACTCCTCCACCCCCTCCTCCACCCTCTCCTCCACCCCACTCCTCCACCCCCTCCTCCACCCCCTCCTCCACCACCCCCTCCTCCACCCCCTCCTCCACCACCCCCTCCTCCACCCCACTCCTCCACCCCCTCCTCCACCCCACTCCTCCTACCCCTACCCCACGCCACCACCCCACTCCTCCACCCCCTCCTCCACCCCACTCCTCCACCCCCTCCTCCCCTCCTCCACCCCACTCCTCCACCCCACTCCTCCACCCCCTCCTCCACCCCCTTCTCCACCCCCTCCTCCACCCCCTCCTCCACCACCCCACTCCTCCACCCACTCCTCCACCCAACTCTTCCATCCTCTTATCGACCCCCCCCCCCTCCTCAATATCTGTTCGTATTCCCCCTCCCTCACTCACCCCCCTCAACTCCTCCCCCGCCCGCCCCCAAGAAATCTGAAACCCGCAGACGCAGCACGCGCAGCGGGGACCGCGCTAATTAAGCGCCGCGCCGCTCGGCACGTGACCACTGCCGCTCGGCACGTGACCACTGCCGCTCGGCACGTGACCACTGCCGCTCGGCACGTGACGACTGCCGCTCGGCACGTGACGACTGCCGCTCGGCACGTGACCACTGCCGCTCGGCACGTGACGACTTACTTGTTAGCTCCCAGAGCCCCGAGACAGAAGTGCGCGCGCGTGGGGCAAAGACAAAGATCCCCCTTGTAACCTCAACAGACTGTTCGGGCAAGTGCTGCTAGCGAGTAACGTCTATGAAGGACGGAACGGCACACACGTGGGTGGCCCTACACCACGCCCGGCCGCCTTTGTCTCCCCAGCAGCGATGTTTACACACCGCGTCAGGTACTGATTTGAGGCTGAGTCGACCTACGGGGAGGCCCAGGACCGGTTCAGTTAATCGTCACCGGTGTTGGTGGCCGTGAGCGGGAATAGAACTCGAAACGCCGGGATCGTAGCGCAGCGCGCTAACCGCTACACCACCGCCCCAACAACAACCACCGCCATTCGCCACTAAGTGGCGGTGACGTCACCAAGTGGCGGTGACGTCACCACGCCGCTTGTGCCAGGCCATGTGCACGTTGAGGCCACGTGAAGTGTCGAACGCCCGCTGGCAGGAGGTCATGGGACAGACCCAGATGCCACGGATCGACTGACTGAGATGACTGAGATGACTGGCTGATGCACCACCTGTGCCACCTACTGTGCCAACCTGCTGTGCTTTAGCCACCCGGCGCTCCGCTCGTTGTTGTGAGCGTCGCTCCTCCGCCCTCCGTTGTTGTTGGAGGGCGACTGCCTCCCAACTGCCCAGTAGTGTCCTTCACGAGCCTCCTCCACAGAGGCCGATCTTGACACCGCTGGTACCGGTCATCGGCAAGTCCACTCAGCTCCACGTCCTCCTGTACCACATCACTCCATCTCTTCTCTAGCCCATGCCGCGCCCGTTTAGCCCCCTCGATCCAGCCGAACAAAAGCTGTTTCGGCATGCGGTGGCTGGGCATGCAGGCTACATGGCCCAGCCAACGCAGCCTTGCCTGCAGGAGGAGCTCATCGATGGAACTTTGTCCAGATCTTTCAAGCATTTGTGAGCTCACACAATCCAGCCTGGTTAAACCCAGGATGGATCGTAGGCAGGCCAGCCTAAATGTTTGTAATCGGCGAAGATGTTCCATTAGGGGGGTCCACGTTTCGCAAGCGTAGAAAAGGGAGGGAATGACTGTGGCCGAGAAGACCTGAAGCTTTATGTGGAGCGACGGACCTGGTAGCTTCCACACAGCGTTACGCAACCGATCAAAATATAATACCGCTCGAATGATTCGGAGTGAGACCTCTGCTGTCAAACCGGAGCCGGTCATGAGCACACTGCCCAGGTATGGGAAACTCTCCACTCTCTCCACAACTGCTCCATCACCGATTGGGAGTTGTGGGGGTGGAGTGTCCGATGGTACAAAATACCCAGGCAGGTGCTTAGATTTGGTGCGGCTGATGGTAAGGCCCCACCTCTTAGTGGCACGCTCCATGTTCAGCAGCAGCGCCTCCAACTCCTCCACAACCGCTCCACACACACACAGACACACAAATACATACCTATACGTACAGACTCTGCAGATCATGGAGAGAGCGTACAAACGCCACACGGAGCAATGCGCCCGAGTCGGGAATCAAACCGATGCACTTCTCGCTGTGATGCACGAGCCGTTGGCACAGCACGAGCTGCGAGCAGGCTTACCCTAACCCCTCCGTAACCACTCCCTGTCACCATAACTAACACCAACACTTTTCATAGCCACACTCTCGAAGTTTAACCGCTATCATTCCATGTACAAAATGGTTAACCAAAGCCTGTCTTCGCCAGGCAAAAGTTAAAGAAATATTTTTTGTTCATAGTTGCATTCGTTGTTATCGCCAAATTTCAGTAAATAAAAAATTGTTAAATCTCACAAATCTAGCAGTCCGCTTGATGGTGCGAGTTGTAATTACTGGCGAAACGTCGTACAACTCAGATTGTAAATGTTGTGGATTTACTCTCCAACACACCGGCGTGCTGTACTAGTGACGAATTGGCCACGTTCTGTTTACGTGACACACCCCTTACTAATCGGCTGTGTCGGGTGGTGGCGGGTTTAACGACACATTTATATATTTACGCGATCTAAACGAAAAGAAACTTTATTATGGATGATATTGGTCGCAAAAGCCTTCTACGTGTTAAAAAGAATAGAGATTTGTGTAAAATAATGTTTAAGTAACGTTCCACTAAATAAATCTGACACTGAGTACTGTATATATGTCATTGCATATGTCATGTAGTGACAGCTGTATTAAACTTTAAATGTTTTAAAAATATAAATATTAATTGTCCATTTGTCTACGATCAGACACCAACTACTCCAAACATTTTTATGTTTCCCCAAAAAACACAGAAATTGTTGACGACTTCATTCAACTTCTTACATTTAAAAACGAACACATAGGAAACCGATCAATTGAAAGATCCCGTTCATTTCTCATTAGAAAGAACAACAATGCATGAATTTAATATACTGTGAGGGGAAGCTCTCCTATCTTTTATAGTTTTCGAATTATTCAGATTTGGAGATCATAAAATGCGGATTTTGTCATTCAAAACCGCTTGAATCCGATATATCTGAAAAACAATAAAAAAATATAGAATGGTTATCGCTTTAATTGTATTTGCTGTGTAACGCGCTGTCAAACGATAACACCCACAATCTTATATTTGGAACGGTTTCTGAATGACACCACGCACACACTTGTTTATTTATTGCGCTGAAAATCGAGATTTAGGGGGGGTCTTAAAATAAAAAATCTGGGATTTTCAGATTAGTCATGTTGTGTGTGTCCTCAAAGGTACCGATGTACCACATTTCAGCTTTTTACCTTGTCGGAAAGTGCCCCCCGAGGTTTATTGAGATGTACAAACTAAGGTCTTATATAGATTACTGTTGTAAAGCGCATTGTATACGTATAACTCGAGATGAGACGAGATGTTATCATTATTATGACATATCTGGTAGAGACGTCTGACGAGTGTGGAAGAGTAGGCCAAATACCGTGGAGTGTAGGTCACATCCTGTCGGCATAGGCGTGAGCAAGCATTTGCAGGGGCTGCGCCTTTGACTTTTAATGTAACCCCCGCCTCCCCCACTGCAATATAATGGCGGGCGGAGGTTGTGCAGACAGAAAACAAAGAAGAATGAAATCTGTTTGGATTATTGTACAGCGCTCGGATCGCCTGCAATCGGAAATGATCAAAGGGATTGTGAGCTGGGGGGAGGGCGTGAGGGGGCGTTGGGGGGGGGCATGGGGGGAGGGGGGCATGGGGGGAGGGGAGCGTGGAGGGAGGGGGGCATGGGGGGAGGGGAACGTGGGGGACGTGGGGGGAGGGGGGCATGGGGGGAGGGGAGCGTGGGGGAGGGGGGCATAGGGGGAGGGGAACGTGGGGGAGGGGGGCATGGGGGGAGGCGAGCGTGGGGGGAGGGGGGCGTGGGGGGAGGGGGGCGTGGGGGGAGGCGAGCGTGGGGGGAGGGGGACGTGGGGGGAGGGGGGCATGGGGGGAGGCGAGCGTGGGGGGAGGGGGGCATGGGGGGAGGGGGGCGTGGGGGGAGGCGAGCGTGGGGGGAGGGGGGCGTGGGGGGAGGGGGGCGTGGGGGAGGCGAGCGTGGGGGGAGGGGGGCATGGGGGGCATGGGGGGAGGCGAGCGTGGGGGGAGGGGGCGTGGGGGGAGGGTGCGTGGGGGGAGGGGGACGTGGGGGAAGGCGAGCGTGGGGGGAGGTTTTTTTTCTTTTGTAAAGGGCGACCTGGGATTTAGAATTTCATTGATGATGATTTTGATGTCGATGTTGATGATGAAGATGGGAAAGCTGCTGCTGCCTTCCCGCTCATCAGTAATTCCTCCTCCTGGCTCCTCTGAGTCGTTCCCTTTCTCTCCGAGTCGTCCTCTCTCTCTCCGAGTCGTCCTCTCTCTCTCTGAGTCGTCCTCTCTCTCTCTGAGTCGTCCTCTCTCTCTGAGTCGTCCTCTCTCTCTGAGTCGTCCTCTCTCTCTCTGAGTCGTCCTCTCTCTCTGAGTCGTCCTCTATCTCTCTCTGAGTCGTCCTCTCTCTCTGAGTCGTCCTCTCTCTCTCTCTGAGTCGTTCTCTCTCTCTTTGAGTCGTCCTCTCTCTCTGAGTCGCCCTCTCTCTCTCTGAGTCGTCCTCTCTCTCTCTGAGTCGTTCTCTCTCTCTTTGAGTCGTCCTCTCTCTCTGAGTCGTCCTCTCTCTCTCTGAGTCGTCCTCTCTCTCTCTGAGTCCTCCTCTCTCTCTCTGAGTCGTCCTCTCTCTGAGTCGTCCTCTATCTCTCTCTAAGTCATTCTCTCTCTCTGAGTCGCCTCTCTCTCTAAGTCGTCCTCTCTCTCTCTCCGAGTCGCACCCTCTCTCTGAGTCGTTCTCTCTCTCTCTGAGTCGTTCTCTCTTTTTGACTCGTCCTCTCTCCGATTCATCTCTTTCTTTGAGTCGTACTTTCTCTCTCTCTCCGAGTCACCCCCTCTCTCTGAGTCGTCCCCTCTCTCTCTCTGAGTCGTCCTATCTCTCTCTGAGTCGTCCTCTCTCTCTCACTGAGTCGTCCTCTCTCTGTCTGAGTCGTCCTCTCTCTCTGAGTCGTCCCTCTCTCTCTGAGTCGTCCCCCCTCTCTCTCTCTGAGTCGTCCCCTCTCTCTCTCTCTGAGTCGTCCCCCCTCTCTCTCTCTGAGTCGCCCCCTCTCTCTCTCTCTCATCGCTCCTCACTCGCGATGACGGAGCGTTACGAGTTGAAATTCTACCAATAATAATAATGATAATCGTGGTCATAATTATTATTATCAACATAATCATTTAAAGATGAAGACGACGTGAACGTTTTTTTTTAACGAACCACCCCCAACCACCCTCTGGGCGACCCACGCAGGGTGGCGACTATTTGACCTTCACCGCGTCACGCCACCGCTCCTGGTTCCTCGAGCACGGCCCGGGCTGTGTGGCCCAGGCGGTGGACTCGGCACCCGTGCTGGCCGTGGGAGGCGGTGGAGGAGGAGGAGGAGGCGGTGGTGCCGTGTTGGGGGGTCCCTCGGTGGGGGGCGAGGGCGGGGAGGGGCGTGCCCCTGACGGGTCGGCCCCGGACGGCCACGTGCTGCTGCGCGTGTCGGGCTGCCTGCTCGAGTACCCCTACCTCGAGGTGCTGCACAGCGGCGTCCACATCCTCCTTGCGGTCAGCTCCACCACCAGCACCACCAGCACCACCACCACCACCAGCAGCAGCAGCATCACAACCACCACTACCAGCACCACAACCAGCACCACCAGCACCACAACCAGCACCACCAGCACCACCACTAGCAGCACCACCAGCAGCACCACCAGCACCACCACCAGCATCACAACCAGTACCAGCACCTCCACCAGCATCACAACCAGCACCACCAGCAGCACCAGCACCACCAGCAGCACCTCCACCAGCACCTCCACCAGCACCACCAGCAGCACCACCACCAGCACCACCACCAGCACCAGCACCATCACCAGCACCACCAGCACCTCCACCAGCACCACAACCAGCACCACCAGCACCACAACCAGCACCAGCACTAGCACCACCAGCACCTCCACCAGCACCACAACCAGCACCACAACCAGCACCACCAGCACCACCAGCACCTCAACCAGCACCACCACTAGCACCACCAGCACCACAACCAGCACCACCAGCACCTCCACCAGCACCACAACCAGCACCAGCAAACCACCACCAGCACCACCACCAGCAGCAACAGCATGAACAGCACTAGCGCCAGTAGCACGAGTAGCAGCAGCAGCGCCAGTAGCGCCCGTGCGAGCCACCCGCAGACAAAGACTCTCACCATCTCGCCGCTCGACTCACCGCGTGTCTCATCGCGTGTCTCGTCCGCTTCGTTCTCATCGTCTGTCTCGTTGATGTCCCTCTCGTGTTGTTTGTCCATCTGCCCCGTGTGTCGCTGTCCCGCAGCTCTTCGGATTCGTCTACTCTTGCTACGTCGTGAGCGTCATCACGGAAGAAGAAGACAGCTGTAAGTGATGCGTCACTCCTCTCCGCGTCACTCCTCCCCGCGTCACTCCTCCCCGCGTCACTCCACCCCCCGCGTCACTCCTGCCTGCATCACCCCCCCCCCCACGTGACTCCTCCCCCGCGTCACTCCCCCCCACCCCCCGCGTCACTCCCCCCCACCCCCCGCGTCACTCCCCCGCGTCATCCTCCCCCCCGCGTCACTCCTCCCCCGCGTCACTCCCCCCCACCTCCGCGTCACTCCTCCCCGCGTCCTGCAGTGCAACGTAGCTGCTCGTTACTACGGTTGCCATCTGCCCTGGTTTCCCCTGGATCGTCCTCTTCCCAGTAAATATGCCAACGTCGGACCAACGTTCATCCAACGGTTCCAACCGATTGCCAACGTTGGCCCAACGTTACGGGGTTGTTGAGGGGACTGCTGCTGCTGCACTGGGAACAACTCTCAGTCTTCACTGGGCATTGAAAGTCCCGGTTTTTTGTCGGTTGCGCAATACCAATAACATTGCCCGACTCGCGATCTCCCCGCATGCCGTGATGTTCCCAGAGATGGCAACCCTACTCATCATGGGGTCGCCATGGCAACTGCTTTCTCAAAACAATAACCGCTGACGTCACCACGGTGCTTGTGCCAAGCTCGATGCACTTCGAGGCTGTGAAGTGTCGAAAGCACGCTGGCAGAAGGTCGCGGAACAGACCCAGGTGCCATGGGTTGACTGATTTAGTTGACTGCCAAATACAAAGACAAATATCCCCCGTATAGCCTTAGCAGACTGTTGGGGCAAGTGATGGGTGGCCAACACCAAGCCCGGCCGCTTTTGTTTCCCCAATGGCGATGTTTACACACCGCACCAGGTACTCATTTGAGGCTGAGTTGACCTAGGGGAGGCCCATTAAGGGTTCAGATAATCGTCACCGGTGTTCGTGGTCGTGAGCGGGAATCGAATTTTGGCCGCCAGGTCCGTAGGGCGGCACGCTAACCGCTGCACCACTGCTCTCCCTCCACCGCACACAGACACACACGTACACACACAGACACACACGTACACACACGGACACACACGCACACTCACCTACACCCACGTACACACACGTACACTCACCTACACCCACGTACACACACGTACACTCACCTACACCCACGTACACACACGTACACGCGCGCAAACTACAATTCCTGCGTGCAATTTCTACTCGAGCACCAGTTTGCTTTATTCATTTAAATCACACACAAAAAAATGAGCATCAAATTAATCGCACACAAAATTTTTAATTTGCAAACCCGAATGAGTCCGCGAGCCCAGGCAAGCGGCAATAGCCGTACTGCTGAATGAGTCAGTGCAGGGCTCTGCAATTGAAATAACAACGAGCCATTTAATCTTGGAATTCAGATTAAAAAACCCCGCCAAAATATATTTCAAGAGCCGCGATGCACTTTGGTGAACAGGAGACGGTGGTCCCTGAGTAAATAACGCAGAGTCACGAAGCAGTTCCTTAAAGAGCCGCACGCGTCTCCGAAGCCTCGTGTTGCCGACCCACTGAGCCAGCGAGAGACCCGGTGGCTCCGTCGTGGAGCGAGGTCGCTCGCAACAAGGAGGTTTTCGCGAGCAAACACCCCGGTTGGGGTGGTTGGCTCGGCACAGCATCATCACCATCATCACCATCACCATCATCACCATCATCACCATCATCACCATCATCACCATCATCATCGTCATCATCGTCATCATCATCGTCATCACCATCATCACCATCATCATCATCACCATCATCATCATCACCATCATCACCATCATCACCATCATCGTCATCATCATCATCACCATCATCGTCGTCGTCGTCGTCGCTCCAAAATGAGCAGCGCGTGGCGCGAAAGTCAAAAGACTGCTGTCCAATGATGATATTATACTCGCCCCTGCCGTGGTAATGCGGAATTTCCACCGCTCTCTGCGGGGCTCGATGTTCATTCGAGCAGGAAGTCACCGAGACTTGAATAATAAGCGTGGCGTCGCAAAACCAATGAAAAATAAACAAATTGTATGTATCGAGGCACGCGCCAACGGGCAGTACTCAGTGGTTGCCATCTCGCAGAGAGTGGCACGGAATTCTGGACTCGTAGAGACCCCCACCCCCCCCCCCCTACTCTGAATGGTCGGGGTCGTGTGTTGTGACTGTTATCCAATCTCTCTCTCTCTTGCAATGACTCCCTCTCTCCCCTTTCAATGTCTCTCTGTTTCTCTCGTTATTTGGTCTGCAGGGATTCCACATCTCTAAGTTTCTCCCCATCTCTCCATTTTTATCTCTCCCTTTCATCTCTCCCTCCCTCTCTCTCTCCCCCTGGTCTCTCCCCCTCGTCTCTCCCCCTCGTCTCTCCCCGCCTCTACCATCTCTCCTCCCACAATATTCTGCTCCTAGGGATGTAACGATTAATCTATTTGTCGATTGAACTCAGTTTTGCATGATCACGGTTCATGCTTTTGATTAAAACAAAAAACTACAGCTTGATATTAATAAGTAAATAACAGTGTATATAATTTTTTACCGTAAATGATTTTTAAAATATGTTTGTCAATCCACTGCTGATTGAAGGCCTCCCCCATTCTAGAAGCCTCATGGAGGAGGTCTTCATCCAGCAGTGGAGTGATCAAGGAGCTGTGTTATCACATCCCTATAGATTGATACCACTATCGAGATATAATCATAACCAGTGCAGTATATAGATGCCGCGTACTCGATAACAACAATCATCACAAATAAGTCTCCTGTCGTATTGTCAAAATCCATTGGATCACCGAGTGACAGAAATCGTTACATCCCTACAAACCTATTTTCACTCTTAACATTTTTTATTTTTACGCTAAAATACTTCTCCGATTTTCTTTTATTCGTTTAGTTATTTATTTCCTTCTTCCTTCCTCTCTCTCTCTCTGACCCAGTTGACTTCATAGGTGGATTCCATTCATACACAGCCTACCACTCCCCACAGAAAGTTTCACACTTACAGTTAAAGCCTGTCTATGTGTAAGTACCCTCTCAACTTGTTCCTCCTCGGTCCCTGCCCAGGGGCTCAGCCACTGTGGGGGTCAGGGCACCCCCTCCCCCCAGAATGCTTCTCCAGATAGGGCTAATACATTTTTTTCCACCGCAAAACCGAATTATGCCAGGGCCGGCTGCGGAGATGCAAGTATTTATTTAATATTGTTACCAGGTAAATGCCCCGCTGGGCGATATATAAAACAATTTTCAGGAACGACCTAGCTATCGAAGTGGCTTATCATCACGTGGAAATGTATAGCAGCCATACACTCTGCACGCGCGATGCTGATTCTAAATGTGGAGCGGGGGATAATCCGGAGGACCAGGAGAAAAATCCACGCGACCACAGGCAGAGAGAGAGAGAGAGACGCAAACTCGATATAAAAAAGGCGTCATGATCGGGATGGAACCCACGACCACCTTTACGCCACGCGAGGTAGTTAACATATCACAAGGGAGAGCGTGCCAGATGGCCTCAATTTCCCCAGTGTGGCTGAGCCCCTGATCATCACCACTGCCCATTCTCTGCTTCTGCTGCTGTTTCTGCTTCTGTTGTGGCGACGATTCCACCCCACTCCCTTGCGTGTCTCCCCCCCACCCCCACAGCATAGTCACTGTTAAGCAACCCGTAAACTCAGTGCCGGATTATCCTAGTAGCACAAGTCGCTACGGATGTAGTAGCTACGGATGCTACGGGCCCCGCACTTTCAAGGGCCCCGCGCTAAATGCTTTCAAGCTATCAATTCCGGTTCAGTGATTCTGCTCTTGCTCTATTACTATAGTACTATACCGCCTTCAACTTGTATGAACGACTGGGTGTTTAAGGTTATCGATTTGTCGTGTTATCTGGCTGTATAGCAAATGAAAAAATCCAATTACTTTACTATACAAGTTAATTTATGTGTTTTAACGTGTTTATTTATTTATTTAAGGCCCCTTTATAACATCATGCTACAGGCTCTTCACTCGCTTAATCCGGCACTGCTTAAACTCACGTGAGAGGCGCAACGGAACGAGTGATAATCCGGCCTCGATTGCAGTCATTTCCAAGAGGGGTTGAGCATTGACCAGGGCATGGCTCAGCCCTCCGCTGCCCCCCTCCTCGTCCCCCCCCCCATCCCCCCTCCCCGCCACGTCCGATGCTACGGGGTTGGGTCAGAGCGCTGAGCGAGCATCGCTGAAATCATTGAGTTCGATTCCAGGTTTCAAGTCGCCTGTGATTAAGCCGGGTTCTCAAGTTTCATGGTCTCAGCACGGTCAAGTTAACCAGGTCGACGTGGCCACATTGCAGCTGAGATCATTCTAAATACCGGTTTGACCGTCGTGCGGCGAATATTACTCCCACGTGGGAGAAAGAAAGAACGTCAGAGGTAGCTCTGCGAGATTCACTTCTGCGGGCCGGTCTCCGGCAACACAGATGGTTGGCACTGCTCTGCGAGATTTCCGAATGGAGTCTTCATCCCATGACGTGACCCACTATCGCGGAACAATCGGAATAAATTTGGGAGAAATTTGACAAATTGTTGACGTATTATACCAAGTATATACAATATACTCGACAAGTAATATTTGTTGACTGCCCGATTATTCGTGAACTGTTTAAAAAAAAAGATGGTAATTTGTTGTTGTTGTTGTTGATGTGTCTCTTAAACAGCCCGAACTAAATAACGGAGGCGAGGAGGGCCCATTTGTGCGACGTCTCACGGAGAAGATGAAATTGTTACCAACCACTTCACAATTCCACACACGAAGCCTGCCGCCAGCGAATAACCAGCGAATAGTGTGCGGCCACACCCGAAGAAACACGGACACGTGGAGACGGAACGCACCGCGTGCGTGTGCGCGTGTGTGTGTGTGCGATGTCGTCACCGCCACTTAGTGGCGAATGGCGGTTGTTGTTGTCTCCAAACTGTAAAACTAAAGACAAAGGTCCCCGCCATATAGCGTTCAGCAGACTCTGGGAGGCAAGTGCTGTTAGCGGAGCACCTATGAAGGCCGTCAAACGGCACACGAGGGGATGAGCGGCCAGAAACAACGAGAAGAGCTGCCAATTCACCACCAAAGTGGTGGTGACTTCACCACGGCGCTCGTGCGAGGCTAGGTGCGCTTTGAGGACATCGTGTGAAGTGTCCAAGACTCGCTGGCGGGGGGTCACGGTACAGACCCAAGGGGCCATGGGTTGCCTGGCTGAGATGAATGGCAGATGCACCACTTCTGCTCCCGATTGTGCCAACGCCACGCCCGGCCACAATTTTAATGCTACAATGACGTCACAACAGCGTCACAATGATGTCACAATAACGTCACAATTCCATGATTTGAAACGACGCCCCTGCAGTTGTGGGCTTATTCCCTTCACACGCGGGGGAAATTAAAGTGTCGACCTAACTTTGCGAATGTGCCGACGTTGTTATCCTTTTGGTCATTGCACAACCGACCATCGCCTCTATTGTGAGCGTGGCAAAGTTGAGATCTGACGATTGCGTAACCCAATTGGCACGGCTGGCTACGTGCGGTGCGAAAGGAAGTCCAACACACTTACGTGCATCTGCTTGCACAAGAGGTACAAACGCTGCGTGCTCAGCAACTTCCGATGCCACCGAATGGAACGCCGGTAACAATATGCACGCAAGTCAAAATGGTTGACCAGTCGCTCTGTATATGTCGTACGAAAGTATAGAGCACGTCACATTATTGTTTGAAACCGATAGCCGTTTGTTTTAAGCAATATTGATAGCGATCATTATAAACAATAATGGCTTCTATCGTTGCCGTCAAGTGATGCGGAGAGAAGCCGTCCATTGACGAAGCCACATGCTCTCTTTGAGATCGTCCATTGACGAAGCCACGTGCTCTCTTTGAGATCGTCCATTGACGAAGCCACGTGCTCTCTTTGAGATCGTCCATTGACGAAGCCACGTGCTCTCTTTGAGATCGTCCATTGACGAAGCCACGTGCTCTCTTTGAGATCGTCCATTGACGAAGCCACGTGCTCTCTTTGAGATCGTCCATTGACGAAGCCACGTGCTCTCTTTGAGATCGTCCATTGACGAAGCCACGTGCTCTCTTTGAGATCGTCCATTGACAAAGCCACGTGCTCTCTTTGAGATCGTCCATTGACGAAGTCACGTGCTCTCTTTGAGATCGAGCCCTGATCCTATGCTGCCCTCTCGTGGGCTAACTTATAACTAAATATAAAATAATACTCCAACATTCGTCAATAACACTGGCCTTTAAATAAAAAAAGTACCGTAATAGGCGGCGTTTCAGGCAATGGCCCTCTGCTTCACCTGTCTATGTGCTGTGAAGAAGGATGACTGCCCGAAACGTCGCCTTTCATACTGATACTGGCCGTGTTGAGTTGTTATTGTTGTCTGTGCTTGTGCAGCACTGCCAACGCAGCTACATCAGCAAAACAATTTGTTTTTATTGAACTCTCAATCTTCCAAGCAGCCCACGCAATCAGCTGATGAAACAACCAAGCCACCATATCATTGAAACAACTTGTTAACCATTGAACCAGATGATTAACCAGATGATCAACCATCCACACGAATGATCAACCAACGGACCAACTCATTGATCAACCAACTCACCAGCTGATCCACTAATCAACTGCCTAACCAATAAAACCATCCCACTGATCAACTAACCGGATGATCAACTAACTGATCAACCAAGCAAGCATTGATCAATCCACGAACGAACTAATCAATTAACGAGTGAGTCATTTTTAACGGGAACGGTGACGGGACGGCCCAAGTCCCATCGCGCCCACGTCTTCGCCAAAGACCCCACATGGGACGAACCTTTGAACACGTTTTTATTTTATTTTTTTACACGAAACGGAATCATCACGGGACGCCCGTAACAACATTGCTCCCTGGACAGAAGCTCCTTCCTCCTTCGCTCCGCTGTCCGGATATGGAACTTCCCTCCCCGATGAACAGAATTGTCGGCGAGGTCACCGATCCCGGTCTGCGGACCTTCAAATGCCGCGCACGTGGACATCTCCTAACCTCACCACGCGCCTCGTAGGGGCGGAGTCTTTGAGCTGCAGTGAACCAATGATGATGCCGATAGGATGTACTCATGTCTCACATGGCTGTTGTTCACAACTGCACCCAATAACAACAACAACAAACAGCAGCTAAAGCAGCAGAAGATATCGAAATCGCATCTCGATCACACAGATGGAGGCGGCTTGGGGAGATTGTCTTCCAACAATGGATTGACCAAACGCTGCTCCTCCTCCTCCTGCTGCTGCTGATGATGATGGTAATGACTCAATCGATAGACTATGCTGCTGCTGCTGCTGGTGAAGGTTGTGGTGGCGGCGTGGGTGGACTGGAATTGTAATTAACATCTTAGGGATGCGGAATTCATGCCGAACTACTTCCCTCGTGCTATGAAGTTGGCCGAACCACCCCACGCGCCCCGCCGCGGACGCTTCGCGAGAGAGACGCGCAGAAGGCGGGGGGAGTGGCCGTGGTGACTGCACAGGCGCAGCCCCGCAAGTGCTTTCTAAAACGCCGCTGCTGGAGCGAGGGGATCCACGATAAGAAGCTCGAGGGAGCTCCTCTCTCCTCTCTTTTAAGAGGGGGGCGTGCAGGGGTGGGGGGGGGGGCTTTATTTGTCTTTTCACGCTGGCGAGACGTCTCGTGGAGGAGCTGGGAGTCCCCACACTCTGCCCCATCACACGTGACTTGCCAGTGCCACCACTTGGCTCGGCGGATAGAACACTGCGGTGGGGGGTTTAAGAATCATTCCCCGCCCCCCCCTCCCCCGTGACTTGAGGCTTACCAGTCGATTGTGCTGACCATTGCAACACAGGGGGCATCCCTGATTAAGACTACTTAAAAATAATTGTAAATGCCTGGCCTAACCCCGCCACCCTCCCCCCCCCCTTCAACCTGTACATACAATGGTACATGCCGTGATTCTATGGCGTTTCAGACGTGGCTGTGGGATGTACCATGTATAATGGGGGTGTTCGTGACACGAACTACCCATACAAGAGACCCCTTCTCACCGTATAGCCATACAGAATATTTGAGTAAGTGCTGTTAGCGAGCACCTATTAAGGCTACGACGTGGTGGTGCAGCAAGAAACCACGCCCGGCCGCCTTTGTCTTTCTATACCCAGCGCCGATGTTAAGCAATTGTTTACACACCGCACCAGGTGACTCAATTGAGGCCGAGTCGACGGAGTAGTGGGGGAAAGGGGGGTCCCAGGGCAGGGTTTTGACATCACTCGCCACTGATGTTCGCCGTGGCCGAGAATCGAACCCAGACAAATCTGGGTCTAATAGCGCGGTGCATCTCACACACATGAAAACACACACGCGCGTATTTAAAATATATACATTTAAAGTTAAACACGACTTCGCCACATTACGAACCGATTACTATTATTAGCCCGACATGTAAATTGTCTTGCATATTTCCAATTTCGTTTTGACATGTTCCTCTCGACGAATATAACAAATGATGCCTTGGCATTTTCTCTGTCGGGAGCGTGCGGCTTGGGACGGGGACGCGCCCGCGAGGGGCTCTGGGGTCGATTCGCTTCGTCCATGGCTGACGGAGGACGGACGGAGTCGATGGAGCAGTCGTTGGTCGTGCCCAGAGGTTGTCCCCTTGCGTGCACGGAAAATCGTGGCGACCGCCCCGTGCCCCGCGCTTTGGGGGGGGGGGGAGGGTGTGAGCGCGCTTCGACCTCACGGTCGTGTCAGATGTAACACCTCGGGTTGAGTTTGAAGGCGCCCGGAGGGAACCCGCACGGACGGTGATGGGTTTGCCCGGGGCCACCCAAACCCCCGTCGCCCCCCCCCCCCACCATGGACGGCCCTGCCCACGTGTGCTCATGAGGTTCGTCGGCGAGCAGCGAGCGGGGAGCGGGCGGGCAGCGGGCTGCGTGTTTGGTCACAGCAGCAGAAGCAGCAGGCACGTGCACTGGGGTGAGCAGACGCAGCCAGTGGAGAAGATGCAAGTCCCCATGCCTAGCACGAACCCTGACTAGTCACCCAGACACTAGCCATAACCCTGACTAGTCACCCAGACACTAGCCATAACCCTGACTAGTCACCCAGACAAACTCTGTCAATACTATCCAAACGCAATCCGTAACCCTAATCACACTAATTAAAGCACACACACACACACAATAGCTATTACCTAACCACACTATTCAATAACATACGTGCCCTAACCACACTGTTCAAACACACACACTCACTCTAGCCCTAGCCACTCTCGCTACCGAGACAATTAACTCGCCACCAAACCCCATTAGCGACTTTTTCCACTTTGCTGATCGCCCTTCAACTTCTCGGTCCACGGGGCGGTTGGAGACCCAGGCTGGGCGAGAGGCGCGGAGGCGGAGGAGAGGCAGGGGGAGAGGCAGGGGGGAGAGGCAGGGGGAGAGGCAGGGGGAGAGGCAGGGAGAGAGGCAGGGGGAGAGGCAGGGGGGAGAGGCAGGGGGAGAGGCAGGGGGAGAGGCAGGGGGAGAGGCAAGGGGAGAGGCAGGGAGAGAGGCAAGGGGGAGAGGCAGGGGGAGAGGCAGGGAGAGAGGCAGGGGGAGAGGCAAGGGGGAGAGACAAGGGGGGAGAGGCAAGGGGGAGAGGCAAGGGGGAGAGGCAGGGGAGAGAGGCAAGGGGGAGAGGCAGGGGAGAGAGGCAAGGAGAGAGGCAAGAGGGAGAGGCAAGGGGGAGAGGCAGGGGAGAGAGGCAAGGGGGAGAGGCAGGGGAGAGAGGATAGAGGCAAGGGGGAGAGGCAGGGGGAGAGGCAGGGAGAGAGGCAGGGGGAGAGGCAGGGGGAGAGGCAGGGAGAGAGGCAGGGGGGAGAGGCAGGGGAGAGAGGCAACTCCTTCCCCCCCAACTCCTTCCTCCCCCCCCAACTCCTTCCTCCCCCCCCCCAACTCCTTCCTCCCGCCAGGGCTGAGTACCGTGTGAATGGATGTGAGGGGTGGGTGTGGGGTTGTCGCTGTTGTCAATAAAAGTGACGGTTGCCGAATTCCGAAACGCATCGAGTGGCAAGGCGCACGAGGTGGCTGGGGCCGCTCGGTCCGGAGTCATCCCCCCTTATCCCCCCTTATCCCCCCACCCCCCCTTATCCCCCCACTATCCCCCCACCCCCCTTATCCCCCCACCCCCACCCCCCCTTATCCCCCCACTATCCCCCCACCCCCCTTATCCCCCCACCCCCATCCCCCCCATCCCCCACCCCCTTATCCCCCCATCCCCCCTTATCCCCCATCCCCCTTATCCCCCCACCCCCCCTTATCCCCCACCGTTCAACAATCAGTCTCAGCCAATGGGAGTGTATTTTTATTCCGTGCCAATATCGCCCTCGATAAAGCAGCCCCATCAAGTGCCACATTACCAGCACAGCAGCGCTACGCAGGCGTCTCCTGCCTCTTTGGGGCAAAGTCAGGTGGCTGCTGCTGATGATCATGATGATCATGATGCTGCTGATGATCATGATGACACGACACCTCCCAATGATGGAATCACCCGCAATGCACCCGGCATCTCATCAGATCTCGGAAGCAAAGCACGTCTTCGGAGCTTGGATGGGTGGCCACGAACGTGCATAACAGGTGTTACAGACTCCACCCACCATGCCTAACTAATCACCACCCTCACATCCAACAAAGACAAATATTCCCCGTGTAGCCTTTACAGACTGTTGGGGCAAGTGCTGTTAGCGAGCACCTACTAAGGCCGGAATGGCATACGAGGAGAGGGGATGGGTGGCCACCACCACGCCTGGTCGCCTTTGTCTCACTCGTGGCAATGTTTTTACATATCGTACAAGGTACTCATTTGAGGCTGAGTCGACCTAGGGGAAGCCCAGGACCGGTTCAGATAATTGTCACTTGTGTTGGCTGTGAGCGGGAATCGAACTCGGGTCACCGAGTTTGTAGCACAGCGCGCAAACCACCACCACCGCTCCCCATAGACACACACACACATACACACACGTCTGATGAATGGTCCCCGTGTTGGCCTACCCGAACTGACCAACGTGGTGAAGTATGGTCAACCCCCCCCCACCCACCACCACCCGCCCCCACGTTCGACACGGCGTGGGGGACACCTTCATCCAGCAGTGGATTGACAAAAGAGGTGCCGTTACATTGTCATTATTATTATCATCATCAGGTAATACTTTAATTACGTCCGTGCATTAAAACACAATTTGTGACACAACGTACAGGCGAGGCAGCCCGAGCGCTCCACGGCAGCAGCGCGCTCGGGTAAAGCGCAGCACCTGCAGAGTTAGCACCTGCAGAGTCAGCACCTGCAGAGTTAGCACCTCCGTCGGGGAGATGGAGCGGTCAAAATTGGCCGCAGCGAGATGGGATTGTCGCGTCGCGGAATCGCAAGGCACGGACAGCTTAGCCGATGCCTTCAGCCAGCAGTGGATAGATCATGGCTGGTCCGATGAGAACGACGGTTAAGAGCGTGAAGTTTGTACCCCGCTCCCCGCCCCCCAATATTCCCACGTTGCGCTGCAAGGTCAGAGGAAGGTCAGGACCGCTCGCTAGTTTAACTGACGTGCCAGCTATTGCCCAGCGGCAGTTTGGTCCAGAGGACAACGTCGCATAGAAATCGCGTCGACGGCGAGCCACGCGGTAGCTTAAGAATCGATTATTTAGCTGATTGGTTGACTGGTGCGGGCACGTGGCACCAAGGGTAGCGCGTTCGCCGAGAGGTGCTTTTTGGTTCGAATCTAGCGGCCGCCCCGATTAATACTGCCGTGTGGTATTATGCAAATATTTTTTTTTAACAGGTAAGGCCCACTGAGCTACGTAGCTCTTTTTGATAAGCGACCTGACCATCACAAATTAAAGTTCAAAGAAGTCGCTCATGTGGAAATGTACCGCAGATTAATACACTAAAGTCTAAACGCGTGGTGATGTCGATTCTAAATGAGGAGGGAAACCCCAGAGGACCCGGAGAAAAATCCACGCGTCAGGGTCGTGATGGAACCCACGACCTCCTGCATACCAGGCGAGGGAGTCAACATCTCTGAGCCACCAACACACGATCACGCAGACACGCACACAGAGCAGCCATCGCCCCCCTGCTGACAGACTGATGCACAGCGACAGCTGCCACTAGGGGTGCCCCTAGGCTAGACCACACGACGGCAGTCATTGCCCGCTACTAGCAGCAGACCAATGCCCCGTATCACTCGCGCAAATGTGAGATTCCTCTATCCTCGTCTCCTCCGAGTTCATACCGGGTAAAAACAAAATCAACTTGAGTCAATCCGCTGCTGGATGAAGGCCTCCCTCAAGCCGCATTACCTCTCACGAGCCTGCGATACATGAATTCACCTAGCCAGCGGCAGATTTTTGTAATGCTTTCATCGCTCCATCTCCACAGTGGACGCCCTGTTGGACGCGCTCCTTTCCACTAATATAACTGGCAGGAATTAATGAAGTTTAAACAAAATGACATCTTCTTTCCCAACCATCTCAATTCCTCACGTTCAATCGTTTCACAAGCTCCGCTCGGTAAGCTGTAGGAGCCATCACTTTTCAACATTCTAAATCGGCAGCTGAGACTAATGTAAGAGTCAGTAGAAACCAAGGCGGTATCTATACATGGATCGACCTGTGCTCGGTCTATTCATTTACGATACTGCTCCATTATAATTGCTTAAAAAATATATAAGATTCCACATATATTGAAAACATAACGCACTATTATTCGTATTATTCGTCCATAATAATTCCCAGACATGTAAAAGCCGGTTGGCCATTCTTCTGTAGAGATCGTGGTGGGATAGGGTAACGCAGCAGGCTGGGAACAGACCTGTGCGAGAAAGTTCCGTGTGTGTTGTGATCAGGAGGAGGAGGGAGGTTGTTATGGGTGAGTCACTGCTGTGACACCCGGCTCTCAGAAACCAAGGGGAAGAGCAAAATTGAGACGTTGGTGGCGGTGGCGGCGGCGATGATGATGATGATGAGACTTTGAGGTCGTTAAAATTGAGCACCCATATCAAGCAGCCGGAAAGAAGCGACAGCGCGTGCCACGTGGTCCCTCGCGGCGTCGACGGTCGCCCGACCCCCCTCGACACCTCGTGGAGGTCTCAGTCCTTGAGCAGCAGCAGCTTGCAGGGGCACAGAGAGTCGTGGTGGAGCGACGTTACACGGCGGAGCTCCATCTCGGAGCCCAGCAGCACCTGCGTCCACTCGGCGCACACCTCCTCCACGCTGGGGCCCTCTCCGCCGAGCTCGGCGGGCATCACGGAGGGCCCCACCTCGTCCACGAGGCTCTGCGGAGCGTCGCCGCTGTGCACGTGGATCTGCGGACGGTCGCAGAGTCTCGTGACCATTTCTCAGGAGGGTCCTGCCACGCGTTCGCAGTGTGTGGGTGGGGTGGGTGGGGGTGGGGTGGGTGTGGGGTGGGTGGGTGGGTGTGGGTGGGTGGGTGGGTGTGGGGTGGGTGGGTGTGAGGTGGGTGGGTGTGGGGCGGGTGGGGTGGGTGTGGGGTGGGTGTGGGGTGGGTGGGTGGGTGGGTGTGGGGTGGGTGTGGGGTGGGTGTGGGGTGGGTGGGTGTGGGGTGGGTGGGTGGGTGTGGGGTGGGTGTGGGGTGGGTGGGTGTGGGGTGGGTGGGTGGGTGGGTGTGGGGTGGGTGTGGGGTGGGTGGGTGGGTGTGGGGTGGGTGTGGGGTGGGTGGGTGTGGGGTGGGTGGGTGGGTGGGGTGGGGTGGGTGGGTGTGGGGTGGGTGTGGGGTGGGTGGGGGTGTGGGGTGGGTGGGTGGGTGTGGGGTGGGTGGGTGTGAGGTGGGTGGGTGGGTGTGGGGTGGGTGGGTGGGTGTGGGGTGGGTGGGTGTGGGGTGGGTGGGTGGGTGTGGGGTGGGTGGGTGTGAGGTGGGTGGGTGGGAGTGGGGTGGGTGGGTGTGGGGTGGGTGTGGGGTGGGTTGGTGTGGGGTGGGTGGGTGGGTGTGGGGTGGGTGGGTGGGTGTGGGTGGGTGTGGGGTGGGTGGGTGGGTGTTGGGCGGGTGGGTGTGGGGTGGGTGGGTGTGGGGTGGGTGGGTGTAGGGTGGGTGAGTGTGGGTGGATAGGGGTGTGTGTGTGTGGATGGGTGTGTGTGTGGTTGGGTGGGTGTGGGGGAGTGGTGGTGTAGTGGTTAGTGTGCTCACGCTACGAAAACCCGGCGACTCGGTGTTTGATTCCCGCTCACAGTCGACACCGATTATCTGAACCGGTCCTGGGCCTCCCCCTAGGTCGACTCGGCCTCAAACGAGTACCTGGTGCGGTGTGCAAACATCGCCACTGGGGAGACAAAGACGGCCGGGCGTGGTGCTGGCCACCCACCCCCTCGTGTGCCGTGGCAGCCTTCATAGGTGCTGCTTGCTAACAGCACTTGCCCCTACAGCCTGTTCAAGCTATATGGGCGGGGGGGGGGATCTTGTCTTTGGTTACCGCTGCAGTACAATTCCAATGGAGGACATTCACTCGTTCATTAGTGGCGCAATATTTTAAAATTTGGCGAATTTGGACCTGCAGCGTCCGCTGCGAGCCAAGCGGAGCGTTTATCGGGGTGGGCGACACCGGCAGGCGGGCGCTCACCAGGGCCACGCTCACCAGGGCCCCGCTCACCAGGGCCACGCTCACCAGGGCCACGCTCACCAGGGCCCCGCTCACCAGGGCCACGCTCACCACTGCCACGCTCACCAGGGCCACGCTCACCACTGCCACGCTCACCACTGCCACGCTCACCAGGGCCCCGCTCACCAGGGCCACGCTCACCAGGGCCACGCTCACCAGGGCCACGCTCACCACTGCCACGCTCACCAGGGCCACGCTCACCACTGCCACGCTCACCACTGCCACGCTCACCACTGCCACGCTCACCAGGGCCCCGCTCACCAGGGCCATGCTCACCAGGGCCACGCTCACCAAGGCCACGCTCACCACTGCTACGCTCACCAGGGCCAGGCTCACCACTGCCACGCTCACCAGTGCCACGCTCACCAGGGCCACGCTCACCAGGGCCACGTTCACCACTGCCACGCTCACCAGGGCCACGCTCACCACTGCCACGCTCACCACTGCCACGCTCACCACTGCCACGCTCACCAGGGCCCCGCTCACCAGGGCCACGCTCACCAGGGTCACGCTCACCAAGGCCACGCTCACCACTGCCACGCTCACCAGGGCCACGCTCACCACTGCCACGCTCACCAGGGCCACGCTCACCAGGGTCACGCTCACCAGGGCCACGCTCACCACTGCCACGCTCACCACTGCCACACTCACCAGGGCCACGCTCACCACTGCCACGCTCACCAAGGCCACGCTCACCAGGGCCACGCTCACCACTGCCACGCTCACCACTGCCACGCTCACCAGGGCCACGCTCACCACGCCACGCTCACCAGGGCCACGCTCACCAGGGTCACGCTCACCAGGGCCACGCTCACCAGGGCCACGCTCACCAGGGCCACGCTCACCAGGGTCACACTCACCAGGGCCACGCTCACCAGGGCCACGCTCACCACTGCCACGCTCACCACTGTCACGCTCACCAGGGCCACGCTCACCACTGTCACGCTCACCAGGGCCACGCTCACCAGGGCAGGCGCTGCTGCAATTGTAACTGCGGGCCACGTCACCGCCCACGGCCGTAGTGACAATGGTGAAGATGATTGTGACGATGACTGTGACAATGATAGTGACGGTGGTGGTGATGATGATGATGATCTTGATTATTATAATTATTATCATGGTAATGATGATGATTATGGTTAATATGATGATGATGGTGATGATGCTGATGGTGGTGCCCTGACAGTGCGCGAGAGTGAGAGTCTGGTGTGTGTGTGTGTCCTCACCCGTGAGTACATCTTCTCCGACAGGAAGGGCCGGATGATGGCGAAGAGCGACTGGAAGATGAGCGGCGTGTTGAGCAGGTGTATGGAGCGCACCTTGATGGGGAAGGAGTCCTGTCCACACCGCCGCACACGCTCCGTGAGTTAGACCCAGGCCACGGCGCATCGCGAGAGGCACACCGGACGCGGCGTGCCGGGCCGGTGCAGGCAGCGTCGACCACGACACCACCGTGATGACGATTACAGAAACATCTCTGGAAAGTCGGCAACCGGTCATCGTTTCACGTGGAATTTTCGTCGGCAAGAGGTGGGAGTGCCCACACTTTCCCCCACCAGCACGCGGCACCCTGCCAATGTTTAACTGCCGAGCAGGGAAATTGCATCAAACCAACCAACCCCCTCCAAATTGCGAGTCCAGGGGTACTGCTGACCACCACCACCACCACCATCATCATCATCACTCCACCGTGGCAGATGCTGCCCTCGTTTGTCCAGGGTCACGAGAAGGTCGAACCCACCACGCCGCGTGGTGTACTGGTCGACATTTGCTTGCTTCACGCATGCCACAAAGCCGGCAAAACCTGGAAAACGACTCGTCTAGCTCATCGCGCTCCTCTGGCCTCGTGCAAACACAAGCTTCTGACCGTCCCGATTGTCATGCGGTTACCGGTGAATGCAACGGAGAAAGGAACGCGAGTGAGTAAAGAAAATAAAAAAAAAACAGATACCACGCACACACGCACACACGGACACACCGTGAGGACGCTGGCGATTCGGCGCGCCATGGTGGGGCCCACGCGGGCCACGTGGCCGAAGCGGAGGCCCCGCAGGTCGAAGATGACCGTGACGCCGCGTAGCTGCGTGCGCGCGTCCCGTGCCAGCAGCTCCGAGGTGAGGAGGCTCACGCGGAACACCTCCGTGGCAGAGTGCACCTTGGGGTCCCAGCGGTCTGCGCCACCCGACAACACCGCGAGCGCACGCCACCCGTGGCGTCAGGGCAGTCCGACCCTGCTGCTGACGAGACGCTGAATGTCGAAACCAGTCCTGGTCTATAAACACCACGAAGATGTTTACCCGTGCAATCATTGACTGGCACGTAATGCGCGCATCGGTTTAGCTCGAAGGTCAGCGGATTAAGAATCGATTTGTTTTTATCTTTATGTAATTTTATGACACTGGTACCACTACTGATACTGATGAGACAGTTGATGATGCTGCTGCTGCTGCTACTACTAGTGATGCTGCTGCTACTGCTGCTAATGATATTGATGATGATACTGCTGCTACTAGTAGTACTACTGCTGATTCTGATACTTCTGATGATGACGCTGTTGCTACTGCTGATGCTGCTACTACTACTGCTGCTGCTCCTGCTGCTGCTACTAACGCCAATGCTCCTGCTGATGATGCTGCTACTACTGCTGCTGCTCCTGCTGCTGCTGCTACTCCTGCTGCTGATGACGCTACTGGTGCTGCTGCTGGCCGTGAGCCGCACCGACGCGGTAGAGAAGCACCGTGCGGCCGTGCGTGTCGGGCCGTGCCAGGGCCCCGTGGTAGCCCCGAGCCAGCAGTGGCAGCAGCGGACCCGGGCGCAGGTCCCCAACGAGCTCCGAGCACTCCTCCCTCCAGCGGTGGTAATTCCTCAGCAGCTGTAATCAACATCACCGCCATCATTATCATCACCACCACCATCATTATCGTTACCACCAACATCACCACCACCGTCATCATCACCATCATCATCACAAGCAGCATCATCATCATCATCACCACCGTCATCATCATCAGAAGCAGCAGCAGGAGCTGCATCATCATCACCATCATCATCAGAAGCAGCATCATCATCATCATCACCACCGTCATCATCGTCACAAGCAGCATCATCATCACCACCACTATCATCATCATCAGAAGCAGCAGAATCAACATGAATGTTGAAATTCTTCTGTACCGTACGTAGCCAACCGTGCTAATCGGAGGTGCGGGGAAGCACAACAAACCAAACACAAGAAGCAGGTCTAAAGAAATTAGTTGTTCACCCTGGATGTTCAAAGTGCATAGCTCCAGTGGCTTCCTAATATCGGAACGAAGAGCGTTCCAGACGGCCGCAGAAGCGCATCTGGAAGCGCGCGCTCCTGTGACCGTCTTTGTTCGATGGCTAGACAGCAGCAGCAGCAGCATCATCATCATCAGCCGCAGAATCAACACGAGCAGCGTGATCAGCAGCAGCACAATGATGAGTATCAACAGCACACGTGACATGATAATCAGCATCATCAGCATCATGATCATCAGCAGGCAGCAGACCAAGCACAGTCAGCAGAAGGCTCCACGGGGGTTGAACGTGAGAGCAGCAACACGTGGAGGTAGAAGGAGCAAGATAAGCAGCAGCGAGAGTAGAGAGACACGGAGGCGACTGTCGTGACCTGCGGCAGGCTTGAAACTCCTCGCTCCAGCGGTGGGAATGAGTCAGCGTCTACATCATCAGCAGCAGTGTCAGCAGCATCATGAGCAGCATGAGCAGTATCATCAGCGGAAACATCAACACCATCATCAGCAGAAACATCAACACCAACATCATTAGCAGTAGCATCAACACCACCATCATCATTAGCAGTAGCATCAACACCACCATCATCAGCAGTAACATCAACACCATCATCATCAGAAGTAACATCAACACCACCATCATCAGCAGTAACATCAACACCATCATCATCAGCAGTAACAGCAACACCATCATCATCAGCAGTAACATCAACACCATCATCAGCAGTAGCATGAACACCATCATCATCAGCAGTAGCATCAACACCATCATCATCATCATCAGCAGTAACACCAACACCATCATCATCAGCAGTAACATCAACACCATCATCAGCAGTAGCACCAACACCATCATCAGCAGTAGCACCAACATCATCATCAGCAGTAACATCAACACCATCATCAGCAGCAGTAACATCAACACCATCATCATGAACAATACCATTACACCATCATCAGCAGTAACATCAACACCATCATCATCAGTAGTAGCACCAACACCATCATCAGCAGTAACATCAACACCACCATCATCAGCAGTAACATCAACACCATCATCAGCAGCAGTAACATCAACACCATCATCATCAGCAGTAGCACCAACACCATCATCATCAGCAGTAACATCAACACCACCATCATCAGCAGTAACACCAACACCATCATCAGCAGCAGTAGCACCAACACCATCATCATCAGCAGTAACATCAACACCACCATCACTCGCCTCATACGCAGCATATTTGTAAACATGAAAATCATCATCACCGCCACAGTGATGAGGATGATGATGATGATGATTTTGAACTCCGTTCTACACTTCTGGGTACACTTTGCAGATAGCCCCGCGTGCCCCCTGCCCGTATCAATGGGTGCAGCTTGGAACTGCGAATCGTCTCGGTCGCGTGCAGTGTCAATATCACCAGGGGGGTGCTCAGAGCCGTCAGCTCGCCAACGCCACCAACCACCACCACCACTGTCAGCACAGACAAAGATCCCCCGTATCGCCTTAACAGACTGTAGGGGCAAGTGCCGTTAGCGAGTAGCACCTATGAAGTTCAGAACGGCACACGAGGGGGTGCCTTTGTCTCCACAGTGGCGATGTCTACTACACACCGCACCAGGTACTCACTTGATATCGAGTCGACCTAGGGGAGAGGCCCAGGACCGGTTCAAATAATCGTCACCGGTGTTGGCCGTGCAGTGAGCCTTAATCGAACCCAGGCTGCTGGGTCCGTAGCGCAGCGCGCTACCCGCTACACTACCACTTCCCACACACACAACACCCGGCACGCACCTGGCACGGAGTATCGAGCGACTCACCTGGAAGGCTTGCGCGCAGTCGAGGTCACGGGCCCGCACGAAGGCCATCAGGAAATCGTCGGCGAGGCAGATCGGGACGCCGGGGAGGTCCCGCAGGGCGAGGCCACGGAGCTCCCGCACGCGGGCCCTCACCACGGGGTGCTCATTGGGCAGGTCGCGCGGCTCTGCTGGGCCACCCGCGTCCGTCATTTCCCAGCCAGGGAGGATTGCCATCGACGGCTGCGGCGTCACAAGGGCGGTCGTGTCAACCACGTGGGTTCGATCACCGAGCGTGACGACGCCTTGCTGTGTGTGCAGGGTGCTTCAAACGAACAAACACAAAACATGTTAGCGCGTATATGGGACTGTCGTTTTTAATGGGAGGGAAAATAGCAACGGATAATACACCGTACACATGATAACAAATGTCATGTTAATAGCTTCAGAAAGTGGAAGAGTCTTCACTTGTTCGCCATCGTTGTCAACACGTGGCCTGGAACCTTCTCCAAGTTTGTCTCTAGAGCCCGGAGGCAGCACATTTCTCATGATATTGTTGCACATTCTCAGAAGCGTTCAACATTTGCTTTAACTCCCCTGTATTTGGAGTTTGTGCGTCTATCTCCCAGTGGATTTTTCTCCGGGTTCTCCAGTTTCCCCCTCCGCCCCCCACATTTAGAATGAACACCACGCGTTGAGATAGACCATGTGGTTGCTGCGGTACATTTCCACGTGATGTCAGCCGCCACTTCGCCCAGCTATAATTTGTGATAGACGGGTCACTTCTGAAACAAGAGCTGTACGGCTCAGTGGGGCCTTACCGCGAAAAATAAAAATATATTCTTTGGGTCTTTCGGTAAAGTCACGTAAATAGGTTAAAATTAATTGAAATGAAATAAACAAAAAACTACCACGTTTCGACCACAACACAAGCGACCGAAAACTGTTTCAGTTTCACAAAACTGAAACAGTTTTCCTCCTGATGACTTTGGTAGTAGTTTTTTGTTTATTTTATTTTTATTAATTTGACCCTATCTACGTGACTTTAACGAAAGACCCAAAAAAATATGAATTATTGCAGTCACGAAAGCTTTAAGTCAATATAAAATAAAAAATAGTTTAGTTTCATTCCTCCCTCGGGACACTTTGTGGAACGCTGCTACTATAGACTGGCTGCGAGTAGGGATTCATTATCGGCGTCTCTCGTGTGCGTTCCCAGCACACGAGAGACTCTCCACCAGGGGCAGCTCGAGTCCCCCTGGTGGAGAGTCTCTCGTGTGCTGGGCACCAGGGGCAGCTCGAGTCCCCCTGGTGGAGAGTCTCTCGTGTGCGTACCCAGCACACGAGAGACTCTCCACCAGGGGCAGCTCGAGTCCCCCTAGTGGAGAGTCTCTCGTGTGCGTACCCAGCACACTTGACCCCAAGGCACGAGAACTTCCCGTACGCCTGTGGCGTGCCGCTTGTCATTTATACTGCTGGGTGGACAGAGGGGGAGGGGGACGGTGGATTTAAACTGCCGCGCCAGGAGATCGAATCGAACCGCACTACAGCATTGCAAGTCGAGTGTGTTCACACCGTTACACTACAGCATTGCAAGTGGAGTGTGCTCACACCGTGACACTACAGCATTGCAAGTCGAGTGTGTGTTCACACCGTGACACTACAACATTGCAAGTGGAGTGTGCGCACACCGTGACACTACAGCATTGCAAGCCGAGTGTGTTCACACCGTTACACTACAGCATTGCAAGTCGAGTGTGCTCACACCGTTACACTACAGCATTGCAAGTGGAGTGTGCACACCTGTGACACTACAGCATTGCAAGTGGAGTGTGCTCACACCGTGACACTACAGCATTGCAAGCCGAGTGTGTTCACACCGTGACACTACAGCATTGCAAGTGGAGTGTGCTCACACCGTTACACTACAGCATTGCAAGTGGAGTGTGCTCACCTGTGACACTACAGCATTGCAAGTGGAGTGTGCTCACACCGTGACACTACAGCATTGCAAGTGGAGTGTGCACACCTGTGACACTACAGCATTGCAAGTGGAGTGTGCACACCTGTGACACTACAGCATTGCAAGTGGAGTGTGCACACCTGTGACACTACAGCATTGCAAGTGGAGTGTGCTCACCTGTGACACTACAGCATTGCAAGTGGAGTGTGCGCACACCGTTACACTACAGCATTGCAAGCCGAGTGTGTTCACACCGTTACACTACAGCATTGCAAGTCGAGTGTGCTCACACCGTTACACTACAGCATTGCAAGTGGAGTGTTCACACCGTTACACTACAGCATTGCAAGTGGAGTGTGCTCACACCGTTACACTACAGCATTGCAAGTGGAGTGTGCACACCTGTGACACTACAGCATTGCAAGCCGAGTGTGTTCACACCGTTACACTACAGCATTGCAAGTGGAGTGTGCTCACACCGTGACACTACAGCATTGCAAGTGGAGTGTGCTCACACCTGTGACACTACAGCATTGCAAGTGGAGTGTGCTCACACCGTGACACTACAGCATTGCAAGTGGAGTGTGCACACCTGTGACACTACAGCATTGCAAGTGGAGTGTGCTCACACCATGACACTACAGCATTGCAAGTGGAGTGTGCACACCTGTGACACTACAGCATTGCAAGTGGAGTGTGCTCACACCGTGACACTACAGCATTGCAAGTGGAGTGTGCTCACACCGTGACACTACAGCATTGCAAGTGGAGTGTGCACACCTGTGACACTACAGCATTGCAAGTGTAGTGTGCTCACACCGTGACACTACAGCATTGCAAGTGGAGTGTGCTCACCTGTGACACTACAGCATTGCAAGTGGAGTGTGCTCACCTGTGACACTACAGCATTGCAAGTGGAGTGTGCTCACACCGTGACACTACAGCATTGCAAGTGGAGTGTGCTCACCTGTGACACTACAGCATTGCAAGTGGAGTGTGCTCACACCGTGACACTACAGCTGCTCCCCTTACGTTAATCCATCGTCGAGTTATAGCTCACCTTTGGTCACAGCATAATTTTACTGGACATCTGTGGAAAAAGAGCTTTATAGTTCATCGGATTCCTCCAGTATAGTTAAATATTCCAATTATGACTGCATGTAGTCTGTGTGCTTATAACGGCTGCTGCTGATGATGATGATTATGCTGCTGATGATGGTGCTGCTGACGATTCTGCTGCTGATTCTGCTGACGATGATTCTGGTGCTGACGATGATTCTGCTGCTGACGATGATTCTGCTGCTGCTGATTCTGCTGCTGATGATTGTGAGAACCCGCGCACGCACTCACCTCTTCAGTCTGTGTTGTGTGATCACTGCGCTCCGCACTCCGTCATCCTGCACGTCAAATCGAGATCCTGCTCTCGAGTCCAGGATCTCTCCAATCCCCGAGTCTCAGAGTCCCCGCGTCTCTTACGAGTATCTCGGTCCACGTGTCTCTGGAGTCTCAACAGTCCCTCAGGCCGAGGATCCCGATTCCCTGGGTACCGGATTCCTCGAGTCTTGAGTCGGATCCCGAGTTCCAAGTGAGAGTCTCTAAAGTTCCGAGTTTCTAAACCTTCGAGTCCTTCAATCCCCGAGTCTGTGAGTCCTTGACTCGGTGGGGGAGGGGGGGGGTGCCTTGAATCACCACCTCGGTCGTTGTACGATCAGCCTACGAACCTTCGAGTCCGATTGCTCGACTCTGACTCCTTGAGTTCCTTTTATCTTCGAGTCCCTGCGAGTCCCCGTCGGGAGTTGGGGAGTTCTCTCAAATGTCACGGAGCGATTCCTCGAGCCGCAGAGTCCTCTAGGCCCTGGCGAGTCGCCGCGTGGAGTTCACGTGGGCAGCACGCGCGGCGAGTCGCAGTCGAAGAGGAGCGAGCCCGAGAGCGAGCGCTGCGATGAACGCGCCGGCAACTTGTTTATTTATTCATGCGAGTTATTTATTGTGTTTACATTTGCCGAGGGGATTAATGAATGACAGCCAACCCCGAAGGCGGAGAGAGGAACGATGCCAGTGGCAGTGGCAAGCGGCTGAGCACGAATCACCCCCCCCCCCTGCCACGGTGTCCAGTTTATTGGAAGAGAATTGTGCAAGAGTCCGACAGATTGTGGTGGTGGTGGGAGCGGTGGCGCAGTGGTTAGCGCGCTGCGCTGTGAAACCCAACGACCCGAAGCGAGATTGATGGTCAGTCGCGGCGAACATGAGTGGCGAGTTATTTCTGAAGTGAAATCGGATCTCCTTCTCCACCCTCCTCTCCACCACCGCCGCCGCCGCCCGACTCACACCGCTCCCACCAGCCTGAATGGTGAAGTATGGTCAAGCAACGCTCCGCCACTGATTTGGCCGTAGAGGAGGGAGGGGTGGGGGAGATCTCAATCCAACAGTGAAGCGAACTGGTCCGCATGAATATTTATTCGATTCCCGCCCACGGCTAACATCAGTGGCTCAGTGAGATATGAACATGGTCACTGGGCATCCGCATGGTTAAATCAAGCATCTACCGTGGTGTATGATGCCACATCAGCACTGGGAGTACAAAGGTGGCAGGGCGTCGTTGCTAATGATAAAACACATTTAGTTGAAAACACATTCTGTCAACTAATGTTTACGTTTAGTCACAGCCGCAAGCGGAGGAGCCCCATGCACATGCACGCACATAACTATTGGCAATTTGCTGCTGGATGTTGACCATACTTCACCACGCTCGTCAGTACGCGGGTGTGTGAAGGCGGTGGGGGGCATAGACGTGGGGGCATAGTACCATACAACAACGAGTTGTATTGCCCACCAGCGGCGAGATGTTGACTGGCCTGGTATGGCGGAACTCGTGCGTTCGATCCCGACCCTGACGTCGCCTGCTGCTGTATATTTGGAGTTTTTGTGTCTCCCCGTGGTCGCGTGGATTTTTCTCCGGGTCCTCCGGTTTTTCCCCTCCACATTTAGAATGGCCGTGCGTCTCGAGTATGTGGCTGCTGCCATAAAGTTCCACACGATGATAAGCCTCTTCATCGAGCTATCATTTGTGGTAGCCTGGTCGCTTCTGAACAAGGGCCGTATAGCTGAGTTGGCCTTACTTGGTAAAATGTTTTTTATATAGTTGATGTAACTCCCACGCCCACGACCTGCGTAAACGGTTCTGGACAAACACGTTTGTGCAGTTCATGATAAAGTGTTTTGTTTCTTGTGGCTTGTCTTAGAGATCGCGTCCATGTGAATGTGTCGTAACCACCTCCCCCCGACACAGCCGATCAGCAAGGAGCGTCACGTGAACAGAACGTGGCGATGCATTTACTTTTTTCGCATCGTCACCGGCGGTTGGATGTCAACCACCAAAATAAACAGACAGCAGCATCAGCAGCAGGATCGTAATTGGCCGTGTCGATTGGAGGTGGGTCTACGGCAGAATTCCGCGACATAGCCCAATTAAAAAAAAAACTTTACAAAATTATCATGCAGAATATTGGGTCGGGAAAGCATTACGTGTTAAATGTACTCGTCTGGCCCGACCGTCATATCCCGGTTCGACCCTGCGGGTGATTTCGATATGCGACAAGACGTGGCGCATTCCGGATGGTCCATCCATTGCCCCACTCCTCCTCCACCCCCCAAAAAGAGAGAAATCCTTCACGAATATTAAATATTTCCACGTTTGACTGCGTACCATGTCGCAGTGGCGATAAATACATCAACGGGTCTTCACAATGATGCGACGGCTTTGGACTCGTCTGAAAGTTCGTGAGAAAATATTCGAGCCAACGTGTCGCATCTGTTTTTGTTTTCAAAGGGCATGGGCAGTTCATACGCGGCCACTATCAACGTCCTCTGCATCAGTCACCAATCAGTGAGGCTGTGCGGAACGCAAACACGCGAACAGCTGAGCATGCAAGTCGCACCGAGTGTCAACACACACGAGTAGCAAACGATACCACGTTCGTCAATAACAGCGCGGTTAATAAAAAAAAGGTTAAAATGTATAACAGGCGACGTTTCGGGCAATGGATCTTCGTCATAACATATGAAACAGGCCAGAACAGAGACGGGGGATTAAGAGTTGGTGACTGCACTTGATGACACGATGGGGCCTTGATGAAAAATTAAATTAACGTTCTGATGTCCCTCGTTTTCTTTTATTTAAATGGGCAGTCACTTACCTATCCAAAGTGCTGATTCTGGACCAACGCTCTCAAAATAGTATGACTTTCCACAACACTCAAGTGCGTTGTACCCACAGGAACCGACTTCTGGTATTCACTCATTCTCTGTTCATGCCCCCCCCCCCCCCACCAAACACTTGAAATCCTACCCGGCGGTACAACTCAGCTCACCGCAGTTAATCGATCGGTATAGATGGCGCGTGGTGGGGTAAAGTGTGAGTACTCTAGCGCAGGAGTCGGTCGCGCCCCAGAGGGTGGCGCCTCTCAGGAGGCTCCCCTCACGTGGAGGCCACTTCCGTCAGCAGTTAGCGCGAGCAGGAACGTGCAGGGGCTGCGCCTTTACCCTTCTGAATCGCCGAGGAGTTGATCGGAGCGAGGAGTTGATCGGAGCGAGGAGTTGTATTCCCGGAGTCCCGGTCGCCCACACGCTCTCCGCGTTGACCCCTCACACGGATACCGCAACAAGCGGACTTAATTGTAAACACATCATGCAATTAAATAACATTAAATATTATTGCATTCTGTCTCCGCACATGCATATTAATTTCGTCTCACCAGTCAGCCCACCTCTTCGCCAGGAGCAATGTTCATCATCATCATTAACGTCATCAAGCCATGATCTATCCACTGCTGGATGAAGGCGTTCTCCTTCCTCCTCGCGGTCCGGCGATGTTAACAAGAGATCCACTCGGCTCCGGGCACACGAGCCGATATCCCCGCTGCCATCTCTCCCGGCGCGTTCCCTCCGTTGGCTGCAACTCCGACACTCGTCTCGACTGCACGCCGTCACGGCCTTGAGACAACCATTAATTTGCCACCCAAACCAAAAGTCGCAGTTGTTTTTAGGTTTGCTCCCATTTCTCTTTGCAGCGTCGTTTTTTCTTTTGTGACAGGAGTCACTCTTAGACATGGGGCTCATTCCTGGGTCTCTAGAGTTCTTCCACTTGGTTAAATAAAAATCAACTTGGAAGGCCTCCCGATCCCACCCACCCCACCCTCCACCCTTGTCGTGAACGTCAAATTTGGATGCGAGCAGAGAACGCACTGAGCGAGAGGCCCAACGTGTGGAGTTTGAGACCCCCACGCCTTCAAAACGCGATTACAAACCCACGTTGCGTTGTAGCGAGACCCCAGGCGTTGTCGAGACCATGGCACGCAGAGAGACCCACGGAGAGACCCACGGAGAGATCCACAGACAGACCCATAGACAGACCGATACACATACCCATAGACGCATCAACAGATTCATAGTCAGGCGCATAGAGAGACCCACGTCCACCCAGGGACCTAGAGACAGGCGAGTAAAGACACCTCCCAGTGGGGAGGGGGGGGGGGCTCAGACATGTCAATGAGTAGGGGGGCAGCTACCCCCGTTCACCACCCCGCTGGATCTGCGACTGCGCAGACGCACGAGTGTGCCCTCTGCGGTGTCTGTACAATTGCACACGAACAGGAATGCGAAATGCCCACCGCTGCGTGCCAGCTCGCTCGGATTATCGGACCGTAGAATTTGGCGTCTCGTGTGTCTGGCGACTGGACGCGCCGAAGGTCCAACCCAGTCCCGTGACCCGTGACACAACCTCCAGCAGCAAAAAAATAAACCACTGCGGCCCGTCGCTGGGCCATGAGCCGGAGGTCGCGACCGCGGTGATAGATGGAGCGGTGGTGGGTGCGGAGCGGATACCGTGCAGGAAATTGGAATGGAGTGCGGAACGCCCGCGCCACGTTGCGTCGACAGGGCACCGATAATGACCCAGCGCGAAAACAGATCAATTAGCAACAGCATCGCATTGTCCCCGAGTTAAATAGTGGACGTGCGGTGTGTGTGTGTGTTGTGTGTACGTGTGAGTGCGTTGTGTGTACGTGTGAGTGCGTTGTGTGTACGTGTGTGTGTTGTGTGTACGTGTGTGTGTTGTGTGTACGTGTGTGTGCGTTGTGTGTACGTGTGTGTGTGTTGTGTGTACGTGTGTTGTGTGTACGTGTGTGTGTGTTGTGTGTACGTGTGTGTGTGTTGTGTGTACGTGTGTGTGTGTTGTGTGTACGTGTGTGTGTGTTGTGTGTACGTGTGTGTGTGTTGTGCGCTGGTGGGGAGCCGACGTGGAGCGTTTAGCGCGCTGCGCTACGGACCCGGCGACACGGGTTCGATTCCCGCTCACGGCCCAACATCGGTGACGATTACACTGTGTAATAGTTTATATCTTCCTGGGTAGTAAGTGTTATTTCCTAATTGCTTATCCCTCAAAAGTACAGAAAATGGCTATTATTCTCCACAAACTTTGCTTCTGTGACCAGGACAGTGATATTTTAAAATTTGCTTATTTTCAATGAGAAAACGGGCGAATTTTTGTCTTTTCGTTCACATAAAGTCATTAAAAACAACATATGAATCAAATTGTATATGTATTTGTACTAAAGTGATCTACTAGTGTAGTGATGATCACCTGTACTAGTGTAGTAATGATCACCTGTACTAGTGTAGTAATTATCACCTGTACTAGTGTAGTAATGATCACCTGTACTAGTGTAGTAATGATCACCACCTGTACTAGTGTAGTAATGATCACCTGTACTAGTGTAGTGATGATCACCTGTACTAGTGTAGTGATGATCACCACCTGTACTAGTGTAGTGATGATCACCTGTACTAGTGTAGTAATGATCACCACCTGTACTAGTGTAGCAATGATCACCTGTACTAGTGTAGTAATGATCACCTGTACTAGTGTAGTAATGATCACCACCTGTACTAGTGTAGTAATGATCACCTGTACTAGTGTAGTAATGATCACCTGTACTAGTGTAGTAATGATCACCTGTACTAGTGTAGTAATGATCACCTGTACTAGTGTAGTGATGATCACCACCTGTACTAGTGTAGTGATGATCACCTGTACTAGTGTAGTAATGATCACCTGTACTAGTGTAGTGATGATCACCTGTACTAGTGTAGTGATGATCACCTGTACTAGTGTAGTAATGATCACCACCTGTACTAGTGTAGTGATGATCACCACCTGTATTAGTGTAGTGATGATCACCTGTACTAGTGTAGTGATGATCACCACCTGTACTAGTGTAGTGATGATCACCTGTACTAGTGTAGTGATGATCACCTGTACTAGTGTAGTAATGATCACCACCTGTACTAGTGAAGTTATGATCACCTGTACTAGTGTAGTAATGATCACCTGTACTAGTGTAGTAATGATCACCACCTGTACTAGTGTAGTAATGATCACCTGTACTAGTGTAGTAATGATCACCTGTACTAGTGTAGTAATGATCACCTGTACTAGTGTAGTAATGATCACCTGCACTAGTGTAGTGATGATCACCACCTGTACTAGTGTAGTAATGATCACCTGTACTAGTGTAGTAATGATCACCTGTACTAGTGTAGTAATGATCACCTGTACTAGTGTAGTGATGATCACCTGTACTAGTGTAGTGATGATCACCTCCTGTACTAGTGTAGTGATGATCACCTGTACTAGTGTAGTGATGATCACCACCTGTACTAGTGTAGTGATGACCACCTGTACTAGTGTAGTAATGATCACCTGCACTAGTGTAGTGATGATCACCACCTGTACTAGTGTAGTAATGATCACCACCTGTACTAGTGTAGTGATGATCACCTGTACTAGTGTAGTGATGATCACCACCTGTACTAGTGTAGTAATGATCACCTGTACTAGTGTAGTGATGATCACCTGTACTAGTGTAGTAATGATCACCACCTGTACTAGTGTAGTAATGATCACCTGTACTAGTGTAGTAATGATCACCTGTACTAGTGTAGTAATGATCACCTGTACTAGTGTAGTGATGATCACCACCTGTACTAGTGTAGTAATTATCACCTGTACTAGTGTAGTAATGATCACCTGTACTAGTGTAGTAATGATCACCTGTACTAGTGTAGTGATGATCACCTGTACTAGTGTAGTGATGATCACCTGTACTAGTGTAGTAATGATCACCTGTACTAGTGTAGTAATGATCACCACCTGTACTAGTGTAGTGATGATCACCTGTACTAGTGTAGTAATGATCGCCTTTACTAGTGTAATGATCACCACCTGTACTAGTGTAGTAATGATCACCACCTGTACTAGTGTAGTAATGATCACCTGTACTAGTGTAGTAATGATCACCACCTGTACTAGTGTAGTAATGATCACCTGTACTAGTGTAGTATTGATCACCTGTACTAGTGTAGTAATGATCACCTGTACTAGTGCAGTGATGATCACCACCTGTACTAGTGTAGTAATGATCACCACCTGTACTAGTGTAGTAATGATCACCTGTACTAGTGTAGTAATGATCACCTGTACTAGTGTAGTAATGATCATCACCTGTACTAGTGTAGTAATGATCACCTGTACTAGTGTAGTAATAATCACCTGTACTAGTGTAGTAATGATCACCACCTGTACTAGTGTAGTAATGATCACCTGTACTAGTGTAGTGATGATCACCTGTACTAGTGTAGTAATGACCACCTGTACTAGTGTAGTAATGATCACCTGTACTAGTGTAGTGATGATCACCACCTGTACTAGTGTAGTAATGATCACCACCTGTACTAGTGTAGTAATGATCACCACCTGTACTAGTGTAGTGATGATCATCACCTGTACTAGTGTAGTGATGATCACCACCTGTACTAGTGTAGTAATGATTACCTGTACTAGTGTAGTAATGATCACCTGTACTAGTGTAGTAATGATCACCACCTGGACTAGTGTAGTGATGATCACCACCTGCACTAGTGTAGTGATGATCACCAACGCATTGCGCAACACTGGTTTTGGAGCAGCAGGTCAATGACCCTTTCCAGAAGTCATAGGTTAATCACCCATGCTCGATCCGCTGCTGCATTAAAACCTTCCCACCCCCAAGCCGTCACCATGCCACATGGTCTTGCGTGCCGCCGTGATGTCTCCGTCTTAGTATTCGTGGATCGGGGCATGATTGCGTCGTTCCACGTTGCACCACAGTCTGTTCTGGATGACCACAGTCGCACCACAACTAGAGAGGTTTTATCTTTTTTGTGCCATTTGTGTATCGTCAGGTATCCCGTATCTGCTGCCAGGGTGTTTTGTGCAGTGGATGCGGTTTAGGGGTGGACTCTGAGCAGCTTCGTGGAAGATTAAACCCAGAGGGCTTCTTCAGCGTTGGTGCTGCTATGAAGCCACGTGGCCTATAGGAGGCGGTCGACTCAAATTCGCGTTTCAGACCGCACGAACATAAGCCACAAGCCGCCGGCCCGCCAAACATTCATTCACCGACCAACAACCATCCTCATCCATTCAATTAGTTCCAGATATCATTCAGCTTGGCACGATACGGCAATGTTGATACGCTGTGTTTTTTTCCCCACGTGTCCATACGTGGCGAGGTAAGGTTCGTTGTAGGGTTCATAAGTGCCCCTGCCGAAGCCGCGTGTGTGAGCGGCTCCTTAGCTCAGGGGTTAGAGCACTGGTCTTGTAAACCAGGGGTCGCGAGTTCAAATCTCGCAGGGGCCTATCCATTTTTTTCCTTAAATTATTTTAATCAAAATTAATTTTAACGTTTTTCAATTTATTGCGTCCTTCAACAGTTTCCCACTCGTTCCGATGGGCCCTTGTCAGACTTTTCATGTGCAGAATCATACTTTTTGTTGTAATGTTCCTGGCCGTTTCATTTAACATGATTACATTTAGTAACGAGTGGACAGGGCCTATGAAATTGGTTTTAATGTCGAGGTGCCGGATTGATTGTCGCATCGCAAGATCTTGACAGGTGGCGGTGGAGGCTTCTGCAGGCCTTCTTCATCTAGCAGTGGAACGAGCATGGCTGATGATGATGACAGTGCTGCTTTGGCCCTGCCGCAGACTCAATGTTGAGTGCGTTGCCCTCTCGTGGTGGCTCTGCATCATGTTCAATTTATTTTAACAGATGTTCGAACTGACATTAACATTTGTGCAGCCATTAATATATTTTGATATTAATCTATAACTTTTTTTTTAAAGATTACAGGAATACAGGTGTGATCTTAAAACATTCATCAATTGTTCGTTCAAGTTTTCGTTCAACTTTTAAACGTCACTCTGAAAACGAAGAAGAAAAAAATAGACTTTGAATCTTGATTTTAAAAAAAGTTTATCTTAAAAAAATAAACAATTACAAGTTTTAATGCCAGTGTTAAAATAAATAAAATAACCCTCTGTGTCCTGATTTTTGGCAACTCTGTACACTACACCATTAGCTCACAAAAAAGCAAAAAATATACAGATTTGGAATAGGAATATTTATTTATACCGGAGGGATCCGATGACCTAAAAGCGCCTTTTCACAGACGTCCCAGTAATTCACAGATGTACAATCATCAGATAGTTTTGTGATTCCATTTGTTTAACATTCACGGTTGAGCCAATGTACAACTGTAAAACTCAACCTTTAATACGCTGGTGGGTATTTCATACACTGGTGGGTATTAATAATTTAATACACCGGTGGGTGTTTAGTTTAACAAACGTGGCATACTACGAATAAAAATAATAATATAATGTGTGCAACACTCTACGTCACAGCACGACCACACAACCCGCGCCATCCACACGCCACCCAGTGACCCCGCAATCGCCATCTTCGTAAGGGACCCAACCCGCCAAAAGCAATCGAGGGGCTTCGGGTAGTGAAGGAGGGGGGGGGGCCAACTGAGTGACGTCACAGGCAGTGGTGGGTGGGGAAGGGTGTTCGGGGTAGCTTCCCCTACCAAGATGGCGACCGACACCGCTTCGTTGCTTGCGCGCGTCACCGCCTGGCGAGCGGCGCTCAACGTCGTGCTGACGTTGCCACGACCTGCGACAAGCACGGCGCTCTCCCCCTCACGGCGACGACTTGCGGCTGTTGTTGTCAGGTGTTCGGCGCGTCTGTCTTTTCTCTTCTGGTGCGATGGCGAGCGGAGGCGGTGAAATCGTTGTAGGTGGTGGTGGAGGTGGTGGAGGAGGAGGCAAGTGGGAGGTGGTGAAGGGAAAGAAGTCGAATGGGGTGAGAGGCAAGCCCTCTCGTCCGGTCGCCGTGACGCTGGGGCCGATGATGGGTGAGTGAGGCAGTCTCGACACGGTATTTGTCCAAGCTTTACGTGTTGTTGTTGTTGATGTTGTTGTTGTACGTACGCACGTAAAACTTCCTTCGCACCGTACGTAGCCAACCGCGCTAAATCGGAGGTGCGTGAGCGGGACGACAACAAACACCACACACACACCAACAAGCACTTGTCGATCAACACCATCATCAACAGCAATAACGCCAGCGGCGATAGATTTATCCACTGCTGGATGAAGCCCTCCGCAAGCCGCTCCGCTTCTAATCTCGACCGTCAGGGCCCATCGCGACTCCCCCATCCCCCTCCTCCCCCCCGTTCACTTCTCTCGGCAGAATCTGAATATTTATTGACACTGCATGAGGAATCCGATGAGCTATAAAGCTCTTTTTGTTTAGTTTTATTTTTTTCTCATAGTGCGGTGGCGATGTCGCTCAACCCGCGTGCGGTCTCTCCAATCCGCACCCGTTCTCCTGCTCTCGCTGCCTCTCAACGTGGCCACCGGGGATGTTTGCACGGCTCCGTGATTCGTTTGAGCACTTTTAAGTTTGTATTGATTCTGTTTTACTTGTTCAGTATTGTTCACCTGCTGCTTGTTCACGGGTTAGGTTCGTGAGTGTGGGGGGGGAGGGCTGGTTAACTTGGTGTCAAGAGCTCCGTATGCCAGCCGCCTCGTCGTGTTGTTTGGTATTTGTTCATTGTTTACCCGCTGTTGGTGTTGTTGTTTACCTGTTTATTGTTTACAATCTTGAGAGAGAGTGTTTGCAATCTTGAGAGTAACGCCTCGGCATGGCAATGTGGAATTGACACCACCGGCGTAGATGAGCGCACTGCCCAACGGACATTTGAGCAGGGGGGAGGCACTTTGACGAGGACTTCCCACTTGGACAATGTGGTTGGACCCACTTGGACAATGTGGTTGGACTCACTTGGGCAATGTGGTTGGACCCACTTAGACAATGTGGTTGGACCCACTTAGACAATGTGGTTGGACCGGCTTAGACAATGTGGTTGGACCCACTTAGACAATGTGGTTGGACCCACTTAGACAATGTGGGTGGACCCGCTTAGACAATGTGGTTGGACCCACTTGGGCAATGTGGTTGGACCCACTTGGACAATGTGGTTGGACCCACTTGGACAATGTGGTTGGACCCACTTGGGCAATGTGGTTGGACCCACTTGGACAATGTGGTTGGACCCACTTGGACAGTGTGGTTGGACCCACTTGGGCAATGTGGTTGGACTCACTAGGACAATGTGGTTGGACCCACTTAGACAATGTGGTTGGACCCACTTAGACAATGTGGTTGGACCCACTTGGACAATGTGGGTGGACCCACTTAGACAATGTGGTTGGACCCACTTAGACTGTGGTTGGACCCACTTGGACAATGTGGGTGGACCCACTTGGACAGTGTGGTTGGACCCACTTGGACAATGTGGGTGGACCCGCTTAGACAATGTGGTTGGACCCACTTGGACAATGTGGTTGGACCCACTTAGACAATATGGGTGGACCCACTTGGACAATGTGGTTGGACCCACTTAGACAATATGGGTGGACCCGCTTAGACAATGTGGTTGGTCCCACTTAGACAATGTGGTTGGACCCACTTAGACAATATGGGTGGACCCACTTAGACAATGTGGTTGGACCCACTTGGACAATGTGGTTGGACCCACTTAGACAATGTGGTTGGACCCGCTTAGACAATGTGGTTGGTCCCACTTAGACAATGTGGTTGGACCCACTTAGACAATGTGGTTGGACCCACTTGGACAATGTGGGTGGACCCACTTAGACAATGTGGTTGGACCCACTTGGACAATGTGGTTGGTCCCACTTAGACAATGTGGTTGGACCCACTTAGACAATGTGGTTGGTCCCACTTAGACAATGTGGTTGGACCCACTTGGACAATGTGGTTGGTCCCACTTAGACAGTGTGGTTGGACCCATTTGGATAATGTGGTTGGTCCCACTTAGACAATGTGGTTGGACCCACTATGGCAGTGTGGTTGGACCCACTTTGGCATCTTGAACTCACGCGTTGCCCATTACGACAAAGTTTACCATCTCGGATCTAAATTCACCATTTGGTTTTCTCCACGCACATTTCTTAGATTTCTTTTAGAAAATGGAAAAAAAACCGTACGTATATAGATTTATTATTTTAATGTTTTTTTTTTTATTTCCAACTGCGAACTCGAGCAGATGCTCGGCCCTTTTGTTCCTCATTGCCTTGACGGCGTTTGCCCGTCATCCTATCGTCTATTCAACCCTCGACCCACTTTTGCGTAAAAACTCGCTCGTGACGGCGTTTGCCGCTGATGGACCACACGTTTGAATAATCTTTCACTTTTCGTGTCTGTAGGGCCCTCGCTGTAAACTAGGTAACTCTAATCTGGTGACCTCTTGAAACGTAAAACTTCGTCTGATTGCTGCGGAAACTAAGCATACTACGACTCCATAATTACCCTACATATCAACTATCCCCCCGCTGATGATGCTGCTGATGATGCATCGGGCTTGCGCAGGTCCCATCAAGACGAGCGAGACGATGTTCGAGCTCGCCTTCGACCGAGAGAAGAAGTCGGCCAAGGAGCAGCCTCTTCAGCAACCGCCGCCGCAGCAGCAGCAGAACATCAAGAAAGCATCGGCGAAGCAGAGCAAGAAAGCCAACGGAGACGCAAGTCCGTCGGGAGGGCGATTTGCCACGTTGGAGGATGCTTTGAAGGCGGTGAGTGGCCGCCGGGAACCCTGTTGTATCCGATGGCAGTGTGTACCCATCACCGTCGTCAGCGTGGCCTCATTCACGGCACCAAGTTACTCGCGCAACCACCTGCATGCCAACCCCACCAATCGTCCCCTGCCTGATCTCCATTTATCTAATGCTCGTCACCACGTGGATGTGGGGGTCGTTGGTGGGGTGGGGGCTAGGATCACTTACAAGCGAGGAAAGAGCAATATGCGACTCCATTCTTTATAGTGTTGGTTTGAATAACTCCCCTAAGTCCCTCTGGACTCACTGATCATCATCATCATCACCATAGTCATTACACGCTTTCATTTAACTCACTCTGTCTGTTGTTGTATCCTCAAATCTTGTAACTCAATTTTAACCCACTTCCCAATGTGGTATCGACTGCAAACTTGGTATGCTTATGTCATACTGATGACAATACTATATTCTATCATACAAAATAAAAAATATATATTTTTATACATTATTTTTTATTTGTTATGTTTCGGCTTCGGTCTAATTGTCCACGATCAACTGACGTTGGCTGTAATTGGCCACAGTCCCTTACGTTATGGCAAGCTTCGGGGCCACTTCCTGGAGTCGTAGGGTTCTTACATTACTAATACATTTCATAAAAGCGTGTTTAAAAAAAAGTTTTTTTTAAATATTACTTATTTTAACATGCTGTCTATCCACTGCCGGATCAAGGCCTCCACGTGCTTGCTCCATCAATCGCGGCCCTGCTATGCCACAGCCCGTTTTACTCGTACACATGAATGGATTTCGTCGCTCCGTCTCCGCGGTGACTTGGGCGCGTTCTCCTCTTTGGGGGGCCTGGGGGATGCGGTCGGGTTGTAGTGAGGACTCGGGCCTTGGTGTTTTTTTTGTTATGGGCGTAGTTGACACAGATTGGAACAAAAGCTTAAAAGTGAGCGGAGAAGCGTGGCGAGGCTGCACGCTTGAAATTGCACTGAAATAAATGAGGAACACACGTGGATTAGAGGTACACAGGTAGGTTAGAAGGCATCGTATTGAGCGTGAAGAAATGTAAGTGGGGTGGAACAGGGGCACGTCACTAGATGGCCAACGGCACGTCCGTCACAGAGATGGAGCCACGAAATTGACTCCTGTGCGGGGGTTGCTCAATGGATTGTTGCATCGCGAGACCGTGAGAGAAGGCGACGGTTGCGGGATCCTTTCATCCAGCAGTAGATAGGTCATAGCTGACGATGAGTTGACACGTGTGTTGCTTTTTCGCACACATGCACACCACGTTGGCGTGCTCCAGTGCCATCTGGTAAAATAGTGGCAGTGTTGACGCAGCATATAACTTCGTGAACCAACTTTTGGATCAATAACACGAGCCCCTTTGGCCAAAGTCCCTGCACTTGGGGAGCTTGAGAAAAAAACAAGCCATGGTCCATAAACAGAGTGGAATGTATCTGCCACGTGCACACATGTCTTGGGGACCTTTTCACAGGCTACATGAACAGTGCAATGTCGCCAATGTGACCCGGAAGGGACAGAGGTAAAGGCAGATATGTGAAAAGGTCAGATGTGTCAACGTGTGAAGACAATGACATACACAGCACGCGTAATTTTCGCAAACATGATTTGCTGTCTAAAGACCTATACGCTTTCGGACAGCGTAACGGTTATTATCGGTCATCACCGCTCATGGCATCCCTCGGATGACACATGCATGTTGGGCAAGCGTTACGGAATCCACGCACGTGCATGAATTTTGCCCTCGTTTCTCGCGAGTCATCTCACGTGTGTGTGTGGTGTGTGTGTATGTGACACAGCTTGACCTGAAGGACATGAAAACCCAGCTGGACAAGTCCCAGGCGATGTTCATGGAGGAGCCAACGGTCTGGGTGAAGGACATCGCAGGATACCTCAACCTCAAGCTGCAAGCTCCCGAGAGCGATCCCGCACTCAGCCGCTACCCACACGGTCTCACGCTCCCTACATCTACGCCCACGCTAAGGAATCCTTGCCCCCTGGACGCTTTTAATACAATGAAATCGGACACCCGACGAAATCACCGATCAGAGATTTGCCCATATATGGAATGAAAGTAGGTGTGGCCGAAGGGGTGTATCTTTGCCCATATATGGTATTGTGGATTGTGAATCAAGCTAATCGTATTGATTGAGCTCATTGGATCTGGCAGTCGCTCAAAGTTGATCGGCCAGCCATCCTGGAAAGGTCGATTCATTGGCAATCCATTGGGAAGTAATACTTGGATCGAGTAGTCATGTGACACGGCCCCTTCATTTCTTTGGCTAATATCAGCAAGAACGGTGATTCCGTCGCATTCCGCTTTTATTCTACCACAGCGCCACGGTGACGAGATGTTAAATACCTCACCTGGTATACAGGAGGTCGTGAGTTCGATCTTGACCCTGATGATGCCTGTATAATTTGGAGTTTGCATGTTCTCCCCGTGGTTGTGTAATTTTTTTTTCCGGGTCCTCCCGGTTTTTCCCTCCACATTTAGACAAATGCTTTTCAAGTGTTTGGCTGCTAGAAATTGCCACATGATACGCCACTTCATTGCAGTATCATTTGTGGCCAGGTCGCTTCTGAAAAAGAGCTTTCTAGCTAAATGGGCCTTACCTGGTAAAATAAAATAAAAAATAGTTGTAAGTTTTAAATATGGGTCGCCATATAATTAATCAGCCTTTGAATCGGCAAGACATCCGTAAGTCCCAGGATGTCTTGCCGAATCACTTATGTCACTGCAGAAAGGAGCTTGCATCAAGAAATATCCCCCTCGGGTACCCACACACGCACAAACATAACGCGAGGCTTACGTATGTGTATGTTGCACGTACGTTGAATTTCTTTCGCACCGTACGTAGCCAACCGTGCTAATCGGAGGTGTGGGTTACTGACGATGGCCAGTGTCGTGCGCACCTCGTCGTGGGGCGTACTGCTTCACTTCCGCCGGGGCGACCCCTGGGCTCGTCCGCCGCAACAAGGCTGGCGGAGTCATCGAGAGGTGCGGGACGTTGATGATGGGAGGGCGTGGCGCTTGAACGACACGCCGAACACGAGGAGGCAAATCCTCACCTCTCCGCAAATGCCCCCGTGCCACCCCCTGCAGACTACCCGCTGTGCCTGGCAAAGAGGGAGCTGAGAGCCGTGGTGCTGGGCCTGTTGCAGCGCTGCGGCCGTGGGGGTCACTGCACGCTGCTGCAGTACTCCCTCGCCATGATGCTGCGCGAGTCCGACAAGCCCTCAGGTGTGTCCGTCGTCGTCGTAGTAGACACCTCGACGTTCATCGTCGCCGTCGCTCGTCGTCGTGTTGATGTGGCCATCGTCGTGAGCGCCGTGGTCGTCGTTGTCGTCTTCAACGTAATATTCATCGGCTTCGTCATGATCGGAATCGTCATTGGTATCGGCATCATCGGCATCATCTGCATCATTATTGGCATCATCATCGTTATCAGCCATGATCTATCTACAGGCTGGATTGAGGCCTCTCTGACCCGTCACATGTGTATTATGTGTGCATACACGCGTTATGTTTGTGTGTGTGTGTCATTGTGTGAGAAGGTGCACAGTGCACGTGCACAATACACGTGTAATGCTGTACGTGTGTGTGTGTTTATTCTGTCATGGGGAATGGTAACGCAGTGGTTAGCGCATCGTGCTAAGAGACTGGTAACCCGAGTAGGATTCTTACTTACGGCCAACATCAGTGACAACATCAGTGACAACATCAGTGACAACATCAGTGACAACATCAGTGACAACATCAGTGACAACATCAGTGACAACATCAGTGACAACATCAGTGACAACATCAGTGACAAATATCTCTACCGGTCCTGGGCCGCCGTGTGTAAATATCACGTATATATATGTCCACATTGGGGGAGAGAAAAGCGGCTGGGCGTGGTGTTGGCCATCCACCTTCTCCTGTGCCCTGTTGGCCTCGGTATTGTGCTACTCGCTAATGACACTTGCCCCAACAGTCTGTTAAGGCTACACGGGATCTTTGTTTTTTGTGTTCCTGCAGGGGAGTCGGTGCACGGCTACCGGCTGTGCGTGCAGTTCGTGCTCTCGGAGTACCCCGATGTTGTGGAGGTGCACATGACGGAGGTACGGGGTACTCATGTGAAACACAGTTCACAGATACAATTAGAATCCCCGATCAAATGATGATCACTCATGTGTGTGGGGGGAGATGATCACTCCCCCCACACACATGCGCACACAGAGATACAGATCCTCCATATAGCCTCAACAGACTTTTGGGGCAAGTGCTGTTAGGGAGCACCTATTAAGGCCGGCACGGCACACAAGGGGGTGGGTGGCCAACACGGCGCCCGGCCACCTTTGTCTCCCCAGTGGGAAAGTTTTACACATGGTAGCAGATACTGATTTGGGGCCGAGTCGACCGATGGGAAGCCCAGGAAAATTACAGATATTAAATCTTGACCTAAAGACTGCAGGAATTAATGTTCTTGGGTCTTTCGGTAAAGTCACATAGATAGGTTCAAAGAAAATAACCCTTCTACGTGACTTTACCGAAAGACCCAAAAATATTTCAGATATTAGTCAACGATGTGTTGGTCTTAAGGGCTGAAATCGAAAGGGGGTCGCCGGATTCGTAACGCAGACCGCTAACAATTGCACTACGGCTCCCCACTCTCACACATACATACATACAAACACTCACGCGTTGGTCTTCAATCTGAAGAGCTCTTTCCAAGCCTCTGCCACCTCTGTCCGTGACTCTTAGCACCATAGCGGTTACATCCGCGCTCGTGCACCGCCGGTATGACGCTCCATCTCTGAGCTCGCCCCACCCCCGTCGTGTCTTCCCCCGCAGAACCTGAAGCTTCTCAACGCGTCCGTCAACAAAACGAACAAGTGCCTCTCGCTGCTGTGGGCTCTGAACCAGAGTGGGGAGCACGACCTCGCCGTTGGACTTCGAGGTGAGACCGAACATCAACGCATTCTTACAATTGTCGCTCGTTACCGTCCGCTCGTCTTGCCGCGCCAGACGGCGGTCGCTCCACAGGCAGCGTGGAGCGAGGTGCCGTGAGTCCACCGTCGAGTCCTTTGGGGGGGGGGGGGGTTGCCAATGCTATGCGGTGCCGTGGCCTGTCGCTGAACACATCAATGGAGCCGGTCGATTGGATTGCTCATCATCGTCACGGTGGTTGTCGTCGTTGTCGCGCATTGCCCCGCAGTGTGGGTGGAAGCCTTCCTGCCCCTGATCGAGATGAAGCCGTACTCGGCCTACGTCATCAGCAGCCTCCACCACCTGCTGCAGTGAGTCCCCTCTGCCGCACCGCCATTGCGCGTCGCCACCTGTTATTCGTTACCAACGGCCCGGTCGCAACCGTAGTTCACCCCGGATCTGCCTGTCCCCCACCGTGTCTCCCTCGGTGCGGTGCGCAGCGCTCACGGGAACCTGAGCAGGGGCTTCGGGATCGTGACCCTGGAGCAGTTCCTCTCCCTGCTCGAGCTGGCGTTTGCGTCTCCGAGCACGGCCCTGGCCCCCGGGTGAGCAATGCCCCCTTGACCCTCGTGTTGTCGGGGCACGCGGAGTAGCCCGCGTCCCCTCCTGCTCACACGGGCATTGAGGCAGCACAGCTCCTCCTCCCCCGCCACCCGCCTCCCCCACCACGCTGACCTCCCTCCATCCATCCCACCCCCTCCTCCCTTCCCACCCCCTCCACCCCCACCTCCTTGCTCTCCCCACCCGCAGGCCACAGAAACAGCTGCAGGTGGTCTACCCGCGCTTGAAAGAGCTGGTGCTGCGGGGCTGCCCCGACGCCGCGCCGCCTCGCGCCCTCCCCGTGCTGCTGGCGCGCCTGGCCGCGACGGCGCGCGGCTCTGCGCAGGCGCGGGAGCTGCTGGGCTGCCTGGTGGAGGGGCTGGCGAGCGGCGATGCGGAGGCGCTCGCGGTGTGGAGGGGGATCTACGCGGACCGCCTGGCGCCGTCCAGGTGCTGCTCGCGAGAGAGCCGGCGCGGGGCGGTCGCGTTGGGGGGTGGGGGGGGGGGGAAGCGTTGTGGAACACCCACTAGGGATTCGGTGGAGTGCAGTGTGATGAGAGTGAAACTAAACATGCGATCACCTCTCGTCTCACTCTACTTCCCTCCACACACTCTCCTACCTCTCCCCTCTCATCTCACTCTACTCCCCTCCACTCACTCTCCTACCTCTCCCCTCTTGTCTCACTCTACTCCCCTCCACACACTCTCCTACCTCTCCCCTCTCATCTCACTCTACTCCACTTCACACACTCTCCTACCTCTCCCCTCTCATCTCACTCTGCTCCCCTCCACACACTCTCCTACCTCTCCCCTCTCATCCCACTCTACTCCCCTCCACACACACTCCTACCTCTCCCCTCTCATCTCACTCTGCTCCCCTCCACACACTCTCCTACCTCTCCCCTCTCATCTCACTCTGCTCCCCTCCACACACACTCCTACCTCTCCCCTCTCATCTCACTCTACTCCCCTCCACACACTCTCCTACCTCTCCGCTCTCATCCCACTCTACTCCCCTCCACACACACTCCTACCTCTCCCCTCTCATCTCACTCTGCTCCCCTCCACACACTCTCCTACCTCTCCCCTCTCATCCCACTCTACTCCCCTCCACACACACTCCTACCTCTCCCCTCTCATCTCACTCTGCTCCCCTCCACACACACTCCTACCTCTCCCCTCTCATCTCACTCTACTCCCCTCCACACACTCTCCTACCTCTCCCCTCTCATCCCACTCTACTCCCCTCCACACACACTCCTACCTCTCCCCTCTCATCTCACTCTGCTCCCCTTCACACACTCTCCTAAAAAAAACTGAAACTATTTTTTTTTTTACCAGGTCCAGACTCCCTGAGCTGTATATCTCTTCTTCGGAAGCGACCTGGTTATCACAAATGATAGCTGAACGAAGTGGCTTATGTGGAAATGTATAGCAGCCAAATAATGTAAACGCACGTTGATTCTAAATGTGGAGGGAAAAACTGGAGGATCCGGAGAAAAGTCCACGGTACCACGGGGAGAAAGAGACACGCAATCCCAAAATATTCAGGCGTCGGGGTCGGGATCGAACCCACGACCTCCTGCATACCAAGCGAGCGAGTGTGGTTAGAATTATGTTTTAAATGCGGTCGCATCGCATAGGCGCCGTTGTACGCGGGTCTACTCCAGGCGACTCCTGAGTAACTCCCCTATCTTTGTTTATCCCCTTCAGCCTCCTCCTGCAGCATCTGCTGAAGAACTGGAGCTCCGTGTCAGGCAAGGTGAGGCCGTCTCGTCGCACCGCGTCCGAGCGTAGCGCCACATTGATGCCTCCTGGCTCTTCCGCTCACGATCTTCTTTCTCTCGTGCGCCGGCGATCGGTGGAACGTATTTGCCCCTCCCGCCCCCCTGCCCCGCCGCCCTGACCGCCCCCCCCCCCAGGTTTCTCAGCAGGAGCTACGCCAATCGGTGCTCGTGTTTGCGGAGGCCAACAAGCAGATGGCGCTGCAGAGCCGGCGCAGGGAGGGCCTCAAGGAGAGCACCGCCGCTTGCGCCGTGAGTTCACGCAGAGAGCGCACCCCGGTGATAACCTCGGTCATGAGAGTTGCGTGTTTATAAGCGTGTAAAGAGTCCGCCAGACGAAGTCCGAGAGGCCACACTTTTCTTGGTTCTTCCGCGGGCTCACACCGCACGCGTCCACCCGCCTCCGATTCCCTCCGAGAAGCGCCCTGATCGCCCCGCCTCACCCGCTGACATCAATCCCTCTCTCCCTGCGCGTCCTCTCTCTCTCTCTCTCTCGCACCGCCTTTTCTCTCTCTTCCCTCGTGACGCCATTCTAACACTGTCACCTGAGTTCACGTGAGTATTTCTACCAGGGGCGGAGCCAGGGGGGTGACAGGGTAGACAATTGTCACCCCCGAAAAAACATAAAAATCGAAAATCTGAAACATTCTGCGTATAAGTGTACGACACTCGGTCTGGCGGACTCGGTGCAACTGCATTGTCAGAGTGTGTCGCCAACCGATGGCGTCTAGTTCAACAGCCTGACTCACTAATCACTCTTGAAATTAAAATTTGTTGAATGTCACCACGGGCTGAACATCCTGGCTCCGCCCCTGATTTCTACCCTCGGATCACGTAAGTATTAGCACTACAAATGTGTTTGCTTAACCGGCGTCGGCACGCTTTTAACTAGGGCCCGATCCATGTGATGGTGGTGGTGGTGTCGTGGTTAGCGCAGTGTGTTACCAACCCGGCTACCCGAGTTGGTAGTGCCAATGTGTCGATGGCCAGCGTGGTTAGAATTATGGCCGGAGGATGGTTGGCTCGTGTGTTGACGGTTACGGATTGTGTTTGCTTGCGATAGTTATGGGCAGGGTCTGAGCCTGGTTGATCTTTGTGGTTTGGGGTAGAAGTAGGTCGTTATGACCATCACCTTGTAGGGCTAGAGTCTTGGCTAAATATGCTTGGGGGTAAGGCTAAGTGTGGTTAGTGTTCGAGGTGGTGTTTGTGTCTGGTTGGCTAGTGTGGTGGTGTTATGGGTGGTGGTAGTAGTGGCTAGTGTGGTTAGGGCTAGCCTGGCTAGAATCCTATTGAATCGTTTGTGCTTTGCCTCTACCCCAAAATCGCAGAGTGGCTTTTTTAAAATGCTGCCCGCTTGTAAGTTTCCTGCCACACGGCGTCAACGAAAACCGCGCTGGCGGGGGAACCGTCTTAAGCAGAGCGCTCCGGCGAGCCTTGCCGACAACCCACCACGTTTAACCCGGGCGCGCACGGGCAACGTGTGCGCAGGGGCTCCTGGAGAAGATGAAGGCGAAAGCGGTGCCGTGGAGGAGGTACGTGATGGCCGGCGTCTTCCTGCTCTGCTGTTTCCTGGCTCAGGACGTGTGGCGGAGCGGCTCCATGCAAGGTGAGCCCCAGGGATTGCTCGTTCGTTTATTTTTGAAGCGCAGTCGTTGAGGACCCAAACATTGCACGCCTCGCTTTGGCATTCCTCCTTCGCCTCGAAGACATGGGTGTGACCATAAAGAGTTGAGTGACTGCCAGGTTCTACAAAAGAAACATTCCCACTGTTTACCTGCAAGGCCATGAGATACGGTCTCGTTTACGCGCGCCGTGAATCTGCGTTGTGTTGTAATTGCACCGTTTGATGAGGTTCAGTTCGTGCGTTTTAAATGGCACCTCGCAATCGCTGAGGAACCTCAGACCAGAGCTGGAGGGCGGCAGCCAGGCGGTGAGGAGCCGGTCGCTACCAACGATTGCCAAAGCTCAGCAGTCCTCTGCATGTTAAGGTGTTTTCAGCCACGCGTTTGAATTGTAGATTCGACGAGTGCCAGGCTGCTGCGTGAGACGGGCATTGCTGAGGCCGCTCGGCGAGGCTGGGCCGTCGCGACTCTCTACTCGGCATGGGGATACAGGTGGGAGGTCACACGCTCGCTCGCTCGCTCGCTCGCTCATTTACTCGCTCGCTCACTCACTTACTCACTCGCTCACTCACTCTCATGTGCAAATAACCAGGCTTTAGCGTGGTTAAGCACTCAGATGGGAGGCTTATTTGGAATAACGAGCTGGGCGTTGTGTAGACTTTAGGATCGAACCCCACGACATCCTGCATACCAGGCGAGGTAGTTAACATCTCGCCACCACGGCTTAGTCTCCCTCGAAGTAGTCTTTCTCGAAATACTTCTGAGTAAGACTTTTCCAGAAGTCCCTCCGAGTCACAGATCAAGATTGGCCCACCGACAGCGGTGAGATGTGCATCATTAGCTTTAACGCTGCACCGAACCTACGGGCCTACAGCATCTGCTATTAGTACGGCTTGTACGGAGTGCAGGCCAGTATCTCGCGTTTCCAGATCTTGGGCTGGAAAATTCTGGCCGCGAACGCGAATTTTGCAGTCAACTCGAGTTGGGGGGGAAGAAGCCAAACACAGAAATGCGCTGGCGGCGTGGAAATACTCGGATTCACACTAGGGTCGTGCGCGTCGACGGAAAGTAGGCGAGTGACCCACCGTGGTTAGCGTGGGCTCCGATGAAGATATTTTTGGTTTCTGAGCAAGGGCCCAAATGTGCAAAACGCCAAGCAACCAGCAACAAAACAGCACTGTGAAAGTTGTCGTGGATAAATAGCGTAACACGTTTCGTGAATTGAGCGAGGTTATCATTGTGTAATGCGTAAGCTGACGGTCGCCGAACGGTGGGATAGGCTTCGCCGCTTCAGCCTCTAAGCCAATCGGGTGACAGGGAGTATCTGGGCTAGAGGTCAAGGGCGGAGCCCGAGGGTGCTAGTAGGGTACCATCTAGAAGGTTCGTGGGGGGGCGTGGCTAGAGGCGGGGCTTGGTGACGTGGGAGGGGGTTATAAGGGGAAGCCGGAAGGGACTCTGGGTCAGTGTGTGAAGTCTGGAAGCGGGACCACGTCTCGCGCCTCCGGGATGCCATCGGCCACGTGGCGGTCCGGAGACGGTCTCCCTGCGCGCCGTCTACCAGCGGGAAGCAGGAAGCGGGAGCGGGAGAGTGAGCGTGCGTGCGCAGAGGATACCAACTCATGCCGCGATGACGATGATGGGAGGACAAATTTCTACGGTGGAGCAGTACCGAGGGAAGAAGCAGAAAGAGAAGTGAGGTGACCTGCAGTGTGGTGAGTGCGTTGCGTAGCAATAGAAGAGGAGTGAGGTTGACTAATCACAGATGAGGAACAGGAGTGAATCAGTGAGTGCTGGAATGAATCATCAGTGGTGATGAAATGAGGGGGGCCCCTCCCCCTGTCCAACTTGCGTATTCTGGTGCTTGAGCATCTCCAGCCCCCATGAGACGCTGGTGCGGTTGCACCGCCTGCACGCTCGATGGCTGCTTCACTCACCTCATCAGTATCATCATCATCATCGTCATAGTTGTCAAAGTTGTCATTGTTGTGGCTGTGGTTGTGTCCTGCGCGGGACAGCTGGCTGCAGGAGAGCGTTCCGCCGCTGTGGGCGCGCGCATGCGGGGCCCTGGGGCCGTGGGCGGCCCGCGCCTGGGACGCGGCCGCCGGGGCCGGCGCTCTGCTGTGGGCGCGCGGCGTGGAGCCGGCCGTCGCGTGGACAGCCGAGGGCCTGCACGCCGGCCTCAAAACGGTGTGCACCCGACGTGCCGCGGCCCGCTCATTCACTCGCACGCTCCCGGCGCTCTCCGATGGGGTAGCGTTTGGTAACCAACGGCGGCAGCGGTGAGCGCGCCGCGCTGACGTTGCCGGCGAACGATATCGGAAAGCGGTCCATGGCCCCCCCAACCCACACTGACCGGTGTGGTGAAATATGGTCCGAAAAACTCCCCATGACCGACCACAGTTCGGCGAGGCCTTCGTGCTTCACTGGATTAGTTTGTTGCCCTTCCCCCGCACCTCCGATTTAACATGGTTGGCTACGCACGGTGTGAAAGAAGTAAAAACAAATACATACATTGAGAATAGCTCAAGTCGATTTTTCATTTGGGGTAAACGTTTAGGTTCCTGGCCGCGCAACGGGCCAACGATACCGCACGATGTGCGTCCTGCTACGTGTGACAGCGATTCGGCGGATGTGTTCAAACTAAACTATTACAAACTATTTTTTTTATTTTACCAGGTAAGGCCCACTGAGCTATATAGGTCTTTTTTTAGAAGCGACCTGGACACAAATGATAGCTCAACGAAGTGGCTTACCACATAGAAATGTATAGCAGCCAAATACTTCTAAACGCATGATGTTGATTCTAAATTTTTGAGGGAAAGAGACCAGAGGACGGGGAGAAAAATCCACGCAACCATGTGGAGATAGACATGCAAACTCCAAAGATACAGCAGGCGTCATGGTCGTGATCGAACCCCACGACCTCCTGTATACCAGGGGAGGTAGTTAACATCTCGCCACGGGGAGGGAGACACGCAAACTCCAAAGATACAGCAGGCGTCAGGGTCGGGATCGAACCCCACGACCTCCTGTATACCAGGCGAGGTAGTTAACATCTCGCCACGGGGAGGGAGACACGCAAACTCCAAAGATGCAGCAGAGTTCAGGGTCGGGATCGAACCCCACGACCTCCTGTATACCGGGCGAGGTAGTTAACATCTCGCCACGGGGAGGGAGACACGCAGACTCCAAAGATACAGCAGGCGTCAGGGTCGTGATCGAACCCCCACGACCTCCTGTACACCAGGCGAGGTAGTTAACATCTCGCCACCGCGGCACCCTCGAGGTCCGCCCCACCCCCCAACGCCGGTTTGTTCTCCAGGCGCGTGCGGAGCTGCCGGCGCTGCTGGAGGAAGTGGCTCGACGCACCCAGGAGGTGGCTGCCCACGTGCACCAGCGCTACCTGCTGCCCGTGCTCCACGCCCTGTCGGGCTCCGGCGGAGCGGTGGTCTCTGCCGCCGAGTGACGCTCCCGTGTCTACTCTTCTGCCGGCGTCGTCGCTTCCGCTCTCGCCCTCTCTCCCACCGCGGGCCAGCGATGACGCGCGAAGGAGCGGCGGCCTCGCCGCTGTTATATTATATATTTTTATCTCCTCGGCGCAGATTTAAAACGACGAGAGGTCTACTTGGAAGCGATTTTTTTCTTTTTTTACCCCCCCCCCCCCCCGCCATCCAAAGCAGTGACTTGACCCGCAATGAGAACACTCGGCAAGAGACGACATGAGCGGGAGTAGATTTTTCCGATCAAATGCCGATAAGCGGACTTTAATTTCAGCCGAGATCTGTCCGGATCAACGACCCGGAAAATATTTTTCTGCACACAGCACCTATGTACTTCCATTCGGCATGGCTTTGGCTACTACTCGTCACGTGCCACCGACTCCAGTCTACCAGCAACCCAGAACGTGTTCAGCCAGAAAGTAGTGTCTGCCAATATAACTAGAGGATGCTAGAACTTGGCTCAATGCAATGCATGCTGGTCGGCGTGTGCGTGTGTGTGCGCAAAACGGAAGCGCAACGGGTTAGCGTGCTGCACTCCGAACCCGGCGACCCGAATTCGATTCCCCGCTCGCTGCTACCAACACCTGCGATGATTATCTGAACCGGTTCTGGGCCTCTCCTAGGTCAACTGAGCCTCGAGTGAGTACCTGGTGCAGTGTGTAAACATCGCCACTCAGGAGACAAAGGCGGCCGGGCATGGTGCTGGCCTTCCACCCCCTCGTGTGCAGTGCCGGCCTCCATAGATGCTCGCTTAGCAGCACTTGCCACAGAAGTCTGTTAAGGCTATACTGGGGGGATCTTTGTCTTTTGTGTGTCTGAGTAGCTTGCCTCTCTCTTGTATCCTACGGAAGGTTCGTTTGAAACCTCGTGTATTTTTTTATTCGGTGCAAGCTCTACACACGGCAATTCTACAGCCCACGTGGAAGACCTTGTGCATGAATATTATCGTGGATTGTTGCGAGCGTGGTTGTGGCGGGGGTATCGGAGGCTGCCCCATTCATGGTTTAGGTGTTAGACTGCCGAATTGTAAAACCAATTTTACCGTTTAGTGATCTTCATTGATTAAGTTTTTGTCCTGGCCTGAGGGCCACAGCACAGCATTGGCAGGAGCCGAACAGTTGTCTTAAGTGCCTCCCCCTGAATTTAGCCAAGGGTTCTCACGATGGTTCACAATGGTCCGCTATGGTGCCCGGTCAGGTTTTTACACAGCCGCACACCCATCGCCGGGCTGCCCTCCGATGTCTCCACTTGGGATGGGCGGCGAGCGCGTTTGACACGGGGATGGTTTTGAATGAGACGTTTCGTGGGTTCGGCTTGCTGCGCCATCGTTTCAGCGGCAGGTCCCGAACCCCAGGGGAATTTGATAAATTGGCTTTTGAAAATCGTTGCGCGGCCAAATGGTTTAACAAATCGCCCCATTAACTTGTATGTATGTATGTTGAACTTCTCTCGCACCGTACGTAGCCAACCGTGCTTAACCGTAGGTGCGGGGCAAGTATGACAAACTAAACACAAGACACGTGCAATCCTGCGGCTGCCGCGGCCGTACTGATTACAAACACGTGACGCACGTGGGAGTAACGCGATGTTTGAGGAGGCATGCCCACTCGGTGACCGCAAAGCTTTTTCCCCGACTTTGGCGGCGACCGAGGGACGTGGCGTGCACCAACAACGCGGATAGTTTTTTTTTTGCCGAGACGTTATGTTGCGGAGTCGCGGCGAGCTTTGCGTTCATTAAATGTTAAAACACCGTACGTGAAATCGAGTGTGAATTACCCCTTCACCGTGTCCTCACGGGGAGCGGCGTCCATTGAAGATGCTCCACAGTGAGCCCGGTAAGGCATGTCTATCCGTCCACTTTGCGGCCTGTGTCGGAGAAATTAATTGTTATGCCGAGCGGCCGTATCCATCCGTGCGAATGCATGAATGTTCGTTCGTCAGTAGCGCCGCTGCGTAGGGTTTTTTTGCGGTTGCGCTCGTACGGCTTGTTCGGGAACTGCATTGATTGAAGAAGCTTCCAGCACATGGAGCGAAACGTCGGACATCGTGCCGAATTGCACACGGCAGCGCGATCTCGAATTCGTGTAAAAGAGAGCTTGCGCTGTTCTTATTAAAATTATTTTTTGGTCAAAACATTTCAAGGTTTACCACAGTCGTAAGTGGTCTCCAACGAGAAGGTATCAGTCAGTTGTGTTGACAGTGTTTCTGGCACTTTCATTTGACCCTTAACAATACTCAAGGGTTACGTGGGCACTGAATGATTCACAACGTCCCCTGCCCCCAACTCGGCGATTCCATGAATTGTAACGATCCCGGGTCGCAGTTTCATTGGAGAACCGTTTCGTTTGTACCGTTCCTTATTTTGTTCGTCTCGCGTGTGCAAGTTTTTTTCCTCTCTCCCATTAGCTTAATTGTAAGTAGATTCTAAATAACATGTAGAGTCCAGCCATTTGTCAATCCACTCCCGAATCAAGGCCTCACCAAGCACTGTCGGTCATGGGGGTTATGTAACCATTCTTCATGCTGCTCAGTGCAGATTGATTAATCCATTAATCAATTTGAGTCGGTTCTTATTCTCACAATTAATCGAAATGCGTATCAAATATTTGAGATTCGTTCAAATTGTACCCAGCCGACATGCCAGCGTTACATTTTTGGCTCGTGGAGAAAATGAAAGTACAAACGAGACGGCAAAAGCAACACGAACGGAATGCGTTCTTGAATGTAGGCACCGAATCGTAAGGATTCACATTTCATCGAATCGCTGAGTGGGTGGTCGAGGTGATTTTTTACGTGGCTAACATCCAGATATCGGAATCCCGGGCAGTATCAGGGTCTATACAGTTAAGCGAGGTGTCTTGTTTCCCTTATTGTTTGAAAACAAAAATAGATTTGTTTTCATTCGGTTATTTCCTGGAAAGGTTACGTATCGCACGACTGGCTCCTGATCGGATATAACCAAGTCACTCTTGAAGTATGTGGGATCTCCAAAACTAAGCACGGTTGAACCTGGTCAGTACTCGGATGGGAAATTGGTAATACCGGGTGTTGTCGACTTTGGCTGTGAAATTGGAAGAACATAGCAGTTGACAAAGTTCAGATTTTGAATGTTACCCTCTGTCGTGTGTGTGTGGTGGGGTTTTCTCCAGGTGTGCCGGTTTCCTGACATTGCAATTGTGAGACTCGTTGAGGCTTTTGCGGATAAGTAAAAAAGCATGATAATCGTCATTTACCTTTGGGCAATGTTACCACTCCACATGCCTGTAGGCTCGCTGGCAATTTCTTCCACACACACACTGGCAGATTTCCACAAGGATGTTTGTGCCAAAAAAAAGTGGTTTAAGATTGTCTCCACATTTAGATATGGTACGTTACTTGCCTTTTTGTTATTGCCTCATCCATTGTTGAATGCAATTGACGTGAGTTTATCTGTAGAATAGTTTTATTTGCCAGAGCCTAGCTGAAGGCCCTAATGAGTACATTACAGTTGTCGGACGGACCGATGAAGGTGGACGTGCGGGGAGCTGTGTGTTTACGGGTTAAGACTGCTGCAGTTCCCATTGATGTGATTCTGGAACATTCCTGAGTGCCCAATGTTCATAAAAAATATGTATATTTTACGAACTAGGAAATGAAGGTTTCTCTTTGGCTGTTGTATGCCTGTCTCGTGGAACCTGGAAATTTATGCAGGATTCTAATCACGTGGCCATCAAGCCGAGTAAAGATTTTGCTGTTGATTGTTACGTGAACGTGTTTGGGAATCATAATTAAGGAGAGATGTCACTCCGTCTTAACTTTCATTCTGGAGAGATGTGGTTTTGTTGCTAATTCATTGTTATCGAATTGTTATCAACTCTTTTTGTTCTAAGGTTGTCTAAGACTGATATGCTTCACTCTGTCAGCATAAACTCCCACCTCTCAATGATTTGATGAGTGTAATTATTGAGATAAATACATTTTAGTGAGCCAAAGCATTGTTCCACCCAGAACTCCTGGTCAACATGGAACGTTAGACCAACGTTGGCCCAAAATCTGGGCTATTAGAAGGCTAACGGATTAGAGCTCCTGATGGAACTGCCAGTGGAGTGATGGGAGGTTTGACTTGTATGAATGTTGAACTTCTTGCACACCGTACATAGCCAACCGTGCAAATTCAACCGTGCGAAGCGGAGGTGTGGGGGAAGGACAACAAACTAAACACAAAAAGCAGTTGTAACGAAATGAGTTGTAAACCTGTTTACAATTAGCTTGGAAAAGCCCAGACCGGTAACGACGTTGACCAAGAGAGAGTGGTTGACTTAAGGGCCCAACAGATCTGGAGTCGATTGCAATTGTGGAATATTAGAGGAATCTTTTTTTTGCATTAAATCACAATTATCACTGTTGGCTAAGTACGGCGTGAAAGAAGTTCAACATACATTTCCTAACACAAGCCCACAGGGGCCCAAAACGCCCAGTGGCCTGCAACAAACATTACCATTATAAATATATTTAGATGAGAAAAATTGTAATTACAGCTCATTGCTGCTGCTGTATTTGTAGTAATTTTTTTCTTAATTCGTTAGAGGGGGAAAAAAACTCCCCACATTCGTCAATAGCCCTGCTATGAGGAAGGGTCATTATCCGAACAATTGCCCATTTGATAAGATTTTTACGTTTAAAGCCACAATGTTATTGACGAGTGGTGGGCTTAACATTTGTCCCTGTGCACCATTGCCAAAGTAACAGCGGCATTATCATCATCATGGACTCGTTTGTTGAGAAGATAATGTCTTAAGGGCCACAAGCCATGAACTGTCACCCACAGAAAGGAACATTTTGCATAAAAGGATCAATTTAATAATAATTTAATAATAACAAACTACAACTTGAGGTGAGAGAGCCAACCGAGGTGGTTTGCTCCCTGCTCATTTTGCCAACGCGAACAGCCAACCAGAGTCTATGCACACACGAAATGAGAGTAACAGTCTGTTCTACAATGCGTGTTTCTATAACGCGATGAATGTGTTAGGGAACAGGTGTTTCTTTTATAACGCGGATGCGAGTTGGATATAACGCGATCGAGCCAACGTAAGCGAGTCGGAATTAAGCGGTCGTAACGGCTGCCTCGGCGTAGCATCATCCTGCAAGGAATTGGGATGCTGCTGGATGCGTCTAGACCAGTGGTTCTTAACCTTCACTGTAGCCTTGCACCCCCTTGGTTCTCAATCGTTAAATTATAATGTTAATAAATACATAGAGTTTGATTAAACAAAGTAGTTGTACGTACGCCCCCGTGCTTAATTTGTTTCGATGATTTACCTTATGACAAAAAATCTGGCCATGTCTCGCACCCCCAGAAAGAGCATCACGCACCCCCAG